>NC_060142.1:457825219-458450219 GCF_021461385.2 Schistocerca piceifrons
CTGCAATATCGGATAATGCAAGGAAAGTATTAAGGCCCTGTGACTCCTGATTGAACTGCGGTGGCAGTGTTGACATTAATTGATTCAGAATTGATCACTTTTAATTAAAAAGGGGTGTACATTGATGTTATATTCACTTATTGAACACCAGATGCAAATGTTGAACATAGAATTAATTAAGAAAATGACTTGGGATTTCAACCACTTGATTGAAAACAGATGCAGTCGAATAGCACAAGTTCATTTTAACTCACGACCTTCAATCATCACATTACATGACTCTCCTACCAGGGAATGGTAATAAATTGCGTTTGCGTGGAGTAAAGCGCGATAACTCAAAAGTAATTCCTATCGACTGACCCAGGCATAATGCGAAGTGCGAGAAGAATTCTACAATACACGGCCCATGAAACCCTCGTGGAAACTTTGCCAACGTGATCCAACAAATTAATCAGTGGCCAGAGCGGGCGCAATATCACCGAATACAGCGTGGTGGAGTGTCGTCGTTGTGCAGATGTCGGCCGACCCAGTGGTGCTACAAAGCTGCCCTCGTCTTTTCACTCCTAGCTATCTTGCTCAGCATATAGCTGAACCAAAACTTCCTATCTCCAAGCTCAATCGTTCCATTTGCTAGGTCCTAAACTGCAGAGATGCTCACTCTTTCCTAGGCAAGCTGAGTAAAGAACGCCACGTCCACACTCTAGGCAAGCTGGGAACGGAAGATCTCTACGGGGACTTCTCCCAGTCCACTCTTCACCTCGGTTTCCCCTCCAGCAACATCACTTACCTCAATTGCAGCGCAAGTAGCGTTAATTATGCGTCGCTTCCCAGCGGCGACCAATGCCTGCTCTGGGAAGTGAACAAATTCCCACAAAATTTCCCTTCCTCTCAACTTCTATTTAGCTCCTCCCAGGCCACCCATCAATGTTAGCATCTGCACAACACCAATTTTTCCGGAATTCTGACTCCCAGGAGAGTACTTCAAATTCCTCGGTCCTACGTTCCCATCGGAGGCCAGCGTATTTCATTCTGTCGCTCTTCACCTCATTTACTTCAGACTCTGTGGACCGTGAATTCAGCGTGAAGTTGCTGTAGTCATGAACATGCATATTTTGACCTCTGTTGACTGCTCCACCGTAGCTTTGCGCGGCTTTCTCGCATGTTTCCCTGAAAACAGGATGATGGACATTTATCAACAGGTGTACAAGTTCTCCATCTGCTTCCCGGTACACCAGCATGGGATTGGGGTCAGCCACCCATGCTGTCACTCATCTTAAGGCGGCTGAGGGGCCGCGCCGCGATACCGCTTTCTCAGAGCTTGAGCCGCCCTAAGCTCCCTATTGTCGCTTCCCTTTGCTGTTCCCCAGCTGGCCATGGTCAACTCTAAATACTTCCCTGGGGTAAACTAGCGTCCAGTAAATTAATTAAAAAAGAAATCCTCTACCTTTTGTTGGCTGCCATCTTATCTTTTATCACAGTGGCAAATTTAAATTACCTGAAACTGCAAACAATATTCCGGTGTGTAAGAAATAAATGTGCACCGGTGGTACTGAACTCTATTTATAAAAGAAAAAAATTAATCGAATCAGACTGCATTTTCTAAGAACAGTGCTGATGGTATTTATCGTTGAACAAGATTTCATTGCTGATGTATGAGGCCAAAATTTAAAACTACGCACGAATCACGGAGAAAAATATTTTTGGTAGCATATGTCAGTGTTGTGTGCGAGTGGTATTCTGTGGTTCCTTTTCATGATCAATTTGCTAGGAATAATTAAATCCATCGGAGACAAAAATTATAAAAGCTCTGATGTACGATCTGTAATTTTAGTGATGTGAACACAGCTTACAGTTAACATTATTACACTACGTCAGGTTGAATTCTTGTGCAATTTGAACAAAATAATTATCCGGGAGAAGCTGTAGTATGAATTATACATTATACATCTGTATAATATTGTCAGTATCATTTTTAAATCAAATCAATGCAACTGCTAAAAAAGCAGAGTGAATTCAAACCGCAGAATACCATAGAGTATCGTATCATCCATATTCATTGCATTTGTCCGTGTTGATGATACATAATAACCGCCACAGCAGTTATGATCTTCTGAAAGTATAGCTTTAAAGCTTTAGTGTGCACCGGTTGTTCGTCACTCGCTATGCCCCACTGTAGCTGCCTAATGCCCCAACGCGTAGTACTGTGTAGAGGAGTGACAAAGAGCGTCCTCTTACTCGCGGGACGTTGAAGGCGCAGCCAGAGAAGACGAGAAATGGACGCATCTGCCCAACACGTTTTGAAATCTTCTTTGAGCGCACGTTATTCGACGCAACAAGAAGTAACTAACATGAGCAGCGGAGACACGGTCAAACTGGCCATGGCGGACTAAGCTGCTATTGGGGTGCCGGAGGCCATAAGGTGCTGGCAAGGCACGGGAAATGGTTTGACTTATTCTCCCAAGTCGACCGAGTCACTTTATGAAGTCTAACCTGTTTGCTGTGTCGGTCCTTATTGTAGTAGTATTAACCACAATCACACTTTATTATTATATAGGGATTAGATTTTCACACACGGAAAATTCAAGATCAATAAAAATAAAGTCTCAAAAATCAAGATTTATTCTTCCTATAACTTTTATAATTTAAACGATAGAGTTATAATACTTTTTATGAGTTTTAGTTGTCCTGATTTAAATTAAGTGGTCAGTTTGCATATTTATTGTGGTGAGGGGCTCTGACGTTCGTCTTTTTAATGGAAGTGTTTCAGAGTGTCACCTCTTAACTCCATAACCCTAATTCAGTTATTGAAATATCGGTCATACTATTGCAGAGTACATAGCTTTCGCGTAATGTGTTAATATGGGTCATGTGGCCATCTCGCATCCAGGCGGTGGCTTCTGACCTTTTTATGTAGGGGCAAAACGTAATAGTAGCGACCAGAAGAAGGGCTCCACGGCGATACTTATACCAAGAGTGACATCGAAGCCTCGAATAAAGAATGAGAAGAAAAAAGCTGTAAGAAGAAGGAATAACGGAATGCAGCCGAAGAGAAGATACGTAAAGGTAAAATTGCGAAAAGCAGGAAACCCAACCCCAGAAGAGCTGTTTTCGTCGATAACGATGAAGACAGAGAGTGTACGTAATGCGAAAAAAAAATCAAATTCAAGGCCAGAGGATTAATGGATTTAGTGCCAGTTGTGCTTCTTTTTGGGCCGCGAACTCTATACAAGAGATGTGGAACATAGTTTGGCTTTTATTTCAGAAAAATGTAAATAATTTATTTGAATCATGTTTCACAATAAAATAAATTTATTTCTGCGTTAAAACATTCCTTAATCCCTTATTTTTTAGTCTGAAACTAAATGACCAATTTACCCGATGTATTTAAAGTACTTCATTTGATCCTAAGGTTTTATATAATTCGACATTAAACTTCCGTAGTTGTAGATTACTATCACTCATTTATAAACATTTCCACATACTGTTGTTCAGCTTAAAATATGGGAATAGCTTCACCACTTTTCCCGGATCTCCACTACGTATGTGTCAACCTCACGTACATGTGTGTTCAATGTTACTTTAACAATACTCTTGTATGGATATTCTACAGCTATATATATGGGTCTACACCAGAGTGAATATGCCTAGCGACTACAGAGCAGTTATGAAATGAAGTACATGATTTTCGATTTACAATTTAATCATACCAATCGTGTTGAAGAACAGCACATCTGCTGCAAACGTACTTCACTTCAACATCGCCAGCTTTAGCATTTAAAAAAATAAATAAATGAAACGCACTATAACTATATTACTAATTAAGTAGCACTATGCTACTTCTTTGATAACACACTAATACTTTTCAATCATTTACACTGCATTTGTGAATCTCGAATTAAAAGTGTTCAAAGCAAAGATATCTTTGGCATCAACTACAGGTGAAAAATGGAGTTCTTTGACACAACGACAAATTTCGTTAAAAATGTCAGTATTTCACAAAGCTGTTATTCATTCAGCTGTGCAGTAATTCGCGTTCGTGCATTAGGCGGTTGCAGCAAGACCGAGCGAGTGACAAGCAATTGGTGAGCGGGAAAGTAAGTTTAAAAACAGTACTTTCAGGTTACAATTGCTTACTATCACAATTATAGCCAACATTTTCACCCATGACCGATTGCTACGGTTGATACATTTCAGGCGTTCTTTTTTCTCCTTAAAATATGAGGTCAAGTTAGTGAAGATTCTTGGTCAGATGTGTAGATAATATTTCGTGCAGCTACGATGCCCTCTGTATAATATCCGTTGCTCCATGCGTGGATATGTTTCTTTATTATTACTATTATGATTATTATTATTATTACTGCTTTGGGTGATCAGTCTTCTGACTGGTTTGGTTCTGCCTGTCACGATTCCCTTTCCTGCGACAGCCTCTTCATCTCTGGCCAGCACACAACCTCCTCAATAACTAAGATATCTATAGTTCAGTCCCGTATCTTCCTCAACGATGTTTGATGCCTATGTCTTCTGACACCATGGAAGACATTCTTTGAATTCTTAACACATGAGTATCATCCTGTTCTTTGTTCTAGTTAGAGTTCCGTAATTATTCATTTTATCGCTGACGCTGCGGACAATCACATTTATTATCAGTTACCTTAACTTTACTAACCGTTCTGTAACACCACATCTCAAAACGCTTGCCATTTTTCACAAAGTTTATGATTCACTTCCAAACAAAGCTGTTTTCCAGACATCGATTCTTAGCAATTGCTTTCTAAAACTAAAACGAATGTAGTACATTTTTAACTTCGATGCAGTTTTCTAGTCCTGCCGAACCAGTCATTCTCATCGTTCCTATAAGTACTGTTTTCAGCAGCGATTAATGTGGTCTTTTACGCACGACTTCTCTGCGTCTGCTGTGTAGAATATTCTTCATAAGAAACTTCTTGCCGGTGACTCGTTAAGTGTAAGCTTCTAGCGGAGCTGACCGGCGGCAGTGTCTCCTTTGCCATAAGCCGTTATTTAGAGACTGTATGGAGAGGATGTTATCAGCTTTTCATACATATGGGATTATTAAACAAACACACAGATCAAGTTTCCAAAACTGGACACACTATATATGAAGAAATGAGACCACATCGACATGGAGTTACACGACAGAGAGACGAACGGCTTAGTTCAGATGAAGACTCCAGTACAATAGATTCCTCTGACATTAACACCAACGAAGACACAAATGAACAATAACATGTACATGATACGAACACGATGCTAAATGATGTAACGCGACGTGAAACATGTAAATCACTACATTACCATAGAGAAACTCTTAAAAAGGTAATTAATGTGGTCTTTTACGCACGACTTCTCTGCGTCTGCTGTGTAGAATATTCTTCATAAGAAACTTCTTGCCGGTGACTCGTTAAGTGTAAGCTTCTAGCGGAGCTGACCGGCGGCAGTGTCTCCTTTGCCATAAGCCGTTATTTAGAGACTGTATGGAGAGGATGTTATCAGCTTTTCATACATATGGGATTATTAAACAAACACACAGATCAAGTTTCCAAAACTGGACACACTATATATGAAGAAATGGGACCACATCGACATGGAGTTACACGACAGAGAGACGAACGGCTTAGTTCAGATGAAGACTCCAGTACAATAGATTCCTCTGACATTAACACCAACGAAGACACAAATGAACAATAACATGTACATGATACGAACACGATGCTAAATGATGTAACGCGACGTGAAACATGTAACTCACTACATTACCATAGAGAAACTCTTAAAAAGGTAATTAACACATATATAATGACAGGAAAAAATAACACTCAACAACTACGACAAACGAAAGTAAATATGGAAATAGTAACACACGGAGTAGAATAGAATAGAGTAGAAACCTGTTAATACATTACAATCTGGTTATTGTACCAGATGCCACGTTAAACCTGCAGCTAGACTACATCTACGTAGAAAAATTGTAACACAATAAGGCTAGTTAATTCAGCACCATACTGTATAAAAACTCTAACAAAACGTAGATATTATTATAGTTATGCCAGAGATGAGTCGACTCGTGAGACACACTGCCCAGTGACGTCGGGCTCGAAGTCACATTCTGAGACCACCTCCCTGAGCAGCACCAGTGAAGCGACAACCATCTCCAACAATACTGTTTCGTACCTTCTTCTTTTTCTCTTCTTAGTACGTGATATTTTATAAATTGCCTTTTTTAAATTTCGTGTATTATAATTTCAGGGAGTAATCACAGCTGTACTCTAAACCAACTGAAAGAAATACCTCCACGCAGCCCCACCTATACGTGATGCTGCATGAGCAACGGTGCCCGCAGCCTTAGCTGCGTAGTCAAATTTCGTTGCCCGGTGTGGGCCCCGTTGATGCCGGCCAAGTGGAGCACTGCGGCCCGCACAAAATTTGTCATATGGCAAGGCCTTGTTGTCTAAATGTAGCCTTGACAGAAAAAAGAAAGAAAAGCAGCATTTTCAGACCTTGGGATCGCTACCTCTCATTGAAGTAGCACCGCATTTTGCATCCTGCGACTGAATATGTCCCGTTCCAATCCTCCCAAGAAGGTAAAATGTCTGTCTGTGGTAGGAATTGAAATCAGTTTCTCCGCGTGGCAGATACGCAATAACTGCTCCACTACGGAAGTTGTCATTTCTAGGATGTTATCGGTTGTAAATACAGTTGTGCAAACCGAAATTATTTATTTGGAAGGTGCAGCGCACATACTGATGGACACGGGCTCATTTAGAGCTACCATTAAGCGCCTAATAATCCCATTATAGCCCGCGCGGCTAGCTGCGCGGTCTAAGGCGGCCGATGGATTTGTGTCGAGGTCCGGTGTGCCGGCCAGCCTGTGGATGGTTTTTAAGGCGGTTTTCCATCTGCCTCGGCGAATGCGGGCTGGTTCCCCTTATTGGTTGGTTGGTTTTGGGCGTTGAAGAGACCAGACTACAGGTTCCCTTTTTTCCGCCTAAGTTACACTATGTCGGCGATTGCTGCGGAAACACTGTCTCCACGTACGCGTACATCGTAATTACTTTACCATGCAAACATTTGGGGTTTCATTCGTCTGGTATGAGACGTTCCTGGTGGGGTCCACTGGAGGCCGAACCGCAAAATAACCCTGTGTTCAATGTGGGGCGGCGGTGGGATGGATGGACGGTTGTGGCCTGTTGTGAACCACTTAGGGCTACGGCGGAACGAAGCCTCTCCGTCGTTTCTAGGTCCCCGGTTTAAATACACAATACCCAATCCTATTATCCCCCTGTTTCGATTTAGATTCCGTTGGACCATCAGTTATATTAACTAAAGCTATTAATTGTAGAAGAGTAATCTATATGCTGTGCCTATATTTAAGTCAATGTTAATTTGGCAAACAAGAAACTTCAACCCTAATGTTTCAATTCTTTGCTCGCATTCTCGCATTACACTAAGATGACAATAAGTCTTGGGGTAGCGATTTGCATACATACAGATCGAGGTAGTTCACGTACACAAGGAATAAAAGGCTAGGACATTGTCGGTGCTGTCATTTGTATTGAGGTGATTCATGTGAAAATGTTTCCGACGTGATTATGGCCACACTGAGGGAATTAATAGACTTTGAACGCAAAATAATTTAGAAGCATGGATACTCAGTTTCGGAAATAGTTACGGAATTCGATATTCCGAAATTCACAGTGTTAAGAGTGTGCCGAGAATACCGAAATCCAGGCATTATCTCTCACCACGGAGAACGCAGGAGCCGAGGGCCTTTACATAACGACCGAGAGCAGCGGCGCTTCGGCAGAGTTGTCATTGCTAACAGACAATAAATAACCGCAGAAATCACCTTGAGACTACGCCGAACGCATCCGTTAGGACATGCGGCGAATTTTGGCGTTAATGGACTGTGGCAGGAGGTGACTGAGAGTCCCTGCAGCGCTTCTCCTGAGCTCGTGGCCATATCGATTGGACCCTAGAAGAGTGGAAGACAGTGGCCTGGTCACATAATTCCAGATTTCAGTTGATAAGAGCTGATAGCAGAGTTCAAGTAAGGTGCAGACCCCACGAAGCCACGGACCCAGGTTGTCATAAAGTCCCTGTGCAAGCTAGTAGTGGCTAAATAACGGTGCGGGCTGTGTTCACATGAAATGGACCGGATCCTCTGGTCCAACTGAACCGATAATTCACTGGAAATGGTTATGTTCGGGTACTTGGAGACCCTTTTCAGCCATTCATGGACTTCATGCTCCACAAACAACAATAGAATTCTTGAGTAAGACAATGTGCCCTGTCAGGACATTGTGGACAATTCGAGAGAATAATTTAGCAACCTAAACCACCCGTCATGAATCCCATCGATAATTTCTGGCACATAACTGAAAGATCAATTCGTGCACAAAATCCTGCACCAGCAACGCTTTAGCAGTTATGGATGACTGTGGAAGCAGCATGGCTCAATGTTTCTGCGTGGGACGTCCTATGACTTGTTAAGTCCATGCCACGTCGAGTTTCTGCATTACGCCGGGCGAAAGGAAGTCAGACACGGCATTTTGAGGTATCCCAAGACTTTTGTTACCGCACTGTTTTTCGTGTTATTACAATACAACTTTCACTGTGAGCTGTGACTCTCTGGTATATTTCCACATTACTTCCATAGAATCTCGTTCACTGTGCGTTATAATTTAATTGCTTACCATTAAACGACGTGATTTAGCGTAAACATCATAGTGACCATGTACCGTTTATAACTACTCTGGGAGTAATGTTTCTCTTATTTGACACATTATTAATCATAAAGAAACTAAAAGACGACTCATTAAAATTGCTTCAGATGTTTTAGTGATTAATTACCGAGCCTTTCATCTTATGTCCATAATTTAAGTGCTACCTACGTTTCTCTTACATTTCATACTTGTTACTGCCCTATGCTGTCGCGTACTTCTTTGCTGTATCTCCGACCAACTCAAACGGACTGACTCGTCGTCGTCGTCGTCATCGTCGTCCTACGTACAGGGATTAGGTATAAGCTTGTTCCGACATATGTCCTCCACCGTTATCTTGATCGACCTATGACTGACTGACTCAACAAAATAATAGCACAAGCTCTTGAGCTAAAAACAAGACACATTGACAAAACTGAAGTGGCCATATGGCTACCGAGGAACCTGGATCTATAGAATCATAGCTCTTCAACAGCCTCTTGTGACACTTGACCTCAAAGGTTCCGTACCGTTTCATTTGTGTCATCGCCATCGTGCGTATTTCGCAGCCGTGTAGAGTTAGACAGCAAATTTTAGCGCTTCGCGATTTCTTCTTGTTTGCCGTTTTAGAGTTTTCAGCTGTTTCTTTGTTTAATCGTGGCTAATTTGCAGTCATTTCATTTTTCTTCTTCGTCTGTTCTACTTTCGATATAGCAAAATGCACCTACTTCTGAAGAGTCTCTTGTCCACATTCAACATTCAGATATTTATCCTGTCCGTCTGCTGCACGTAGTATTGAGTTTTCTTTTTCTATGTACATATCCATTAGGTAGTACATATCCTATTTCACTAGCCCCCTTATTCAGTCTTTTTAACAGTTACAATACAAAATGTACAAACAACTGCTAAGTATCTTTGCCGTAGGACATATGCTTAGTTGAAAAGAACGGAACAAGTAGAAACACAATGACTGAAGAGACAGAAGACAGCAAATAACTGATAGGAAGCAGTTCGCTCAGGGAAACCTATTTCGACATTGACTATGCAGGGCCTCTCTTTTCAGTCTACGCCAGTCTCGACCTACTGAACGATCAACCTCACACTTAATTACATAATGTATTTTCTTTTTGCTATATTCTCCTCCATTGCAAGATTAGAAACATCCGAATGCCTTGTCTCAACAGCTCGCTCCTCCTACTGCTAAGAATTTAGTGTAAACTACTGACCATACCAATTTCTTACAATATTTTCATTCGAAACTTCCTGGCAGATTAAAACTGTGTGCCCGACCGAGACTCGAGCTCTGGACCTTTGCCTTTCGCGGGCAAGTGCTCTGCCAACTGAGCTACCCAAGCACGACTCATGCCCCGTCCTCACAGCTTTACTTCTGCCAGTATCTCGTCTCCTACCTTCCCAACTTTACAGAAGCTCTCCTGAGAACCCTGCAGAACTAGCACTCCTGAAAGAAAGGCTATTGCGGAGACATGGCTTAGTCACAGCCTTCGGGATGTTTCCAGAATGAGATTTTCACTCTGCAGCGGAATGTGCGCTGATATGAAACTTCCTGGCAGATTAAAACTGTGTGCCGGACCGAGACTCGAACTCAGGACCTTTGCGAAAGGCAAAGGCTCCGCTGCAGAGTGAAAATCTCATTCTGGAAACATCCCTAATGCTGTGGCTAAGCCATGTCTCCGCAGTATCCTTTCTTTCAGGAGTGCTAGTTCTGCAGGGTTCGCAGGAGAGCTTCTGTAAAGTTGGGAAGGTAGGATACGAGATACTGGCAGAAGTAAAGCTGTGAGGACGGGGCGTGGGTCGTGCTTGGGTAGCTCAGTTGGCAGAGCACTTACACGCGAAAGGCAAGGGTCCCGAGTTCGAGTCTCGGTCCGGCACACAGTTTTAATCTGCGAGGAAGTTTCATATCAGCGCACACTCAGCTGCAGAGTGAAAATCTCATTCTGGAATATTTTCATTCATTATTTGTATTCTCATTGTAACTGCCCATGGCACTTCACTGCCACGGTACGTCATTACCAAGACCTCTAGGTTTTTACAGTGTGCCAGACAGCTGCCCAAAAATCTTTTCTAATTCGAGTTCAACTTAGTATACTTGTATTTTGAAACAACTTATTTCCTTTTTCGTTGTTCTCTCTCCTCTTTACTTGGTGCAGTGATGGTTATGTACCTTGCAGTTCAACTGGGTCTTCATATAATTTTACTAATACTTTTCAATATTAGTTTAATATTCTGATTACAAATGTATCTGTGAGTTTAACGTATCATATAGAAGTACCACTGATTACTTATCTGGAGTTTTAAGACAAAATACTACAAAGCAAATTAAAACACAGAAAAATAAACTGTATCCCGAATTGTCTTAAAAAAAAATACTTTTCATGCTTCTATTTAATACTTTTTTGATTGTGTAGCATGATATGCCAGAATTCGAACGTAATTTTTATGTCATAAATGTCAGTATTGCGAGCTTAATGTTCGTCTCCTGCGCGATTAAGCTTTCATTACTTTCTGTTTAGGTCAATATTACTGCGTAACGTTGACATCTGTTTCATTCTTGGACCAGGAAGATCCACCTATTAAACTTCCACTTAATATCACCAGGTCAGAACGTTTAGAGGTTTATTATACTTATTCCACGTAGTTCTCGCTGATACTACCTAGAGTTTATTCATTCTTAAAGTCAATTATTACTACATAGCAGTATATTCCGTTCACTAATTTGTAAAACCTCACATCTTCCAACGGTGAGGTCTAAGGAATTATGTAACCTCCATTGTAATTTTTTGTGTTTGATAATTATCTTCCAGTTTATATGCTCTTTGCGTGACGAACAAATATGGAGACGCTAAAGTATAACTTATAACATTTTATAATTAGAGTTTTTTGCCTTATATTTGCAATTTGTGAGAAAACACTAAAAAAATTTGGAAACAGAAGCAATGATCAGAACAAGGAGGAAACAAAACGAAAACTTTTGTTAGGAACACACAGTTTTAATCAAATGAGAAGGAATATGGCACACTATCAACAGGCAGAAAATAGCACGAGCAAGCCAAGATATTAGTAACTATTGTCACAGCTTTACACATGGAGAAAATTCAGGAAGTAGTATCACATGACGTTTATTATGTGATGGAGTTTCTTAGAAACAGAGGGCACCGAGAGATATTGGTGTTCCTGTTGACATTAATAAAGGCCAATGAAAAGTTATTCAGAACGAACTTCCAACATTGTTTACATAATGTTTGCAACAGGAGACATTTCCCACAAACTGTTGTAAGGCTGTAATTATTCTCCTTCACAAGAAGGAAGGTGGAAAGGACGTAAAAGACAGTAGATCTAATAACCTCTTGTTCGTAACGTGCAAGATATTTACTAGAATTGTCATCAGTCTCAAAGAGACTTTAGTCAAGCTGATGGACAAGTGGCTTTTATACACGCTTGTATCGTAAGAGATAATTTGCAAACTACAAGTTTCAAATCACAAACTAAATTATGGAATGAAAACAGCCTTCAAATTAAGAGTTATCCACTTTTGAAAGGTCTTGATTCGGTTTCAACAAAAAGATAACCAATGCACTGTTGCAACCTATGTTTTAATGCCGAAGAATACAAACGTCACTATCACAGTTCCTGTTAGAATTCATTAGAACATTGAGAAGGAGCAGTCAGACAAGTAGCAAAGGAGGTTTTCTATCGCAAAAACTGTCAATAAAGTTTACAAACACTCAAATAGAGAAAATAAATTCAGAATACTAGTAGAATATTTGTGAACCGCTTACCTTTTTGCTGGTGGTAATGTACGGTTAGAAATTAGGTGAAAATTTTCTCCTCTCAGAGACCGATGTTGCGTTGTCTTCATCATCATATCATCATAATCGACTCCCGAAGTAGCGCCAAATAGAAAGACTTACACAAGGCGGACAAACCAACCCAGACATAATATTTCTGCCGATAATGAGATACGATCATGTTTCACTTCAAGGGAACACTTTAATTAAGAAAATGTGAGGCTAAGATTGAAAATCAGTTACATTTACTCAGAAACCAAAATACTGAAAAAATAGTACAAATTAATAACAATGTTATAACACCAAAAGATAAATCTTTTGTACACCAAAGACAGTGCCTGTGTGGCCAGGAAAAGAAATAAGGCAGGAGTTCGTAGCAAAATAGGCAGTACCAACTGCTTCAAAAATTGCTTTTAAAACTCGTCACAAGAGGCTGTAAAGGAGAAAGTTTACAATCTATGTATCTTGCCAGTTTTGACCTACAGCAGTGAAACATGGACTCTTAATGTTGCTACAGTTCAGGAACTGAAATTGTTTGTGAATTATTGGAATAGCAAAACAAACAAATTAGGAACACACCAGAGTAGAAAGGGTAGTATAACTACGAGTACAGGGTTATTACAAATGATTGAAGCGATTTCACAGCTCTACAATAACTTTATTATTTGAGATATTTTCACAATGCTTTGCACACACATACAAAAACTCAAAAAGTTTTTTTTAGGCATTCACAAATGTTCGATATGTGCCCCTTTAGTGACTCGGCAGACATCAAGCCGATAATCAAGTTCCTCCCACACTCGGCGCAACATGTCCTCATCAATGAGTTCGAAAGCATCGTTGATGCGAGCTCGCGGTTCTGGAACATTGTGTCTGTTCACTTCACCATTAAGAAAAAATGTTGCTTCATCACTGAAAACAAGTTTCGCACTGAACGCATCCTCTTCCATGAACTGTTGCAACCGCGCCGAAAATTCAAAGCGTTTGACTTTGTCATCGGGTGTCAGGGCTTGTAGCAATTGTAAACGGTAAGGCTTCTGCTTTAGCCTTTTCCGTAAGATTTTCCAAACCGTCGGCTGTGGTACGTTTAGCTCCCTGCTTGCTTTATTCGTCGACTTCCGCGGGCTACGCGTGAAACTTGCCCGCACGCGTTTAACCGTTTCTTCGCTCACTCCAGGCCGACCCGTTGATTTCCCCTTACAGAGGCATCCAGAAGCTTTAAACTGCGCATACCATCGCCAAATGGAGTTAGCAGTTGGTGGATCTTTGTTGAACTTCATCCTGAAGTGTCGTTGCACTGTTATGACTCACTGATGTGAGTGCATTTCAAGCACGACATACGCTTTCTCGGCTCTTGTCGCCATTTTGTCTCACTGCGCTCTCGAACGCTCTGGCGGCAGAAACCTGAAGTGCGGCTTGAGCCGAACAAAACTTTATGAGTTTTTCTACGTATCTGTAGTGTGTCGTGGCCATATGTCAATGAATGGAGCTACAGTGAATTTATGAAATCGCTTCAATCATTTGTAATAGCCTCTATAAAGTAAACGGAATGGAGTTGGAAGTGTATGGGGGAGGTGCGAGGATGGTGAGCAGGAAAGGGTCAGTTTAGCCAAGCAAGCGTGTAGTGCATAGGCCAAAGAGAATCCTTGCTGGTTTAATAGACATAAAAATGTCTGAGATGACACCCTAATGCAAGGTAGATAGTGAAATTATAAAACATGCAAACAGCATCATGTATGTATTAGCATCCTGTAAGAGCTTCCTAGCTGAATTCTGTAATGCATGAAAACGTCTGAAGGACGCCCTCATCCTGCAACGTACAATAAATGCTTCAATGCAGTAGAAATAACAGCTAGCCAGTCGCAAAATATAGGTGTATTAAGTCCTGACCACGGTTTGGATCATTTTAAAACTGTCTTCTTCTGAAGGTGTATGATATAGAATCACAGTATCAATAGTCGATTTGGGACCATTTGACTTCGTCTAGAACATGTCATACATCTAATCACCATTCAAATACATTTTATAAAAGTAGTGGTCGTCTACCGTAGGGCTTTGCCTTGAAACTTTTATTCTTTTAAAAAGAAAAACTTAGTTGATGCAGGATACAACAAATTGAAGCATACAAAAATATTGTTAAAAGTTTTAATACACTCCTGGAAATGGAAAAAAGAACACATTGACACCGGTGTGTCAGACCCACCATACTTGCTCCGGACACTGCGAGAGGGCTGTACAAGCAATGATCACACGCACGGCACAGCGGACACACCAGGAACCGCGGTGTTGGCCGTCGAATGGCGCTAGCTGCGCAGCATTTGTGCACCGCTGCCGTCAGTGTCAGCCAGTTTGCCGTGGGATACGGAGCTCCATCGCAGTCTTTAACACTGGTAGCATGCCGCGACAGCGTGGACGTGAACCGTATGTGCAGTTGACGGACTTTGAGTGAGGGCGTATAGTGGGCATGCGGGGGGCCGGGTGGACGTACCGCCGAATTGCTCAACACGTGGGGCGTGAGGTCTCCACAGTACATCGATGTTGTCGCCAGTGGTCGGCGGAAGGTGCACGTGCCCGTCGACCTGGGACCGGACCGCAGCGACGCACGGATGCACGCCAAGACCGTAGGATCCTACACAGTGCCGTAGGGGACCGCACCGCCACTTCCCAGCAAATTAGGGACACTGTTGCTCTTGGGGTATCGGCGAGGACCATTCGCAACCGTCTCCATGAAGCTGGGCTACGGTCCCGCACACCGTTAGGCCGTCTTCCGCTCACGCCCCAACATCGTGCAGCCCGCCTCCAGTGGTGTCGCGACAGGCGTAAATGGAGGGACGAATGGAGACGTGTCGTCTTCAGCGATGAGAGTCGCTTCTGCCTTGGTGCCAATGATGGTCGTATGCGTGTTTGGCGCCGTGCAGGTGAGCGCCACAATCAGGACTGCATACGACCGAGGCACACAGGGCCAACACCTGGCATCATGGTGTGGGGAGCGATCTCCTACACTGGCCGTACACCACTGGTGATCGTCGAGGGGACACTGAATAGTGCACGGTACACCCAAACCGTCATCGAACCCATCGTTCTACCATTCCTAGACCGGCAAGGGAACTTGCTGTTCCAACAGGACAATGCACGTCCGCATGTATCCCGTGCCACCCAACGTGCTCTAGAAGGTGTAAGTCAACTACCCTGGCCAGCAAGATCTCCGGATCTGTCCCCCGTTGAGCATGTTTGGGACTGGATGAAGCGTCGTCTCACGCGGTCTGCACGTCCAGCACGAACGCTGGTCCAACTGAGGCGCCAGGTGTAAATGGCATGGCAAGCCGTTCCACAGGACTACATCCAGCATCTCTATGATCGTCTCCATGGGAGAATAGCAGCCTGCATTGCTGCGAAAGGTGGATATACACTGTACTAGTGCCGACATTGCGCATGCTCTGTTGCCTGTGTCTATGTGCCTGTGGTTCTGTCAGTGTGATCATGTGATGTATCTGACCCCAGGAATGTGTCAATAAAGTTTCCCCTTCCTGGTACAATGAATTCACGGTGTTCTTATTTCAATTTCCAGGAGTGTACAAATGACATATACAGGGTGGTCCATTGATCGTGACTGGACCAAATATCTCACGAAATAAGGGTCAAACGATAAAACTACAAAGAACGAGACTTGTTTAGCTCGAAGGGGGAAACCAGGTGGTGCTTTGGTTGGCCCGCTAGGTGTCGCTGCCATAGGTCAAACGGATATCAGCTGCGTTTTTTTTAAATAGGAACCCCCATTTTTATTACATATTCATGTAGTACGCAAAGAAATTTGAATGTTTTAGTTAGACCACTTTTTTTCGCTTTGTGATAGATCGCGCAGTAATAGTCACAAACACATGGCTCACAACTTTAGACGAACAGTTGGTAACAGGTTGGTTTTTAAATTAAAATAGAGAACGTAGGTACGTTTGAACATTTTATTTCGGTTGTTCCATTGTGATACATGTACCTTTGTGATCTTATCATTTCTGAGAACGCATGCTATTACAGCGTGATTACCTGTAAATACCACATTAATGCAATAAATGCTCAAAATCATGTCCGTCAACCTCAATACATTTGGCAATACGTGTAACGACATACCTCTCAACAGCGACTAGTTCGCCTTCCGTAATGTTCGCACATGCATTGACAATGAGCTGGCACATGTCAGGCGTTGTCAGTGGATCACGACAGCAAATATCCTTCAACTCTCCCCACAGGAAGAAACCCGTAGACATCAGATCCGGTGAACGTGCCGGCCACGGTATGGTGCTTCGACGACCAATCCACCTGTCATGAAATATGCTATTCAATACCGCTTCAACCGCACGCGAGCTATGTGCCGGACATCCATCATGTTGGAAGTACATCGCCATTCTGTCATGAAGTGAAACATCTTGTAGTAACATCGGTAGAACATTACATAGGAAATCAGTATACATTGCACCATTTAGATTGCCATCGATAAAATGGGGGCCAATTATCCTTCCTCCCATAATGCCACACAATATATTAACCCGCCAAGGTCGATGATGCTCCACTTGTCGCAGCCATCGTGGTTTTTCCGTTGCCCAACAGTGCATATTATGCCTGCATACGTTACCGCTGTTGGTGAATGACGCTTCGTCGGTAAATAGAACGCGTGCAAAAAATCTGTCATCGTCCCATAATTTCTCTTGTGCCCAGTGGCAGAACTGTACGCGACGTTGAAAGTCGTCGCCATGTAATTCCTGCTGCACAGAAATATGGTACGGGTGCAATCGATGTTGGTGTAGCATTTTCAACACCGACGTTTTTGAGATTCCCGATTCTCGCGCAATTTATCTGCTACTGATTTGCGGATTAGCCACGACAGCAGTTAAAACACCTACTTGGGCATCATCATTTGTTGCAGGTCGTGGTTGACGTTTCACATGTGGCTGAACATTTCCTGTTTCCTTAAATAAAACTATCCTGCGAACGGTCTGGACACTTGGATGATGTCGTTCAGGATACCGAGCAGCATACAAAGTACTCGCCCATCGGGCATTCTGATCACAATAGCCATACATCAACACGATATCAACCTTTTCCGCAATTGCTGAACGGGCCATTTTAGCACAGGTAATGAATCACGAAGCAAATGCTGTCCGCACTGACGGAGTGTTACGTGATACTACATACTTATATGTTTGTGACTTTTAAAGCGCTATCTATCACAAAGCGAAAAAACTTCTCCAACTAAAACATTCGTATTTCTTTACGTACTACGCGAATATGTAATAAAAACAGGGGTTCCTATTTTAAAAAAAAGGTAGTTGATACCCGTTTGACCTAAGGCAGCGCCATCTAGCGGGCCAACCATAGCACCATCTGGTTTCCCGCTTCAAGCTATGCGAGTTTCGTTCTTTGTAGTTTTTTCGTTTGATGTTTATTTCGTGAGATATTTGGCCCGGTCATGATCAATGGACGACCCTGTAGACTGCCATGCAAGGCATGTCAGTAATGCAGGCCTATTCTTGACCCTGACATGTAGGCTGCCCTACAAAGGTGGTCGATTTTGCAGGCCAATACTATTCCTGCACAACACACCTGTCATGCATGGCAGCCTATACACCAGGGGCTGGGAAAAACACGTTTTGGGATGTACCTCTCTTCTTATTCAAGCTAGGAGGTTATATACCCCACAGCGCTGATACTTCTGAAGCCTATTGTTTCAATACCAAATTTGGCTATCATCGATCAACAGGTTTGATGTTGGGTACACTATGTATTGCTCACAGTAGTGGTCCCGGTTACGAGTTTAGATCTCAAACAAAAATACTTGAGACAGGCAAGTGAAGTGGACATGCCAACATTTTAACCTCAATAAGATTTTGAAGGTTATGTTGACAGCACCATACTTTTTTCATGAAAGTACATTGAAGTTATGAATACTTGTGACTGGCTCATGCTGCTAAATGACTAACGGATGCTAATATGTATCACAGATGCAAATATGGTATCACTCAATATCACTAATCTCTACACTAATGCCCTATTAATGATTGATTTTATAGAATGTAATTTGTTGACTCAGCAGCAAATTTATGTGGAAGAAAGTATTAAGATTGTTAAAATCCTGTAACTTCTGTACCTTGAATAGTAAAATAAACTGACAAAAAAGCTAGGTCTCACAACTGGTAGCAGTCTGCATGGCTAGGGGCATTATTAACTATGCGAAACAAAATATTTTTGTATATGAATGGTGTTGAAAACAGCTGAAAATAAAATACTATATTAAAAAATTGTGGTGCTTCTACACTCCAAGTCAACGCGCCTGTTGACAGAATTTGGCACAATATTCCTCTGGAGGATATCCAACAATTCCATCAATTAACTGCTTGCATAAGGGCCAGAGGTGGACCGACACGTTGCGGACTTGCTCTATGTGTAAAGCTCTTTCTCTTGAGTAAATCATCCAACTTTTCTGAAATTTTAATCGTTGCTTTGGCAGTTCATATCGTATCTACCGACTACCGCCCCATTCCGATGATTCCGTCGTGGTGCCTCCTTTCTTTACCTTAGGCTGTATTTCAATACATCTTATTTACAATGCACGACTTGATTATGTTATGGTACTAGTGACTGATGGTAGTAATAAATTAATTTAAAGGTCTACTGTTCTCATTGTTCCTCTGTCACAACGTATTTTCAAACCATGCACGCAGCGATTGACATAAGCATAGTATGTCAACTTTGATCCGACTGTCATTCAACATAATTATTTACAAAATTCTAACTGACGTTGGTGTATTTGGCACGAATTTTATGTTGGTTTTTAAACAGTTGTATTAACAAGGATTTTTGCGCTACGGCAATATTACTCTATTTTTTCCATCTCGTAGACATTTCAGAATGAATGTAGATCTTATAATAATTCCTAAGCCTGGAACACGACTTACACTTACAATCATAACCACATTCTATTTGTGTCTTCTAGGCTAAACGGACGATGATTCCTGAACAAACCTTGGTACAAAATAAAATGTAAGATTCTCTTGCGATCAGTGATTGGTAAAACCACTGCGGCTGCAAGAAAGAACGGTGAACAGTAACAGTTCCCACCATTGGCATAATAGTATATTACTTCTGACGAATAATGTAAGACCGATTAAGATGGTACTCCAGAACGTACACAAGAGGGGAAACCTAACATATAACTGACAGGCACACGCAAGAATGATTCCTAATTATCTGTATGATGTTCCACTGAATTTCAAAGTCATCTGAGATGGCTACAAGCTCCATTACCCACTGGTCGTTATTCAACACTCGGCGAGCTGCCACGCTTTGCCGATTCGCATCTCACTGAGACCCTGAGCCGGCGTCGGTCATCTGCTTAAAAGCATTACGGTAGCTGATCACAGCGAGGTGAACAATGAAGCCGGTATTCTGGCATAAGAACCAGGGAGGAACTTTCGCTTTTAGCCTGAAGTGACGTTGCACTAACTCTCCCAGCAGACATTTCTATAGTCCTGCACAAGTGCATTCAGGGGTCACATAGGATTATTGATGTACAGTTTAACTCGAACCCAGGCCTAGTGACTGCGATGCACTAGGAGATGCACAATTCTCTTATTTAAAATTGATAATACATTTGTTTACTGAATGTAGATCGCTATTAACCGTTTCTTCATAATGCAATCTATTCTAACCTTTATCAATTTAATGACTGCAAGTTTACCTTCAGCAGCCGGAAACACAGTTATGACATGAAGTAAACTGACACTTAAGCGTCGGACCTCCAAAAAGTTACTATAACGGGTGATTCAAACAGGAAGACCACGTTTCAATTGTTTACCTAGACAAACAACAAAAGATAGAAACACGCTACACATGTCACTGGATAGACGAAGGTTCAGAGTTTAGGAACAGATGCGCAGTTGTTTGTTTGTAGGAACATGGCGACTACACCACAAGAGGAGGAGGAGGATATTGGTGTTTAACGTCCCGTCGACAACGAGGTCATTAGAGACGGAGCACAAGCTCGGATTAGGGAAGGATAGGGAAGGAAGTCGGCCGTGCCCTTTGAAAGGAACCATCCCGGCATTTGCCTGGAGTGAGCTAGGAAAATCACGGAAAACCTAGATCAGGATGGCCGGACGCGGGATTGAACCGTCGTCCTCCCGAATGCGAGTCCAGTGTGCTAACCACTGCGCCACCTCGCTCGGTACACCACAAGAGAAATTATTGTGTGTAATGAAATTTGCGTGATTTCAACCTACTGGTGGAGTACAACGTGGATTCAGCAGTCAATTCAGCAAGATGCTACCTCTGCACAATCATATTTGTGACTGGCATACAAAATTCGTGCCACGCGGGATTAGCCGAGCGGTCTCAGGCGCTGCAGTCATGGACTGTGCGGCTGGTCCCGGCGGAGGTTCGAGTCCTCCCTAGGGGATGGGTGTGTGTGTTTGTCCTTAGGATAATTTAGGTTAATTAGTGTGTAAGCTTAGGAACTGATGATCTTAGCAGTTAAGTCCCATAAGATTTCACACACATTTTTTTTTTTACAAAATTCGTGGAAGTTGGTTGCATATGCAGAAGGAAGAGCACTGGTCGGTCACGCGTATCTGATTAATGTCGATCGTATCCGAGATGCGTTTACACAGAGCCCTGGGAAGTCCACAAGACGCGCAGGGCAGGAACTTCAACTTCCTCAAACAACGGCGTGGCGCGTTCTGAAACGACGCCTGCATTTGAAACCTTACCAGTTGCCGTTATTGCATTAACTGCGTTCCGGTGACCATAACAGAAGGTACGAATTTCAATTCACCAGGTTACGGCAGGGGACACATTTTTCGAACGACTTTTCATTTCCAGATGAATCGATGTTTCATCTACCGAATAACGTGAACCGCCAAAGTGCAAAAATTGTGGAGTCAGAAATTTCTGGCGTCAATATCGAACATGGAAGAGACCACCTAAACTGAATGTGTTTTGTGCCATTTCCTTAGTCAAAGTTTATGGACCTTTCGGTTTCGCGGAGACAACTGGGACAGAAATGCCATCTTCCACATGCTGCTAAATTTTTTGTTTCCTCAACTTCACGAAGACTTCAGTGATTCCATTTTTATGCTTGGCGAATTCCCACCTCACTTTCACTTTGAGGTGCGGCTGTATCTCAACAACGTCGTCCCACAATGATGGACTGGAAGAGCTGGTGAACAAGATCTTGTACACTGCTTTTCGCCTCCCATATCACCAGAGCTCAGAACTTGTGATTTTTTCTGTAGAGGTACATACAAGGCAGAGTCTTTGTCCCCCTACGGCAGCTATTCTTCAAGAGCTGAGATATCTAATTGTTTAAGGAGTCGATTCAATAAACGGGGACCATATGATACGTGTGCAGACTGAAATGAACTGAGCTTTCGACGTTTCTCGAGCAAAGCATTATGATCATGTTCAAACAAATTTCAGGCTTGCAGCCGGTCGTCGTTCAATACTTCGCACGATATTTCAACTGGGCACCTGCCAGTCGTCTTCAGGTGAGCCGTCGCAGACTGGCGAAAACATTTTTTTTTTTTCTTTATTGTATTTCAATTCCCCATCGGGGTGCGCTGGCAGCAGCATATGCGCTGCTCTTCAGCCGAAAGACATAGAACAAACAATAGAAGACACTTAAAAAGAACAAAGGAGAGAATATGGTGAACATAGATATAAAAAAGGGGGAACATCATGGAAGGCAATAGACAAAAAACGAGGTGACCGTAAAATGGAGATAAAGAACGGTTAAAACTGTTTAAAAGTAGCACACACAAAAAGCCACATACTGCGACAATTGAAAGAACACAAGGCACAGTATGACTGGAGCATAAAAGGTATCGACGGATGGCGTAGCACATAACAAACACTGACGACGAACCTCAAGGCAGTACACAATTAAAATCACACCTCTTGACGCACAGGAGAAACAGCACTAAACACAACACTGATGTGGCACACTGATGATGATCAAAACAGACGATCTGCCAGGCGCAAGGAGATGAGGGAGACTGGAAGAAGGGACGGAGGGGAAGAAATAGGGGAGATGAGCAGGGGGCGCGCTGAAGAGGGCCAGTAGGGAGGGATGTGGGAAGGAAAGAGGCAAGTTTGGGGAGGAGGGTCTCAGGGGAGGGGGGAGGAGGAAAACCCGCTCTGGGAGAAGGAGGGAAGAGGAAAAAAGGGGGCCCTTGGGAGGGGGGGGGGGGGGAACAAGACCAGGTTATAGTTGGAAGGAAGGGTAGATGTCACGGTGAAGTTCGTCATCCGGGAGGGGGAGGCTTTGGAAATTGCCCTGATGAAGGAGATGGAGGGTGTGGAGGTGGAGAGAGGGAGGGATACAGCAATAGAGGCGTGGCAATGGGCGGGGCGGTGGAGAGGAAGGAAGAAACCAGATGGTGGGGGGATCAAGCCTGTGGACAATGTAAAGGATGCGGAGAGGAACAGGAGGAGGTGGGGGAAGGGGATCAGTTCATACAGGAGCCGTGTGGGGGAAGGAAGGCGGATACGGAAGGCAAGGCGGAGCGCATGGCGTTCCAGGATTTGGAGGGCCTTGTAAAAGCGGGTGGGGGCAGAGACCCAGGCAATGCTGGAATAACAGAGGATAGGATGGATGAGGGATTTGTAGGTGTGGAGGATGGTAGAAGGATGCAATCCCCATGTCCGGCCAGACAGGAGTTTCAGATGGTGGAGCCGGGAATGGGCTTTCTGCTGGATGGTCTGGAGATGAAGGGGTCCAGGTGAGGTGTCGGTCGAGGGTGAGGCCAAGTTATTTCAGGGTGGGGGTGAGCTGGATGGGACAACCATAAAGGGTGAGGTAGAAATCATTGAGGCGAAAGGAGCGAGTGGTACGGCCTATGATGATTGCCTGGGTTTTGGAGGGGTTGAGTTGGAGGAACCACTGGTTACACCAAGTGGTGAACTGGTTAAGGTGGGTTTGGAGGGTACGTTGAGACCATTGAAGGGTAGGATAGAGAGCCAGGAAGGCAGTGTCATCAGCATACTGGAGAAGGTGGACTGGTGGGGGTGGCTTGGGCATATCAGCTGTATACAAGAGATAAAGGAGAGGGAAGAGGACAGAACCCTGGTGGACGCCAGCCGTGGGATAAAAGATACAGGAGTTGATATTGTGGAGGGTGACATAGGAAGAATGGTGCGAGAGGAAGGAAGCGACCAGATGAACAAAATTGATAGGCAGGGCGTAGGTTTGGAGTTTAAAGAGGAAACCAGGATGCCATACACGGTCATAGGCATTTTGGAGGTCAAGGGAAACACAAATGGCGGAGCGACGGAAGTTGAGCTGGAGGGACAGAAGGTGAACGAGGTTGAGGAGTTGGTCTTCAGCAGAGAAGGAGGGTTGGAAGCCACACTGGGTAAGGGGGAGGAGGTGGTGTTGAGCAAGGTGCTGATGGATACGGTGGGAGAGGATGGATTCAAAGACCTTAGTGAAGACGGAGGTGAGGCAGATGGGACGATAGGAAGAGGCAGCAGATGGGGGTTTGTTGGGTTTAAGGAATAAGAGGACGTGGGAGGTCTTCCATAGTTCAGGGTAGAAGCCAGTGGAGAGGATGACATTATAGAGATGGGTGAGGACAGTCAGGATGGAATAGGGGCTTTCTCGAAGGTGACGGTAGATGACACAGTCTTGACCAGGGGCCATGTTGTGTTTGGACCGGAGGATAAGTTTAATGTCATGTGCTGCGATGGGAGTGTTTATGTCGGAGGGGGGCAACTGCCCCAAGTACTGGAGACTAGGTGCAAGTGGAGCGACCGAGGTATCGGCACGTTCCATGACGGTGGGGAAATGAGAATAATCAAAGTGGGGATCATCGGGGATGGAGAAGACCTCGGAAAGGTGGGAAGTGAAGTGGTTGGCCTTACTGAGGTTGTCAGGAAGGGGGCGATCGTTATGGAGAAGGAGGTAGTGGGGAGCGGAAATGGAACCAGTAAGGCAATGGAAGGTGACCAGTACTTGGAGGAGCTGATAGGGAAGGTGGCGTTGAGTCGTGTGCAGGTCTGGCGCCAGTCTCGGCGTTTCGTTGCTGTAATAAGGTTCCGTACGTGTCGCTGTATTTGCCGGTGGCGTTGGAGTGTATCCCTGTCACGAGTGTGCAGGAAGGAGCGATAGAGGCGGCGGGATTCGCGGAGGAGGAGGACAGCCCATGGAGGGAGAGTGGGATGGTGTGGGTGGATGGTTTTAGTAGGAACTTGGGCCTCCACAGCATCAGTAATTACCTTCTGTAGGAAGGACGAGGCGTGGATGATGTCAGGATGGCGATAGGTAAGAGGGTGGCTTTCGACCTGGGTGGAGATGGAGTCCCGGTAGGCATCCCAGTTGGCACGGTGATAGTCATGGACGACCTTGGGAGGGGGTGCAGGGTGCGGAGCCGGAGGGGGGCAAGAGCAGACATAATGGTGAGAAGGACAGGGAGGTGATCGCTACCTGTGGGGTCAAGGACGGCGACAGTGATACACACAAGGAGGTTGGTGGAGGCAATGACAACATCGGGGGTGGTGTAACTTTTGGGTCGGGTGTGCTGGGGGAGGGGAACAAGGTCACCTTAGATTGTGGGGAGGAACTGATGCCACCGCCGAAGGGCAGCAGGAGTGCGGCTATGGATGTTGAGGTCGGCGGCAATCACATAGGTGGAGAAGGTGCTGTCAATGTGCGAGATGAAGTCATAAGGAAGAGGAGCAGTGGAGCGGACATAGATGTTGGCACAGGTAATGGTGAGGGAGGGGAAGAAGACGCTAAGGGTAAGGTGTTAAGTGGGGTCATTGAGGAGAGGTTGTGGCTGGACGGGGATATGCTAAAGATGGCCAATCGCGACTCCACCCTCTGCACAAGGACCAGCAGCGTCAGTGCGGTGGAGGATATAGGGAAAGGTGCAGATGGAATGGTGCAGCTGGAGAAAGGTTTCGTTCAAGAGGAAGGTGTCGACCTCGTGGTGGGAGAGGGTGTGCATGAGGAGGTATTTGTTGGAGCGGAAGGAACGAATGTTCTGGAAGAGGATACGATACTTGTGCTGCACCATAGTGGGAAGGGGGGGGGGGAAGAGAGGGAAGGGAAGAGACTTAAACTTGGGTGTCGAGGCGGGTGAAGGTGAAGTGGGCTTGGTTGTGGGAGTATGTGGCGAAGGTGTTCAGGTGGAAAACGGAGCGAGTGGCAAGGGAGATTTGTTGGAAGGTGTGGGGGCGCTGAAAAGGGTGAATGTTCTGGAGTACAATGGTAAGGAACCAGATGATGTCCTCAGCCGTGGGGGTGGACAGAGGGAATTGTTGGGATGGAGAGGGGGATCGACGGGACGAACTGGGAGCAGCGAGGTTGGGGCAGTTCTTAAGAAAGTGGGAGGCCTTGCAATGGGGACAGATGGGGGGTTTTTGCAGTTGGGAGTCAGGTGGTCATTGTACATCAGGCACCGCTGGCAATGGTAGGATTGGGGAGGGGATTTGGAGGATTCGACAGGGTGGCGACGGTGGTATATCAGGGCATCCTGGGTGAGGAGATGGTCAATGGATGGGGCAGACTCAGAGAACACCCACATGAGGTAGATGGCACCAGAGGCATTGTGGATACGACGGGCAGAGCGGATTTCCAAGTCCGGGTGGGAGTTCAGTTCTGCCAACACATCATCCTCTGTGATCACCAGGCTGAGCTTGGTGATCACAGCAGTGTAGGTGGAGGGGGCGACGGGGAAGCTGGGGCTGACGAGGAGTGGAAGCAGAAACGAAGGGTGTCAGGAAGGCGTGGGAGCCAAACATAACTCGTGGGAGAGGAACGAGGAGGAGAGGGAGGTGGTGGGTGGCAGATCCCTGTGGCGTAGTGGAGGCACCGGGAGAAGCAGCTGGTTCAGTGGTGGCGATGGTGGCTCGGCGCGACGTGATGCGTGCGGAGATGCAGATGACAAAGTGATAGGTGGGTGAGAGAGAAGAAGCTGACCACCTGAGGGGCGGCAGTAGAGGCGGCAACAGAAGCGTACGTGAGGGTGGGGGTAGTAGTGGAAGCTGTTGAGGGTGTGGAGGCTGGAGGAAGGGTGTAGAGGTGTGGGTATACAGCAGGGGAGGAGATAGGGGGATGGGTAGGTGAGGGAAGGGGAAGGGAGGTGTAAGGAGGGAAGCCAGGGGCGGCACTCCAGGAAGTGGCTGTGGGAGAGGGGGAGGGGGAGTTGTACGAGGGCAGTTCAATAAGTAATGCAACACATTTTTTTTCTCGGCCAATTTTGGTTGAAAAAACAGGAAATTTCTTGTGGAATATTTTCAAACATTCCCGCTTCGTCTCGTATAGTTTCATTGACTTCCGACAGGTGGCAGCGCTGTACGGAGCTGTTAAAATGGCGTCTGTAACGGATGTGCGTTGCAAACAACGGGCAGTGATCGAGTTTCTTTTGGCGGAAAACCAGGGCATCTCAGATATTCATAGGCGCTTGCAGAATGTCTACGGTGATCTGGCAGTGGACAAAAGCTCGGTGAGTCGTTGGGCAAAGCGTGTGTCATCATTACCACAAGGTCAAGCAAGACTGTCTGATCTCCCGCATGCGGGCCGGCCGTGCACAGCTGTGACTCCTGCAATGGCGGAGCGTGCGAACACACTCGTTCGAGATGATCGACGGATCACCATCAAACAACTCAGTGCTCAACTTGACATCTCTGTTGGTAGTGCTGTCACAATTGTTCACCAGTTGGGATATTCAAAGGTTTGTTCCCGCTGGGTCCCTCGTTGTCTAACCGAACACCATAAAGAGCAAAGGAGAACCATCTGTGCGGAATTGCTTGCTCGTCATGTGGCTGAGGGTGACAATTTCTTGTCAAAGATTGTTACAGGCGATGAAACATGGGTTCATCACTTCGAACCTGAAACAAAACGGCAATCAATGGAGTGGCGCCACACCCACTCCCCTACCAAGAAAAAGTTTAAAGCCATACCCTCAGCCGGTAAAGTCATGGTTACAGTCTTCTGGGACGCTGAAGCGGTTATTCTGTTCGATGTCCTTCCCCATGGTCAAACGATCAACTCTGAAGTGTATTGTGCTACTCTTCAGAAATTGAAGAAACGACTTCAGCGTGTTCGTAGGCACAAAAATCTGAACGAACTTCTCCTTCTTCATGACAACGCAAGACCTCACACAAGTCTTCGCACCCGAGAGGAGCTCACAAAACTTCAGTGGACTGTTCTTCCTCAAGCACCCTACAGCCCCGATCTCGCACCGTCGGATTTCCATATGTTTGGCCCAATGAAGGACGCAATCCGTGGGAGGCACTACGCGGATGATGAAGAAGTTATTGATGCAGTACGACGTTGGCTCCGACATCGACCAGTGGAATGGTACCGCGCAGGCATACAGGCCCTCATTTCAAGGTGGCGTAAGGCCGTAGCATTGAATGGAGATTACGTTGAAAAATAGTGCTGTGTAGCTAAAAGATTGGGGAATAACCTGGTGTATTTCAATGCTGAATAAAACAACCCCTGTTTCAGAAAAAAATGTGTTGCATTACTTATTGAACTGCCCTCGTAAATGACAGTGGAGGTGGGAGTACTAATTGCAAACGAACGGCGACTGACAGACGGACGGGCATCAGGCGGCGGCGGCGGCGGCGGCGGCGGCGGCGATGGCCGGCGACGAACAGACGGACGGACAGCAGACAGCAGCGGCGGCGGCGGCAGCGGTTACGGCGACGGCGATGGACAGCGAGCAAGCAGGCGGACGGACGGACGAACAGCTACTGCAGCAAGCGGCGGGCGGACAGACACAATCTTGGAAGACGGAGATTCCACCCTGAGAGTAGCCCAGACTTTGCAAACTGACGCTTTCGAAGGAGGGGATCCAACCCTCTAGATGTGTGAAAAGGTCGTCCGTTCCGCAATATATAGCGTACTGTAACTATTCTGCGCATGCGTCGAAAACTTAATAGTTGAACCACACTGCCCGCCGACAGCGCCCTCGCTGGTGGAATAGCGGAACTCAGTCGCCCTCTGCGTTGCTATTTGCCATTACCTTTGTCAGCTTTCAATACCACTACGTCAGGGTCCTCTCTCAGATTTCGTAATGCAACCCTTTCTGCGGAGGTTAAATTACTGCGTTGAGTAGGAGCCTTCAACAGAGCACGGCAAGTTTCCCTTCTTATTTCGTCTGCAGATTAACAGGGCACTAACAGTTAAAACTAGGAATCAGGAAGTGAATAAAGAGGAGAACATGCCGGAACAATCTTTAGCTTTTCTTCCTTTCGTTGGCAACACTTCGTTTAAAATAGCAAGAATACTCCGAAAATTTCAGGTAAAAGTGGTTTTCCGCCCACCATCGAAGATTGCGGACCTCGTGGGATCAGTTAAGGACAATCTGTTACTACGAAAGGCCGGAATTTACAAGATACCGTGTCAATGTGGTATTGCTTACATAGGTCAAACCACACGCACCGTGAATGAACGCTGCACTGAACATCAACGTTACACCCGCCT
Organism: Schistocerca piceifrons; assembly: GCF_021461385.2. Classification (NCBI taxonomy): domain Eukaryota; kingdom Metazoa; phylum Arthropoda; class Insecta; order Orthoptera; family Acrididae; genus Schistocerca; species Schistocerca piceifrons. The sequence goes on from NC_060142.1 coordinate 457,854,223, forward strand.
TTTGCAGCCAAGCAAGTCCGCTATTGCTGAACATTGTATTTCTACTGGACATTCAATGGAGTATGAGAAAACAATGATTTTGTCCACAGCAACGTCTTTCTGGGACTCCATTATTAAAGAATCCGTAGAAATACGACTGGCGGAAAATCTGTTAAACCGTGACAGCGGTTACCAGCTGGACAGTGCATGGAATCCCATCATTTCCACGATTTGCTCAAATCGAAGACGACAGATTGTGTCGACCGCCGTGGCAAACAGCAACGCAGAGGGCGACTGAGTTCCGCTATTCCACCAGCGAGGGTGCTGCCGGCGGGCAGTGTGGTTCAACTATCAAGTTTTCGACGCATGCACAGAATAGTTACAGTACGGTATATATTGCAGAACGGACGACGTTTTCGCCAGTCTGCGACGGCTCACCTGAAGATGACTGGCAGGTGCCCAGTTGAAATATCGTGCGAAGTATTGAACGACGACCGGCTGCAAGCCCGAAATTTGTTTGAACAGTCAAATCGCCGGGAAAATTTTAAAATTCACTTTATGATCATGTTGAATGTATGGTCTAGTGTCTGTGCGAACATAAAACTTTGAACCGTTCTCTATCCAGTGACACGCACAATGTGTGTCTACGGTTCATAGTTTGTCTGCAATAAACAACTGAAATCTGTTCTTTCTTTTTTAATCATCCTGTATATTAAAGTCTCCCTTATCTTCGGACTACCAATATTTTTGAGCGCTCATCCTCCACTACTGTCTGAATGACTATGAAACATGTCTATACAAAATTTTCTAACGGTAGATGGCTTTAGATGTCGCGCTGATGTCACCTCACCATATAGTACGTGCACGTGCAGTGCAGTCAGTTGTTTGTTACCGATCGTGTGGCACTATACTTTGGGAAAAAGCAAGAACTATTCAGCGTTGTTCACAAAACCTTATTAACCTGCATTCGGAGTGGGGACAAGTGAAAAAAGAAGAAAGAAAGGAAACTTGAAAAAGTGTCAAGATATATATATATGCTCCGTGTAGGCTATAAATAATTTCCACAAATTATTTGATATTGCACGTGCCAATGCTCTACAAACAATCAAGTTGGAAGAGGGCAGGGCATAAAGCCTGCTTTGCAGGAGTAGACGGAGTACTTTCATATAGAGAACTAATGGTGAGTGCAAAGAAAACTGGGAGAAGGAAAAGGCAAGAGAAAGGTGCACTGCATCTACTTCTACATTCTCTGCTGTACTTCCTTTTTCATCATCTGCAGAATCATATAAGGCATTTTCATTTTGAGGTGAAATTGACGTTGGTGATGTTTATTACTAGAACGAACTTCTGTCAGTAGTTTATTGGAGAACGTTGCAAGACAAGGAACCAGAGATTTTATTACTGAAAAATTAACATATTCTTTGGATAGATGCCAGCTGAGTGTAAGACATTCTGTAAATGTTCTTCAGGCAACAACAGAAGGACTTGATCAGGGTACTGAAGAGCTGTGTATTAATAAATCGTCTGTTCAAAATGGCAGGCAGAAATAGGGATGAGAACAGTATGAAACAATAGAACCAGCTCTCTAGAATTACATTCCTGCAGTTCTTACTGTTAATTATGTTGATACACTGTTGCCAGTGAGAGTTAACGGGCACTGCGCTCTCATTTAAGTATATGGCCGAAAGAGTCAGCCTTCAGGAATTGTGGAACGAACCCTGTCGTATAGGACCGTGTGCCACAAAGGGCGCAGATTCACCACGAGATGGGGAGACTCACAGGTGTGTATTGTCTACTGAGGCCTAAGCGCTGCAATGTGCGAGTGAGACAGACGAGAACCCACGTCATAGGGAAACCCAGTAGAAGGCTTTTGTGGCCATGGAGACGTAGCAGTGTTAAATATGGTGGACCTAAGACCGGCCATAGAGGGAAAAATTTATGCAAACTATTTAATTCTGTAGTATTTCAGGGATTCAAGTCACAGTAACTTTAATATGTTATCCTGCATAAAATTTCATGGTGGTTCCACAAAAACTTGAACATTGATCATATCTGTAGTAGTTTAGGATTTACTGTTAAAGTGAAATTAACAAGTTTCATAACAAAGACCTGAATGCTAAAGTCTGAACCCTTTGTTCGATCTTAACGATCGATATTTCATATAGAAGAGGGTCATTAAAACAACAAACGTTGTAAATATTGAAGGTGGCATGAGCCCCCTCTCATATTTCTATCTTACGATTCTCCTCTCTAATTGCATGTGGTGGAAAGTTGCTATTCCTTCACACGCGGACTTCCCACGCAGCGTCTCTCGTCACCCAGGTGGTCCGGTGACAGGCGGGCTCCACTGATCTCGAGAGGGTTAAGCCGACGTGTGTGAGGCAGTCGAGTGAATGCTTTCCAGACGCCGACATTGTCAAGAGACACGCCCGCCGGGGCCTGAAGTAGCGGCTGGGCTAGAGGTTCCGTTACTTCGCAGAAACTTAGCGAAAACACTTTCTGGCGGGCTACCAGCGAGGCGTGGGAGTGACTTGTGTACCCAGGCAGTTGTGGCGGGAAAATTCCAGCGCTTTCTGCAAAATAGTAACTGTGATTGGTTTGCTCAGGGCATAGCTCCGTGACGTAGCAAAATCAGCGCAGAAATTGGCGCCAAGAATCTCCATTGGTGGAATGGTAGTGCTCCGGCAATGGGGTGGAATTTTCCACCGGTTTTCGAGTTGCTGATTGGAACGTTTACCACGGCCACTGTCGTGGGGGCGGGAATGTTCGGTGTTCGGCATTGTACGGGTGTTCTGGGTAGTCGGCTCTCCCCTTTCGGTCGAGAACGTCGAAGCAACCAGCCATCGCCTGCGGTACGCCAGATCGTGTTCTTGCAGTTAAGAAGACTGTTTGGTAATGTATGTCCACAGCACCAGCAGATAGGGATTTTCCTAGGTGATAATCAGAGCTCAGCAGAGCGCGCCTGTTCGTCTTTTTCTAACTTTGTTCTGTCTTGAGTAGGAGCAATTAATGTTGGGTTGGCTGTGTGTTTTCTCTTAAGATTTGGGTTGCAAGGAATTGGCTCCACATACCACTTCGTCATAATCCTCACAATCTAGTTTAGGGACAACTTCACATTCACAGCGTTTGTTTGAGTATCCAATTTGAGTCAATTTGACGTATTGTAAAGGTTTCAAGTGTTTTTGTTTATTATTTTGTGTTTAGTCTTAATAAATCATATTGTTATTTTGGACAAAACTTTCATTCTGTTAATCGGTAGAGCAACCCTATCATTCCTCACTATGTTAATGAAACCTTCGTTTATTTAACTTATTTATCAAATTAAATTATTGCAGGTGCCAAACTCTCTTCTACTCCACTGGCAGGGTTGATTAGAGTCAGTTCGCGTATTTTTTTTATCCTTATGCAACAGCAAAAGTCGGAGTTAGAAAAGGGAGGGCTTAGAGCATCATTTACATATGTGGATTCTAGAAGAATTTAGTGTTAAATACACTTCTAGCCCCGGCACCTCGCAATATCAACTCTGTAACTATTTGTTTGAAAGATATGCCGGAGGTTTGAGTCCTCCCCCGCGCAAGTATGTGTGTGATGTTCTTAGCATAAGTTAGTTTAAATAGAGTGGAAGTCTAAGGACCGACGACCTCAGCAGTTTGGTCCCTTAGGAATTCACACACATTTGAACATTTAAAAGATATAGTAAACTTAAATCTCCAGTATTTTCAGTTAAGCATCTGATCATAATTTCCTCCACACAAAACACATTGAATGACGACAGCATAACAGCTTATTGAATCATTAGGTAACTGAATATTTGTTGTAAAGTTTGGTGCATAAACGTTACTTTTGTTTTTCATACGTTTATCAGAAAGCACATTGGTGCAAGGCCACTGGTCGTGGTATTCAAAGCTAAGAAGGAAATTGTATTGTTGTTTTGTAAAATAATGTAACGTTTAGTGTGTAATGGATAGTATTGTTCCTTTACTTAGAACGTGAAAGAGGTCAAGCTTTGATTATTTGTGTTAAAATGTAAGGTAATGTAGAATAATCTGTAGACATTCAGATGGACGGCTTCAGGAAAGGGAACTGGGCTAGTCAGTTGAGCGAAGATGTTCGGCGCGCGGGAAACGCGGTCGGAGACGGGCAGAGGGCAGTGCTGGTCTAGATACCAAAGAGTACAGTTCGGCTGGAGACACCAAAGTGGACAGTTCGGATGCAGACGCGAAAGTGGGCGGTCGTTGTTTAGGTAGCTAGGAAGTGAAACAACTTAGTAAATTTCCCGATGTGTGGTATCGCGGGACTTAGTCTCTGAGCGGTAAGCAGCCGCGCGCCTGGTGTGAACTAACATTTCGCGTAGTTAACGAGGTGGACTTGCAATTCGAGATGAGATTGTGTAACAGTAACTCTAAATACGACCACTTTCGCGATTGTTTGCTTTCTGGATAAACATTATTCTAACTAAATCGCAACTGTGTGGCCTACATTATTTATTGGTCGTTAATTTAGTTCCCGATATTATTATTACTGTTATTACATATTATGTTAACTTTGTATTTCGCAAACTTGCCATCAGCCAGACAATTTAACCAAAGGGTCACAAGTGTCTAATTTAGAGCGTGTAATGCGACACGTGCGGTTCAACCCCTAGACGAGTTTGAGCCAAGACATTTCGAAGAAGAGGAACCGCATGTGAGCCCGAACATCTTTGGGATGCTCGCACCAGCATCACTGTTGCATTTGGGGACAGCGAACAGCTCACTGGCGTTCGAAAAGTACATAGTGACTACGGTAAAGTGCAAGCAAACGTTGTTTGGAACGCCTAAAAGGATTCTGGTACTGAGAGCAAAGTATATATTTTATACAGCGGAACATCTGCGTTAAATATCGGCCATCGGGGTATGCATCCTATTTGAACACAAATTGGACAGGCAGTTGTTGTATTAACCGTGCCGTCATTACATATGTGAATATATTTTCAAAAGTATATTCGAATATAAAGCTTATGGTTTAGCAAGCAATCTTGCCACATTGCATTTTAAACATTGATAGAAAACTGGAAAATAATTTTCACACCACAAATTGATTGTGGATTTCTTTTTCAGTGTGTAAAAAATTAAGGAGATGTTAGACTTCTGCGAAAGTTAATTAGATGAACGAACAGTGACAGGTGTTGTCGTGAACTCCTAGAACTTCCTGTAATGTTTTTTGGAAGCAGGCTTTGGCTAAAACTGAAATTATACCGTGCTGGAGCGATGCATCAGATGGATGGCAAGAGCAATTTACTGCTAAGATCATAACTTGAACTCTCCGCTGAAAACAAAAATGCACAGACAGAATTCTCTCTTTTAATTGTTGGTGTTTATGTTAAACTGTGGCTTCAGTCAGTAGAGCTGTAAAAACTCCTCATCTAAATCTCTGCCCCTGAAAAGATCTGGAATCAAATGAAAGGACTGACTCCACGATTTCAAAGGCAGCTGTAAGGAAATTTAGCAATCATTTGCAGTTAGCCTGATTAGCACTTTATTGGCTTAAATTATTCAGTCCCATCTTCATTTCAGAGAAAACATTAGCCGAATTCGTATCAGGCAAGAGTAGAGATCGGTTCCCTTGCTTGAAGATTATAGACACCAGTTTTATTCAAGAATGCCCTTCGACATGGGCGAACAGCACTTCAAATTAAGACGGTGAAGTTAAGGATTTAATGACTACTAATAACTCTGCTGAAAGATGTGTTAAATTAATGGAAGATTTACGCGGCATGTTGATCACAGGTGAAGAACAAAAGCTATTTGTATTCCGCTGCGTTCAAGAACATCGTTGAGTGTACCTCGATTGCAGGAAGAAGCACCGAAAAGAGAATATTCCGGAGAATACTAAAGTTATCGGAAAAATCAAAAAGATATTTAATTTGATTTTTCACTCTAGTTTTCACGAGTTAATGGCGTCCTAATGAATGGGACAAAGTAATGTGTGTGTGTGTGTGTGTGTGTGTGTGTGTGTGTGTGTGTGTGTGCGCGCGCGCTTGTGTATGGTATCTCATCTGAGAGGCGTCAGTCCCATTTTCTCATTCCTTCCGGCAGATATTTGCAGCTCCGTTTTTGCAAAATGCGTGGTTCAAATGGCTCTGAGCACTATGGGACTTAACATCTGAGGTCATCAGTCCCGTAGAACTTAGAACTACTTAAACCTAACTAACCTAAGGACATCACACACATCCATGCCCTAGGCAGGATTCGAACCTGCGACTCTGCAAAGTGAAGGTGGAATCAGCTCGAACAAATGCATCTTGTCGTGTCTTCCATGCGACGCCCTGCGTCAACAGAAAGCCTGAGTTTGTCTCTCGCTGCAAAGAAAATGATTTTTAAATCCGAATTTCACGTGCCCACTGGACAAAGTAGACCCATAGCTGTCTAGAGCGATATTCGTTTTATCGACGTGTATCGATAGGAACATTAGAACAAAAAGGATAACCAGTACTCCAGCATCGACGCCACCGCCGTGGCCCACGCTAACTGCTAGCGCTATGCATCGGTAGTGCCCCGCTGCTGCTAGAGTTCTTATTATTGCTCGTGTCTTACTGTAACTGTTAATATACACCGATAAAACGAATGTCGCACTAGCCTTATTTAGGACAGCTCTGTCTAATGGACACGTGCTATTCCGGTTTCAAAATTATTTTGTTTGCAGCTGAAAACAAACCGACTGTTTCCGCCGAAACTGGCCGTCGTATGGGAGACTTTGTGAGAAGTATTTGTTTGGAATGATTACAGCTACTCATTGCAAGAACGAAATTAGAAACATCTGCTGAAGCATCATAGAAAATACGCCTGGTGACCCATAGGAGACATAACCGGAGTCAGCAAAGTGTAACCCCTACATTTTGCATTACGGTCACCCAACAAGTTGCAAATGCGTTCCTAACTAATATTCGGATGGTATTCTATCGCTTCGCTCCAGTATTTGACCAATAGTTTATTATCGCGCTCACTCGGCGAGTCCAGAGCGCCAGATGATGCCCCCCTGCAGCGGCGCTGGCCGGCAAACTGCCTGCCAGCCGGAGGTGGCGCGCTCCGCCCCCAGCCCAGATCGGCGGCATTCCTGTCCGCCGTAAATGTCACACGGCACGCGCGGCGCGCCTGCTGCCGGCTGCTCGGCTCGGCGCGTGCTCACTGCCAACAGGTGGCCCACACACGGTAGCCACACAGCGACGGCGCTCGGCACGGCCCAACTTTCGTATGCCATTCCTCCCAGCACCTTCCCTTCAGCTCTACATCTATTTTTCACCCTCATGTATTGAATGTTTACATTTAAATGAAGTAAATATCTAATTCTGTTCTTACTTGTCGATTCGTCCACACCCCTCACAACACAATGTTCCGCTAATGAGCTACCAGCATTCAAAAAATACGACATATGTCAACACATTTCTATGATATTCTAGTAATTATATTCATGATAACATTTTTTTCTGTTCTGATACAGGATCAATGAAATTTTATAATAAATCGCTTCATTGCATTAAAAACCAAGGGCAAGTACTTGCAGTAGGTACGGTGGAAGAAAATATTTTCCACTTACGTCAGTCGATTTTTACATTTGCGGCTGATATTGTCGATCGTCGCTTGAATGATTCTCATTTCTTCTGTGCTACGTTTACATACTTTACGTACCGTGCCATTTATCCACAACACTGCTAGGCGGCATTTAGTCACGGCTACGAGTGATCATAAAGTTTTGGCACAATGGCTCAGTGCACGGTGTGTGTGTGTGTGTGTGTGTGTGTGTGTGTGTGTGAGAGAGAGAGAGAGAGAGAGAGAGAGAGAGAGATTTCTGTGTTTCGAGGTCGTCGTCATTGAATATAAAATAGTATGAGGCGTTTTCAGTCCTCTGCTGGTAACCCCTTTCAGGTACCTTCCTGTATCTTGGTGGTGACGGAACACTATATTCAACCAACGATTGACACCAGAAGACTCAACTAAAGAGTATACCAGCATTTGAGTGAAAATGTCGAGTTTCGGGCAAATTTTGGAGAAAAATGTGGCGCGGCTAAATATCCCAAAAGATTTTACCTTGAAGTACTGTAAATATTTCTTACCAATGAGGAAAAAGTACCTCCGGGGAAGATACCTTGGCGCCTCTAGGAGGGAGGAGTTGGAAAGGGATGGTACGCGAAAAAACAGAAAACGACTGATATTATTGTTCCAGAATGAGATTTTCACTCTGCAGCGGAGTGTGCGCTGATATGAAACTTCCTGGCAGATTAAAACTGTATGGCGGACCGAGAAAGGCAAAGGTCCCGAGTTCGAGTCTCGGTCCGGCACACAGTTTTAATCTGCCAGGAAGTTTGATGTTATTGTTGATTCCATACTTTTCGTCGTTTCTAGGATTATTGGTGTCAGTTACGGTGACTTTTTAACCCTGGAAGTGTGAATAGGGCTGGAATGGAAGTTACATGTGAGAATAGTAAAAACAGCTGGCAATAGCTTCAGATCCACAATGTTAGGGTCCGCAGCTCGTGGTCTAGTGCTAGCGTTGCTGCCTCTGGATCACGGGGTCCCAGATTCGATTCCCGGCCGTGTTGGGATTTTCTCTTCCCCGGGACTGGGTGTTTGTGTTGTCCTCATCATTTCATTATCATCATCATCATCATTCGTAACAATGACACGATTGGACTGCGTAAAAATTGGACAATGTAAAAATTGGGACTTTGTACGGGTGCTGATGACCGTGCATTTCAGCGCCCCACAAATCAAACATCGTCATCGTTATCACAATGTTAGGGGCCGGTACGCTGATTTCTGTCAGTTGTGATTAAGAGGAGGGTGGGAAGATGGTGATGCAAAATGATGAAAAACTGCAAATATTAGTGTCGAATCCATAGTATTCGGGATTGTGACTCCGACTAGTGACAGCGTGACGATACCTGACCCTTGGAGATAGCTATGGTGGTTGACTGCGAAGGTACGTGAAACGGAAAGCATAACTGCGTTATACGGGGGAACATTTCAGACAACTTTGAGACACATATAACATTCGATCGAAGAAACGGCTGGCACCTCTAGGAGTTGGTACGTATATAGGATGAAAGTGAAATGAGAAAACAGTATTAAATAATTGATTTGAAAGTTCTAACAATGGCATCTGAGGACGATTAGTGGTTGATGATAGTTCCACCGACTGTTCACCTTACATTATATATAACAATTCATGTCATGTCCTAATATAGTTCTAACACAGGTAAGTAATGAAGAACACCGAACTGAAGTGGCAAGACGTTTTTGTTCCTGCCCTCAGTGTTTGCTACTCTGAGAACCGTAAGAATTTGGAACGCGGTGCTTTAGAACACTGCTAGGCTGATACAGCGTGAAATGCGGTTCAAGAAAGAATAAGTGAGGAAAAATGTCTTATCAGGAGAAGGAGCAGCTTAGCCATCTGCTACAACATCAAAAATAGTTAACTCGGCTGTTAAAGAAGCAGTAGAAAGAAAACAATAGTAGGGACAGGAAGACTAATTTATAGACAAAAAGGTAGAGTAGATGTTGCGTATAGTAGTTAGGAAGAGAGAAAAAGAAATTAAAAGATGGAGAATAGCATGAAACAGTTAAAAGACGGATGACCCTTTCGCAAAGAGTAACTTCAAATGACATCACAATCATTCATGATACCAATTATGTTTTACAGTCACACAAGTCGAAACATTTAGACGTAAAGATTTGGAAAAGCGCAGGCAACACGATTATCGACTAGCTGGCTGGTGTAGCTAAGACGACCACCTACATTATTTTCCAAGAAACGCGCAGCCGACATAATCCCATACGATTACACCGTTGACTTAGTGATCTCCCCATTGTACCATCTTTAGCAGCCACCTTAGACGATGAACAATTTTTCTGTGTCCCTTGCAATGATCGAAATGTGTGGCGTCGAAGATCGGCAACTGTGTCACTATTCTTTGGTAATACATTACTGGCCATTAAAATTGCTACACCACGAAGATGACGTGCTACAGACGCGAAATTTAACCGACACGAAGAAGATGTTGCGATATGCAAATGATTAGCTTCTCAGAGCATTCACACAAGGTTGGCGCCGGTAGCGACACCTACAATGTGCTGACATGAGGAAAGTTTCCAACCGATTTCTCATACACAAACAGCAGTTGACCGGCATTGCCTGGTGAAACGTTGTTGTGATGCCTCGTGTAAGGAGGTGAAATGCGTACCATCACGTTTCCGACTTTGATAAAGGTCGGATTGTAGCCTATCGCGATTGCGCTTTATCGTATGGCGACATTGCTGCTCTCTACATCTACATCTACATCTATACTCCGCGAGCCACCTTACGGTGTGTGGCGGAGGGTACTTATTGTACCACTATCTGATCCCCCCTTCCCTGTTCCATTCACGAATTGTGCGTGGGAAGAACGACTGCTTGTAAGTCTCCGTATTTGCTCTAATTTCTCGGATCTTTTCGTTGTGATCATTACGCGAGATATATGTGGGCGGTAGTAATATGTTGCCCATCCCTTCCCGGAATGTGCTCTCTCGTAATTTCGATAATAAACCTCTCCGTATTGCGTAACGCCTTTCTTGAAGTGTCCGCCACTGGAGCTTGTTCAGCATCTCCGTAACGCTCTCGCGCTGACTAAATGTCCCCATGACGAATCGCGCTGCTTTTCGCTGGATCATGTCTATCTCTTCTATTAATCCAACCTGGTAAGGGTCCCATACTGATGAGCAATACTCAAGAATCGGACGAACAAGCGTTTTGTAAGCTACTTCTTTCGTCGATGAGTCACATTTTCTTAGAATTCTTCCTATGAATCTCAACCTGGCGCCTGCTTTTCCCACTATTTGTTTTATGTGATCATTCCACTTCAGATCGCTCCGGATAGTAACTCCTAAGTATTTTACGGTCGTTACCGCTTCCAATGATTTACCACCTATGGCATAATCGTACTGGAATGGATTTCTGCCCCTATGTATGCGCATTATATTACATTTATCTACGTTTAGGGAAAGCTGCCAGCTGTCGCACCATGCATTAATCCTCTGCAGGTCCTCCTGGAGTACGTACGAGTCTTCTGATGTTGCTACTTTCTTGTAGACAACCGTGTCATCTGCAAATAGCCTCACGGAGCTACCGATGTTGTCAACTAAGTCATTTATGTATATTGTAAACAATAAAGGTCCTATCACGCTTCCCTGCGGTACTCCCGAAATTACCTCTACATCTGCAGATTTTGAACCGTTAAGAATGACATGTTGTGTTCTTTCTTCTAGGAAATCCTGAATCCAATCACAAACCTGGTCCGATATTCCGTAAGCTCGTATTTTTTTCACTAAACGTAAGTGCGGAACCGTATCAAATGCCTTCCTGAAGTCCAGGAATACGGCATCAATCTGCTCGCCAGTGTCTACGGCACTGTGAATTTCTTGGGCAAATAGGGCGAGCTGAGTTTCACATGATCTCTGTTTGCGGAATCCATGTTGGTTATGATGAAGGAGATTTGTATTATCTAAGAACGTCATAATACGAGAACACAAAACATGTTCCATTATTCTACAACAGATTGACGTAAGCGAAATAGGCCTATAATTATTCGCATCTGATTTATGACCCTTCTTGAAAATGGGAACGACCTGCGCTTTCTTCCAGTCGCTAGGTACTTTACGTTCTTCCAGCGATCTACGATAAATTGCTGATAGAAAGGGGGCAAGTTCTTTAGCATAATCACTGTAGAATCTTAAGGGTATCTCGTCTGGTCCGGATGCTTTTCCGCTACTAAGTGATGGCAGTTGTTTTTCAATTCCGATATCGTTTATTTCAATATTTTCCATTTTGGCGTCCGTGCGACGGCTGAAGTCAGGGACCGTGTTACGATTTTCCGCAGTGAAACAGTTTCGGAACACTGAATTCAGTATTTCTGCCTTTCTTCGGTCGTCCTCTGTTTCGGTGCCATCGTGGTCAACGAGTGACTGAATAGGGGATTTAGATCCGCTTACCGATTTTACATATGACCAAAACTTTTTAGGGTTCTTGTTTAGATTGTTTGCCAATGTTTTATGTTCGAATTCGTTGAATGCTTCTCTCATTGCTCTCTTTACGCTCTTTTTCGCTTCGTTCAGCTTTTCCTTATCAGCTATGATTCGACTACTCTTAAACCTATGATGAAGCTTTCTTTGTTTCCGTAGTACCTTTCGTACATGATTGTTATACCACGGTGGATCTTTCCCCTCGCTTTGGACCTTAGTCGGTACGAACTTATCTAAGGCGTACTGGACGATGTTTCTGAATTTTTTCCATTTTTGTTCCACATCCTCTTCCTCAGAAATGAACGTTTGATGGTGGTCACTCAGATATTCTGCGATTTGTGCCCTATCACTCTTGTTAAGCAAATATATTTTCCTTCCTTTCTTGGCATTTCTTATTACACTTGTAGTCATTGATGCAACCACTGACTTATGATCACTGATACCCTCTTCTACATTCACAGAGTCGAAAAGTTCCGGTCTATTTGTTGCTATGAGGTCTAAAACGTTAGCTTCACGAGTTGGTTATCTAACTATCTGCTCGAAGTAATTCTCGGACAAGGCAGTCAGGATAATGTCACAAGAGTCTCTGTCCCTGGCTCCAGTTCTGATTGTGTGACTATCCCATTCTATACCTGGTAGATTGAAGTCTCCCCCTATTACAATAGTATGATCACGAAACTTCTTCACGACGTTCTGCAGGTTCTCTCTGAGGCGCTCAACTACTACGGTTGCTGATGCAGGTGGTCTATAGAAGCATCCGACTATCATATCTGACCCACCTTTGATACTTAACTTAACTCAGATTATTTCACATTCGCATTCGCTAATAACTTCACTGGATATTATTGAATTCTTTACTGCTATAAATACTCCTCCACCATTGGCGTTTATCCTATCCTTGCGGTATATATTCCATTCTGTGTCTAGGATTTCGTTACTGTTCACTTCCGGTTTTAACCAACTTTCCGTTCCTAATACTATATGCGCACTATTTCCTTCAATAAGAGATACTAATTCAGGAACCTTGCCCTGGATACTCCTGCAGTTTACCAATATTACGTTAACTTTTCCTGTTTTTGGTCTCTGAGGACGGACGTTCTTTATCAACGATGATAATGTCCTCTCTGGTAAGCCGTCAGGTATTTTATCGTTTCGCCCAAGGGGGGGTCCCTCTAACCTAAAAAACCCCCGTGTGCACGCCACACGTACTCTGCTACCCTTGTAGCTGCTTCCGGTGTGTAGTGCACGCCTGACCTGTCTAGGGGGGCCCTACAGTTCTCCACCCAATAACGGAGGTCGATGAATTTGCAACCATTATAGTCGCAGAGTCGTCTGAGCCTCTGGTTTAGACCCTCCACACGGCTCCAAACCAGAGGACCGTTGCTCGAGATCAAATGGCTGTTAGCAGAATATGGAATCAGTGGATTCAGGAGGGTAATACGGAACGCCGTGCTAGATCCCAACGGCCTCTATCACTGTCGAGATGACAGGCATCTTATCCGCAAGGCTGTAACGGATCCTGCAGCCACATCTCGATTCCTGAGTCATCAGATGGGGACGTTTGCAAGACAACAACCATTTGCACGAACAGAAAGACGACGTTTGCAGCAGTATGGACTGGACGAACCTGGGTACACGAATGGCAAAACGTTATTTTTTCGGATGAATCCAGGTTCTGTTTACAGCATCATGATGGTCGCATCCGTGTTTGGCGACATCGCGGTGAAAGCACATTGGAAGCATGTATTCGTCATCGCCGTATTGGCGTATCACCTAGCGTGATGGTATGGGGTGCCATTGGTAACACGTCTCGGTCACCTCTTGTTCGCATTGACGGCACTTTGAACAGTGGACGTTACATTTCAGATGTGTTACGACCCGTGGCTCTACCCTCCATTCGATCCCTGCGAAACCCTACATTTCAGCAGCATAATGCACGACCGCATGTTGCAGGTACTGTATGGGCCTTTCTGGATACAGAATGTGGCCAACACATTCTCCAGGTCTCTCACCAATTGAAAAACTCTCGTCAATGTTGGCCGAGCAACTGGCTCGTAACAATACGCCAGTCACTACCCTTCATGAACCGTCGCATCGTGGTTCAAATCGCTCTGAGCACTATGCGACTTAACTTCTGAGGTCATCAGTCGCCTAGAGCTTAGAACTAATTAAACCCAACTAACCTAAGGACATCACACACATCCATGCCCGAGGAAGGATTCGAACCTGTGACCGTAGCGGTCGCTCGGTTCCAGACTGTAGCGCCTAGAACCGCACGGCCACTCCGGCCGGCTGTCCAATCGTGTTGAAGCTGCGTGGGCAGCTGTACCTGTACACGCCATCCAAGCTCCGTTTGACTTAATGCGCAGGCATATGAAGGCCGTTATTACGGCCAGAGGTGGCTGTTCTGGGTACTGATTTCTCAGGATCTATGCACCCAAATGGCGTGAAAATGTAATCACGTGTCAGTTCTAGCATAATATATTTGTCCAATGAATATCCTTTTATCATCCGCATTTCTTCTTGGTGTAGAAATTTTAATGGCCAGCAGTGTATTTCTTCGTGTTCACTATCCTCCAGCAGAATAACCTTTGTTATTACTGGAGAAGCCAATTACCATTTCAGACAATGAATTAGCTAAAATCCTAGGTGATTACTAAAATTTTGAGGGTTACTTATTTATCCCATACGCTCCGATAGCTGAGTGGTCAGCGCGGTGATCTTTACGCCGAGATTCCCGGGTTTGATTCCCGGCTGGTTCGGAGATTTTTTCCGCTGAGTGACTGGGTGTTGTGTTGTCTTCAGTTTCATTCCGTCATCGTCAGTGGAAGGCAACGGGAAACCACCACTAGAATCACTTCCCTAGACGTTCATGCGGCGGAACTCCTTGACAAGATACAATACACAATATTTTGTGTACACAAAGTATTTATTTATTCCAAAGTTCCATAAGACAGTAAAAGACATAAAATATGATTATATTAGAAAAACGAACTTACTTTATTTATAAAATATAGATAAGGTATACAAATCGTAAATTATAAAATCAGTGAAGTTGTGCCACGGTGTCAAGTCTTGCATTTGAAAATCGTGGATTCGTCACTAATGTCGGTCGTTTTAAATTATTTACGCATTTCACCTCATTCTGACCCTCCACCCCAGCCTAGCGGTGATAGGGATGTCTCCTCCGCACAGAAACTTGATAATGGATATACGCGTTAGGTAGAAATTTCTCGAGCTTCTCCAGAATAATGCTTAATTATCGTCCCCTCCCCACTCGAAAATATTTGCAGTAACAGACGAAATAGACGCATATAGGAAGAAATGGAAGCAACACGTAAAGAGAACGCAACAAAGCAGATATCATAAAAATGTTTTGCAATACACATCCAAAGGAGTAAGGGACGTGGGTCAGCCCAGCAAGCGATCGTTTTAAGAAGGTGAAGCCGGAAGAGGTCCCTCATATCTAACACACACACACACACACACACACACACACATACGTACATTTTTGTGCGTATAAAACTAACGCAATCTCTTATTCAGAAAGTATTCGCTGGCGACACATAATTGACAAATCCTGCACGCACAAAGAAAATATTCACCTACTGAAATATTTATTATTACAAAGTTCGGCCAATATATAAACATCTTACAACCCAGTTAACATCTTAAAGAAAATGTATATTAGATGGAATTTAGCTCCTTCTGTCATTGTAGTATTAAAAATACAAACTAAATATAGAAAATCGGACTCTAAAGCAACAACGATTTCTTTCCGTTTGTCCATCACCCTAGTTAACAGCACTTCAGGAAGCTATCAATGCAATTACAGCAACTTCAGTGTTTAATTGGACTCTTGTAATATTTCTGGCTTTACGTCCATCATATTCAGCTACAAGAAGCTCTCCATAGATCAGTTAAGAAGGTAGCAGTGTGGTTTGAGGTGTTCTATTCCGTATGGGTATCGTGAGAAAGACCACCTAAATTGAGGTCTTCCTTCGCAATTGGCTACTGTGTTCAGAAGTAGCGTGCCAACCTTCAAAACTTCTGTTATTAATATTAGAAAAACTAAATAGTGAATTTATCTGCATTTCGTATAAAAGTATCTCTCAACAGCAGGCTGTTATTCTCTTAGCTCAAAAGTGTCAATTATCAGCAGAATAACAAACAATTACTATAAAGGCAGACGAAACACTTCAGAGATTTTCGGATCTCGCCTAACTTGGATGGCAGGCGAAGTTATTAAGCTGTAAGTTCAGACCTGGACATGCACTCTCGGAGGATAGACGTGTTGTCTGCCATGCTCGATATTGGTTAAGAGTTTATTTTGCAATCTCTGGTTTTTTGGTCATGTAGCTGAGAACTAGTGCGACAGTAATTGCGCAACGTACAAGTCATTATTTTCTTTTCTGTGATTTGTAAAGTGGACTATAATTGTGTAGTTTCTCGTATTCTGATAATAAAAAGCGTGTGGCATCCTTTTTAAACAAACCAGTCCAAAATTTAATTATTTTTGCTGGTTCCTCGCTAACATTTTATCACAGGCTCAAGACAACGGGCTCACGACCTATATGCTGTTTTCTGTGTAGGGGACAACAATTAGGGAAGACTGCAAGTCGGTGACTATTATTCAGAAATTATGCATCCCACTCAGGGCACCTCGCATATACTGCAGTCTTTGTACAAAAGGGGTCAGTGACACGTCTTCTCTATTAAAACAGAGGAGGTACGAAGGGAAGAAATTTTTGGGAGAAGTGATTTATCATACACATGTAAATCTCTCCCTCTCTCTCTCTCTCCCTCTCTCTCTCTCTTTCCCTCCATCTGTCTCCATTTCACTCGTCGTACTTTCCACAATAAGCGATAAACTTTTGAAAATCAGACATTGTAATAGTTTTTAAATAAATAAAGATCAGAAAACCAACTCAGCAACAACAATAACGAAAAGTAACTAATTGTAGATTAAAACTATTGTAAAAATTTAGCTGTTGTAAATAACCGGAGGAAGAGAAGAAAATAATGCAAAAGATAAATGTAAACAGCAACAACATCTAGCCTAACTGCAGTGCAATAATTATACGTTGAAACATACAATACGTCGCTCATGTAGCACACTGTTGGAACTAAAGTCCGATTTTAGTGATGTCGAGATCATATTTATTATCCAGGATGAAGGCTTTGACCTTAAGAAGTGAAGATAACTCAGTAGATATAGAAAAGAAATACCTATGAAATGGATGTTTAAATCGCAAAAGCCTCATAACTAATACTGTATGGAAATATTCTTTTTCCTAGCTATCCGCCTGATACTCTCGCATAGAACAGCACACGCACACGCACGTACACACACACACACACACACACACACACACAAAGAGAGGAACACAGCCCGAGGGACGTATTTACTGTCATTCATCGTTTGCTCATAGAAGCGGAACAGCCAGGTATCGGAGATTGCACGCGCGCGCACCGGCTCAGACGAGAATAAATTAAACGTAGCCACAGCGGTGGAACGCAAGCGCCGGCTGCAGATCCAGTATCTACGCGCAATTTGTAGCGGGAAACAATTAACCTGGACACAGCGGCGACCCGCTTTCCGTTTATGCGTAGATAAAGCCGAACGTGAGCGCCGGAATCGTGCTCCTCCATTGCTAGTTGAAATGGAAAGGCGATTATTATCGTATATATATTTGTAATTACAGATTTATCTCTTCAACTCTAGTACGGAGAGCAAGCAATCGCTGCATGCGCTTTGAATATGTCATTACACGATTTGCATTCGTGGTTTGTGTACTTCCCTTTATAGCGTGGGCAGGAATACATTTCCTGCAAAACATTATTCAGTAAAATGTATCTCTGTGTCAAAGTTTCCAAAGTAATGTTTTCGAGTACTGCACAGAATACTTTTACGGGTGAATCACAATAGGCAATATTACCCTGAACGCCACAGATTTTTTCTAAGATACTGTGTTCAAGAAAGTCGACCGCAAACGAAATAAAATAATCTTTACTCGTACTTGATATATTTATTTAAACAATCATCTAGAAGTACAGTAACTACGTCCCTTTTGTTAACAATAAAGACGTCTGAGAACAATAAAATACAGTTTGCCCTCCTCTGTAACTCACTCATCTTTAGGCACTTTTGCACAATCGGAAATTTCAGGGGTGGATGCAATTACGGCGTTCATTTGGGATAAAATAAACCGGACACAGACACAAGTAGCGACACTTTGGATTTGCGGCATCCCTGATTGACAAAATCTCTTCTTGCCGAACATCCCTGCTTGACGAATTCTTCGGGTGGCGTATTAGCTATTTTCACTAGAAAGGCTTTACTATCTGTCAGATTTGATCCTGAGTGCATAGCATTTATGGCTCAGCTGCTATTTCACCGAAACTATTTCTCTTCTTGTACAAAATTATGACCAATGAATGATGAACAACGCGTTCTGACTATTGTCAGTAAAAATTAGGCAGAAAGCATACTTTCATGTTACAAGGTAATATATGAAGGGTCTTAAACATACGTTAAAGTAACGCAAAATTAGAAGCAAAGCGTTTAACCATCGTAGCACAACCAATAAGGGTAATTGCTACGTGCGTAAATGCATGCAGTGCAGATGCAAATTACACCCTGTATTGCCTAACATCTAACAGCAAGAAGCAGGAACGACAGAAACCAACTCACTATAACGAAACTTACTTCATATTGGGCGAAAATTGCACGCAAAGAAAAAAAATCGATCTGCTAAAGGCAATTTATATTACTGCTAATTGTACTGAAGACATCTTGTTTCCAATAAGAAGTGTTCGCGTTGGCTACTGAAGCGTGTAAATGATCAATGAGCACGTACAGACTGAGCACAGAAGTCGTAAGACGGAAATATGATTTCAGGAGGAATATAATGAAGGAGAAACTTCCGGTTAATTCCACTTCTTAGTCAAGCATTATGTTTCATAAATAGTAGATACAAATGTCCTTCAAGGGCCCGTGTGGAAATACAGTAACACACACACACACACACACGACACGCAAGCGCCCGTGTGTGTGTGTGTGTGTGTGTGTGCTTGCGTATATGTGCTTGGTTAAGTTTGCCTGAAATTATTTAAGCATTCGTGAGTTGTGCCTACCACATGTAACCACTTTACATCCACGCAAATAAGAATTCTAGGGGTGATCCGTCTCATGATAATTGTCAGTTGATACTAAGTCATGAACCATGGACCTTGCCGTTGGTGGGGAGGCTTGCGTGCCTCAGCGATACAGATAGCCGTAACGTAGGTACAACCACAACGGAGGGGTATCTGTTGAGAGGCCAGACAAACGTGTGGTTCCTGAAGAGGGGCAGCAGCCTTTTCAGTAGTTGCAAGGGCAACAGTCTGGATGATTGACTGATCTGTCCTTGTAACAATAACCAAAACGGCCTTGCTGTGCTGGTACTGCGAACGGCTGAAAGCAAGGGGAAACTACGGCCGTAATTTTTCCCGAGGGCATGCAGCTTTACTGTATGATTAAATGATGATGGCGTCCTCTTGGGTAAAATATTCCGGAGGTAAAATAGTCCCCCATTCGGATCTCCGGGCGGGGACTACTCAAGAGGATGTCGTTATCAGGAGAAAGAAAACTTGCGTTCTACGGATCGGAGCGTGGAATGTCAGATCCCTTAATCGGGCAGGTAGGTTAGAAAATTTAAAAAGGGAAATGGATAGGTTAAAGTTAGATATTGTGGGAATTAGTGAAGTTCGGTGGCAGGATGAACAAGACTTCTGGTCAGGTGACTACAGGGTTATAAACACAAAGTCAAATAGGGGTAATGCAGGAGTAGGTTTAATAATGAATAGGAAAATAGGAATTCGTGTAAGCTACTACAAACAGCATAGTGAACGCATTATTGTGGCCAAGATAGATACGAAGCCCACACCTACTACAGTAGTACAAGTTTATATGCCAACTAGCTCTGCAGATGACGAAGAAATTGAAGAAATGTATGATGAAATAAAAGAAATTATACAGATAGTGAAGGGAGACGAAAATTTAATAGTCATGGGTGACTGGAATTCGAGTGTAGGAAAAGGGAGAGAAGGAAACATAGTAGGTGAATATGGATTGGGGCTAAGAAATGAAAGAGGAAGCCGCCTGATAGAATTTTGCACAGAGCACAACTTAATCATAGCTAACACTTGGTTTAAGAATCATGATAGAAGGTTGTATACATGGATGAACCCTGGAGATACTAAAAGCTATCAGATAGATTATATAATGGTAAGACAGAGATTTAGGAACCAGGTTTTAAATTGTAAGACATTTCCAGGGGCAGATGTGGACTCTGACCACAATCTATTGGTTATGACCTGTAGATTAAAACTGAAGAAACTGCAAAAAGGTGGAATTTTAAGAAGATGGGACCTGGATAAACTGAAAGAACCAGAGGTTGTACAGAGTTTCAGGGAGAGCATAAGGGAACAATTTAAAGGAATGGGGGAAAGAAATACAGTAGAAGAAGAATGGGTAGCTCTGAGGGACGAAGTAGTGAAGGCAGCAGACGATCAAGTAGGTAAAAAGAAGAAGGTTAGTAGAAATCCTTGGGTAACAGAAGAAATATTGAATTTAATTGATGAAAGGAGAAAATATAAAAATGCAGTAAATGAAGCAGGCAAAAAGGAATACAAACGTCTCAAAAATGAGATCGACAGGAAGTGCAAAATGGCTAAGCACGAATGGCTAGAGGACAAATGTAAGGATGTAGAGGCTTATCTCACTAGGGGTAAGATAGATACTGCCTACAGGAAAATTAAAGAGACCTTTGGAGATAAGAGAAGCACATGTATGAACATCAAGAGCTCAGATGGAAACCCAGTTCTAAGCAAAGAAGGGAAAGCAGAAAGGTGGAAGGAGTATATAGAGGGTCTATACAAGGGCGATGCACTTGAGGACAATATTATGGAAATGGAAGAGGATGTAGATGAAGATGAAATGGGAGATACGATACTGCGTGAAGAGTTTGACAGAGCACTGAAGGACCTGAGTCGAAACAAGGCCCCCGGAGTAGACAACATTCCATTAGAACTACTGACGGCCTTGGGAGAGCCAGTCCTGACAAAACTCTACCATCTGGTGAGCAAGATGTATGAAACAGGCGAAATACCCTCAGACTTCAAGAAGAATATAATAATTCCAATACCAAAGAAAGCAGGTGTTGACAGATGTGAAAATTACCGAACAATCAGTTTAATAAGCCACAGTTGCAAAGTACTAACACGAATTCTTTACAGACGAATGGAAAAACTAGTAGAAGCTGACCTCGGGGAAGATCAGTTTGGATTCCGTAGAAATACTGGAACACGTGAGGCAATACTGACCTTACGACTTATCTTAGAAGAAAGATTAAGGAAAGGCAAACCTACGTTTCTAGCATTTGTAGACTTAGAGAAAGCTTTTGACAATGTTGACTGGAATACTCTCTTTCAAATTCTAAAGGTGGCAGGGGTAAAATACAGGGAGCGAAAGGCTATTTACAACTTGTACAGAAACCAGATGGCAGTTATAAGAGTTGAGGGACATGAAAGGGAAGCAGTGGTTGGGAAGGGAATAAGACAGGGTTGTAGCCTCTCCCCGATGTTATTCAATCTCTATATTGAGCAAGCAGTAAAGGAAACAAAAGAAAAATTTGGAGTAGGTATTAAAATCCATGGAGAAGAAATAAAAACTTTGAGGTTCGCCGATGACATTGTAATTCTGTCAGAGACAGCAAAGGACTTGGAAGAGCAGTTGAACGGAATGGATGGTGTCTTGAAGGGAGGATATAAGATGAACATCAACAAAAGCAAAACGAGGATAATGGAATGTAGTCGAGTTAAGTCGGGTGATGCTGAGGGTATTAGATTAGGAAATGAGACACTTAAAGTAGTAAAGGAGTTTTGTTATTTGGGGAGCAAAATAACTGATGATGGACGAAGTAGAGAGGATATAAAATGTAGACTAGCAATGGCAAGGAAAGCGTTTCTGAAGAAGAGAAATTTGTTAACATCGAGTATAGATTTAAGTGTCAGGAAGTTATTTCTGAAAGTATTTGCATGGAGTGTAGCCATGTATGGAAGTGAAACATGGACGGTAAATAGTTTGGACAAGAAGAGAATAGAAGCTTTTGGAATGTGGTGCTACAGAAGAATGCTGAAGATTAGATGGGTAGATCACATAACTAATGAGGAAGTATTGAATAGGATTGGGGAGAAGAGAAGTTTGTGGCACAACTTGACCAGAAGAAGGGATCGGTTGGTAGGACATGTTCTGAGGCATCAAGGGATCACCAATTTAGTATTGGAGGGCAGCGTGGAGGGTAAAAATCATAGGGGGAGACCAAGAGATGAATACACTAAGCAGATTCAGAAGGATGTAGGTTGCAGTAGGTACTGGGAGATGAAGAAGCTTGCACAGGATAGAGTAGCATGGAGAGCTGCATCAAACCAGTCTCAGGACTGAAGACCACAACAACAACAACAACTAAGTCATGAATGTCAGACTTTGTTTTAATAAGCTAAATTAGCTAAAGAGGTATCGTAGCCATGCTAGAGTGCCCCCCGCACCCCCTCGCATCACACACACACACACACACACACACACACACACACACACACACACATACATACTCGTATCGATTTGCACCGACGTGACGATAGTCATGGGATACCTCTTAATATCGTGTCGGTTGTCCTTTTTCCCAGCACAATGCAGCAATTCGATGTGGCATTGACTCAAGAAGTCCCTGGAAGTTCCCTGTAGAAATATTGAGCGATGTTGCTTCGATTGTCTTCCATAACTGCGAAAGTGTTGCCGGTGCAGGATTTTGGCACGAACTGACCTCTCGATTACGTACCATAGTTTATCGATGGGATTCATGTAAGGGTGGCCAAAACATTCGCTAGAATTGCCCATAATGTTCTTCAAATCAGTCGCGAACAACTGTGACCCAGTGACATGGCGCATTGTCATTCATAAAAATTCCGTCTTTCTTTGGGAATTGAAGTCCATTAATGGCTGCAAATGGTCTCCAAGAAGTTCATTTGGACCAGAGGATCCATTCCATTCCATGCAAACACAGCTCGCATCATTATGAAGCCAGCAACAGCTTGCAGACTGCCTTGTTGACAACTTGGGCACATAACTTCGTGGGATCTGCGCCATACTCGAACCCTTCCATCAACTGCAACCATATGAAATCGAGACTCGTTTGACAAGGTCACTGTTTCAGTCTAGGGTCCAACCGATATGATTACGAGTCCAGAGGGGCGCTGCAGGCGATGCCCTGCTGCTAGCAAAGGAACTCGCGTCGGTCGTCTGCTACCATAGACCATTAACGCCAAATTTCGCCAGGCTGCCCTAACGGATACTTTTATATCTGCGGTTTCAACTCAGTGTTGTTTGTCTACGAACACTACTAACTCTACGCAAACGTCGCTGCTCTTGGTCGTTAAATGGAGGCCGTCAGCCACTGTCCGTGGTGAGAGCTAATGCCTGAAATTTGGTTTTATCGGAACACTATTGACACTGCGGATCTCGGAATACTGACTTCCCTAACAATTTCCGAAATGGAATGTCCCATGCGTCTAGCTCCAGCTACCAATCTGCGTTCAAAGTTAATTCCCGTTGTGCAGCCATAATCACGTCACCTATGACAGCTCGGCTGTGTTCTGCCCCTTTATACCCTGTGTACGGTATACTACTGTCATCTGTATATGTGCATATTTCTGTTCCATGATTTTCATCACCTCCGTGTAAATATACTGTGCCCACAGCCTGTGGGTTTACTAGTAAGAGTACTGAAATCTCTTTTCCAAAATGACAAACAGTAACTATGTGCTCATGATAAAAGGACCATATCACTTTGGCAGCTTCAGTGTTCATCGAGACAGAACGGTTAACTTTGTTTTTTATGCACACCGATGATTTTTTACGCCAGATGCGCAATATGTGTGAAAACAAATTGAGTGATATAACTTTTTTGAAGGTTTGATAAGAAGATATGGTAGAAAAACACTTTGAATGAAGAAATTTTGGCCTTTTGTAACGCATTGCCGGCCATATCCGTAAGACATTTTTCGCTCTCTAACCTCTCAGCGATCGTTTCCTGCAGTTCTTCCACGACCGCATTGGCACCAGACCAAAGTCTTGTCCCAGTATCTGCGGAAGAGTGTGGAGTCGGCAGAAATGTTTCCCTGAAGAGTGAACATAATAACTAGTTCCTTCGACTCCTAGCATTCGCGTAATATTAGAGAATGCACCAAAGCTAAGCCATGGCTGGATTTATACTGAGAGGAAATTGCCCTTTTGAGCCCCCGAATTGTCGTCGGCTAGTCGACGTCCCCGACCAGTGATCGTACTATGAACGAGCGGAGACTACCCGTTCGAATTTCCCATCCCTTCTAAAAATTGGAACTAATCGGCCAACACAAGAGAGCCCGCTGTAAACGTTTGAAATGTGAAACGGTTATGCGTGGCGCCAAGTTGTCGCCGCACCGTCGTGTTGGAGCGCACCTCAGACTCGTAACACAAAGCCAGCATGCGAACAATCATCTCTACACGCCTGGGCGGAGACACACTTTTCCAAAGTCGCTTTTGTCCAGAAATTTTTACACATAGCTGAGAGAAGCGAGACACCACGCCGCTGCCGCATTCGTGTCATGGGCCGGAGGTTTCTCTCCAGGATTCACACTCTGCAGTGACTTCAAAAACAGCCGATAGCAAATGACAAGTAAATCCTATCTTCGTTGCATGGCGCAAATTTTATCACGTCAGTGAAATGAATATGGAGCCTGCTCTGTCGTGTTAAGAGGCACATCGAACTACACAGAATAGGGCGAGATGAAAGTATATCTACTTGTTAGATTGCAATTATTTCTGCTGTAACTGAATATTCTTGTCCTTCCATCGAGTTTTTAGCGGATTTCAGCTTAACTAGTGGCCGAAATTGATCTACACGAAACGAGTCGGCCATATAACTGGAAGGAGCAATTCAAATTGGAACAACGTAGAAAGCAGTAGCTACGGATTTTTCACGTCTGACGCATGCGCTGTGTCTTGAGTTGCTTGGAAGCCAATAGCGGGGAGAGAGGCTTCGATTTTGGTGGCGCTGTGGCACGTTTCTCTACCTCTTTCAATTCGCATATAGGTTTTAGCGGAACGACGTGAGATTAGGGAGTCCTTTGGAGGAGGTCCGTGGACATTTTGTGTCATTCAGTGGGATCTGCTCACAGTTTTGCACAAAAATCTAACTGAAACTTAACAAACAGCAGTAGTGCATCGATTGACCAAATCAAATACTGTTGGCCTATGAGAGTGCTGGAGCTTGTTATTGGGCTCCATGTGTTAGGGATGGATTGTTCCTCAAATACTGCTTTTGTCTGATGAAATACGGCTGAAATTATCGTGACAAGTGAAGTCGGGAAGTCTTCATCAGTTACATATAGGGCATTTCCAAGACTTCAAAATGGGCATGTGCTGCATGCTAGCTTCATAGGAATTGTTGGATTGTTCTTTTCCTATCAAGCCATAACTATTTGAACCTGGAAATAACATGATGCTACCATTTTTAAGCAACTGACGACGGGAGGATGTACTATTGTCATGCAAAGCAATGAAGAGCAAAAACCGCTAATTCATTTATGACTGTATTACGAGGTAATTTTGATGATAGGAAGTATCCTATCCTGACGTTGACGAACAGTACCTGATCTGTCATGTATACATGCAGACTGAAACGACAAATGAAAATTTGTATCAACCCTGGGATTTGAACCTCGGGTTCTCTGGTCACTAGTCAGATGTGCTAACCGCTATGCTACCCTAGCACAGCGGCTTTCCATAACTGTATGGTCTGCCCTAGCACACCTCCCTCCTTAATCAAAATGCCTACTCACAACTCACCCACACAGTATTCCCCATAAACTCGAACGGCATTCCAGAGGCCCTCCAATTGTATTGGAACAGCACCACAGCATCAAACGAAACTGGGTATTCTGCCTGTAATCCAGGCATAAGTGCTTTAATCTAATGAAACTTTTCTAGTTCCTAACATCTATGATGTATGTATTCACACCGAGGCAACGAAATAATATTGATACGAAGGCTGGGATTCGATCCTAGGTCTCCTGGTCACAAGGCAGATGCGTTAACCACTACGCCACATCCCACTACCACCTCGGCACAAAGTTTCATTCGTTACTTCATCCTGAGTACAGTATACACATCATAGGTTTTTGGGAAATGAGAAGGTCTCTGGAACCATACAGTTTTATTTCACTCTGTCAGTCGTTGCCTTACACCTAACAGGTAAGGTTTTAGTTTCAGTTTGTACACAGCTCTGTAAGAACAAACGAATGACACTCCGATATGAAGAGCTATATATTGCAGCGATTGTCTTTCAATACCGCTCTTAATTCATTTATTTCCACCTTCAAGAGTCCAAGGAATGGTCCAGAGAGTCATAGGCGTTTGGCGCCTCTTCGGTATTAGCTCACACATATCCAGCTGTTTCATCGTGAGTTTTCAATCGCAGCTCGGTTTGTTCAGTTGTCGTTGAGTATCAAGTATCTCGAAGTAACTGATTAATGGCGGGTTCAACGACGTTGTTGTTTCCATCTTACGCACAATATTTTGACCACCGATCCAGTTTTTCTGATGCTCGAGTTGTGCTGTTAGAAGTACTTAACTGGAGTCCAGAAAGCGCGTATACATAAAAGCATAACTCACAGCATTTTAAGAACAGGACTGTGTCAGTCGTTGAACAACGGTGCATAAAACGGAAAAATAGCTCGGTTCAGCACTCAGAACAACAACATTAAGTGTTAATTTTGTATTAGTGATTGCGTCCAAATGTGATAACGGCTACATAAACCGCAAATACAGCTGAACGTTAGCAAAACCGACTATCTTTAGGGACGAATTCCTGACTGGAAATGGAGGAGAAAGGTCCTATGAACATGTCTCCGGAAATGGGTGGTGTGCGTGCAACGACAACAAATCGTCCTGTAACTCAATATAGAGTTGCATCACACCATGTCACAACAGGTGTTCAAAGAGGCCTCCATGAGACGCAATGTACGCGTTCACACGTCGCATCATTGATATACGCACTCTTTCACACTTTCCGGCCTCTCTCCAAACAGCGTCACAGGCGCCGTGAATACACCGTTGAAGAGTCTGCACACAAAGAACTGGTTCAGCATACACAACGCTTTTCAGACGCCCCAGAGGTAATAATCCAGGGAATTTCAGTCCAGTGATGTAGTAGGGCATACTACAGGGCCTTCGCGTCCTATAAAACGTCTATAGAAGATTTTCAGTAGTCGGCGAACTGTAATGTAGAAGCGGTGTGAAGCTCCGTATTGCAGAAACCACGTAACCTGTCGTATTGCCAAAGGCACATTCTCATGCAGTCCAGGTAGAGTATTCCGTAGGACGTCCAGATACTTACCTCCGTCGAGCCGTGTGGCTAGGGCCTCCCGTCGGGAAGGCCGTTTACCTGGTGCAAGTCTTTCGAGCTGACGCCACTTCAGCGACTTGCATATCGATGGGGATAAAATGATGATGATAAGGACAACACAACACCCAGTCCGTGAGCGGAGAAACTCTCCGACCCTGCCGGGAATCGAACCCGGGCCGTTAGGTATGACATTCCGTCGCGCTGGCCAATCAGCTACCAGGGACGGACTATTGTGAAATAATAACCGGTCCCAGTATGTGGTCGCCAAGAATATCTACCCACACATGAATGCTCGTGATGAGACGCCTGAACCATTTCTCGAGGACTTTCTGTAGCCTACAGGTGACGATTATGCAGATTGATGATGCCAGTCAGGTAAAGGTTGCCTCTTCGGTAAAGAGGACTATGACAAAAATACCATAATTGTAACAGTCTGGTGCAAAAGCAATCAACAAAATCCTTCCCGTGCAGGGAAATCCTCTGTTGAAAATCCTTGCACTCGTTGCAGGTGGTGGGGATACTAGCGGTAATCGTGCAGGAAACACATAATCGTACTTTAGCTTACCCCATGTTGGCGGGCCACTTGCCTGGAGCTTGTACTAAGGTTCGTCTCAATATCATGTACAACCCTGTCCTTACAATTTGGTATACGCACAGACCGCCGCCTTCCTACACGTTCGTTTTATGAACGGACCATGACCACACAAATGTTCATAAAGAGCTTGAAATGTTGTGTGATGTGGTTAGTGTCTTTGAGGATACTTGTTTTGGTATAACATATGAAACGTCCCCTTTGAACAATTATACACGACTGTCCTTAACCTGACACACAATATTTTTTAGCGCAACGCAATCTGACTTTCAAAATTCCCTACAAAAGAATGGCCCTGACTAACATTAAACTATACCTTTCACAAATCACTTACCTCACAAAAATCTTCGCTGCTCAAGCTACTGCAATACAGCGAGCGCCACTACTGCCAGCTAAATAAAAGATTCAAACTATGGAAGGCACTAACTACTGATAGGGATAGTTAGCAAATGAAAGATATTAATAGAGAACAAACAATGTATTTACCTTGATATCATCATATATAAATATAGCAGTTCATGACAAATTTCAAAACTCCGCCATCACTCTCCCCACATCCACCACTGCTGGCGGCTCACCTCCAACTGCGCAACGCTACGCGCTGTTCACAGCCAGCTGCCTAACACTACAATGGCAGACAACAATGCAAACTAGCCACAGACTGCACACAGCACAGCCAGTGATTTTCATATTGAGCGCTACGTAACGTTGCCAATAAGAAAACATAAACAGCCTACTTACATAGCCCCCATGCTCCCCACAAAAAATTTTACAAATTTTTTTTGGGCAGTGGCCAATAATGATTTGATAAAATTTTTCATAATTAGAATAACAAAGAAATCAAATGCACACACTTATTGATATTATGTTGGTCAAAAGCTCAAATTTTCTCACAGTCTATAAAGACAGTCCTGATCATTCATCACAGTGAAACTGCCGTTTCTTTTCTCAAAGTCTGAGCAGTAAAAGACAATGCACACAGAAGTAGTGGATTTCAATGCCGTCTTGAAGAAGTAGTGTTGTCCTTCCAACGGAAAGACAATGCTGACTCTTGACATGCTGACAGGTAATGGGCCACAATGGAGCAAACCCACAGCAGAGTCATTCGAAGTTTTGAAGAATATTGGTAGGTAGGTCATCACAGAGCAGACCCACTGGAGTCCTGGTAGAGATTGTGGTATTGGTGGGCCACCAGAGGTGCAGACCCACTGCAGTCCTTGTAGAAATGATGGTATTGGTGGATCATCAAAGATGCAGACCCACTGTAGTCCTTGTAGAGATGATGGTATTGGTGGGTCATCAAAGATGCAGACCCACTGTAGTCCTTGTAGAGATGGCCAGCAGCCATCTGTTGCGATCTGTTGCGACTGTGCAGGTGCACAATCACCATCGAAGAGTCTTGCGAATAATATAGCAAGTCCATAACCACCACTTGTGCATTCACAAAGTTTTTGGAATTGTCCTTAGAACCAGCAATGCTGTTATCCAGTCCCTTGCTGAATTAGTAACACACGTGCAAACACTAACAGTCCCAACTTCTCGCATATTGTCCATATACTATGACCAACAGAAACGTGTGCAGTGAAATGTAACTAACAAGTGAATAATATCATGAACTGGTGACAATTACAATTTTATAACATAAGAATACAATTACAAAGGTACAAAATACATCATTAAAGAACATAGCAATATAGATAACAATTGTAGTAACACAGGCTTTACAAAAGAATAGAAATAAACATATACATCAGTGTTACAGGAATTATGAGATAAGTAGATACATAAAAGATCAGAATAACTTTTGGAACATCAACTTTACACATGAGCATTAAAACAAAACAGAATAAATAATGTCTAAGCATATTTACAAGGTAAATAACATATTATTAATGCCAATTATATTTGAGGATAACAGTATTCCTCATCATAGTGAATGTAGCTTAGTATTAGAAGAAGAAAAAATCCCATGAAACTACACAGAGACAGGAAGAAAACAAATACACAAGGGTACACAAACATATAGTGGGATAACACCAATAGGAAAGGACAGGGTTCGTTTTCAGTGTAACATTTGGTACTGCAGTCCAACCCAAAACTTCATATATCTTTCCTCTTATTTCATCCTTTGTTTCCACCAAAAAAATTCTATCTAAGCATGCTTTCTGTATTTATATGTTCACACATTTCGTACCTCAACATTTATTTCCAAGAAAACCCTACCTAAACCTGTTTTCTGTACTTTTTTTTCGTATAACTTCTTAATGCATTTCCTCCAATTCATCGCAACTCATTCTCATAGAGGCTACCCCCTCTTAAGCTAACTTAAATCTACTGAGCTCAGATATATATACCAAGGGACGAGGCAATGCAGCATCACATAACACAATTAATATAAACAGCAATGAAAAAAAACGCAGATTTGCAAAGCAAGCAGCATTAAGAGATTAGCAAAGCAATTGTAATATTACAACTAATCTAAGGCAATGTGCAGCAAACAATAAAAATAAATCATTAGTAAAACTGGCTTAACAGAATAATACAAAGTCAAATTCAATAACACTATGCCTGGCAAACAGCAGCAACTTATACCTAAACATGACATAGCTCAAGCAGAAAAAATATTACACTAAAATGGCCATGTCTAATACCTATGTCACATCTTAACACTAGAGTGATGCATCACGTGAACTTACACTAGCAGATAAGTTACCAAATCGTAAAGAAATTATTTATACAATTCCTGTGAAAGGAAATGTATATTTATGTGCCCTCGTTTTCTTGGAAGTAGATCATAAATTTCTTATTGACTGGATCTGTAGGCATAAAATAAATATATTAGTACATACATTAAATTTTATTTTAACCAATGCTGCAGTGCAGCTAGAAACTAAATATTAAACAAAATGTGTAAATAAATACATAAAGCAAGCCATATGGCATTTTTCTCAACTAGCAAGACAATAGCCGTGAAATGTTTCTCATCGTTTCATTAGGCATTTCAGTAAATATCATAAATTACGACCTCCACAGTATGCTTTCAACAAGGAAATGTCGATAGCGAGGACAATGGCCTCCCCTTTCTTTTTTTCTACCTGTGCCGCTGAAAGGCTAATGGCTTTTTTTTCGGGCGGCTGTCGCCCAGGTGGGTGCCCACGACGCATTAGTGCAGGTGGTCACTTAACTTTCTTACGGAAATATTTACAACAGCAGTTTCCGCTACCGTGACAGTCTCACATAAAAATATTTCACGGGTCAAGAATTAGCGTTGCAAATCTGTAGAAAGAAAATCCTATAAATATAAGTGTCCAAATAAAATATTCGTCAGCATTGTGATACAGTCACGCATTTACGCACATTTCATAACTCTTAAAGTACGATTCTTGGTTTCCAACAACCTTTTCCACAAATCAGAGTCCCTAAACACTACTCATTATTCCTTACCTCATTATACATATACATATTCGTCGACACTTCTTCAATATTTCATCATAATAAATACAGAGCATAATCAAATTGCTCATATAGCATCAGCTTATTGTTCATAAACATACCTTAACAGCGTAATACACATCATCATCATAACATCATAAACCCTCAGCCAAATCTCAAAATCGTCGTAGATTCCTCCAATAATTTCAAAACCTAAAAAAATTCTCTGCTCATGTCAAAAGTTTCATCTACCTTAAACGTACTTTAAAAATCATGATCCCATACCAAATACATCATTCAAAGCTCTCATAGTGTCACAATGGTTCCGAAACATATGAAAGATTCACACATTACAGACAAAATACAATTTCATAAGTGTGAAGTTATCCAGCTGTGTAATTGCGTAAATATCTGTCAATGACGTAGAAAAAAAAATGTTTGTCTCTCTCAGTTAAATGATCAGATAGCTGTGTAATTCAGTCTTAGAGAAATATGTTACCGATGTGTAAAGTTGTATAAGCAAATACCATATTAGCTAGGGCTCCTTATGCTTGCCAAACACATGGTACACAAAGTAGGCATGTACCCCCCTGAGGATTAATGTAATTATACCCTCAGGTGTTACAGATTACAGCAATGGAATGAAATGCATCACGGAAAACTTTCATTGTAATTCAAAAATCTTTAAAAATAAATGTTTCAAGCACAAAATTAATCACCCAAATACGTGTACTGTAGCGCTAAATGTGCGTCTTGTTGCAACATAATCTGTGTGGAAGTGTCGTAGTTATCGTCCTCCGAAAGCTAAGTTCTGCAGAAGTCAATGTACTTACCTCATAATACACAAAAGTGAAATGCTTTGCGTATAAATGTCTTAGTTATTACACTTATTGCCGTGATGAGGAAAGTACTGTGCTGTAACGTATTGTTGTGCTACGGAAAAGGCAGTCTCATTGTAGCTATACCACAAAAGTTACTACTAAAACCTGTTTTACTTTCCAGAATAAAACAGAAAACTGTGCAGATGTAAAACAGAAACACTGCAAAAGCAACATTGTAAATTGTCACTCATTAGTAGCGTCGTGATAAAAGTACTTAAGATCCAGAATATATTTTCGAGTAAACCAAAATGTTGCATTAAAATCTCATTAGCAGTACTGGTAAATGTTCTAAGTATGTAAGCCTTATAGTCGTTCCATAATCGTGCAACTAACAAGCAAAAATGTACACACACAATAACACTGTGACGTCTGTTCACTATAACAATGCATTCGTCATTTCTGTTTCAATAAGTTCTCTTGGTTCTTGACTGTATATTTAACTTCAAACATTGTTGCATGTTAACAGATTCTAAGTCTGACAAGCATACTAGTAATGTAAAGTGAAAAGTTTTATGGCAATGACAAAGTTAAAAAGCAGATTATCTTTCAATAAACGGTTTTACATGTGAAATGTGGTGTAAACCTTTACTCTTCCTAGTACGCAGAGTTTCAACTTCAACGCAATTATCATGTGGTATACGTCGGATTCTGTAAGGTCCATTGTAAACTAGAAAGAATTTGTGACTCAAGTGTTTCTTCTTATGTGACAATGAATGAGCTTTAATGAGAACTTTCTGACCAATATATAATTTCTTTGCATTTGCTTTACCGTGTAGTTCTCTCCTTTTGTCTGCTGCAGATTTTATATTTTTAAGAGCCAAATCAATTATGTCTTTGTGTCGAAGTTTACGTGTATTCGGGAAAGGTACAAGCTCTCTGATTCTGTTCGGTGGTTCTTCATTCTTCAGTACAAGAGTAGGTGGTAAAGCAGTGGAATCATGAGGCATTTCATTCAGCACATTTTGAAATAATTGTAGATATCTGTCCCAATGCTGATGCTTTCTGTGACAATAAAGTCTGCAAAGCTTATTGATTTCTTTCATAATCCGTTCAGACGGGTTGCAATGTGGTGAGTACAATGAAATAAAAACAGGTTTGATTTTATGATTCCGAAGCGTGCGTGACCAAACAGCAGATCTAAATTGCGGTCCGTTATCTGAAATGACTTTAGCAACGTGGCCTACTTCACGTAAGAAATTTTTAACAAAGGCGTTGGATACAGATCGTCCAGTGGCTTTACGTAACGGAGTGAAAGAAACAAATTTTGAAGTAAGTTCAACAGCGACTAGAACGTACGAAAATCCATTGGATGTTCTGACAAGCGGTCCCAAGAGATCAACAGCAGCAAATTCTTTTAATTTAGAAGGAATAATAGGAAACAACGGAGCACGATGTGAGACAGTAGATGGTTTCGCCTTTTGACAAAGTTTACAAATAGACAAGACTCTTCGAATTCTTTTTTTCCATATTGTTAAAATAACAAGTCGTTCGAAGAATATGATAACATTTTCGTGGACCAAAATGTGCGTAGCTGAAATGAATGTACCAAATGAGCTTATTAACAAAATCGTCAGGAATGCAAAGTACCCATAGCTTGTCATCAACAGTGCAGCGTTTGAACAGTATGTTGTTTCTAACCACATAATAATGCCGAATCTGTGTGTGTGTCTTTTCATGCCATTTGCTCTTGATGTCTTTCCAAATCGGATCTTTATCTTGTTCATGAGCAATGTCCTTTAAAGATGTGGTGGTGAAGTTTTCAAAGGCGACTTTCTGAATGTAAAGAATACTGAAATATTTCTCGAGGTTGCCTTCTGTGGTACTTTTCTCAAGCCCAGCCGGTGCGCGTGACAGTGCGTCCGCAACAATGTTCTCCTTGCCGGGAATGTAGACTATTGTGAAGCGGAATTCTTGCAGAAACAATGCCCAACGTTTTAACCTGTCATGATTTAATTTTGAAGACATAAGAAATTGTAATGCACGATGATCACTGTATACTTTTACGTGCTTACCGGAAAGAAAGAAACGGAATTTGTTAAATGCCCAAACGATAGCTAAAGCTTCTAATTCAGTAACGGAATAATTTTTTTCAGATTTTGTTAGCATTCAGCTAGC
Organism: Schistocerca piceifrons; assembly: GCF_021461385.2. Classification (NCBI taxonomy): domain Eukaryota; kingdom Metazoa; phylum Arthropoda; class Insecta; order Orthoptera; family Acrididae; genus Schistocerca; species Schistocerca piceifrons. The sequence goes on from NC_060142.1 coordinate 457,888,739, forward strand.
AAAAGCAATGGTTTTCTGAATGGTAGTATCATTTTCTATGGCTTCTTGTAATAAATGGGCACCAAGACCGACTTTAGAAGAATCTGTGCTAAGGCAGAAATCTTGTGACAGATCTGGATGAGCTAAGATTGGCGCGTGAAGTAACGCTTCTTTCAAAGAATTGAATTCCAATTGTGCTTGTTCGTCCCAGTTCCAAATAGTATTTTTTCCAGTGAGAGAACAAAGTTTTGGTGTAACAAGAATTTGCATATTCAGAAAACGACGGTAAAAATTTACGAGACCTAGAAAACTGCGGACTTGTCTTTTTGTGGATGGAACTGGAATGGCTCTGATTGCTTCTAACTTTTCAGGATCCGGCTGAATGCCTTCAGAAGAAATAATATGTCCCAAAAACTTCACCTTTATCCTACCGAATTCAGACTTTTCCAAGTTAACTGTAATTCCAGATTCTGCAAAAATACGTAACAAACTGTTGAGGATGCGATTATGTAGTTCCCATGAAGCTTCTGCTATTAGAATATCGTCCACATATAAGGTGATGTGACGTTTTAAGAACGCAGGTAATATGAAATTTAGCCCGCGAATGAATGCTGCTGAAGAAATGTTCAAACCAAAGGGAAGTTTCCGAAACTGATAACAAACGCCGAAACAAAGGAAAGCTGTGTATTTTCTACATTCTGGATGAAGTTCGATCTGATAAAAGCTGGATCTGAGATCAATGGAAGACAACACTTTTACACCATTAAAATTTTGAAGAAGTTCTTCCAACGTTTGCGGCCTGTCTGTTTCAGGAATAATGATCGTATTGATTTGTCTCGAATCTAAGACAAGCCTGATCGATCCATTTTTCTTCTCAACAACATGTAATGGATTGTTGTATGAGCTTACTGCAGGCTCAATGATGCCCTCGTCAAGCATAGATTGTATTTCTGTTCTAACACGGTCCCTATAATGTGCTGGAATTACATATGGTCTAACACAAAATTTAGTATGCTCACGAACACGAAATTGGTATTGAAATCCCTTGATTGTTCCTGTTTTATGAGTAAAAACTGTGGAATGTTCTTGTAAAATCTCAAAAAGGTACTGCCTATCAGTGTCATTACAATTCTCAATTGTTTGAATTTTATTCTGAATTAACTCATTAATTTCAAATATGCCGTCGATATCATCCCTGTCAGTTCTTGCAGAGTGATTGTTAGTGTCTAGTTCCGTAGAAAATTCCGAACTGTTGTCCAACAGAAGGTAAAGCCGATCGATTTCTTCGTCATGGTTTGAGAGCCAATCTTCAAATTTCAAAGCTATTGACTTACCTTCCTTCTCTAAACTTATTTCAGCATCGTGAAAGTTTAAGATTGCTTTGAATTCATTCAAAAAGTCTACTCCCAATATAATTTCCGTCGACAATAATGGAACAATAAGAAAGTTCGTAGAGAAGCTGTGGCTTTGACAAAAGAATTCTAAGTTGGTTTGTTGGCGTACATCTACACTTTTTCCAAAGATTGCACCTTGTAATTTAATCTTACGTAACGGAAGCGTGGGGCAATCGTTCGATTTGTTGCATTTGCTAAAGGCTGTTTCACTAATTACTGAGATGGGACTGCCAGAGTCAAGTACTGCCGTAAATTTTACGTCATTTACAGTAATGTGAATCACAGGATATGCAATGTTGTTAAGTTTTAAGTCGTGTTCCTGGAGTAAGATGTCCCTAATGTCTTCCATTTTTACGTAATTACTAGCTACGGCAGCTGCGTCATCAGTTTCATAAGTACGTTTTGTTGCTGCCAGCGGTGTGAGTCATTGGCTATTGTCTCTTTGTTGGCGCGCGTCGTTATTGGGATTTGGAGACCTAACTTCTACGAATTCACCGTGACGAGAGGGCCCTGCTCTGTTTGAATCCCGCCAGTTCTGATGCAATTCAGGTCTGTCGTTTCGATCATATCGTCTGTCGTCATGTCGGTAGGTTCCATAGTTTCTTTCTTGTCAGTCACATGCTGGAGAATTTCTCCCTGAATCGTAACTGCGCGCTGGTCCGTTGCGTCTAAAGTTATTCTGTCTCCCTTGATAGTATTTATTTTGGTTCCCATATTGTCTGTTTCTCTTATTGTCTCTGTGATAGTCATTACCACGGAGAGGTGATCTTTCCCTGTAGTTATTACTACTCTGCCAATGGTTGTCATACGGGTGGTGTCTGTTTTGGTCACGATTTGTGTTGTGAGAATAGCCTTGTCGTGTCAAGTTATTACTTCTTTCATCACGGAATTGCGACGGATGTGACCTGTAATTGTTGTGTTCCTGGTTTCGCGTTCCGCGATTGTCAGTGTTAATTTCTAATTCTTGTAAAAGTCCCTGAAATGCTTCAATGTCGTCTTTGCAACGTCCTGCCAAAATAACATTTCGTAAATGTTCAGGCAGTTTGATTAAGCAAATGTGGATGAGTTCTGAGGGGCTGTATGGGTTTGAAAGATACTGATTCTTATGCAACATGTCTTCAAAATATTTCATAAGACTGGAAAATTCAGATTGTTCGAAATGTTTCATCATTATGATGCTATGTTTTACTCGGTCTTGTGTGGCTTGAGACCAATATGCTGAGAGGAAGGCATGGTAAAACTCTCCTTCACTGTGGCAATCGTGAATTACCGATCTCATTCTTACAGCTGGTTCATTCTCCAAGTAGCCACACATAAATTCTAATCTGTGTTCTAACGACCAGTTGGGAGGAAAACAATGCGAGAATTGATGGAGCCATGCTTGTGGATGAATGTCGTTGCCAGAATTCTTAAATGTTTTGAATTTACGTGTAGTAATGAACAGCTTATAGTCAAAATCATCATGTCGGCGAGTCGCATATCGGTCATTGTTAGGTCGTGTCGGCCGTTCCATATCAAAATTCGGTGCACATTGCCAATTTTTATCATAACTTCCGAAATGCCCTGTGTTATTATTTTGTGGCTGTTCCGTATTTCTGTGTCCCTCTTCCCGTACTGGGGCGCGAGTATCCTCTGAAATACGTAATTCTTGTATTACCTGTGTCAGCTGATCTTGTACCATTCAGATCATCATCTACCTTTGTAGATAAGTTAGTGACCTGATCCGAAAGTTCGGCTACTTTCTCCGATAGTGAACACATTTCCTCAGTGTGTTTTTCTGAACCAAGTTTCAGAGTGTCCATTTGTGTTGAAATCGAATCTACTGTGTCCTTTAAGTTTTCCTGGGTTATTGCAAGTTGCGTAACTGAATCGGTAGATGCAACTGAGTCAATTTTAGCCGACAAGGTCTCATGATTTTCATGAACAATGGCTTGCAGTTCTTTTATGGCTGCTTCGTGATTCTGTAATGCATTTTCATGCCGCGAAAAAATAGGTTGAAAATGCTCACAAATTTGTGTTTTTACGTCATTACAGACTTTCTGACATTTCGATTCAATGTTATGTAACTCAGTAGTTAAATCTTCACGTGTTTGTTCAAGTGTGGTGTCTAACTTTTTAAGATTTTGTTCCACTGTATCTAACTTTCGAAGATTTTGTTCCATTGTGTCTAACTTTTGAAGCTTTTGCTGTGTTTGCCCCATTTGCTGTATTAATTGTAATAACAATGCACTGGTGTCTGGAACATGTTCCTCAGTGCTTTTCGGCAGTGAATTTGCACCGGAAACATTCACATTTTGACAAGCAGAAAATGTGTCTTGACTTATTTGAGAAAACGGTGAGGATCCAAAACCTGAATCTACAGTATTTGCGAGATTGTTTCCTGTCATTTCGGATTCCTGAGGCGAGCTGTTGCCGACCGATCGATCGATAATGCTTCCGTGTTCTCTAATTGTTTCACTGTCTACACCATTGTTTGCCGCCCGCTCCATTTCCCTATGCACAATTACCAAATTACTACTTTGAACATTAGTTAATTCATTACTCTGCGGCGCTAACACACTGCTTTCGTCTTCACTGTCATTTCTCAATTTACTTTGGAGCCTAGTATTACGTTTTTCACACGCCATTATTGTCACAATACTTCACGATAACACAGAAAAGCACAATTTAAAGAGCAAAAATAAGAGAACACATTAACATAACACTGAAAATAATATCTAGTTAATTGCAGCTGCGAAATACTTGGTGCAAATCTACATGCATGCCACAACTGTTTTACTGTACAACAATGAAAGACTGCAACTACAAAGGAGATTTTCTCTACAATTACGCGCTAGCATTAAACAGAAGCTACACTAATTACACAAACTACAAGAAAAAAAAATCAGAAGATTCCAGTGAGGTATCCCTGGCAGGGTCGACATATGAAACGTCCCCTTTTTACAATTATACATGACTGTGCTTAAACTGACACACAATATTTTGTTAGCGCAACGCAATCTGACTTTCAAAATTCCCTACAAAAGAATGGCCCTGACTAACATTAAACTATACCTTTCACAAATCACTTACCTCAAAAAAATCTTCGCTGCTCAAGCTACTGCAATACAGCGAGCGCCACTACTGCCAGCTAAATAAAAGATTCAAACTATGGAAGGCACTAACTACTGATAGGGATAGTTAGCAAATGAAAGATATTAATAGAGAACAAACAATGTATTTACCTTGATATCATCATATATAAATATAGCAGTTCATGACAAATTTCAAAACTCCGCCATCACTCTCCCCACATCCACCACTGCTGGCGGCTCACCTCCAACTGCGCAACGCTACGCGCTGTTCACAGCCAGCTGCCTAACACTACAATGGCAGACAACAATGCAAACTAGCCACAGACTGCACACAGCACAGCCAGTGATTTTCATATTGAGCGCTACGTAACATTGCCAATAAGAAAACATAAACAGCCTACTTACAGTGTCTTTGAGGATACTTGTTTTGGTATAGCCGTACTGCCTCTCGACCGTCAAACTTGGTCGTACACGAACGCCATCTTGGCTTGCTCCCGACGTGAACGCTGCGTCAATCACACAGCCTGCAACACATGAGGAACACTCGACACGTGGTCAGAAGAACATTCATTCGTCAGTGCCATCTACCGTGGCAATGAGGCACCTCCCTCCACATGTTCACACGACCATTTTCCTCCATTTTCAGTCAGGAATCCGTGCCTGCAGAGTGTCGATTTTTTAAAGGGGGGACGTTAATGAAAACCACACACTGTTTCAATAATGCACCAAATTCACAGTTTTGGAGATATAGCAACGAAATTTTGTACCAAGCTTTACATCAAAGTAGAACATTTGCCCTATAAAATACTTATATTATATATATTCAACTTTTTTAATGAAATTAGAAGTTTTATTCTTAAAAAATAATTGTATGTTCCTTTTTCTCAGAAAGTATTCAAGAGATTTCTACAAAAATTTCTCTGTTTCATCTCTTTATATGTTCTAAGCTTCTCTCATGAGATTTTTGGAATAGGTCAAATAGGAGAATTTTCATAAATTTTTAATTATAATTCCACAAGTACAATTTTAAATTCATGCAAAATTCCAAACACTTTGCCTCATATCTCAGCTTGCAATCAGAATTTAAAAATTTTCTCTTGAGACAACGTTTATTTGGTTTACAGAAATATGTGTACAAAATTTCATAAGTCTAGTATTCATATAATCTTAAGAAAAGGTACACAAACTTTAAAAAACAAACTCTGCAGGGAACGCAATTTAAAGTTCAACCTAACATTTTTCCTTATGTCACTTCTTCAGAAGGCACCACATTTGTACTCTGGGTCGTCTTTACCTTCAAGGCTTCTCTTCTGGTTTCTTGTTGTTTGTGTTCTTTCCTTTACCAGGTCTTCAACTGACTTTTCAGCTGCAGAGACGCGCTGTAAATCTATTTTTCTCGGGATGTCTTGAGTAAAATTTCCTATCTTGAAGCCCATTCTTTCTAATACCTTCATCCTCCCGACGTTCCCATCATTAAATACAATAACTGCATCATAAGTTGCAATTCTGATTCAAATGGTTCAAATGGCTCTTAGCACTATGGGACTTAACTTCTGAGGTCATCAGTCCCCTAGAACTTAGAACTACTTAAACCTAACTAACCTAAGGACATCACACACATCCGTGCCCGAGGCAGGATTCGAACCTGCGACCGTAGCGGTCTCGCGGTTCCAGACTGTAGTGCCTAGAACCGCTCGGCCACTGAAATTCTGACAACTGTAGCAGATGCAAATGTGTTTTTTGCGCATCGTTTCCATTTGAGTTTATAAAGATGATATATAAAGCTTCTAGATGTATCCCGAACACGTTTGGTTGAAAGTAATAGACAGAATCGTTGTTCACTGAGCTGGTATTGAAGTGCTGCTTCAAAACGTGGGAAAACGTGGGCGTGGCATGGAGGCCGAGATTTTCACTCTGCAGCGGAGTGTGCCCTGATATGAAACTTCCTGGCAGATTAAAACTGTGTGCCGGACCGAGACTCGAACTCGGGACCTTTGCCTTTCGCGGGCAAGTGCTCTAATAACTGAGCTACCCAAGCTACCCAAGCACGACTCACGCCCCGTCCTCACAGCTTTACTTCCGCTAGTATCTCGTCTCCTACGTTCCAAACTTTACAGAAGCTTTCCTGCGAACCTTTTTTTCAGGAGTGTTAGTCCTGCAAGATTCGCAGGAGGGCTTGTGTAAAGTTTCGAAGGTAGGAGACGAGGTACTAGATTTTGTTGTGATATCTTCTGTGGGTCTAGGAAAACTGCTGGAGCTGAACTCGTAAGGTGGAAATTTCTTGTTGCGAGTAGGTGTGGAGATCCTTGCGCTCCGCTGAGTATAACATTTAAAGAGCTCAAAGCACTTTTTTCTTGTGATACAGACTTCCGCATAACCACTCTCGGTGTCGTGTCACTGTAGCCGCACCAACAGATGTTGTGGCCGGTATTCGGGTGCAGACGTGGAGCAGCAGCAGCCTAGCGTGCACAGCGCCGGCAAGGTGCGGCCCAAGCTTCCACGCAGGCAGGCCGGCACTTGCTGGTCGCTATGGTAATGAGCGGGCCGTACAGTGCTTGCTGCACCCCGCGGCCAGCTGGAGAGCGCGGCCAGCCGTTAATCTGCGAGCTCGTTCCCGATCCGATTATTATTTACAAAGCCGACTACGCCGCCCCTCCCCCTTCTGTATTCGATGACGTTGTCGATAAAGAGGGACGAGGGCGCGAAACTGGAAACAGGTTGCCGACTCCTCCAGGCCGTGCAACGTGTGGGATCCTCGTGGACAGCCTCCGTGCACCTGCGTTTGCTAGAGCTACGGCAGATCCAATTCACTGCTGCTGGCACTCGCTCTGCAGGTCGTGCCTGTCAGCTGCTGCAGCAGGTGGTGGCGTCCGTTTGAAAGTGCTGGTTTGGCCCGTCAGAGTAGCCACTCAGAAGCAATGGATAGGATATTTTTAATCAGTACGTCTTTTCAGGTCGCTTTCTTGTCAGTGCATCTGTTCAATATAAGTTTTTCAATTGATTTTAAACTAATTTACCAATATGCCACAGACTTACATTTTAAACAAAGCCCATACCTGGAGGACAATCCTGGCTCAGTATACTGAGCCATAGTTTACAGTTTTTGCACGATAGCTCCACTGTCGAGTGAGTAATGCAATTTTGAAGAGTTCCCTAACGAGATTTTAATACCATTCCGTCTCCCTCCATCAAAAACTGTGGCGGGTGGGATATATTTTGTAAGAAATATAGCTTAATTTGGCGTAATGAAAGAATTGGTGCACATTTTGTGTCGATTTGATGCGTCCTTCTCCGATCGTTCTAAATAAATCGGAGTTCTTCCCCAATTTTAATTTTTCTCGATTTCAGCGTCATCTATCAATGGTTTAAAAATATGTATAAGACAAAACTTGATTACTTTTTTATGGAGTATCCGAATCTGCAATTTAAAAAATGGGAGTTTCCATTTAAGATTTAAAAGTTGTCTCCCGCCCCACCCAAGAGGGCGAGGGCTGGGGGTCACGTGTAGTATAATTTGATGTCCCCCTTTGAGCTTACGAACTTGTCTTGCCCACTGTTTTTACCCAATGTATAGTTTTCGAAATAATCTCACACGAAACTTCAGATGGACCACCCTGTATGTGACACATGCGAATACTGGTGAAGCTGTGGTTAAAACGTTAGTATGTATACAAATATTTCATTAAAAATTTAATATCGTCAAAATATCAGAAATGCATTCAGAAATGGACATACACAAGCAGATAGTAATTATTTGAATAAAAATAAATTCCTAATGTAACCAGTTTCTAATTCATACTAAAAACTATAAAATCCTCCCCTATACAGATATGCTAGTGCTGAAAACGTGCTTGTGAATTTTTGGTAACTAAGACAATAATTGTAAGATTTATAAAGCAAAGTGTGGGGACTACTCGTGCACCAGTTGTGTGCCCCTCATCTCTCGTTATTAATCTAACAAGAATTGTCATAGCTATTAAAAATTACAAATATAATTTTCGGGGCTATCTATATGGACAACATATTTGTTTTTGGACAAGAAAAATTATTTTATACTTGTTACTCCGATTTAAAAACGTCTTATATTAAAAAGTTACTTTTATTTAAACAATTATTTCATTGTTTAGTTACTCTTCTGTCAGATTTGATAAGTCGGGCCACGATTTCTTGTCTTGTGAGAATTTCTTCATTTCATACTAACATCTATATCCGAAGTCCTCATTCATCTGCTGTGAATATTATAAGTTTGTCTTCCACTACGTCCTTCTACGTCTCTTGGCCAAAAGTATTCAACATCCTAGATAGGTTTGAGTGTTGCGAAAAATAAGAAAATTAAATCAATGGAAGTAATTCGTTCGAGTTTATAATGTTTCTTAGTAACACAAAATCAATATTTCGTGGGCCCACCTTTTGACCTTATTACAGCACAAGCTCTTTTTGGTAGACAGTACACCAGCTTTTTACAATCTTCGGTAGCTTTGGCGTCCCACTAAAGGCAAAGGTGATTTTTTGACATAATCGCGTGTCGCCTGACTTTGCGTTCCAATAAACTCCATAAATGCTCTGTGGGGTTCAGGTTTTGTGATTGGGCAGGCCAGTACAGAAATTCGATGTTTTTTTCCCGAAGCCGAGTCACTGCGCGAAGAGATTCAAGGTAGGATGCGTTATCGTGCAGGAATTTAACACCATCCATGTTAGTACCGCCAAAAAGTTTTGTAAAAGAGGGCAATAAAGCAGTACTTTGTAGTATCCATGCAGCCTTGGCGTACGACCATTTGTCCCACCCCTGCAGCGCTCATGCAGCTCCAGATCATGACGCTCCCTCCGCCCTGTTTTACGGCAGGTACCCCACACTCTGGGTTATATTACTAGCCCAACCGGCGACGGAGATATGTCACACCCAATGTACCAAAAATCTAAAATGTGAATAAATATTGTAGAGAAATCTTTCATAAGTTTTTAAATTAATTCATTTCGTTTTCTACCCAAATTTGTGTGCGTAGTTAAGAGCATCAAGTTGACAAACCTACCTGAATGTTTTCTTCGTCTGACCACTCGACATTCTACCAGTTTTGTTAGGTGAGTGTTTGGTGTCGTAGAGCACACTCATACCGTGCCTTTCTGTTCTTGTCAGAGGGCCATGGCTTGTTCCGGGCTTTACAATCTTTCTCACCACCTTTCTGAAGTCGAATACGAGTGGTGCAAGAAGGTATTCATTTGTTAAAACTTTAAGACTGCTCAGCAGCGAGGTAGAAAGAGGTTTTCTTCCTACTTTCTGATGCCTCTCTTATCATCATTCCGACCTAATGGTCTGCTGATATTTTCTCGCTCTTAGTTCTGGGCCTATTAACATGCGAACCGGTCGTGACAAACCGCTCAATATCATATTGTGCAGGTCGGAGTGAACATTTCACAGTTTCTGAAATCGCTTGCTTATGGAAAAGGTTTATCTGCACTCGTTTTTCTAAGCTAAGTTCGTTTCTTTTTGGCATAATGCAGCAGTATCACCGATCTCACAGACCTAAACAGGAAAAGAGCACTAAATTAGCGATATGTGTCCACAACTAGCGAATGTAATGAACTGATTAGTACACAGAAAAACATTCAATTAACATCTTTTGTTACATCATATGTTTTATTTGTGACTTTGAGGTGGATGATTGTATTTGGCCTATTTCTATGCCAACAAACTACATTTTAAACCAAAAGATTTATTTACTGTTATGTATATCGCACACTTTCTCAAAGTTTTTGGCCAAAGGTGTACACGATCAAGTGAGAGAATATACAGGGCACAGAGCTGCCACCTGTGGTATCAGCAATAGCTTCCACACTGCCGGGAATTCTGAGCTTCGATGACAGTTCATATTAGTCATTCCATATTGCTCCAGCATTGCGCCACGAGTCATCAGTTATAGTGACTGGCGAGTAGTGACGCACCGTCTCTAGGAAGACCATCATCAGTGATTTGGAGAATGTGCTGGTCACGGCAGAACAGCACGGTCAACATGTGCTCTTGCGTAATGTTCGTGAAAGACAATGTCTCGAAGACCTTACCAGCAGATAGGGCACAGGGAGCTGTTTAGTTTACAGGCTATATGAACCAAATATGACCCGATTATGCACTGAATAGCACAACATTCCATCCGATAGATCACAAATGCATTCTCGAAACATTCCATCTCCTCGGAGCCTCCACACATGGGCATGCACATCGTGAACCGAGACTCGGGTGAAAGAAAGATTTGTTGCCAAACCGGGACTCGGATGAAAGGAAAATTTGGTCCAATCTTGTATCCAGTAGAGTCGTCGGCTCGCCACTGTCAGCTGGCTTTTATCTGTCGCTATGTCTACTTCCGTATATATACCCCTCACGGTGCCTTATGGTGTTTGACCGAGTGCATTACATGCGACTCTGGCACTTCTTTCCTTCCCTGTTCCAGTCGCGACAGGTCAATGAGAAGAATGATTATTTGCCAACCTAAGTGCTAGCATGTATGTCTCTAATATTACTTAAGAGGAAACAACGTATTTGTTGGCACTCATAACAACTCTTGCAAATTTGCTTCTAGACCACGACGTGGTAAGCAGTGCCTCTCTTCAGCGCCTGCCACTGGAGTTGGATGAGCATCTCTGCAACGTTTTTACTCTTGCTAAATGAGCCTGAAACAAACCTAGCTGCTTTTCTTCGGATCTTCTATAGTTCCTCTATCAGTCCCACCTGAGACGGACTTCAGACTGATGAGGAATATTTATTCTAGTTTAGCCGTGGCACCATTGAATTAGTAGACTGTTCCGTCTGTCACCATTGGCTCAGGTGTAGTGTCGACTATCCCTCTTGCAGCCGCATTGCCATTATCTGTGAGGAAGAGTTGGTACATGTGGGTTGTGTCCTTAGAAGGTCTTTGCTTGCCGATATACATACATGGTTCGCCGGCCCGAGAGAGAGAGAGAGAGACAAAGTTTGGGGATTAGCGGTAGCATTGCGACAAGAGGTGGTCACGAGGTATTCATCATTTGGATTTGCAGCTCATTGTGTATATCATGTTTGCAGTTAAAATTGCAGGATGTAAGGTCCGTCAGTTACGCAAAACACCGTTTCTTCCAAGTTACCAAACATGTTTCAGCACCACTGTGCTATCATCAGTGAGTTTCCTTTTTCTTTAATCTGTAATATTAACATTTTTACTAAATGATTACAAAAGTTATGTGAATATTTAGTTCAAATAATAACTCGTTTCTTTTTGTTAATACCTTTACACTTGGAGTGCATGATTTTTCAGGATGACTTGTGTAGTATTTATTACAGGTAGCTTGTTATCTGCAACCAAAAGCTGTTGGTGACAAATTTTGTTGGAAGTTAACCTATCACCTAAACGTAAATTAGTTTTTCGCAATATTTCGCGTATATATTGGTCTTTAATTACTTTCTCGTGTGGCAAACCCTTTTATTCTCAGCATCATGGTAAGGTGTTGTGATGTAAATACACTCCTGGAAATTGAAATAAGAACACGGTGAATTCATTGTCCCAGGAAGGGGAAACTTTATTGACACATTCCTGGGGTCAGATACATCACATGATCACACTGACAGAACCACAGGCACATAGACACAGGCAACAGAGCATGCACAATGTCGGCACTAGTACAGTGTATATCCACCTTTCGCAGCAATGCAGGCTGCTATTCTCCCATGGAGACGATCGTAGAGATGCTGGATGTAGTCCTGTGGAACGGCTTGCCATGCCATTTCCACCTGGCACCTCAGTTGGACCAGCGTTCGTGCTGGACGTGCAGACCGCGTGAGATGACGCTTCATCCAGTCCCAAACATGCTCAATGGGGGACAGATCCGGAGATCTTGCTGGCCGGGGTAGTTGACTTACACCTTCTAGAGCACGTTGGGTGGCACAGGATACATGCCGACGTGGATTGTCCTGTTGGAACAGCAAGTTCCCTTGCCGGTCTAGGAATGGTAGAACGATGGGTTCGATGACGGTTTGGATGTACCGTGCACTATTCAGTGTCCCCTCGACGATCACCAGTGGTGTACGGCCAGTGTAGGAGATCGCTCCCCACACCATGATGCCGGGTGTTGGCCCTGTGTGCCTCGGTCGTATGCAGTCCTGATTGTGGCGCTCACCTGCACGGCGCCAAACACGCATACGACCATCATTGGCACCAAGGCAGAAGCGACTCTCATCGCTGAAGACGACACGTCTCCATTCGTCCCTCCATTCACGCCTGTCGCGACACCACTGGAGGCGGGCTGCACGATGTTGGGGCGTGAGCAGAAGACGGCCTAACGGTGCGCGGGACCGTAGCCCAGCTTCATGGAGACGGTTGCGAATGGTCCTCGCCGATACCCCAGGAGCAACAGTGTCCCTAATTTGCTGGGAAGTGGCGGTGCGGTCCCCTACGGCACTGCGTAGGATCCTACGGTCTTGGCGTGCATCCGTGCGTCGCTGTGGTCCGGTCCCGGGTCGACGGGCACGTGCACCTTCCGCCGACCACTGGCGACAACATCGATGTACTGTGAAGACCTCACGCCCCACGTGTTGAGCAATTCGGCGGTACGTCCACCCGGCCTCCCGCATGCCCACTATACGCCCTCGCTCAAAGTCCGTCAACTGCACATACGGTTCACGTCCACGCTGTCGCGGCATGCTACCAGTGTTAAAGACTGCGATGGAGCTCCGTATGCCACGGCAAACTGGCTGACACTGACGGCGGCGGTGCACAAATGCTGCGCAGCTAGCGCCATTCGACGGCCAACACCGCGGTTCCTGGTGTGTCCGCTGTGCCGTGCGTGTGATCATTGCTTGTACAGCCCTCTCGCAGTGTCCGGAGCAAGTATGGTGGGTCTGACACACCGGTGTCAATGTGTTCTTTTTTCCATTTCCAGGAGTGTATAACACGTATTTTCACAAATAAGGTCGTAAAAGCACTTTTCACTTCACCGAAACACAGTGTAATTGTGGTTGCTGTCTGTCACAGCCCAGTCAGTGTTGACTTGTTCACCAGTGAGTTCAGCGCCAAATTTGAATTTTGTTCACATTTTATCTATGTGTGTGTGTGTGTTTTCTGTATGCTTCTTAGGTATTCGTGTTGTCTTTTACATGGTGCTCCTTTTGTGTGTAAAATGCTGAGTCTTTTCAGAGTGTAGTGTATCCATTTTGGGTGTGTGTGTGTGGGGAGGGGTGGTAGACTTTATCTGTTTGTGTTGTCTTTTTTGTACAGTTCCTTTAATGTAAAAATAGTGTGCCCTTGCAGAGTGTAGTGTATTCATTCATGACCTGTTTTCCTTCTGCTATTGCCTTCTGTATGTGGAAGTTTTCCTCAGTGGTCAGTTTGCTGTATAGGCTGTGGCTGGGTTTTAGTATTCTTGAATCTGTTTCTACTATAGTTGGGAGGTGACTGTGCGCTAGAAGGTGGTCAGCAAATGTGCTCCGGGAGCTGTTGCTTTTTAAGCTTTAACATGTTCTCAATACCTGGCTTTGAAGTTTCTGCATGTTTGTCCTATGTACACTAATTCGCAAGTGTTGCAAGTGAGTTCATATATTCCTGATCTGTTAAATTTATCCGAGGGTGTCTCTTGTGTTCTGATCTATTTCTGTGTTGTGTTCGCTGACCTGTATCCTATTTGGAGTCCCAGTTTGTTTAATATTTTGCCTATTCTGTGAAAAATCTTTTTATTGTAAGAGAGTATGTGCCATTTCGTTTTGTGTGTGTGTTGTTGCTCTGTAGTATCTTGTGTGTGGTCATTGTTTGTGTTTTGTGTTGTTCTGTGTTGGGTGATGATTTGTGTGTGTGTGTGTGTGTGTGTGTGTGTGTGTGTGTGTGTGTATGTGTGTGGTATGTTCATTTTTGTACTATTTACATATTTTTTGCTTTAACTTGTCTACCATATGGGTATCGTAACCATTTTCTACTGTAATTTGTGTTATTGTGTTTAGTTCTTGCGTGTAGATCTATTTGTTCATGGGTGTTCTGTTTAATCTATGGAGTATGAAACTGAAGATTGCTTGCTTATGTGTCAGTGAGTGGTTCGATAGGTTGTGAGTGGTGGTGCTTGTAGTTGGCGGTTTCCTGAATATTGTGAAGCTGTGTGTGTTGTTTGTTTTATGTATGGTGAGATCTGGAAAATGTAGTGAGTTGTTAGTTTCTGTTTCTCAAGTGAAGTTAATTTTGGGGTGTAAGTTGTTTATTTCATAGTGTAACTGTTCTATGTGCGTATATGGTTCATCAATCAGGGATATTATGTCATCGACATAACAGTACTAGTATATAACTTTGTAGTTTTTTTATTTTATTATGTGTCTGAAGATCATGTCCTCCTGGTTGTTCATAACTATGTCAGCTAGAAGGCCACTAACTGATGATCCCATTGGCAGTCCTTCACGCTGAGAATAAAGTTCTTTTTTGAACATAAAATAATTTTGTCGTGTTATGACAAATGATTATTATTTCATTGATGTGTGTCCGGTGTGTTTCCTTGTTGTTCTAATCTTTGTGTGATGATGTTCATTGTTTCATTTATTGGAATACAAGTGTACACTGATGTGACGTCAAATTATATGAGGGTTGCTATGTCTGGTATGTGTATGTTCTTGATTCTGTCGATTAATTCCTCTTGAGTTTTCCAGGTTCCTTTTGTTATCAAAAGTGCGCAATTTTTTTAATAGTGTGTATGTCTGTTGGGCTACGTGGTAGGATGGAGCATTTTGGAAGCGGATGACGGGCCTTAATGAGATATTATCCTTGTAAACGTTTGGTAGGTAATTTAGGGTGGAAGCTTTTGGATTTTTCTGTGTCATCCTTTTTACCTGGCCTTTTGAGAATGTATTCTTTACGTTTTTCAATGTCTGTTAAATGTTTTCCTGGTACCTTGCTGTTGGGTCACTGGTCAGTTTTGTGATGTTGTTGTCTTTCAGAAAATCTACAGTTTTTTTCTATTTATTATTTTTCATCCATAATTACAGTAATATTCCCTTTCTCTGCTCTTGTTACTATGGCATTGTTCTGTTTCAATTTTTGTTTTAGCTTGCTGGCAGTGATTTCCTCCAATGTTCTATGATTAGAAATAATTGTGGATTTGTGCGTTCTGATTGTCTGTGTTATTTCTGCAGATACAAATTCTCTTGTCAATTTTGCATTAAAATTTGGTGTGCTCAGTCTTTCTTGGTCCTTTATAATGTGTTCTGATTCTGTTATGAGGTTTTCTCTTGTTTTGAGTGGCATGCTTGTGTTAATGTTTTGTTTTGGTCTTTTTTCTAGTAGTCTCTTTTCTTGTTTGGTAAGATTTTTGTCAGATTAATGAATCTGTCATAGGAATTATATTTTTGTTTGTGACTTCAAATGGTTCAGATGGCTCTGAGCACTATGGGATATACCATCTGACGTCATCAGAACTACTTAAACCTAACTAACCTAAGGACATCACAGACATCCATGCCCGAGGCAGGATTCGAACCTGTGACCGTAGCAGTTGCGCGGTTCCGGACTGAAGAGCCTACAACCGCTCGGCCACCGCTGCCAGCAATACAGCACTTCAGATTTTACCCTCTACAGCCCCCTCTAGTACCATGGAAGTCATTCCGTCATGTCTTAGCAGATGTCCTATCATCCTGTCCCTTCTCCTTATCAGTGTTTTCCACATATTCCTTTCCTCTCCTTTCTCCGTAGAACCTCCTCATTCCTTACCTTATCTTTCCACCTAATTTTCAACATTCGTCTATAGCACCACATCTCAAATGCTTCGATTCTCTTCTGTTCCGGTTTTCCCACAGTCCATGTTTCACTACCATACAATGCTGTACTCCAGACGTACATCCTCAGAAATTTCTTCCTCAAATTAAGGCCGGTATTTGATATTAGTAGACTTCTCTTGGCCAGAAATGCCTTTTTTGCCATAACGAGTCTGCTTTTGATGTCCTCCTTGCTCCGTCCGTCATGGGTTATTTTACTGCCTAGTTAGCAGAATTCCTTAACTTCATTGACATCGTGACCATCAATCCTGATGTTAAGTTTCTCGCTGTTCTCATTTCTACTACTTCTCATTACCTTCGTCTTTCTACGATTTACTCTCAGACCATACTGTGTACTCATTAGACTGTTCATTCCGTTAGGCAGATCATTTAATTCTTCTTCGCTTTCACTCAGGATAGCGATGTCATCAGCGAATCGTATCATTGATATCCTTTCACCTTGTATTTTAATTCCACTCCTGAACCTTTCTTTTATTTCCATCATTGCTTCCTCGATGTACAGATTGAAGAGTAGGGGCGGAAGGCTACAGCCTTGTCTTCTTAATACGAGCACTTCGTTCTTGACCGTCCACTCTTATTATTCCCTCTTGGTAGTTGTACATTTTGTATATGACCCATCTCTCCCTATAGTTTACCCCTACTTTTTTTCCGAATCTCGAACAGCTTGCACCATTTTATATTGTCGAACGCTTTTTCCAGGTCGACAAATCCTATGAAAGTGTCTTGATTTTTCTTTAGCCTTGCTTCCATTATTAGCCGTAACGCCAGAATTGCCTCTCTCGTCCCTTTACTTTTCCTAAAGCCAAACTGATCGTCACCTAGCACATTCTCAATTTTCTTTTCTATTCTTCTGTGTATTATTCTTGTAAGCAGCTTCGATGCATGAGGTGTTAAGCTGATTGTGCGATAATTCTCGCACCTGTCAGCTCTTGCCGTTTTCGGAATTGTGTGGATGATGCTTTTCCGAAAGTCAGATGGTATATCGCCAGACTCATATATTCTACACACCACTGTGAATAGTCGTTTTGTTGCCACTTCCCCCAATGATTTTAGAAATTCTGATGGAATGTTATCTATCCCCTCTGCCTTATTTGATCGTAAGTCCTCCAAAGCTCTTTTAAATTCCGATTCTAATACTGGATCCCCTATCTCTTCTAAATCGACTCCTGTTTCTTCTTCTATCACATCAGACAAATCTTCACCCTCATAGAGGCTCTCAGTGTATTCTTTCCACCTATCTGCTCTGTCCTCTGCATTTAACAGTGGAATTCCCGTTGCACTCTTAATGTTACCACCGTTGCTTTTAATGTCACCAAAGGTTGTTTTGACTTTCCTGTATGCTGAGTCTGTCCTTCCGACAATCATATCATTTTCGATTTCTTCACATTTTTCCTGCAGCTATTTCGTCTTAGCTTCCCTGCACTTCCTATTTATTTCATTCCTCAGCGACTTGTATTTCTGTATTCCTGATTTTCCCGGAACATGTTTGTACTCCCTCCTTTCATCAATCAATTGAAGTATTTCTTCTGTTACCCATGGTTTCTTCGCAGCTACCTTCTTTGGACCTATGTTTTCCTTCCCAACTTTTGTGATGGCCCTTTTTAGAGATGTCCATTCTTCTTCAACTGTACTGCCTACTGCGCTATTCCTTATTGCTGTATCTATAGCGTTAGAGAACTTCAAACGTATCTCGTCATTCTTTAGTACTTCCGTATCCCACTTCTCTGTGTATTGATTCTTCCTGACTAATGTCTTGAACTTCAGCCTACTCTTCATCACTACTATATTGTGATCTGAGTCTATATCTGCTCCTGGGTACGCCTTACAATCCAGTATCCGATAAATAAGTTGCGTGAAAAGAAAGTTGTATTGTTAGTTCCACGTTTACCTTAATTCCAGTAAGGACCACGTATCACCAGAAATGGTCGAGTGTGGGTAAGGGAAAGCCGCAACAACAGTCGCCTTGCCCACAGTCCGTAGCGCTGGAGATTTCGTTGCTTGCATTAACCCTATCAATACTTTTCTTGGTGGAAACAACTCTATTTCTGAAAAGTTGTGATGCGGTCGTGCGACGCTGGACAACTAAGTGTATAAAATGTCTGTCGTCTCGAATGCTAGGCTCGAAGGGCTGTTTAAAACCTGCTTAGAGTTCCATATAGACATTCGCGAGATCCCGTCCAGCGTGAGCTAGATAGGCCACAATCCTGCATCACCCGAATACCGAAACGTTCTGTTAGACGTTTCTCCTTCTTTATTCGAAACATAACAATGCCTTCTCACAAATAAATACATTAAAATGTAATTTCTGAATAACGAACTCGCTGCATAATCTCTCCTCACCTACAGAATTTTGATGGCATTACGGTCACCTGCTTTCTGTGGATGTGCTGCATATTCAGTCATATAGAATACTTCACGTCAAATCTGACGTTAGTCACATGTCGCCTCAATGACGCAATTTTAATGCATAGCAGCGTAATTTTCAACATCCTGTTATACCACATATCAAACGCTCTCAATCTCCTTTTTTGCTGTTCTTCCACAGTCTCTACAGTTCTATATTAAACACGTGTAGTTAAGGTCTTTGTTTGTATAACCAGTACACTTGTTTCAGCTGGGAATGCTCTATGTCCCTATCCCAGTCTGCTTCCTATGTATTCATTGCTTCCCCATCGAAAACTGTTCTGCTTCAAAGTGGGCATAATTCCTTAACTTTGTCAACTACATGGTCCGCAGATTTTATAGCTGACATAAGTTCTCCTCGTTCTTCAAACGTTTGCCTTTCTTTAGTCTATCCTGAATCTATTTGAGGTCCTCAGTGAACATCACCCCATTTATCAGGTCCTGCCGTTCTTCGTTACTTTCGAACAAGATGTGAGTGTTATCAGCAAATTTTACCATTCAAATGATATCATCCTTAACTTTAATCCCATTTATAAGACTTTGTTTTATTTCCTCCAATCCTTCTTCGATGTAGTGTTTGCACAATAGAAAAGAAACGCGTCATTGGACTGCTGATGACTCGTCACATGTTGCCTGGTCTGACGAGTCTCGTTGCAAATTGTATCGGGCGGATGGACGTGTACAAGTATGGAGCCTGCGTGTCAGTAGAGGACTGTTTAAGCTGGCGGAGGCTCTGTAATGGTGTGGGGCGTGTGCAGTTGGACTTCCATGGAACCCCTGATACGTGTAGAATGACTATGACAGGTGATACGTTCGTAAGCATCCTGTCTGGTCACCTGCCTCCATTCATGTCCATTGTTCATTCCGACGGACGTGGGCAATTCCAGCAGGACAATGCGACACCCTACACGTCCAGAATTGCTACCGGGTGGCTTCAGGAACACACTTCTGAGTATAACAATTTCGCTGGCCACCAAAATCCACACACATGAACGTTACTGAGCCTGTCTGGGATGCCCTGCAAGGTGCTGTTCACAAGAGATCTCCAGCCCCCTCGTACTCTTACGGATTTATGGACAGCCCAGCAGGATTCACGGTGTCAGTTCCCTCCAGCATTATTTCAGACATTAGTGAAATCCATGCTACGTCGTGTTGCTGCACTACTGCGTGCTCGTGGGGGCCCTCTACACGATATTTGGCTCTTCAATGTATTTGACTATTATGACTGCAGTGCTTGATCTACATACCCACTACACAGTGATCGGTTATAGGTTGCGGACTAAAAAACTTTTCAGGTATTGTTGGGATCTTGCAACTGACGTTCATGTTCATAGCTTTCGAGTTTCTAATACTATGCCGGATATACAAGGTGGTACAAAAGGGTACGGCCAAACTTTCAGGAAACATTCCTCACACACAAATAAAGAAAAGATGTTATGTGGACATGTGTCCGGAAACGCTTAATTTCCATGTTAGAGCTTATTTTAGTTTCGTCAGTATGTACTGTACTTCCCCGATTCACCGCCCGTTGGCCCAATTGAAAGAAGGTAATGTAGACTTCGGTGCTTGTGTTGACATGCGACTCATTGCTCTAAAGTACTAGCATCAAGCACATCAGTACGTAACAACAGGTTAGTGTTCATCACGAACGTGGTTTTGCAGTCAGTGCAATGTTTACAAATGCGGAGTTGGCAGATGCCCATTTGATGTATGGATTAGCACGGGGCAATAGCCGTGGCGCGGTATATTCGTATCGAGACAGATTTCCAGAACGAAGGTGTCCCGACAGGAAGACGTTCGAAGCAATTGATCGGCGTCTCAGGGAGCACGGAACATTCCAGCCTATGACTCGGAACTGGAGAAGACCTAGAACGACGAGGACACCTGCAATGGACGAGGCAGTTCTTTGTGCAGTTGACGATAACTCTAATGTCAGCGTCAGAGAAGTTGCTGCTGTACAAGGTAACGTTGACCACGTCACTGTATGGAGAGTGCTACGGGAGAACCAGTTGTTTCCGTACCATGTACAGCGTGAGCAGGCACTATCAGCAGCTGATTGGCCTCCACGGGTACACTTCTGCGAATGGTTCATCCAACAATGTGCCAATCCTCATTTCAGTGCAAATGTTCTCTTTACGGATGAGGCTTCATTACAACGTGATCAAATTGTAAATTTTCACAATCAACATTGGCCGGCTGACGAGAATCCGCACGCAGTTGTGCATCACGTCATCAACACAGATTTTCTGTGAACGTTTGGGCAGGCATTGTTGGTGATGTCTTGATTGGGCCCCATGTTCTTCCACTTACGCTCAATGGAGCACTTTATCATGATTTCATACGGGATACTCTACCTGTGCTACTAGAACATGTGCCTTTGCAAGTACGACACAGCATGTGATTCATGCACGATGGAGCTCTTGCACATTTCAGTCCAAGTGTTCGTACGCTTCTCAATAACAGATTTGGTGACCGATGGATTGGTAGAGGCGGACCAATTCCATTGCCTCCACGCTCTCCTGACCTCAACCCTCTTGACTTTCATTTATGGGGGCATTTGAAAGCTCTTGTCTACGCAACGCCGGTACCAAATGTAGAGACTCTTCGTGCTCGTATTGTGGACGGCTGTGATACAATACGCCATTCTCCAGGGCTGCATCAGCGCATCAGGGATTCCATGCGGCCGGCCGATGTGGCCGTGCGGTTAAAGGCGCTGCAGTCTGGAACCGCAAGACCGCTACGGTCGCAGGTTCGAATCCTGCCTCGGGCATGGATGTTTGTGATGTCCTTAGGTTAGTTAGGTTTAACTAGTTTTAAGTTCTAGGGGACTAATGACCTCAGCAGTTGAGTCCCATAGTGCTCAGAGCCATTTGATTCCATGCGATGGAGGGTGGATGCATGTATCCTCGCTAACGGAGGACATTTTGAACATTTCCTGTAAAATGTTTGAAGCCACGCTGGTACGTTCTGTTGCTGTGTGTTTCCATTCCATGATTAATGTGATTTGAAGAGAAGTAATAAAATGAGCTCTAACATGGAAAGTAAGCGTTTTTCGGACATATGTCCACATAACATATTTTGTTTCTTTGTGTGTGAGGAATGTTTCCTGAAAGTTTGGCCGTACCTTTTTGTAACACCCTGTATTTCTGTTGTTGTTCACTTAACTTCTTTTAACACACCAGAGTCAGATTTATTTCACTGATGAGTTATTTGGGCAATTCCCCATATTTCAAGGCATATTTTCATTTTAAAACTGTCGTATTAACACCTTGAGCTATTATTAAAATGCTTTTATTTACATAAGTAGTGTCACCAACAGGTTAATAAACGTTTTCACAGCATCATTTTATGGAAGTTCAAATTCAAATGGCTCTGAGCACTATGCGATTTAATTTCTGAGGTCATCAGTTTCCTAGAACTTAGAACTATTTAAACCTAACTAACCTAAAGACATCACACACATCCATGCCCGAGGCAGGATTCGAGCCTACGATCGCAGCAGTCGCTCGGCTCCAGACTGTAGCGTCTAGAACCGCACGGCCACTCCGGCCGGCATGTTATGGAAGTATGACATCATTAATGTCCAGGGGTAAAACCCATAAACTATACACTGTTACCGGATCTTAATACAAATTAGGTAGTCTACCTATAAAAACTATACTAGGTAGAGTACTTATTCATGTTAAAACTGGAAAGAGTTTTAAGACGGATGACCACACTGCCTAGCATAGTTTCTGTAGACTGACGGGTAATTGATATTACTATACGATAACAGATAGATATTGTAACATACACTATGTGATCAAAAGTATCCGGACACCGCCAAAAGCATACATTTTCACATTAGGTTCACTGTGCTGGCACCTACTGCCAGGTACTTCATACCAGCGACCTCAGTAGTCATTAGACATCGTGAGAGAGAATGCGGTGCTCCGCGGAACTCGAAGGTGGTCAAGTGATCGGTTGTCAATTGTGTCATACTCTGTACACGAGATTTCCTCACTCCTAAACATCCCTAAGTCCACTGCTTCCAATGTGATAGTGAAGTGGGAACTTGAAGGGACACGTACAGCAAAAAAGCGTACAGGCCGACCTCGTCTGTTGACTGACAGAGACCGCCGACAGTTGAAAAGGGTCGTAATGTATAATAGGCAAACTGTATCCAGACCATCACACAGGAATTACAAACTGCATCAGGATACAGTGCAAGTACTATGAAAGTTAGGCAGGAGGTGAGAAAACGTGGATTTAATGGTCGAGCGGCTGCTCATAAGCCGCACATCGCGCCGATAATTGCCAAACGGCGCCTCCCTTGGTATAAGGAGCGTAAACATTGGACGATTGAACAGTGGAAAAACGTTGGGTTGAGTGACGAATCACGGTATACAATGTGGCGATCCGATGGCAGGGTGCGTGTATGGCGAACGCCCGGTGAACGTCATCTGCCACCGTGTTTAGTCCAACAGTAAAATTCGGAGGTGGTGGCTTTATGGTATGCTCGAGTTTTCATGAAGGGGGCTTGCACCCCTTGTTGTTTTGCGTGGCACTATCACAGCACAAGCCTGCATTGATGTTTTAAGCACCTTCTTGCTTCCCACTGTTGGAGAGCAATTCGGGCATAGCTATTGCATCTTTCAACACGATCGAGGGACTGATCATGTTGCACGGCCTGTGGCGGAGTGGTTACACGACAATGACATCCCTATAATACAATGGCCTGCACAGAGTCCTGACCTGAATCTAATAGAACACGTTTGGGATGTTTTGGAACTCCGACTATGTGCTAGGCCTCACCGACCGACATCGATACCTGTCGTTAATGCAGCATTCCGTGAAGAATGGGCTGCCTTTCCCCAAGAAACCTTCCAGCACCTGATTGAACGTATGTCTACACCTGGATCTACATTTATACTCCGCAAGCCACCCAACGGTGTGTGGCGGAGGGCACTTTACGTGCCACTGTCATTACCTCCCTTTCCTGTTCCAGTCGCGTATGGTTCGCGGGAAGAACGACTGCCGGAAAGCCTCCGTGCGCGCTCGAATCTCTCTAATGTTACATTCGTGATCTCCTCGGGAGGTATAAGTAGGGGGAAGCAATATATTCGATGCCTCATCCAGAAACGCACCCTCTAGAAACCTGGACAGCAAGCTACACCGCGATGCAGAGCGTCTCTCTTGCAGAGTCTGCCACTTGAGTTTGCTAAACATCGCCGTAACGCTATCACGCTTACCAAATAACCCTGTGATGAAACGCACCGCTCTTCTTTGGATCTTCTCTATCTCCTCTGTCAACCCGACCTGGTACGGATCCCACACTGATGAGCAATACTCAAGTATAGATCGAATGAGTGTTTTGTAAGCCACCGCCTTTGTTGATGGACTACATTTTCTAAGGACTCTCACAATGAATCTCAACCTGGTACCCGCCTTACCAACAACTAATTTTATTTGATCATTCAACTTCAAATCGTTCCGCACACGTACTCCCAGATATTTTACAGAAGTAACTGCTACCAGTGATTGTTCCGCTATCATATAATCATACAATAAAGGATCTTTCTTTCTATGTATTCGCAATATATTATATTTGTCTATGTTAAGGGTCAGTTGCCACTCCTTCACCAAGTGCCTATCCGCTGCAGATCTTCCTGCATTTCGTTGCAATTTTCTAATGCTGCAACTTCTCTGTCTACTACAGCATCACCCACGAAAAGCATCATGGAACTTCCGACACTATCTACTAGGTCATTTATATATACTGTGAAAAGCCGTGGTCCCATAACACTCCCCTGTGGCACGCCAGAGGTTACTTTAACGTCTGTAGGCGTCTCTCCATTGAGAACAACATGCTGTGTTCTGTTTGCTAAAAACTCTCCAATCCAGCCACACAGCTGGTATGATATTCCGTAGGCTCTTACTTTGTTTGTCAGGCGACAGTGCGGAACTGTATCGAACGCCTTCCGGAAGTCAAGGAAAATGGCATTTACCTGGGAGCCTGTATCTAATATTTTCCGGGTCTCATGAAAAAATAAAGCGAGAACGGAAGCAGTCGTCAAGGCTAAGGGTAGGCCAACACCATATTGAATTCCAGCATTACCGATGGAGAGCGCCACGAACTTGTAAGTCATTTTGAGCCAGGTGTCCGGGTACGTTTGATGTTTGATGTTTTTATCACTGACGATGGTGATTTTATACCTCGCTTAATATGCTGCTGTCAAGTTTATGAATCTGTTGATGGTCAGACCACTGCAACTGGTTGTGTAAGTAAAATGTTGTACCAACAACTCAAGGCGCTGATTTGACAATCTTCACATACATGAGAGCTTTGGGGCACCACAACTGAAATATATCAGATAATTTCATGTCAGGCCAAATTACGGTTACATGACACAAGGGCATACTGCTTCAGAGGTCTAGTTTTAGTTTCTAGGAGCTGATTTTCTGGTACCACTCGGGGAGAGGCCGGGACACTTCCTCTTACGAAGGCACAACAATGGCCCGACCGATCCTTCTTGCAGACGGAGCTGCGCTCCGGTACCAATAAAAACTCATATGACCCACAGCAACCAACACTTCAGCTGAAAGTGAATAGAAAACTCTTTGAAACTTTACTAGATAATCTGTAAAGATTTCATCTGTGTATATTTTATGTTTAAGAAACGTTTACGAAAAGGAATTTGGCAATCTCCTATTCGCATGTCAGAAATTTGGAATTGTGTATTTCAATAAGAGACAACTGCAACTTCGATGCCTTATTTGTTGAATTCTGAATGGAATAAATTAGAAAACTAATTTCTCAACTAAATTTGGACAACTTTGTAAAATGAACCCAACTAATTTTGTGATCGATTTCTAAGTGTGATGGAATGCCTGTCTTCCGTTTTTTCCATGACACGAGACAGCGGTTATAGCCAGTATGTAATCTGTAAAGCATACGAAGACGTCTTCGCACTAATCCAGACATTTTTATTTATTGAATCATCGGTCTCATTCAAACTATACAACTCGCTGTGGTTGAATAAAGTGCTGAAACATGGCGTTTCGTTAGCAGTAGTGGATACTGAAGTGGGAATGGGCACCCTTGTTTTTAATTTCGTTGTATAAATATTCTAGCTCTTTCCTATACGTTGATTGATTGAGATCGGGTGCTACACATTAAACCAAAACAATTTTTACGGAAAATACGCAAAACTTTTGCCCTGTATAAAACATAAACGCACTGAAAGACCTAAGTCGAAATAAATTCCCGGGAGGTGACAACATTCCATTAGAACTACTGACAGCCTTGGGAGAGCCAGCCCTGACAAAACTCTACTATGTGGTGAGCAAGTTGTATGAGGCAGGCGAAATACCCTCAGACTTCAAGATGAATATAATAATTTCGATCTCAAAGAAAGCGCGTGTTGACAGATGTGAAAATTATCGAACTATCAGTTTAAAACGTCACAGCTGCAAAATACTAATGCGAATTCTTTACAGACGAATGGAAAAACTGGTAGAAACCGACCTCGGGGAAGATCAGTTTGGATACCGTAGAAATATTGGAATACGTGAGGCAATACTGACCCTACGACTTATCTTAGAGGATAGATTAATGAAAGGCAAACCTACGTTTCTAGCATCGGCCTTGCTGTGCTGGTACTACGAACGGCTGAAAGCAAGGGGAAACTACAGCCGTAATTTTTCCCGAGGACATGCAGCTTTACTGTGTGATGAAATAATGATGGCGTCCTCTTGGGTAAAATATTCCGGAGGTAAAATAGTCCCCCATTCGGATCTCCGGGCGGGGACTACTCAAGAGGACGTCGTTATCAGGAGAAAGAAAACTGGCGTTCTACGGATCGGAGCGTGGAATGTCAGATCCCTTAATCGGGCAGGTAGGTTAGAAAATTTAAAAAGGGAAATGGATAGGTTAAAGTTAGATATAGTGGGAATTAGTGAAGTTCGGTGGCAGGAGGAACAAGACTTTTGGTCAGGTGATTACAGGGTTATAAATACAAAATCAAATGGGGGTAATGCAGGAGTAGGTTTAATAATGAATAAAATAATAGGAGTGCGGGTTAGCTACTACAAACAGCATAGTGAACGCATTATTGTGGCCAAGATAGACACAAAGCCCACGCCTATTACAGTAGTACAAGTTTCTATGCCAACTAGCTCTGCAGATGATGAAGAAATAGATGAAATGTATGACGAGATAAAAGAAATTATTCAGGTAGTGAAGGGAGACGAAAATTTAATAGTCATGGGTGACTGGAATTCGAGAGTAGGAAAAGGGAGAGAAGGAAACATAGTAGGTGAATATGGATTGGGGGGAAGAAATGAAAGAGGAAGCCGCCTTGTAGAATTTTGCACAGAGCATAACTTAATCATAGCTAACACTTGGTTCAAGAATCATAAAAGAAGGTTGTATACCTGGAAGAATCCTGGAGATACTAAAAGGTATCAGATAGATTATATAATGGTAAGACAGAGATTTAGGAACCAGGTTTTAAATTGTAAGACATTGCCAGGGGCAGATGTGGATTCTGACCACAATCTATTGGTTATGAACTGCATATTGAAACTGAAGAAACTGCAAAAGGGTGGGAATCTAAGGAGATGGGACCTGGATAAACTGAAAGAACCAGAGGTTGTAGAGAGTTTCAGGAGAGCATAAGGGAACAATTGACAGGAACGGGGGAAAGAAATACAGTAGAAGAAGAATGGGTAGCTCTGAGAGATGAAGTAGTGAAGGCAGCAGACGATCAAGTAGGTAAAAAGGCGAGGGCTAGTAGAAATCCTTGGGTAACAGAAGATATATTGAATTTAATTGATGAAAGGAGAAAATATAAAAATGCAGTAAATGAAGCAGGCAAAAAGAAATACAAACGTCTCAAAAATGAGATAGACAGGGAGTGCAAAATGGCTAAGCAGGGATGGCTAGAGGACAAATGTAAGGATGTAGAGGCTTATCTCACTAGAGGTAAGATAGATACTGCCTACAGGGAAATTAAAGAGACGTTTGGAGATAAGAGAACCACTTGTATGAACATCAAGAGCTCAGATGGAAACCCAGTTCTAAGCAAAGCAGGGAAAGCAGAAAGGTGGAAGGAGTATATAGAGGGTCTATACAAGGGCGATGTACTTGAGGACAATATTATGGAAGTGGAAGAGGACGTAGATGAAGACGAAATGGGAGATAAGATACTGCGTGAAGAGTTTGACGGAGCACTGAAAGACCTGAGTCGAAACAAGGCCCCGGGAGTAGACAACATTCCATTAGAACTACTGATGGCCTTGGGAGAGCCAGTCATGACAAAACTCTACCATCTGGTGAGCAAGATGTATGAGACAGGCGAAATACCCACAGACTTCAAGAAGAATATAATAATTCCAATCCAAAGGAAAGCAGGTGTTGACAAATGTGAAACTTACCGAACAATCAGTTTAATAAGTCACAGCTGCAAAATACTAACGCGAATTCTTTACAGACGAATGGAAAAACCGGTAGAAGCGGACCTCGGGGAAGATCAGTTTGGATTACGTAGAAATGTTGGAACAGGTGAGGCAATACTAACCTTACGACTTATGTTAGAAGAAAGATTAAGAAAAGGCAAACCTACGTTTCTAGCATTTGTAGACTTAGAGAAAGCTTTTGACAATGTTAACTGGAATACTCTCTTTCAAATTCTGAAGGTGGCAGGTATAAAATACAGGGAGCGAAAGGCTATTTGTACAGAAATCAGATGGCAGCTATAAGAGTCGAGGGGCATGAAAGGGAAGCAGTGGTTGGGAAAGGAGTGAGACAGGGTTGTAGCCTCTCCCCGATGTTATTCAATCTGTATATTGAGCAAGCAGTAAAGGAAACAAAAGAAAAATTCGGAGTAGGTATTAAAATTCATGGAGAAGAAGTAAAAACTTTGAGGTTCGCCGATGACATTGTAATTCTGTCAGAGACAGCAAAGGACTTGGAAGAGCCGTTGAACGGAATGGACAGTGTCTTGAAAGGAGGATATAAGATGAACATCAACAAAAGCAAATCGAGGATAATGGAATGTAGTCAAATTAAATCGGGTGATGCTGAGGGACTTAGATTAGGAAATGAGACACTTAAAGTAGTAAAGGAGTTTTGCTATTTAGGGAGTAAAATAACTGATGATGGTCCAAGTAGAGAGGATATAAAATGTAGACTGGCAATGGCAAGGAAATCGTTTCTGAAGAAGAGAAATTTGTTAACATCGAGTATAGATTTAAGTGTCAGGAAGTCGTTTCTGAAAGTATTTGTATGGAGTGTAGCCATGTATGGAAGTGAAATATGGACGATAACTAGTTTGGACAAGAAGAGAATAGAAGCTTTCGAAATGTGGTGCTACAGAAGAATGCTGAAGATTAGACGGATAGATCACATAACTAATGAGGAGGTATTGAATAGAATTGGGGCAGAAGAGAAATTTGTGGCTCAACGTGACTAGAAGAAGGGGTCGGTTGGTAGGACATATTCTGAGGCATCAAGGAATCACCGATTTAGTATTGGAGGGCAGCGTGGAGGGTATAAATCGCAGAGGAAGAGATGAATACACTAAGCAGATTCAGAAGGATGTAGGTTGCAGTAGGTACTGGGAGATGAAGAAGCTTGCACAGGATAGAATAGCATGGAGAGTTGCATCAAACCAGTCTCTGGTCTGAAGACCACAACAACAACAACAAAACATACAAATTTTGTAGCCCTAATTTCATAATTTTATCTGGTGAATCGAAGACGTATCGAAAGAATTATTTGTAGCGCAAAATTATATTGTACAGTTTATAGTTGCAAACTTATTTATAATCAGAACTGTACATGTTGTAATAGAAGACGTCATGGAGCAATACCAAGACAACCCCACCAGGCTCCACTAGAAAGCGCAATTAATATTTACACCGCACATAGAGTAGTCGGAATCGCGTACAGGTTTACGGTAATGAAAGGCGCCGACAGCGCTGAGAGGCGTATCTAGGGTCACAAAGCTGTGCCCACGTTGACGGCAACGGTCATATTGCCAGAGCAGCGTATACATTACAACATGTCCGCATGAGGGTTGCGAGTTCCTCAACGGACAGCCGATAATCTGAGCCGTACGATCAGAGCAGTAACACGATGTGCCGTGGCGTAGGCGTGCACAGCCCGAGCGTAACGTAGGAAACATCCCGGCGTAATAGTTGTCCGTCGCTTGCTGCACATTCTGAAGACATATACATAACATCCGGTGGAAGGTATCATTCATACAAATCTCTTAGCAGACCTGCGCTACATTCGTTCTGTAGCGGACGATTCGGTACATTGAGCGGGGCGTATAGAGGGAGAGCTATTTTGCACCAATTACCTTCAGTAACGATGGTTGATGTAACTCAGTGAACGTTAGTAAGTCGACAGTTGCACTTCGACGTCACACGGAATGCTTCTTTAAATCAATCAGGATTAAAGGTAATAGTGGATAATAGCTGTTGCAGAATAAAGGCGGAACGCTGGTGTAGGCATATAAAGTGCTTAGTTCTTTTGCAATTATGGCCTCAGAACAGTGGTTGAATTGTGAACCACAAGTTAAGTTGCCTTACGCAGGTGTTAATCACTGTCGGTTTGTGGGTAGTGTTTAAGTTATGATTCACGCGAAAAGCACATTCAGTAGCACTGTGTAAAGGACGACTCGTAACGTGGTTCTAGGTTGGATGCACAGACAGATCCCTGCCTCAAAATAATCTGATTGCAAATTAAGGCTATCCGTACTATAAGATACTAGAAACAAGAACATAGTATTTATAAATAAAGGTTTCAAAGCTGATATATTGTAATATAGCTCTCCTAGTACTTGTTTGAGTAATTTTCACATCCAGGTGCTAAATGAAGTCCAAGAAGAAGCTATTTACGTAAAGGCAGTCACTAATTATGCAATGGAGATCGTTTAGTAAGCTCCTGATTGGAATCAAATAACAGGAGACGAAGGTGCAGCGAGAAAATAACACTACTCCCAACGACCTCTCTATTACAGGGAAGGATTTACAAATCGACTGGTAGCGCAGATGTACCAGAGATGAAAAAGGCGTTGACTATGATGCCCCACAATCATTTGTCTAGCGTCTAACCGTACGTATTTTCTGCCGCCATACATGCTTGTATTTCAGTGCCTTTTAATGAGTTTGCTGGAAATGTTTCTTTGCACTCTTGATGATATCATGTTTTGCTATCCATCTGATGTTCGCCTCAAACGAATGCACTTGTATTTCATTTGTCTCACCACTTCTCGTTTTAATACAACAAAGAAACTTTCTTCTAGGATCTTCATTATCACGATGATGAATTTGAGTTGTGTGAAACAGTTGACTAAATGCAGAAATTTTATATTAAATGTCTCCAGAGAGTGAACATTTCAGGATGGCGGGGGACGTTAGTTTTGTGTTCAGAAGTTCTACCAATATAATTAAAAACTCAATTTTCAGAATGGAAAAGGAAAAGAAAACTAGCTAACAAATATATCTGTGCTGTAAACGGTTCTTGACAGTAACGCAGCTGATATCAAATGTAAAATTAATGAACCTGCCAGAGAGACAAGTCATCGTTTAATTTCGTGAGCAAATGTCTCGAAAAAATCTTTACAGATTTACTTAAGATTTTTACGAGATACTCTAATAAACGTATGGGTGGACTTAGGCTACATATTTTTGGAGCTATATCGTATGTAAATAGGTAAACAGTATGTAAAGGGGAAATGTTATTAGAAATAAAATCTCGAAAAGCTCTTCACCTGTTTATGAATCCTTCAGATTTTTACACGATACACTAATAAACAGTTGTATGGACATTGGCTATATATTATACATGTATAAAAGTATTTATATAATGTACAAAAGGTGAACGTTGTTAGCAAAGAGATCTAAAATTTCTTAGCCGATTTATTCCAAATTTTTATTTGATACTCTAATAAATATTTGAACAGACATAGGTTAATATTATTAACGTATGTAGCATGTAAATATATACGTAATACATAGAAGTAAAACGTTGTCAGTAACATTCTCGATATTTCTTGAAAGTCTTGCTTCAAATTTTTACAAGGTATTCCAGAAAACATTCAGACTTACATAGGCTATATACATTTTTAAACAATAGTGTACATGTTTCCGTCAAAACCGACTGTGAGACAGAAAATGATGTGTTATTCTGTGCTGTGAAAGCGCGCTTATTCACATGCAAGCAACACTTAACAAAAGCATAAACACTAAAATGAAAATGAGAAAATCATAAAATTACTTAAAAGCCGTCAATCTTCTCGGCATGGTGGCGTATCAAGTGAGATTTTAATGTTAATGACAGAACAAGAATTGTTATGTTTGCTACTGATATAAGTATTTTGATGAAAGAACCCAAATCCACAAAGTGGGCTCACTAATCTATTACGCAAATTGTTCACAGAAAATATCCTAACTCCCTTTTTTTAACTGAATATTATGCAGCTTCATACAATAAATAAAGTCTTTCAAGTTCTTGAATATTCAGACAACTAATGAAGCCCCACACAAAAAACTACCACACGTCTGGATGGACAGTTAGTTAAGGCGGCATGAACAAATTGATCAGCTGTCTAATAAACTTAGCTTACCTTAAACTGAGATAGATTTCTCACTTTGTTGATAAGGAAATAATGTTATCGTCATGCTGTTGTTGTTGTTGTTGTTGTTGTCTTCAGTCCGAAGACTGGTTTGATGCAGCTTTCCATGCTACTCAATCCTGTGCAAGCTTCTTCATCTCGGAATAACTACTGCAACCTACATACTTTTGAATCTACTTACTGTATTTATCTCTTGTTCTCCCTCTCCGATTCCCCCCCGCCCCCCCCCCCCCACACACACTTCTCTCCAATACTAAACTTGTGATCCCTTGATATCTCGGAATGCGTCCTATCAACCGATCCCTTCTTTTGGTTAAGTTGTGCCACAGATTTATTGTCTCCCCAACTCTACTCAGTACTTACTTATTAGTTACGTGATCAACCCAACTAATCTTTAACATTCTTCTGTAACACAACAATTCGAAAACTTCTATTCTCTTCTTGTCTAGACTGTTTATCGTCCATGTTTTAGTTACATACACAACAGCACTCCATACAATTACCTTCAGAAAAGACTTCCTAACACTTCAATATTCGTTCGATGTAAACAAATTTCTCTTCTTCAGAAATGCTTTTGTTTCGGTTGCCAGTCTACATTTTATATCGTCTCTTATTCGGCCATCGCAGTTATTTTGCTCCCCAAATAGCAAAACCCATGTCCTACTTTAAGTATCTCGTATCCTTATATAATTTCATACCAATCCCCTGATTTAATTCGACTACATTCCATTATCCTTGTTTTGCTTCTGTTGATTTTCATCTTATATCCTTCTTTCAAGACACTCATCATTCCTTTCAGCTGCTCTTCAGGACCCTTTGCTGTCTCTGACAGAAATACAGTGTCGTCGGCAAATCTCAGACTTTCTATTTCTTCTCCATGGGTTTTAATTCCTACTAAAAATTCTTCTTTTGTTTCTTTTAATGTTTGTTCAGTGTACAGACTGACTAACACTAAGGGTAGGCTACAACCCTGTCTGACTCCCTTCTTAACCACTGCTTCTCTCTTACATCCCCCGACTGTTTCAGCCGGCCGCTGTGGCCGAGCGGTTCTAGGCCCTTCAGTCTGATACCGCGCGACTGTTACGGTCACAGGTTCGGATCCTGCCTCGGGTATGGATGTGCGTGATGTCCTTAGTTTATTAAGGTTTAAGTAGTTCTAAGTTCTAGGGGACTGATGCCCTCAGATTTTAAGTCCCATAGAGTGCAGAGCCATTTGAACCATTTGAACTTCGACTCTTACAACTGCCATCTGAAACTTCCTGGCAGATTAAAACTGTGTGCCCGACCGAGACTCGAACTAGGTCCCGAGTTCGAGTCTCGGTCGGGCACACAGTTTTAATCTGCCAGGAAGTTTCATATCAGCGCACACTCCGCTGCAGAGTGTAAATCTCTTTCTGGAACTGCCATCTGGTTTCTGTGCAAGTTGCAAACAGCCTTTCGGTCCCTGTATTTTAGCCCTGCTACCTTCAGAACTTCAAAGAGAGTATTCCAGTCAATATTGTCGAAAGCTTTCTGTAAGTCTAGATATGCAATAAAAGTAGGTTTGACTTTCCTTAACCTTCTAAGATAAGTCGTAGGGTCAGTATTGACTCGCGTGTTCCTATGTTCCATGAATTCCAAACTGCTATTCCCCGAGGTCGGCTTCCACCAGCTTTTACATTCTTCTGTAAAGAAATCGTTTTAGTATTTTGCACCCATGACTAAAGTAATATTTCTGTAATTTTCATACCTTTCAGCAACCGCTTTCTTTGGTATTGGAATTACTACATTCTTCTGGATGTCTGGGTTACGTCTCCTGTCTCATACGTGTTACGCACCAGACGGAAGAGTTTTGCCATGGCTGCCTCTCCCAAGGCTGTCAGCAGTCCTGAAGGAAAATCGTCTACCCCCGTGGTCCTGTCTCGACTTAGATCTTTCAGAGCTGTGTCAAATTCTTCTATCAGTATCGTATCTCCCATCTCATCTTCATCTATGTCCACTTCCCTTTCTATAACATTAGCATAAAGTTCATCTCTGTTGTATAGAACCTCAATATACTCCTTCCACCTATCGCCTTTCGACTTTCCCTTCTTTGCTTAGGACTGGTTTTCCATCTGAGTTCCTCATATTCATACAGCTGCTTACCTGTTCCCCGAAGGCCTCTTTGTCTTGTAGGCAGTATTCATCTTTCCCATAGTGAAATACGCTTCTAAATCCTCTAGTCATTCCTGCTGAGCCAGTTTATACTTCCTGTTAAACTCATTTTTTAAACGTTTGCATTCACTTCTGCCTGCTTCCTTTGCTGCATTTTTAAATTTATTCCTTTCATAAATTAAATTCAGTATCTCTTGTGTTATCCAAGTATGTCTACTAGAACATGTTGTTTTGCCTATTTGCTCCACTGCTACCTTCTCTATTTCATCTCGTTAAGCTACTCCTCCGTCTTCTACAGTATTCCCTTTCCCTGTTCTAGTCTGCTGCTGCCAAATGCTCCTTCTCAATCTCTCGACAACCTCTGGTTCTTTCCACTTATCCAGGTTCAATCCCCTTAATTTCTCAACTTTTACCAATTTCTTCAGTTCTAATCTACAGTTTATAAGAAATAAATTGTGGTTAGAGTCCACATCTGCCCCTGGAAATACCTTAGAATCAAATCTCTGACCAACGATTATGAAATCAACCTGAAGCCTTCTGGTGTCTCCAGGTCTCTTCCAAATATAACGCCTTCTTTTATAATTCTTAAACCAAGTATTGGCGATAGTTAAATTAGCTTCTGTGTAAAATTCTACCAGATACCTTCCTCTTTCATTCCTTTCCCCCAAGTCCAAATACACCTACTATTTTTCCTTCTCTTCCTTCTCCTACTATCGAATTCCTGTTTCCCGTTACAATTAAATTTCCGTCTCTCTTACATTTCTTAAACCTCTTTATCATGTGCGGAGCTAGCTGAATATAAACTTACACTATTGTGATAGGCGTGGGCTTCGTGTCTACCTTCGCTACGATAATGCATTTACTATGCTGTTCATAATAGTTTACTCGCATTCCTATTTTTTTATTCATTATTAAACCCACTCATGCATTACTCCTATTTGACTTTGTATTTATAATCCTGTATGCACCTGACCAGGAGGCCTGTACCTCCTGCCATCGAACTTCACTAATTCCCACTACATCTAACTTCAACTTGTCCATTTCCCTTTTTAAATTTTGTAACTTACCTGCCCGATTAAGGGTTTAACATTCCACACTCCGATCGGTAAAACGCCAGTATTGTTTCTCCTGATAACGACGTCGTCCTGAGTAGAGCCCAATCGCAGATCCTAATGCGGGACTATTTTACGTCCAGAATATTATACCCAATAGGACGCCATCATCAGTTAACCATACAGAAGAGCTGCATGCCCTCGTGAAAAATTTCGGCTACAGTTTTCGCGTACTTTCAGCGGTTCTCAGTACCAGCACTGCAAGGTCGTTTTGATGATGTTACAAAGCCAGATATGTCAACCAGCCAAGCTGTTGCCTCTGCAATTACTGAAAAGACTGCTGCCTCTCTTCAGGAACCGCAAATTTGTCTGGCCTCTCAACAGATACCCTTCCGCAGTAGTTGCACCTGCGGTATAGCCACCTATAACGTAAGGCACACAAGGCACGCCACCGTCAACAAGGTCCATGGTT
Source organism: Schistocerca piceifrons (assembly GCF_021461385.2). Lineage (NCBI taxonomy): Eukaryota > Metazoa > Arthropoda > Insecta > Orthoptera > Acrididae > Schistocerca > Schistocerca piceifrons. Next base: position 457,924,638 of record NC_060142.1, read on the forward strand.
CATGGGCTTACTTCCACTATCATTCTAGTAAAATGCTGTATAAGTTTTGAAAACTCTAGGCTTCAAAACGAGCAGTGCTATTAATTATAGAGATCCTAAACCAACATTCTGCAGGCGTCTTTTCAAGTCTTTCAATGTATTTACAGCCACAAGTCAGAATATGTATTTACTGATAATTTTTGCTGCCTAGAATTATGTATTCTTTCAGAGAAATTGTAAAATTCACAGTCATAAATAAGCTTAACATAAATATAAAAATAGAAATTAATAATATACAAGTATTGAAAAGGAAATTAAAAACATTCCTCATGTATCACACCTTTCGTAAATTAAGTGGATTCTTAGTGTCATAACACATTCCCTGGCGTAAGCAGAGATTAAAACCACTCAGTTAAAAAACACACTGCAAGTAGTACCACTCGAATAATTATACGCACATATCAAAGTCAAAAAAATGTTTTAAAGATAGTAATATAGTAGTTTTACTACTGTATTTCATCAACATAAAAATTTTGTACTTACTTAATTTATGAAGATAAAATGTAGTTTTATCTACTTTTTCCGGTCTTAATTATAAAAATGTGTAGTTTTATTAATTCTCTAATTTACAGGATTAACATAAATCTGTGAGAGTATACAGTAGGCTGCAATATTGCACACAGCCAATTACACTTAGAAAACAGCTAAAATAATATCTATATGGTAACCAAATTCTCAGATAAATATTTTAATTAAAATCGTGTCCTTTGGCGTCACTTGTCCATTGTTACTATTACTCTCCTTCCAGAACACGTAAACTTCAAGGTAAAAGAAAATATCAAATTAATTTTTTATTTAAGGGTTAGGTGGTGTGTACTGTTCACCTCAGTGTCACGCAGATTCCGTGTTGTAAATCCATCAAGAGAAAACATCAAACGCTGTAGTTGCAAAGATCCATCTGTAAAGGCACTTTAACCTTCCACATGGCAGTGTATAATGTTTGCTGTTTGGTGGCATTTAAATAACGCTTTTGTTTTTCCCCTTACATCAGTCGCTCAGGGAACTAAAACATTTACTGTAAGAGTCACAGCCTTAATCCAAACGCTACCTAATTCCTTTGGTGTAAGTATTTAGATTCTAAGTCCCATCGTTGTAAATTGAAAACGAAATAAACCAAACAAACGTTTGGGAGAGATACACCACGGACATGTTATTTAAAGTAATTAGAGGCGACTCAACATTTTAGTACCGTTCAATAGTGAATTACGTTTCTTACACTTGTTGATAAAATACTTTTATTAATGACTAGACAGCTAAACTGGTCCAACTAACTTCATTATTCGTTTAGTGCTATTTCTGCGACGCTACGTAGCAACTAGCTACTATGTATTTTTTATAATAGTTATATTTACCTTTTCAGATAAAAATATCTGTTTCAAAAAGCTGTTTTTTTTTCAGAAACAAATTTCCATACTGAACTGTTACACCCATCATGTTAATGTCCTTTCTGGTAAGGTAACGGTCAGAATTCTCCGCTACAAACAGCTTGTTAACAGTTTTGTTTGCAATAGCTAAGATTGATACGAAAAATAATTACGGTAGATGACCTTACGAGAAACAGATTGCTTACATTGCAATTATTACCACTGATTAAAAATAAAAACCAGAAAATTTATTGTATTAGTGCTAATTACAATTTCGTATACATTTCTTCGTGTACGCCGTCAGAGAAGAGAGAATTAGTACTAATTATCGTTTTTCTCGGATTTCAGAAATTCTGAGATACCATTTCACTCAGCTTCGGCAAAAACTGTATTAGTAAGCGTTAAGAGATTTTGCAATCATCCGACCTATGCCGGTATACAGACGAATATTTAGGTGAATGCTGCACCTTCCACTACTTGATCACGATAATGAGAATTTCAGAACGCAAAGAAGTTACATGCCCTACATAGTTCCTGTTTTTTTCAACAGAAAACTCTTGTATTATTTTCATCACAAGTAACAGTTACAAATGAATCATGCAAAAATTACTCTGCATTATCAATACAGTTGATTAAAGTGCAGTGTGTCTCAAGTCGGAAACAACACAGTGCAGCTTATTGTATGCTGCCCAGAATGCCAACATAAAACGAAAGGTTCCTTCAAGCTCACACCGTGCGTACGATGTCACTTAAAAGAAAAAAGGGTTGTCCGTATGTGAACTTGTCCGCCGAATTCTTGTACAATACAGCGATACCGCACTCGTAACACACAAAACAGTGAAGATCTATTTCGTGGTGCTGACACGCGGTCAGCAACGAGTTAATGACCCCTACCTCATGTCTGAGGAACATGTAACAGAACTGCTTGCTCCTTTTCAAAGGTAAATGGGGAACTCTGTCGATCCGGGCAACTGAAGACTTTGGTTTAAACAATGGTAGGTGGCATTCGATGAGAAACGGAGTTATTGCATGTGAAACGTGGTAAGTGATCAGTTTTATTAATATTAGTTGGCAGGTATAAGATACACTGAGAGACTGCAGCTCTGTCTCAAATTACAGGTTCTCACTCATGGCAACTTTGTCAAGATATGTGCATGTAAAGTGGTAGCCAGTAGTAACAACTCGTCCCGGGAAAATTCTTTTCAGGGACGATTTGAACAAATCAGAGAACGATGTGGATAAATACGAACAGATAAAAAACCAGGTTACAGGTACGTTGCTGAAACCAAATGTGTTTTAAAACTTTTTGATGGTCAGGTAAATGTCAATATCTAGTTAAACAAGTAAACAATGTTATCTTGTGCCCCGTATCATTGTTTGCATGAATTTACGTCACAGGGTAGTGGTAGAAATATTAACGGACATCCTTAACATGTTTACATACTGTAGCAATGTGGTTGCTAAAGTTGATTCTATACTGCGTTGATAGTCTAATTTTTGAAGTCTTTATACCTTTTATTGCAAAAACTGGAAGCACTTATCATAGTATCACAAACTGAAACAATTTGAACTCTTAAATTTTTATTTTTGAGAAGTTTCGCAGTAAATCTTCGTTAATTCGCCAAGCAAGAAACAGTGGTAAGTCAATGTTAACCCACGTTAGTGAACTCAGTTTTCAAGTCAACAATGTTAATTAACCATTGTCGAAATACATACATATGATAAAAATGTATGTATGTATGTATGTATGGACGTGTGTGTGTGTGTGTGTGTGTGTGTGTGTGTGTGTGTGTGTGTTCCACATCTTCTCATAAACGATAGGACTGACTTCAACCAAACTTTGTACACATACGTCTTAATGTAAGATAAAAATTGTTCTCGGGTTGAGAATTACGTACCTATCATAGCTCAGTTGACAAGACGTCATAAACAACGAAATGCATGAAGAACTGCTGTATCACGCGAGACGTTTATATTTATTTATTTCGTGCTACTACTCCTATGAAAAATAGATTTCGCTGACAGTATCTACATACGACGCTAAATTTATCCACAAAATTATTATCATGGTATGACACATAGTTCAAGAGATATGACACCATAAACACAGTGATGGGCGAAAAACTACTTCATTGTATATAATGTTTAAATTTAGTACATTTTTGCCACTAAACCTATTCGCAGCACATTTTGCAGGCAGTATTCATATATGCTGCTGAATGTATCTATAAAAACATATCATTGTATAACATATAGTTCTAGAGATATGAAGTCATGAAGATTGAGATGCGTGAAAACATGCCACATAATGCATTGAGTTTTAATACAGTTACTCTTTACTACTAAGACACTCCTATAGTCGCGCCAAGGAAATTACTGACAGGCTTTTGACAGATTTCAACTGCGAAGCATAAACGGCTTTAGGAGAAAACAAAAGCCATCTACACTGCTATGATGAGGCGTTGCGATAGAGACGTTTACCATATGCGTTGTAGTTCGAAGACATGTAACTAGAAACAGTGTGTATAATCAAGTTCTGAGTTAAATAAACATTACAGAGGGTTTGTATTTTCCTTACTATGTTGCGTAATTTGGATACTGTACTTATACATTTATACATTAAGTATATTTGTTTGTATGACTGTTTTATAAAATTTAAGGGGTTTCCATGAATATATTCAAACGAAACTTTTTAGATATTACACTAAAAAAACAGTTCATGTTTAATTTCTAATAGAAAATAGGTAAAATACATACGCAGGAAACGCTAGGTTTCCAGGCAGTTAAAGAATAATATTTTGTGTAGAATTCAGTATTTTAAAAATCTGTCATTACTGTAAATATCTGAAAGAAATGACTTCTGTTAATTAATAAATCATAGTGGATATACTCGAAATAACTTATTTGTGAGATTTTATAATAACTTTACTGCCCAGTTTCTTAAAACAATCATCCTGTACGTTACCATTGTTTACAGCTAACATCTTAAGTTCACAAACGTCTCCACGTGAGAAAACTGGAGTCTTGGCGTCCCTTACGAACAACTGCATATACTCCCTGTCACCGTGGCGCCCGAATTGGGTGCTCTGTGCAATACCTTGAATTAAATCAGGATCAACGCCATCGATTTCTCTTCGCCGACGAGTACAGGATTTTATTTGCGATTGATGATAGTCGAAGAAGAGTGCGTAAGCCTCCAGGTGCCAACGCACGTCTCCGGCACGCAATCTCACGTCCTTAGCAAGGAGGTTGCTAAGTAACGTTGTTGATCAGTGGCATATACGGACGTCATATGTCTCTCATCGCTAATAAAGGTAGTCTGAGGGGCATTTAGTGTCGGGACACCGCCCTCCATCCTTTTGTCCAGTGCTGTAGTAAACATTTCAACACTGTCTGAGCGTCCAGAAAAAAATATTTTTTTGTAGGAGGTTGTTTGACCCTGAGTAAGATATTGGTACCTGAAATGTAGTACTTGTGTAGCGCCAACACGTCAGTAGAGATAGTTTTGCATTTTTTTACAAGTTTCTCTTTAATGTGTTCATAGTTTCATCATATACACTATCTGATCGAAGGTATCCAGACAGCTGTTGTTGGACATCAACGTGGGGTGTGCCCATCCTTCTTCTGTATGAGGTCTGAAACTCGTCTAGGGACACTATCAGCGATTTTTCTGAATGTCTGTGGACGGATAGCAGTCCATTCTTTCTTAAGAGATGCAATCAAAAAAGGTAGTGAAGCTGAACATTGGTGTCTGGAGCGAAATCGATGTTCTGACTCACCGCAGAAGGATTACATTGGGTTCTGGTAGGGACTCTGGGCAGGCCAGTCCATTTCCGTAATGTTATTGACCACAAACCACTGCCTCATAGATGCTGCTTCACGACAGGTTGCACTGACATGCTAAACAATCATCGTCTCAGAACTGTTTCTAGAGAGACAGAGATGAATTTATTGTTTAGTCTTGATATGTTTTAGATTTCTTTCATTGTTATAATGACTACTACGTTCACTGAGTTATTGCTTATATTGATTTGGTCACTAGTTACTTTTTTCATTGCAAGAACTGTTTGTATATGAAGGTTTTCCTATGGAGTCAGGAAATTTTGTTGTAATTGTCCACTCTAATAATTTTCATGTCCATGTCAAGCTAAGGTGGAATAACGGTTTTCACATTTGCAACTTGTTGTATGTTCCATACAGCTAGTTGTTAAATTCCTCGCTGTTATTCCCACATTAACTGATTCATATTCTTGGCGTCCCACATAAACTGACTCACATTCTTAGAAATCTAGCTGTTGTATACCTGCTCCTTGACATTTGTCTGCTTTGCCTATTGCTTTTTGTAAAGTTGAAAGGTATTTGTTTCTTGCTCTGTAAGCAATGTGTAATCCTTGTTTCTTTAATATATTTGCTATTCTGCGTGTTAATTTGTGTTTGTATGTTAAAGTGTACCATTTCTTCCTGTTAGTAATGTTATGATTGTTACTGAAGTGTTCCTGTGAGCACAGTAGTGTCTGTCTTGCTTGTGGGGGTTCTGTGGTGTTTGTTTTACTATTCTTTTGCATTTTTCTTTAATTGTGTTTTGGTTTTTTGCTTGAGTCTTTGTACTATATGGGTGTTATAATAATTGTTTTTGGCTGTGTGTTGTATTGTTTCTCATGCTTTTTCATAGTTTCCTTTGCTGAATGGGATATTATTTAGTCTCTGTATCATATGTTGTAGATAGTCAATTTTTGTGTTTGTGGGGGTTGGACGTGGAATGTATAATTGTGTCTATTACTGTTGGCATTCTGGAGATGTCACACGTGTGGATTTTACTCTCATTATTGTTGTATCCTAGAATTGTATTTGCTTTTGTGTTTTTTCCAAAGGTGAACTGAATGTTTCTGTGAGTACTGTTTACATATGTGTTAAGTTTATCTATTTTTTCTGCTGGTTCATCTACAATATAGATTGTATCCTCCACAGATCTCTAACAATTTTCTATTTTTTCTTATTGATGATTGTATAAAAGAAGGTATTTTCTTTCTGTAAGTAAAATTTCGTTTCAAATTGGAGGTAATTTTCGAATATGATTACGTTGAAGGTTTGATGCAGTCACCACCGAGTAAGGATACAATAACTCACAGATCATGTTAGTCACTAAAACAATAACAAACAGAGATGTAAATCATAAACAGTCTAAACACTAAATTACTCTCTCTCTCTCTCTCTCTCTCTCTCTCTCTCCGTCCCTCACACACGCACACGCAAGCACACACAATATCAAACCACACATACACACCACAACACAAACAAAAGGCGAGAGATAAACATAAAGCGACAGTTGGCAACACTATACATTGTAAACACACACATTTAGTACACAATGAAAAGTGACACTGAAGCACTGTAATAAATGTGGTCGGAAAAACGCCGAAAATGGCCATCTGGAATATACATAACGTGTAAATACATCTCCGGACGATACACATCGATTAACAACGTCGGAATTCGAAGGTAACACCAAAAGAAAATTGAATTTTGTGTTGGGAAAATTGTTTCTGACCTGAAAAACAAGAGAATAACATGCACAACATAGTAAGATGCTTGTAATTACTACATAAAGTCCTTAAAGCGTTTATTAATGGCTCTGTCAACTGTTGAGTAGCTGGTTACCAAGTCAAAATCAAACTCTAAGCCAAACAGACGTGTGGATTGTGGCATCATCCTGCAAACATGTATAGAATGTGTGTTGTCACTCAGAGTTTATTAGGCAGTGTCGGTGCACTTTCAGTAGGCCAGATTTGAAAATGAACCTGTAAGGGCTCGTAACTATTCGCCTAATAAATACTACAATTTTTGGGAGAACCATTAATGAACGCTTTAAGAAATTTAAATTAAGTTGCACTTTCCCGTCAAAGAAATGTTGAAACTGAAGTAGTACTATATAAAGCATTCATTATATACACAAAACAAACATGCTTTACGGGCGGCCGAAGCTGCACCACAAGTAAAAGACAGGAAATTAGCATGGAAAAAGGACAAACTGTCTTTCATTTACTTACAAATACACCTCAATTACCTCCATGAATTTTGAAGCAACTAAGGAATATCAGAAAACGAAGAAGTGACGATAATATGTAAAACATTTCAAATATTTTAGTTTTATCAGCACTTTCAAAAGTAATTTTCTCGTTACGTTTTTTATGGATAAAAGGTGTATGGCAAGAGTGTAAAAGCAAGAAATCTGGAAAAGTGGCCTACTTGAAGAAGAGCAAGAGATAATAGGCTGAGGTTAGGAGATGAGATTGAGGAAAGAAAGCAGAAATGTGTAGGAATAAAGAAAGATTAACATTGACAACGCAGACAGTTGAGAAAGTCGAGAGCTAGGTAACAGGTAAGGCTTAATATACTGCATAATACACTGTGGTTCTGGATCAGACGAAAGTTACAGTTTCTTTTGTATCAGAACAGTTCGGCTGAAACGGGGAAGGAGATGGACGGTTTAGTGTACTGCAAGTGTATCCAAGATGTTGCGCGTATTAGATCTTTTAGTGCAGTTGTGAAATGGCGATAGGTATTTGATATAAAGGGAGGGCAGTCACTAAGAAGGGTAAAGGAAAAAGAGCGTGTAAAAATCACATCCCTTGTCCGGTTGCATCCACTCTGAGCACACGAACTAACGTGATCAAGCGATAACTTGCAATCGATAGAGGTTGCTAGTTGCAATTATATTCAAAATGAAAATACAATTACTCCTAATTCTTACAACAGAATTAGTACACGGAGCTAAAGGCACGACTCCTGCTTTTCCTTCGATGTCTCAATCGCTGGGTGCATGATCATGGTGTGAGAGACTGTTTATTTGAAAGAGCCGACAGACGTCAGCCGTAAAGTTAAAAGCCACACCTACATGTCACACACCACTAATTAGAGACACGACAGTAACTCCTTCATATCTTACGCTGACAGACGTCCGGTATGAACGTCGAGAAACAACTGGCAGTTATCGGTAATTAATACATCCGCAGATTCTTTCACACGGGGAACGTATTGTAACGGTACGTCAAGTCTGTATACGCGGGTAACAAGCATGAATGCAACCTTACGTAACAGAGTAATTCACACTCCAAACTAAAAGCATAAAACACAGTAATTTATAAGCGACACCTCGTGCAAGGCATAACCCGTTGGGCCAGTAATTATCAATAAAATATTTTGATTAAATCTCTGCGAGGCTGGAAGCGGCATCTGATTTATACGTCGGGTCGATCGTAAAGTGTTCGTTGAACAACTTCAGACTCTCTCCCTCAGCTTCTTTGGCCGGCTGCCATACGGATGTTAATAAGGACGCGTAACAAAAAAATGAAATAAAATAAAATAAAATTACATCCCCCGTCTAAAAATGCACGCACTTGCTTTCTACCTTGTATTAACAGAGGAACTGCACCTCATGCAAAATTTAATATTTACCTTATTTTGACAAAGTATGTGTAAAGTTTCCATTTTATTTTGTAGGTCCCATAACTCGAGGCTTTTAACTGCGAAGAGAATACGTGGTACTGTCAGGTGCAGCATGTAATAAGGCCATATAGGAAAATTAGAATCTCTGTATAACACTCGTCTTACGGGCCTTGAGCAGGGATATCGTAGAGAGAGCTATTTACAACCAACATTTTGTCTCGTGAGTTTATTTTATAATACCAGAAAATAAATCATTTAAAGCAAACAGTAGTTCCACTTGGCTGGTAAGTAAGCCGGAACCTACTGACCTTTAGTTGGAATACAATTAAATAATGTGAAACACCTGTCTTCGTTTCAGTATTTTAGGTTCCTGAACAGAACGATAGGAATAACTACATTAGCTGGTAATCTACATTGATGGGACAAAAGTGGGACACCTCCTAATATCGTGTCGGATCTCCTTTTGCCCGGCGTAGTGCACGAACTCGACGTGACATGGGCTCAAGAAGTCGTCGGAAGTCCTCTGCGGAAATATTGAGCCACTCTGGCTCTATACGTGCCCGTGACTGCGAAAGTGGTGCCGGTGAAGGATTTTGTGCACTAACTAACCTCGACGATTATGTCCCATAATGTTCGACAGGATTTATGTCGAGCGGTCGGGATAGCCAAACCATTCGTTCGAATTGTCCAGAGTGTTCTTCGAACCAATCGAAAACGACTGTGGCCCGGTGACATGACACATTGTCATTGTTGTTTGGGAACATGGGTTCTTTGAATGGCTGTTGCAAATGAAGCAGCCGAACATAACCATTTCAGGTTAATGATCGGTTCAGATAGACCAGATGACCCAGGCCACTCAATTTAAGTATAACTGACACCGTTATGGAGCCATCGCCAGTTGGGGTAGTGCATTATTGGGAACTTAGGTCCATGGCTTCGTGCGATCTGCGACGCACACAAAGCCTAGCGCGAGATCTTAACAACTGAAATAGAGACTCATATGATCAGGCCACGGTCTTCCCGTCGTCTAAGATCCAGCCGATATTGTCACGAGCCCAGGAGAGGCGCTATAAACGTTGTCATGCAGGTAGAAGAAAGCACTCGCTGCCATAGCCCAATAACACCAAATTTTGCCGTACTGTCCTAACGGATATGTTAGCTGTACAACCCACTTCGATTTCTGCGACTGTTACACGCAGAGCTGCTCGTCTGTTAGCACTGAAAACTCTACGCAAACGCCGCTGATCTGGGTCGTTAAGTGAAGTCTGTCCGTGGTGAGAGGTGATGCCTGAAACTCGGTATTCTCGGCACACTCTTGTCACTGTGGATCTCTGAATATTGAATTTATTAACAATTTCCGAAATGGAATATCCCTTGCGTCTAGTTCCAACTAACATTCCTTGTTCGAAGTCCATTAAATCCCGTCTTACAGCCATAATCATGTCTGACACCGTTTCACATTAATCACCCGAGTACAAAAGACAGCCGGCCGAAGTGGCCGTGCGGTTAAAGGCGCTGCAGTCTGGAACCGCAAGACCGCTACGGTCGCAGGTTCGAATCCTGCCTCGGGCGTGGATGTTTGTGATGTCCTTAGGTTAGTTAGGTTTAACTAGTTCTAAGTTCTAGGGGACTAATGACCTCAGCAGTTGAGTCCCATAGTGCTCAGAGCCATTTGAACCATTTGAACAAATGACAGCTCCACTAAAACACCGTCCTTTCACACCTTCTGTACGCGATACTGCCGTCATCTACATATGGGCATCTCGCTATCCCATGACTTTTGTCACCTCAGTATACATATAGCGAGATCCAGTGAAACGTTGTCACATGATCGCGTTGGGTGGAATTAGTTACGGTACCCAGTCTGCTTAGTAGAAATGTTTTTAATTTTTCTTGCGAGATAGAGATGCTCTTCTTCCTTCTCCTCCACCTAGAAATATGTTTATCCATAGTGAGATTGTCACTCTGCAGCGGAGTATGCGTTGATATGAAACTTACTGGCAGATTAAAACTATGTGCCGGACCGAGACTCGAACTCGGGACCTTTGCCTTTCGCAGGAAAGTGCTCTACCATCTGAGCTACCAAAGCACGAATCACGCCCCGTCCTCACAGTAATATCCTCCCTTCCAGGAGGGTTAGTTCTGCAAGGTTCGCAGGAGAATTTCTGTGAATTTTGGGAAGGTAGGAGACGAGGTACTGACGGAAGTAAAGCTGTGAGGACAGGGCGTGAGTCGTGCTTGGGTATCTCATATGGTAGAGCACTTGTCCGCGAAAGGCACAGCTCCCGAGTTCGAGTATCAGTCTGGAACATAGTTTTAATCTGCCAGGAAGTTTCATGTTTATCTATGTCTGTAGCCGGTGATGTGTCACGCTCCCTGAAGGCCCGGTGCAGCGTGAGACGGAGGTCAGGAGGAGAATGACGGAGAGAGGGCAGAGGCAGAGAGAGAGAGAGGAACGCGGGGGCGGCGACGTCCAGCGCAGACGGCGTGCGAACCGTGCGCCTAATTGGCCAGTGCCGGCAGCTGCTAATGAGTTGAGTAAATTAGTCGGCGCTCGGCCAGAGCCGGTGGTCCGCCATTCCGGTGAGGCGTGTGTGCGACACCTTGCGGCTGGCGGCTAGCTGGCGCCGGTGGAAACTGGGTCGCATATCACGGGAAGCTAGGTGGAAGTTTCTCGCAAATGCTGTTTCAATCGCTCTTTCGTACAGTCAGTAAGACATTGGCGATAAAAATATTACACCTGCAGAAACGACGCCGATTCCGGGCCAATGACGGCATACACCAACTGGGGAATAGTAGATTACTGATGATAGTTCCAGCGTCGTCCGCCAACAGATGGGGTAGTGAGTGGTATGGCTACCAGACCGCTATCTTTGTCTACCCATTGAAACGGAATGCTTTCAGCCAGAAGGCTCAGTGTGGTGCAAACGTGTGAAGCAAGCAGTCAACCATGCCACGGAGATACACTCATGCTTCCCACAGCCAACTGAGCAAGTTTGAAAGTGGTAAAATTGTGGCCTTCATGTGGCGGGACGGTCCTTTCGGAAAACTGCCGCACATGTTGGAAGTACTGCGTTAGTTGTGCAACGATGCCGGTATCAGTGGTTAAGCGAATGCACTCACACGCGTAGACGAGGCTCTGCACGCCCACGCAGCACAGACGCCGGTCAGGATTGTAGTACGGGCAGCAGCGGCACATCGTACAGCTGTCACAGCACAGGTAAGAGGGAATGGCTAAGCACTATGTGACTTAACATCTGAGATCATCAGTTCCCTAGATTTAGAACTACTGAAATCTAACTAACCTAAGGATATCACACACAGGATTCGAGCCTGCGACCGTAGCAGCAGCGCGGTTCCGGACTGAAGCGCCTAGAACCGCTCGACAACAGCGGCCGGCACAGGTAAGAGGGCTAGTGAGCACAGATGAGTCAACACGAACTGTATCGAATCAGTTATTAGCAGTGAATCTTCTGCTACGCATACCTTTAGCCCGTCTTCCACTCACACCACAGCATTGAAGCTCACCGCTCGGCTGGTTTCGACAGAGGATCACTTGGAAAATGCAATGGCGCGCCGTGGTCTTCAGCAATGAAAGTAGATTCTGCCAACAGAAAAGTGATGGTTGTCTGCAAGTACGACGTAGACCTTGTGAGAGCTGTCTCGTAGAGTACATTCTTCCAAGGCACACTGGCCCCACCTCTTTTGGTCTGGGGTGTGATAGGCTACAAAACCCTCATTCAGCTTTGATGTTTCTGGAGGGATGCTAACCAGTGTTTGGTACGTGCGGAATGGTGATATGTTGTTCCCACAGGATAAAACTCGCCCACACACTGTCTGTGGAACTCAACGTGCTCTGCGTGGCGTGCAGCAGCTTCCCTGGCCAGCACGATCTTCGGACTTGTCTCCAACCGATCACGTGTCGGATACTATGGGACAGAAGCGACATGTGCGATTCGTCAACCACCAGCTCTTACAGAACTAAGTGAATAGGCCAAGCAGGTGTGGCATTACATATCCCAAGACAATATCCGCCATCTGTACAACGGACTGGATGCTAGAGTCAGCGCCTGCCTTGCCGTCCGTACTCATACGGGTGCTTCAGCGTGGATCGATTCCTGGTGCCTCAGAATCGCTTGTGCTTTTGATCTGAAATGTAATTACTTCATGTACTCCATATGCATCGATGTAACTATAAATCTTGAGTGAATCGGAAATAATTAATGGGTGAACAAATTTTTTTCGGGTACTATAGTTTCACATCATCGGAATATGTGGGAATGTCCGTGGTCTTAAATTCAACAAAAGTAAGTTATGAATGGAAAACGAAGTTTGAAATCCATACATACTATAAACATGAATGTAGGTATACCCGTATATGTCACATATCTACTGGACCAATTTCAGCCAACTCAGTATGCATATCACTTAAGGTCTGGTAAGAGGAGCTGTGGGGGTAAGAACCACCTACCTATCAAATTGGTGAAGTTGGGGCTGAAACACAAGTGTAGTTCACGACGCGCAAATACTCCGATTTTATTCATCCAGCTTTTGAGAACGTGAGCAGATAGTCACTGGCAACAAACTTCACAAATAATTTCAAAACCGTAAGAAAATTTTCTCTCGGACTCGCCCAACAAAATGGTGAAACGAAGAAAGGTCACTGCTTACTACACTTTCGCTGTTCGTGCACTAAAACTGTCTCATCAGGCCTAACGTTTTAATTTATTACGCCTTTACTATTATGCTCGCAACACGTTTTGCACACAGTATTCAAATACACCATTGAATGTACCAGTAAAAATTATGTCATTGCATGGAACGTAGTACAGGTGACTTGACTACATAAACACTGAGATGAGTGAATAACTGTTACACGATGCATTATGTTCCAAGCTGTTATTTCTTTACTAGTAACTCTATCCACACCACACCTCACAGTGCCCACATATGCTTATATATGCGCCTACAAAATTACCACACCTCACAGTGCCCACCTATGCTTTTATATGGACATACAAAATTATATCATTGTACAACACATTGTTCAGGAGGTATGACGTCATAAACATTGAACTGCTTGGAAACTAAACTTCTGGTCGAAATTCGCAAGAGATATACTTGAAACCCGTGTACAAATACGTGTGGAGTATGTTAAATTTATATGAAGTGTATGTGCCATCTGTGTGCTTGCTTGGAGACTCCTACTAGATACACTATGTAGGTGGCAGCACAATGCACCTAACATGAAAAACGTATGTTTTTGGGGGTGTCGGGGTACTTTTGATCACATAGTGTAGCTCCACCTATTCCCCTGGATCGATTTCAACCAAATTTCGTACACGTGTTACTTACTATATGGAAAGAAATGCTGTGGGAGGTAAGAACCACAGCCTTCTATTGAGGTAAGGGTGGTGGACAGGGAAGGGTGGGGGAGGTGGGAATGAACAGAGATGGAGAGGGAGGAGGTGGACAGAAAGAAAGGGGAGGTGGAGATGGAGAGCTTGGGGGGTTGAGGAGCAAACAAGCAGAGCAAAGGGGGAGGTTGAGACGGAGAGAGAGAGGGGCAGGAGAAGAAGGTCACTGAGTGGGGAGGAGTGGAGGAGACGGATAGTGGGAGGGGAAGAAGGAGATGGACACAGAAAGGTGGAAAGAGGAAATTGGCAGAGACAGGGTGAAGGAGGAGATAGAGTAATACGAAGGTAGTTCCATAAGTCACGGCAACTACGATGTATCATGGAAACGTGTCGGAACACCGTACTCTCATTTGAAAGCGCATGGTAGACATTATCGAAATAAGCCGACAGATTGCAAGATTGCAACCACGAGCAAGGACGGCTTGGCACCAGCGCCCCAAAACATTCAATGTGAGGTGGGCCGAGAAACAAGATGGATCCTCCCACCAACCCACCCAACTCACCACACCTGCGATTTCGACCTCATCCCACAACTGACGAAACCATTGCGTGGAAGGCGCTTTGCGAACATAGCGAATGTCTTCAAGGCATTTCGACAACAGGTGGCACACACTGATGACAATGACAATGGCATCCAACGCTTTTCCCGTCATTGGCAAGCCTATTTGTGTGCACCGTCGTTGATTTTTGTTCCTTTTACACTTGTGCACAATAAATTTACACAGAGTTCCAATGTGTGTGTTTCATTTCAACCTTTACCATGACCACCTGTATTGGAAGCCTATTTTATGTTGTCATTCAGATACACACTACTGTGCAAGTTCAACGTAAGATCACTGAATTCTCAAGTTGCCACATTATCGCAAGATATACCACAGCTACTGTGACTTAAGGAAAGACTTTGATTTCCCTTACTGTCTTCATTGTACGGGATGTTGGTTGGTTGATTGATTTGGGGTAGGGGAGCAAATAGTGAGGACACCGGCCCCATCGAATTAGGGAATGGGGAAGGATGTCACCCATGACCTTTCAAAGGAACCACCCCAACATTTGCCTGAAACGATTTAGAGAAATCACGGAAAACCTAAATCAAGATGGTTGGACACGGGTCAGAACCATCGTCCTCCTGAATGCGAGTTCAGTGTGCTAACCTCTGGCCACCTTGCTTGGTCAATGTACAGACTTACTAACATTGGGGGTAGGCTACAACCCTACCTTCCCTTTCATGTCCTTAGATATAACTGCAGTCTGAACTTTGTAGAAGCTGTAGATAGCTAGGGGAATAGTACCGTTTCTGCCCCACTGACTTGTGATCCTTATGCGCGCAGGCCTTCGCCTGTGCCCCTCCTCCTCCTCCCCCCACACTCCACTCCATTTGCACGCGTCACGTTTGGGGTCTTCCCTTCCCTTCCCTGGGACGATGGGGAGGGGGGATCCATTTTCCTCTTAGGTAGACAATCAGCCGTTTGTCATTGTTTCCATTGGTGGCAGACTGCTCATTTGTGATCTTATTTGGTATCTGGTTGGACCCAGATATCTGTTTGAGAATCCTTTCGGTTTGCCACATTCCACCTCTCAGAGTAACCTAATTTGTGTCTGTATAGGTCTGAGTTGTGACCCACTGTAGTAAAGTGGCTGGCAGTGGCTTTTTTAATTATCTTGATTACAACAGTTTTTGGTCTGAAGTGGTCGCCATCCCGCTCCCTCCCGCTCTTCTAGGTCAGCTGGTTGAAGTGTAAATGGCTCGTCATTGCCCCATTGGAGTGTCCAGAGGTGTCGTCAGAGGTCGGTTGCTGTGTCTCGGAGGAGTGGAAGGCATTGGAAGTCTGTGGTGTTGGAACGTGAGCGATGTTGTTAATCCAACCACCTCTCTCACTGCTCTGTATTATTAGGTGTCTTTTCATTTATTATTACACACACATTGCAGTTGGCTCCTGATGCGGCAATTGAGCACGAATAGCAGCATTCTGTCAGTCTGCCTGATGTATGCAACAGGGAGATGCGATCACTTGGGTTACCAGCACATGAGACTACGTACGGAACGATTCTGCTGTCGCCAAGGTACATTTAGAGTGTAAGGACCATGACGTTTGGAGAGATTGTAACTTGTACAGAAGTATAACCTGTAGGTAGCCTATTTTCCCTTGCTCTGTTTGAGACTAGAACTGGAAAAGAAATGACTAGTAGTGATACAGGGTACCCTCCGCTACGCACCACGTGGTGGCTTGCGGACTATGTATGCAAATGGAGATGTAGACGACCCTCGTAGAAGATCTGAATAAATACATTACTGGCCATTAAAATTGCTACACCAAGAAGAAATGCAGATGATAATCGGGTATACGTTGGACAAATATATTATACTAGAACTGACATGTGATTACATTTTCGCACAATTTGGGAGCATAGATCCTGAGAAATCAGTACCCAGAACAATCAGCTCTGGCCGTAATAACGGCCTTCATACGCCTGGGCATTGAGTCAAACAGAGCTTGTATGGCGTGTGCTGGTACAGCTACCCATGCAGCTTCAACACGATACCACAGTTCATCAAGAGTAGTGACTGACGTATGGTGACGAGCCAGATGCTCGGCCACCATTGACAAGAAGTTTTCAATTGGTGAGAGATCTGGAGAACGTGCTGGCCAGGGCAGCAGTCGAACATTTTCTGTATCCACAAAGGCATGTACAGGACCTGCAACATGCGTTCGTACATTATCCTACAGAAATGTAGGGTTTCGCAGGGATCGAATGAAGGGTAGCGCCACGAGTCCTAACACATCTGAAATGTAACGTCCACTGTTCAAAGTGCCGTCAACGCGAACAAGAGGTGACCGAGACGTGTAACCAATGGCATCCCATACCACCACGCCGGGTGATACGACAGTATGGCGATGACGAATACACGCTTCCACGGATGCGATCATCATGATGCTGTAAACAGAACCTGGATTCATCCGGAAAAATTACGTTTTGCCATTCGTGCAACCAGGTTCGTCGTTGAGTACACCATCGCAGGCTCTCCTGTCTGTGATGCAGCGTCAAGGGTAACCGCAGCCATGGTCTCCGAGCTGATAGTCCATGCTGCTGCAAACGTCGTCGAACTGTTCGTGCAGATGGTTGTTGTCTTGCAAACGTCCCCATCTGTTGACTCAGAGATCGAGACGTGGTTGCACGATCCGTTATAGCCATGCGGATAAGATGCCTGTCATCTCGACTGCTAGTGATACGAGGCTGTTGGGACCCAGCACGACGTTCCGTATTACCCACCTGAACTCACCGATTCCATATTCAGCTAACAGTCATTGGATCTCGACCAACGTGAGCAGCAATGTCGCGAGACGATAAACCGCAATCGTGACAGGCTACAATCCGACCTTTATCAAAGTTGGAAACGTAATGGTACGCATTTCTCCTCCTTACACGAGGCATCACAACAACGTTTCACCAGGCAACACCGGTCAACTACTGTTTGTGTATGAGAAATCGGTTGCAAACTTTCCTCATGTCAGAACGTTGTAGGTGTCGCCACCGGCGCCAACCTTGTGTGAATGCTCTGAAAAGCTAATCATTTGCATATCACAACATCTTCTTCCCGTCGGTTAAATTTCGCATCTGTAGCACTTCATGTTCGTGGTGTAGCAATTTCAATGGCCAGTAGTGTACATACCCGGGCGACGGCAGGCACTCACCTAGTAAAATAATAATTATACTGCTTTGAATTAAACAATAAACAAAATAAATGCGGTTCCGTTAGATTTAGGGTGACGGACTAACGGAGAGAGAAATTTTAGCCTCGACAGAGCTTGGACTCCATTGTCTTCTTTGATCAACTCGCCAAGACATCGCAACAGTGCCGTTGCCAGTGAAATGATCATACGGCGTTATTGTCTGTGAGGCGTCTGGGGCTGTTCGACCGCCATATGACAGTCTTTCTGTCTGACGCTACTTTCGGTACCTGCGTGGCGATGAGAGTGATATGAAACGATGACGAGCGAAGAAAATCTCCACCCTGGCCAGGAATCGAACGTGAGATCTCGCAGCGACGCTAACCTCTGGACCACGGGCTGCGGACGGCTTCTAAAGATGCATGGCCACCACAGGATAGGTCCAGCATCGAACCTCGATTCAAACACGCTGTTTGCCGTCGAACAACGTACGTGGCTCTTGTTTCCCTGTGGCTGCGTGCGCAGTGACTCATCCCCGCTAAACGCGACTGATGTAGTTTGAGGCTCACTTCCGAGGCGATGCTGCTCGAGTAGTAGTTCGTGTTGCGGAAGGATCATTCAACCGAGCACCAACTGCTGCGATTAGCGGAAGACTGCTTCGACGCTATGGGGCCCCGTGAATACTTCGGTGCGTTTCCAGAGCATTCGGCAGTGTGACATGATACGCTCATGGTCAAGTTACTTGAGCGGGGATGCCGTTCTCACATAATCGTCTCATCCACTCTAGTTTCGACGACACGTCGTTCCATGGGCGAGCCTGTGTTGTAATGTCCACAATTCGTCTTATCTATGTTGGCGTCGCACAGGGCTCCGTCATTGGACCGATCATGTACACGCTCTACACTGCTGGCACACCTAAGAACCACTGCGTACACCTCGCGCTGCACAATTACGACGGAGCGATCTTCAGCCACAGTCTGAATGACACTTTTCAATATCGACTGCACTCGCTTCTGGCAACATTCACACGTAGGCCGTCAAGTGCTGACTTAAATTTCGGCGGTAACTTCTACATCTTCTATTGTGGCACCCAGGTAAATTATCCGACAGCTCAATTGACGCAGTCTTTAACAAAATTGCTAACCACCGTACCACGTGTTGTCTGCACCTCACTTCTCTTCTTACTTCATTTTCAGCTAATGCAATGAGGCGAGGCCAGAAATATTACAGGCCGTAAAGTACAAGTTGCGGGACCGTGTGCAGCTGAACTGGATGTGTTAATAAACGGGGTTGTGTTGTCAATGCCAGGACATAACCAATTCCCAGAAGTCAAATAACCCAGTAAGTCAATAGTACTGAAATCTTGTGAGTTAATGAATCGCCATGGAAACCTCACCCTGCGTTTAGGAATCTATTCCTGAAGTCGCCGTGTGCAATAACAAGGTGGAATGCCATCTTGAAAGAGAGTGAAGTTGCGTATGTACTGACAGCAGGAGATTCTCACCTACATGTACAGCAATTCCGGTTCAGCAAGCTGTCCCACGTTGCACTGTTGCATCGCTGTTTTGCTGTGTGGACCTCATCTATATTTTATCCATGGGATTATACAGCTGGCGCTATAGAAGTACCCGTCATTGTAATAAATACAGAAAAACCATTGGCAGTTTAATCTGACAGACGTTTTCCGGTCATCTAGGCTTATATTTCCGTCCTGCTCTCACAGTACAGTGGTTTTCGAAAGCTAACGCCCATACTAGGTGGGTGACACCTGTACATATGCATATAGTACGTGCAATGCTGTAGTACCGAGGTATTGAGGATTTCATAACGAATATTCCAGCCATACCGTAGAGTAGATTGCAGCGACACTTCCTAGCAAATGGAAACTGTGTGCCCAACCGGAACTCTGATCTCCAATTTTGCCTTACTTACTGGGCTATCGAGTTACGCTTACGATTCTTCATTCACGGCTTTTATTCTACCGGTATCTTCCTCCTACTTTTCAAACTTCATAGAAGCTTCTTTTCTTATCTTACTGCATCACCGATCACGAAAAAAAGAATACCTTCCGAGAATCCAGCAAGGTGTGTTATATGATGTAGCGGTTATAGAATGTCGTGCGAAAGGAGAAGGGCCGCCAGACAGTTTAATAATTCACAAAGTTTTAAAACACTGCATTCTCCGCTACAAAGTGAAAGATCCATCTTGGAAACAAAGCATAGGTTCAAGTTAAATAATTCTTCATTCCAGAACTGCTACTCAACGAGGTGTGTAGAAACAGGTGATAGATTCTAGCAGAGCTGAAGCCAGAAGGTGTGTAGCTAATTTTCCTTGAATAGATCAGTCTGCGGAACGTTATAATTCGAGTTCCAATACGGCACATAGTTTTAATCTGCTAAGAAGCTTCAATCGGCGGTTTATCTGGTGTCAGTAGCCTAATCCGATACTCACATCGACAACATAGCTTCAGCTCTTTCCAACACCCAGGCGATCTGCGCTTCTTGGAGTGGACACCGAATTTGACACCTTTTGACTGCACAGCTTTCAGACAGCTACGTCTGGGAAAGGGCACATATTTAAGTTTTGCCATCGTTCCTGTAAATCACATCAGAGGAAGACAAAGCTGTTTCCTCGAATAGCCACACAATTTAACCATCATCGACAGGAAATTTACAAGTTCATTTATCTTGCAATTGTTCGATAAGGCAATAAATTTGTGATTCATGAATCCTTTAGAGGGACCGATGACCTTTGCAGTTTGATCCCTTTACTCTTTAAACCAACCAATCCTTTAGACGCACTTGTTAGACTTTTACTCAAGTCAAATTTCGACGAGATTCAACTAGACCTTCGTGCACTTTTCTTCAGATAACACTTCTTCATTAACAACCTTTCTTGCGAGAAGTTTGAGGTCTGGACTTAAATTACATGTTAAATATTTAACACGTAGTGATCCTATCAAGTTACTTCAGTACCCATTTATCACTTGTCACTGTTTATCAGGTAACGAGCTGCACTCCGTGTACCAAGGTAGCATCACTCCGATCATGAATAATATCACCCAAACTAAATGACTTTATCTTACTGGCTAGACGTCATCGTGGTATCAGAAAACAGAATGAAGTAAAATTAGCATGTATTAGGAGCGTATGGTCTTCGTAGGACTATGTTACGACTCCTACACGCAAGCCCTGGTTTAGCAGAACAAGAAGATAAAAAATGTTTAACTTGTATGAAACAAATTTCCGGTGCCGTTAGTCGGGCGACTCCGGTGTTCATCCCACGACTATGTAGATACAACTGGAAGCAGTTCAGGTTTCGCCAACGATTTCACGCTAATAAACCTCTCAGTAGACAGGGGCCATATCTCACGGTAAGCCTTCGGACTTGTTCTGAATAACGAGGAGGGGATAAAACGCAAGGACGAGTTATGTATATCCTCGGAATGCAGTTCCAGTTCACAGAAATCAAGACGACTCCTACTGAGTGCTCGGAAAAAAAAACCTGGTCCAAGTGGCCATATGCTTCAGTAGTGTTGCAACCATTGATCGCGGTTTACAATGATTCGGAATAAAACTTAATATGTTGCCAGATTTTTAACATAAGAGGTGAGATTTTTCAGTTACATCCGTTTAGAAATAAAAACAAAACAAGTATATTTTTCTTATCAGTTTTATTTTTACTTGAAAATCTGTACCTTTTTACACAATTCCCACCAATATTTGGCGTTTTTTATGTTTCTTTGCAGTATGTGAAATGCCTCTTCCGACTGTGAATCCCGCCGACTGTGAAATACGCGCTGTGATATGTTTTCTTAGTGCTAAAGCCGTATAAGCTAAACTTCGTGATCAAACAGTGAAGCGAACCGAGAAAACGTTATTAGCGAAGGGATGGTACGGAAATCGATGAGAACTTTTAAACATGACCATACGAATGTGCTTGATGAGGAACGACGTGGGCGACCTTCGGCCATTACTGACGAATGGTGAAGAACAGTGATGACAAATTGAGAGAGAACAGACGTTTTACGATTTCGACATTATGTGATGTGGGTCCTCAAGAAGTGTGTTTTATTCAACAGTTGCCTTATCAGGCAGCAAATTTCTACGTTTATGATGTTCAAAATATAAATGCCTTACTATTGGTTGCAATTACGTATGAAAGTAAATTTAAAGCACACGCTCTCGTTCAAAATAAAATTTCTAATAAAAATCTGCTTGATTTACTTTTATTTCAAAAATGTATTGACCTAAGAAACATAGATCTTCTCTATGGCCGGCCGGGGTGGCAGTGCGGTTCTAGGCGCTACAGTCTGGAACCGTGTGACCGCTACGGTCGCAGGTTCGAATCCTGCCTCGGGCATGGCTGTGTGTGATGTCCTTAGGTTAATTAGGTTTAAGTAGTTCTAAGTTCTAGGGTACTGATGACCTTAGCAGTTAAGTCCCATAGTGCTCAGAGCCATTTGAACCATTTTTCTTCTCTATGGAAGATCACAACTACAGGTGGCCCATCAGTTAGTAACAGCATTGCTCTCCTTGTTGGTGAATTATTTTCGCTTCCTTGTGTACTCGTACTGTAATTCCAATGGTGTCGATACTCGAAGTTGAGACAGCAAGGGTCGAGTGTGTCACGGGAGAGAAAATGGGAACATAACGCGTGTGTTCCGTTCTGTGCGGAACGCTCCAATTTGATGACGTATTTTATGGAAAAATGATTATGATTAGCTGTAGTAGACGTAAAATTAGTTTCCTTCCTCCCATGAAGTCAGGACTGCTTGCAAAGTGAAATATTGCAATACACTTTACGAATGGTAATCGGGATGATTAACAGGAACCAGACCGTGACGGCTACAAGGAAGAAAAATTTACATTCGTGGCAAAATCTGTGAACTGGCAAAAGAAATTGTATGAATAGGAAAGAAGAATAACTTTCGTGAATTAAGAGTAGAATCTAATTACTTTCTGACAATTTTTGCATCCAAATAACAACTCACTAGTTTGTTATACTCCTGTCTATAGGATGAGTATTAGTTTCACCGTATTCTCATCCATGAACCTTCCATCCGAAATCTGACTTTTTAAATCTAATTACTTTGTGATTACCGTAAACCAGGGCTGTGTTTATTTCGAGTGTGGATCTCGCTTTGGATTATAAGTTACGAACATATCAACGCAACTGTTCGGGTAGGATTCGAGCTAACTGTCGTGCAAGACAACGGTCGTTAAATATCGCGACGTATTTACTTGTAAAGATTGAGAGTGGAAATGATCGGAAGCAAAATAGCTCAAAATACATATAACATGTGACGAACTTGAGCGATAACCAGTGCAACAGCACCGGCTTCCAAACAGCTGTCTTAGAATATTGTAGTCGACTTGTTTGTTCTCCCTAAATGAAACTTTATGGTTGATGGTCGGAAACAGCCTATAACCGGTCTGATTTCCTCGTGTTTGTCGCATACGACTAACTTTCCGATTTCTGATTGTAAACCCAGAAGTAGTTCAGAGAGCAGTAATGGAGTCGATACTGGTCGCCTGTAAGCAGAGTATCAGTGTTAACTTTGAATTAAGTACATCACAATTGTTATTTACCTGTGACACAGCGGGTTCAACGAGCTTCGTCATGTCAGTCGCGGAACATTTTGAAGAAATTTCTGTGAAAGAGTTTTGGTCGCTAAGATTTCTTACTCGAAAAAATTAAAGCCAAAAGACTTAATAGACGGAGTGGAATCGTTTCAACCATCGAGAATAAGAAACTCTTAGTTATACTTCTATATCAGATAAGCAACCCAAAAGTTTTCGATAAATCTAAGAATTAATGATTTCAGACCGTTTGCAGAGGAGGAAATTGAGTAGGTCTGCTTAACGGCGCAGTCGTCACATGATAAAGTGCCTGAAGTTCAGACAACTTTCGTGCGTTTGTTCGATTTATACTACTCGTACACCGGTCTTTGGGGATAGGGAGCGGGCGTCGGATGAAACACTCGCTAAATTTTTGTGTTAATATTCCAAATAAAATAAACTTTATTGCGAATAATGAAAAAAAAATTACCTGCAGACCTACCTATAAACATTGAGACGTTTTTGACCATAAGAGTGGACTGTATGTTTTTTCTCAGAAAATATATCTTCTAGGAAACATAAAGATGGGAATACTTCCAAAAGTTTTATTGCTGAAACCTCTCTCTCTCTCTCTCTCTCTCTCTCTGTCTCTCTGTAGAAAATTCACTTGTATTATTTATGGTATTCATGCTGGAAGTAAGGAAAGTAGAGACATCACCAGGTTCATTTTTCACCATGCTGATATTTACCGTCGAGTATATGATGCAAAGAAGACTTGGTTTGCATTCTTGTTGATTTTTGTTGTGTGGCTGTTTGTTGTCTTAGGTCTAATATGTGAGTGTGAGGTGAGTTCTGTAAACGACGTACTCTACCAGCAAGCGCCAGTTGGCCTCGATGGTATCATACTTGTGTCATTGACGAGCACTTAAGTTGTCACACGAAATGAAGGACGCTCTGTAACTGTTTTCCATAGGAAAAACAGCGGAATCTGCCTCATCGAGCTGATAGGAATTCGTGTGTTTGAGAACACCAGCGGGCTCATAGCTTTTAATGTGCCTGATAGCGATTTACAATTAAAAAATATTAGATGTTAACGAAAATCTAAGACCGATAGAGCGATGACGTATGAATTTGAAAATTTATTATGTAAAAGATGACAAACCGGTATCAAAAGTACGCAGTGTACCTCGCAAACGCATAGTGCTTCTTGGCGGAGTGGTCTACTGGATGGAGCCGTTTCCTGCCCAATAGCAAATTTCAAATTGATATATTTGTTTCTCTTTCGTGCTGCTAGACGGCACCGAACGCGTGCAGCGAAGCTGCAGCTGATCTTAACTGCAAGAACTAATTTTGTTTTTTCAGCATTAGCTGTAACGTGCTAGCTGAGGCCCGTTCGGCCCTGTGTCATTCGCTGTCTGATGTGCATTTTATATGAGAGTGCCTGATGAGCTGTAGGCAACCAGGTAGAGAGCAGACTGTAATGGGGTCTATGGGTGAGTTGGAAAACTGGTGAGGTGGCGTCTGAGAATCCCTGTCGTTGAGAATATGGTCGAAGTAACCTCCGGCCACCGCGCTTCCACTTTTTGTTACTTTGCGTTAACTGTAGGATACTGACTACAAAATTAAACTACCTGCTTTCCATGACCTTCTTTCAGACTAAGTACCACGAGCTCTTTATATCGACCTTCGTTTTCACCTGTACAACAAAATTGCAGAAACCCGATTATGTACCGTTTTGCAAAAACATTTAAAGTGTTACTGCACAAACCGAATACAAAAGCGAAATAGATTCAAACGGAAAATTACTACAGATAGCTGCAACAATAACTATTCAAAGTTAAATATTTTTAGCATTTATAGTTTCGGCGTGAAAACCGTTTTAATTAACACAAAATCAATTACACCTCAACACACAGGAGAGAAAAACATATTATGAATCAAGATATGGAACGACTTATGCCTAAGCATCAACTTAATATACCCAAACGATAGTTATACGTTACTATTAAATGAAAATGCAACACATAGATACGCCAATACTAAAATTGCTTATAATTCAATTTTGGAGCCAGGGAGCAAAGGGGTGGCGTGAGTGGATGCTGTCAAATACGTACACAAGTTGATGAATGGGGCCATATATGTTATAATGTTGTAGTAGACTGGTTATTTGTAGTTTTGTGTCTTTTGCTATGTCACAAATTTTTTATATTTCCTCCCTATTTAAAGTTCGTGTAACATATGTTCATTTCAAACATCAGAGAGTGACCAGCGTCAAAAGATGTATCTTCTCAGGTATACTGCATGGTGTTCCGTAACATTTACAAGTACATGTGAAACCTTGGAAAGAATTTGCGTGTTATAAGGGTGAGATTATAAGAGATGGAGAATCGGCGCCTGGGTCAGTCGAACATTCTCTCTGTGCCAGTCAGTCGGTAATCCTGACAAGAGCGGTAAGAGGTAGACTGCCTGTGAGAGGAATATGTGATTCACAGTATGAGGCCACACAAACTGTTTAAGGTCTTTCAAACATTGTCGAATGTATTTCTGGTTTCACGTGAGATCTGGACTCTTCTTACAGTACTGAGAACTAGGAAAATATTCGACAGTTTGCAACATAAACTTCCCTTTCTCCTCGTCCACCCCCGCCCCTCCTCTTGTAACCACACTTCCACCCTGCACGTCCATGAGTGTGTTTATGCTACATCTTATCTCAGGATGGCAAGTACATTTTTGGGGATTTGTGACAGATAACTTTGTGGTTTAATGTCCGTTTTTACCTGGAACATGTTAAGAAAATATTATTTTATCTCAATGTGTTTTGTAAAGTTTGTTATGGTAAAGTTTCTATAATTGTGTAGGGTTGGAAGTGGTGAAGCGTTTTTAATCCCCTATTTTTTTGTTTATTTCAATACTAATGTTGTTGTTGTGAGGTAACGGGCGAGTTGTGGCGCCCTGAAAGTCTTCTAAGTTCGGAGTTGGCATGGCCACGTGGTGCCGAACATCGGCCGGAGCGAGAGGGGTAGCCCCAGCACGTGGTCCAGGCCGACCGCGTGGCTGGGAATTCCGTGTTGACGCTGTGACGAGGACTGTGCTTTGTGTCGACGAAAGAGATGTGTACGGCGGGAGTGCCAAAGATAGCGAGCTTCGTGAAACCATACTAGCAGACATTTCACAGCTCATATAGAAATTAATAACAGCCAAAGGAATCATGATACCTTAAAAATAAACATGTACATTACCATTATTTGGACGAAGATTCTGATGGTGTACTCAGATTTTCAATATCTTTATTTGTTCAAAATTTAGTATCTGACTGTAAATTATACAAGTAGCATCCAACAACGAATTTCCAAAATCTAAACGGTTCATCCGATTTTGTCGATCGATGTGTCTTTAGAAAGCTATTTGTGTAAACCTAAATTGGTTTGAATTATAGGCATGTAACTTTAATAGTACATGAGTTATTGGAGGTCAAAGTAGCCGATTACTATTGATCGCATCAGGCCGTAAATACTCCACAGTTACACGAAAAACCGGTAGCAGTATGCTTATAAACATATTTATTCGTCTGTGTCTTTGTTTATATCCGATATATACTATTCATGAAGAAATTGGTCAAATATTTACTGGTAACAATTTGTCCATTTTATTTGGACTGTTGAGCTCCGTGGCTGTGGATTATGATATTTTACTATAAAAAACTTAAATGAATCCACATTTGCCCAACATGTAGCAGAAGAAGAACATCAAGTAACAGACATATCCCACAACCTACAAATTCTCCACCTAGCCAACAAAGGAAAAAGAATGAACCTCCTAGAAGAAATCGAAATTTATTCAAATAAACATGCATCTCCTTCTGACATACTTAACGACCAAACAGTTACCAAACCGAATATTTCTGAAAACCTTCCACTCTCTACTTATCAAACCACTTACTAAGCACAATCAAGAAATAACATAATCTAATATATACCCAACAAATGCATGTAATAATAAACAACATAAAATATCTTTGTTATTTGTAAATTTATGAATTACTGCTTTGTATAAATGTGTTATGTTAGTTTATTATCTTCAATACTGCCTAAGTAATAAAAAGAAAGAAATAACAAAACAACTTAGTATACATCGTACTTAGAATACTTCTATCACCCAAGTCAGTGTTTAGTAAACAGTAGCTTAGCTATAACCTCAAAATGTTCGTAAAATATAACTCTGTCCATAGATAAACTGCTTGTATGTAAACAAAACTGTCAGTCGACAACATGGCGGATAACGCAGTGCACCTGTGCAAAATACGTTATAAAATGTGTTTGCGCTGTTACAAAAAAGATGAAAGGCCAAGAAAAATCAAGGAGAGGAGAATGTAAGTAAAATGAACAACTGATAGTGCGTAACTTTAAACTCGCGAAATTGAAGTAAATTATTGGAATCGTTGCTTTTGCACAGGCCAGCTGCAGCATCCAAACTGCTGTCGATATTTTACCACTGTAGAAACTGAAGATACATGTAATTTGCCAGCTGAAGATGGGTGCAAACCGGAAAATGCATATTGGCATAAATAAAACGCAATAAAAAAAGTTGCTAGTCGCTGTATTTTTATAGTAACATACAAATATTTACTGTGTTGTAGAAAGCACGGAGACATTAGGCTACTGGGTTACTTTTGCTTCTATTCCTTTGATATACGTTTATTTTTTTTCTTATGCACTTAATAATGTGTGTTAGAGCGTGTTTATGGTCCAGCCGTAGGAATATTTATTTAATTTCAAATTATTTAAATGTAAATCCGGTACTTTGTATATGTTTCAATATGTTCGTGAGAGTGCGTTGGCTTGGAGAAATGGCGGGAGCGCTCTAGCCAATCACAGCGCTCGTTAATGGCGAGATTGTATGGAAGTGGGGGAGGAGCATCGGGTCGTACAGGACGTACAGTCGCAGGAAGGACTTGGAGAGTGGATCAGTTTGCGCATGCTCGCGGAAGATAGAAACATTTCGTAGTGCCGACTTGTGCACTTGTGAGACTTCCATGGCTTCTGCAGTGAAGACGTAGGATGTGTTTAGAAGTGAAGATCTCGCGAGTATGTTGTTGTTCATAACTAATTACGTGAAGTGGGAATCTGCTCTTTCCCTGTTATTCAACTTATATTTTATTTAATTGCTGGACCATCGACACCAGTAAGTTTTTTAAAGTAATAAAGGGCAGGTACTTCCCCTATCCTACTCATCATTTAAAGTCGTTAAAATAGTACCTGCAGATTTGCTTTGATTGCAAGCTTTCATTTATAAATTACTATGTTACATTCAAAATTCGCAATTGCTGAGTGATAAGAACCTTCAACCGTTCGACCCACGTGTATATTGTATACTGCAGACTCAGCAGTATTTGGCTTGTAACGCGGCAACTACGTATCCCAGCCCCTAGACAACGAAACCAGCCAAAACTTTTAATATTTCAACTCTGAGTCAGAGGATATGTAGTTGAGGGCCACATTTTGATTTTTACGTACCAACATGGCATACAACTTTGTAATACGTTACATATATTTGCTGCTATGATTTACTATTCAATGATCTTAAGAATCAGTTTGGATTCCGTAGAAATGTTTGAACACGTGAGGCAATACTGACCTTACCACTTATCTTACAAGAAAGATTAAGAAAAGGCAAAACTACGTTTCTAGCATTTGTAGACTTAGTGAGAGCTTTTGACAATGTTGACTGGAATACTCTCTCAAATACTGAAGGTGGCAGGGGTAAAATACAGGGAGCGAAAGGCTATTTACAATTTGTACAGAAACCAGATGGCAGTTATAAGAGTCGAGGGACATGAAAGGGAAGCAGTGGTTGGGAAGGGAGTGAGACAGGGTTGTAGCCTCTCCCCGATGTTACTCAATCTGTATATTGAGCAAGCAGTAAAGGAAACAAAAGAAAAATTTGGAGTATGTATTAAAATCCAGGGAGAAGAAATAAAAACTTTGAGGTTCGCCGATGACATTGTAATTCTGTCAGATACTGCAAAGGACTTGGAAGAGCAGTTGAACGGAATGGACAGTGTCTTGAAAGGAGGATATAAGATAACCATCAACAAAAGCAAAACGAGGATAATGGAGTGTAGTCGAATTAAGTCGGGTGATGCTTAGGGAATTAGATTAGGAAATGAGACACCTAAAGTAGTAAATGAGTTTTGCTATTTGGGGAGCAAAATAACTGATGATGGTCGAAGTAGAGAGGACATAAAATGTAGACTGGCAACGGCAAGGAAAGCGTTTCTGAAGAAGAGAAATTTGTTAACATCGAGTATAAATTTAAGTGTCAGGAAGTCGTTTCTGAAAGTATTTGAATGGAGTGTAGCCTTTTATGGAAGTGAAACATGGACGATAAATAGTTTGGACAAGAAGAGAATAGAAGCTTTCGAAATGTGGTGCTCCAGAAGAATGCTCTAGATTAGATGGGTAGATCATATAACTAATGAGGAGGTATTGAATAGGATTGGGGAGAAGAGAAGTTTGTGGCACAACTTGACTAGAAGAAGGGATCGGTTGGTAGGACATGGTCTGAGGCTTCAAGGGATCACAAATTTAGCGTTGGAGGGCAGCGTGGAGGGTAAAAATTGTAGAGGGAGACCAAGAGATGAATACACTAAGCAGATTCAGAAGGATGTATGTTGCAATAGGTACTGGGAGATGAAGAAGCTTGCACAGGATAGATTAGCATGGAGAGCTGCATCAAACCAGTCTCAGGACTGAAGACCACAACAACAACAACAACAAGTTTTTCTTTTTGGCTAAAGTTTTAAAAATATTAATTTTATTTTGACTTACTGTATTATTGTATTAATTGTTGTATTTTTGATGGTTGGAGAACATTTTAATGAATACAAGAGGTTTCCTATATCCTGACAGGGAGTCCCCTTCCGGAAGTTTCCTTACGGCAGTGGAAGGAGTAGACTGCCAGTTTTCTATATACGCTGAAACTGTTCGTTTGCACCTTTGACACATAGTTTTTGCATTTTGGAAATACCGTTTTTGACCATGTTATGTAAGTCTTGAAACTATATGTTTCGTGTTTTTGGCATATGCTTAAAAATTTGGTTGTATAGCACATGAGTGTAAATTTGGTTTTGTGCCCTGCAGTATAGTATGTGTAAATGCTTTCCAACCCGAAACTAGTCATCGAGCGATTGACAAGAAGTGAAAGTTGCAACTTTAGTGTTTCGTTTTACTGATTAACGGAAGTTTCTGACAAGTTATTGCAGCATGCTGGAAGTTCATATTTGCTACAGGTTTTAGATTATTCATTTTACATGTCGATCCCGAAATGTGTTTATGAATAATATGAGTTGTGAACTTGATCACTGGTTCTGTCCGATCCCTCCACTTACTTTCGGTTGTAGGCTTTTAAGTCTGTGTCCTGGGAGATATCATCAGTCGGCTCAAAATCATAACTAACACACTACTCCAGTTAGATGACGAAAGTGAGAGTAAAATTTTGTGCTGATTCCCCACTTCAAGAGCTATGCCTTTGGCCGTAATCTTTGCGTTATCCGTTTAACTCCGTACACAAAAATTGGGAGGTGAGTTCTTAAAGAGGTACTCGCCCACAATTAGTTCTGAGTAGTATTGGAGGATTAAGGGAAATTCTACAACTTGGGGTTTTGCAACTTTTAAGTCAGCGACGCGCTCGGTAACGTGCATGTTTTACATACTGTCTTTATGCTGCGTCGTTCGAACAAGACAGAGCCATGGCTAAAACACCACAGGCGTAAAGATGCGAGCTTGTGCCAGTGCCATAGAGACTCGTCACTTGGGCGAGCTCCAACAGCGCCACGGGATGCGCTGAGGATGAAGATACCGACTTCCCCTCGGCCAATTGCCGGCCGAGTGCAATCCACTAATAACCGTACGACAACGGAGGAAAGCCTACTCGGAAGATAGAAGAACAGCTCTCGCCCACTTGGTTATAGATCATCGTCCAGGGCTGACGTAGACAGGGAACGTCTTTTAGTTAACAGAAGGGTACAGACAATTGTCGTAAATTATGCACTGTGAAGTCTGCCTACGATTATTTGCACTTAGCCATTGAGGGCTTTTCTTGTGTTTGTATTACAAACTGTGTTGCGGACTTGATTTTCGACAAGTGACAATTATAAGTAAACCATTGTGACTCATTTGTGTGACACCGTTACTTATTTGTTGGACTGTTGTAGAACCTTCGTACTCAAAAAGAAATGTTCAAATGGGTGTGAAATCTTATCGGACTTAACTGCTAAGGTCATAAGTCTCTAAGCTTACACATTACTTAACCTAAATTATCCTAAGGACAAACACACACACCCATGCCCGAGGGAGGACTCGAACCTCCACCGGGACCAGCCGCACAGTCCATGGCTGGAACCTTCGTTCTCCTATCCTGTTACCTGACCTGGGGCGTAGCTGTGTAATATCGGCAGGGAGAAATTGTGTTAGCGGTGTACTGTACCAGAAGCCGTGTCACGAACTGACAAACTCGGCCTAACGTAATAGAGGCAACTAGGCATCCACAGCAGTAGCGACGAGGTCTTTGCAAAACTGGCGACGAGACTTTATAAAACTTTATACATATACGATCAAGATGTTCACGATAATCTGAGGATAGGCTCAAGTACAGTCATTGGTTTATCAGCTAGTGGCTTGTTATTTAGTGACCAATACAAGAACTGTGCAGTACTCCTATTGACTTGCAATATAGCAGATGTCTTCGCGTGCGACTTTGTTTCACAAGTACAACAGTAAAGTATTAAGAGGGAAAGAAGTAATTTAACTGATGGGTGATTGACACTGCTTTCCTTTTAATCTTCATGTTGATTTGGGTAGATAATTGACACAGAATTTTTATTGTTTATTTTATACATTGATCCCGTAAATGTGTTTATGAATAAAAGTGGATATTGAATTTGATGACTTTTACTGTTTGGTCCTTTCACTTACTTTAATTTTTAGGCTTTTAAATTTGTGTCCAGGAATATACACTACTGGCCATTAAAATTACTACACCACGATAACGTGCTACAGACGCGAAATTTAACCGACAGGAAGAAGATGCTGTGATATGCAAATGATTAGCTTTTCAGAGCATTCACACAAGGTTGGCACCGGTGGCGACACCTACAATGTGCTGACATGAGGAAAGTTTCCAACAGATTTCTCATACACAAACAGCAGTTGACCGACGTTGCCTGCTGAAACGGTGTTGCGATGCCTCGTGTAAGGAGGAGAAAAGCATACCATCACGTTTCCGGCTTTGATAAAGGTCGCATTGTAGCCTATCGCGATTGCTGTTTATCGTATCGCGACATCGCTGCTCTCGTTGGTCGAGATCCAATGACTGTTAGCAGAATATGGAATCAGTGCGTTCAGGAGGGTAATACGGAACGCCGTGCTGGATCCCAACGGCCTCGTATCACTAGCAGTCGAGATCACAGTCATCTTATCCGCATGGCTGTAACGGATCGTGCAGCCACGTCTCGATCCCTGAGTCAACAGGTGGGGACGTTTGCAAGACAACAACCATCTGCACGAACAGTTCGACGACGTTTGCAGCAGCATGGACTATCAGCTCGGAGACCATGGCTGCGGTTACCCTTGACGCTGCATCACAGACAGGAGCGCCTGCGATGGTGTACTCAGCGACGAACCTGGGTGCACGAACGGCAAATCGTAATGTTTCCGGATGAATCCAGTTTCTGTTTACAGCATCATGATGGTCGCATCCGTGTTTGCGACATCGCGGTGAACGCACATTGGAAGCGTGTATTCGTCATCGCCATACTGGCGTATGACCCGGCGTGATGGTATGGGGTGTCATCGGTCAACACTTGTTCGCACTGACGGCACTTTGAACAGAGGACGTTACATTTCAGATGTTTTACGACCCGTGCTCTACCCTTCATTCGATCCAGATCTCTCACCAATTGAAAACGTCTGGTCAATGGTGGTCGAGCTGCTGGCTCGCCACAATATGCCAGTCTCTACTCTTGATGAACTATGGTATCGTGTTGAAGCTGCATGGGCAGCTGTACCAGTACACGCCATCCACGCTCTGTTTGACTCAATGCCCAGGTGTATCAAGGCCGTTATTACGGCCAGAGGTGGTTGTTCTGGGTACTGATTTCTCAGGATCTATGCACCGAAATTACTTGAAAATGTAATCACATGTGGCCGGCCAGGGTGGCCGAGCGGTTCTAGGCGATACGGTCTGGAACCGCGGGACCGCTACGGTCGCAGGTTCGAATCCTGCCTTGGGCATGGATGTGTGTGATGCCCTTAGGTTAGTTAGGTTTAAGTAGTTCTAACTTCTAGGGGACTGATGACCTCAGATGTTAAGTCCCATAGTGCTCAGAGCCATTTGAAGCATATTTTTGTAATCACATGTGAGTTCTAGTATAATATATTTGTCCAATGAATATCCGTTTATCATCTGCATTTCTCCTTGGTGTTGCAATTTTAATGGCCAGTAGTGTATTAGCAATCAGCTCAAAATCATAACCGACACACTACTTCAGTCAGGTGGCGTTAGTAAGAAAGTTTGTGCAAGTACTCCTCTTTAAGAGTTATGCATAGGGCCGTAATTTTCGCGTTGTCCATTTTACTTGGCGCACAAAAATTTGGAGGTGAGTTCTTAAAGAGGTAGACGCCCACAATTAGTTTTGGAGGGTTAATGGAATTTCTGCACCTCAGGGCTCTACAGCTTTCAAGTCAACGACGCGCGCTGTGTGCGTGGTGCGCTAGGCCACGTGCAGGCAACAGAGCGTTGGGCCGTGCCCCCGTTCCTACCGAGATGACACGCGACGCGCAGAGGCGCCGGTTTTGGTGGCGCGAGTCAAGGCCAACCCCACCCGCGCACATTCAAATTAAGCAGTAAGTTATGGCGCCGGAACCGTTTACAAGCGGCGCCAATTTATTAGCTCGTACCCTTGAGACAACGGACGCTGACTGCGCGGGGGTCAAGGCGCTATGTTTGCTTAGCGGGCTCCACTTCGCCGAACGCAGCGTCTGCGGAAGACGTAAATCTGCGGCGGATTTCAGTTTTATAATGAGTTGTCCTTCGCCCACCCCCGCGACGTCTGCTACTTGCTGGAGACAGTGCAGTATGGCTCTCCCGAACGCAGCTGTATCGTAAGTCTCGACGAAGGTGTATATGGTAATGATGGAGTCCTCGGAAGGTAGTAAGGAATTATCATACGCGTTCTAACTGATGAACTGCCCGATACTAACACATGGGTTCATTTAACACTCTTCTAATGAGCAAAATGTTCCGCCTCCGTAGCTGAGTGTTGGGAATAGATGGCTGGCATTCGGAGGAGCCGGGTTCGATTCCCGTCATTGTCCGGTGCGAGGACTCGTACAGTCTGCCCTCAACCACGTGCTACTTCTTGAGGACCTACCTGATTGTGAAGTAACTACTTCAAGGTCTGGAAAGTCAATAAAACGGCACTAAGACCCTCCAAAGTCGACAAAACAGCCTCAAAAACGGTGTGCGAACCACATTCCACTCCATATCGTACCAGCGTGACGGTGCGTGGAAGAGTAGACTACTCTGCCCCGTCAACATCCCTTGGACTTTCAGTGCCTGGACCAGGAATTCATTGCCGGCCGCGGTGGTCTAGCGGTTCTGGCGCTGCAGTCCGGAACCGCGGGACTGCTACGGTCGCAGGTTCGAATCCTGCCTCGGGCATGGGTGTGTGTGATGTCCTTAGGTTAGTTAGGTTTAAGTAGTTCTAAGTTCTAGGGGACTTATGACCTAAGATGTTGAGTCCCATAGTGCTCAGAGCCATTTTGAACCAGGAATTCATTTAATGATAACAATACGATATTACATAATATCCGACCAGCTTGGCTGCTGGGGTGAGGACCTCTAAAGAAACAGGAATTTTATTTATTACGCTATTGGTGAGGAATCTAGAAACAATAACGGATGTTAAATATCTGTGTTCATCCGCGCGGAGCAATATGAAGTGGAACAACATATGAAGCTTGTTGCAGGAAAATCACGAACCAAACTGAGATTCACTGAAAGAAGCCTAAGCAAATGTCATTCCCTGTTACATAACCCTCATTCAGTGGAAGACTATGGGAACTTTGCCCAGTTGACTATTCATATTCTGACAGGATAGGTACCGAGTAGAGCTGGACAACAAATTACTTTCGCCCACACACGTATTGTGAAATGATTGTGGCAGTAAAGTTGAAGAACTTATGAATGGAACATTCAGGATGGGATAGTAGTGTGTGAAATACTGCCTACTCCATGTCATAACGTGATTTATTTAGTGCAGATTCTAGTGTGCTTGTCGAACGCTCGCTTCCGTATTGAAGACAAACAAGCGACACTTCTTCGACAAGCCAGATACAAAGAACTTTTCTTGACGATAAAATTTCCTCTAGTATCTGAAACGACACCGCCGGCCGTTGTGGCCGTGCGCTTCTAGGCGCTTCAGTCTGGAACCGCGTGACCGCTACGATCGCAGGTTCGAATCCTGCCTCGGGCATGGATGTGTGTGATGTCCTTAGGTTAGTTGGGTTTAAGTAGTTCTAAGTTCTAGGGGACTGATGACCACAGATGTTAAGTCCCATAGCCGGCCGAAGTGGCCGTGCGGTTAAAGGCGCTGCAGTCTGGAACCGCAAGACCGCTACGGTCGCAGGTTCGAATCCTGCTTCGGGCATGGATGTTTGTGATGTCCTTAGGTTAGTCAGGTTTAATTAGTTCTAAGTTCTAGGGGACTAATGACCTCAGAAGGTGAGTCCCATAATGCTCAGAGCCATTTGAACCATTTTTTTGTTAAGTCCCATAGTGCTCTGGGCCATTTGAACCATTTTTTTTTTTAAACGACCCCTAACGTCTGGTAACGCTTGACAGCAAATTTTGAGAGATACGGACATGCTTTTGAAATGTACTTGGATATTCTAATTTTTTCACAATTTGAACAAAAAATTTTTAACATAAATACGGCTAAATTCGTTCTATCTTGCAGAATGATAATCGTTCGCCTCACGAAAATGTCTAAAACGTTTGTATCAAATCTTGATTAAAATTACTTAGTGCTTCTTAACTGAGAATAAATTAAGACAAAATTACAAGTCATTGTAAGTCACAAATTTACTCGAAAAAGTTGCTAGCGGAAATTTCTGTTCATTTTACGTAGTTAACATTCAGTAAATACATAACAAAACTAAAACATCTATTATGTGAATACATTTCGTGAGTACACATAACAAGTAATCATTCTTTTCCGGGAAGTGTTTTAATATGTAACGGATTCCAGTTTCTATCTCTAAATAACTTCATTCAAATTTAACATTAATATTCTGCTTATAGTCGACTAACAGCAACTCCATTACTGCTCTTTGAACTACTTCTCGGTTCATACTCGTAAGTTGGAAAGTTAGAGTCGTATGCGACAAACGTGATGAAATCAGACCGCTTATAAACTGTCTCCGACCGCCAACCATGAAGTTTCATTTACAGAGAACAAACAGGTAGACCAGAATATTCTAAGAAATTTGTCTGGTAGCAGATGGTCACGCACTGATTATCGCTGAAATTTGTCACACGTCATATGAATTTAGAGCTATTTTGCTTCAGATTATTTCCAACGATCACGATATAGATCAAGAAAACCATTACCCATAGACAGGATCGTATAGTGCAACGATAAAAAGAACGGTGTATTTGGGAAATTCTGACGTCTGAAATATCGAAATTTCGTAGCAATATTTATGCTAAAAAGCATCCTAATAGCTACAACTGGTTATAGGATCCTGAAGATTACGAGACGGTAAATTGTGGGATCTCAGCCGGAGCATTAGGCATCTCAAATGTTTACATTTTGGTTGATATCGGACCACTGAAACGGATGTCATTTATCATGGACCACGACTCTGTTCTGGAGCCGTGAACAACTATTTCAAAAGTGCCATGTGAAACAAAATCATGCCTGTGATGGGAGACTGTGCAGTTCCAGTGTCGCTTTGGTGTTATTAATGGCAGTGAGTGAGAAAACCGGTGCTGACTCACAACCTTCTCCTCCCGAAAACAACCACAGCGAACAGATTATCATCAGCAGAGTCACTTGAGGCACCGTGGTGAGGTCTGGAATTTAATTCAAGGCATTAATGCAAGGTATAGTGATAAGGTATCGTATGTCACCACACGCACCCCCCTTGAATCTAATCGGCTGTCACTGCGTCGAGTCCGCAGCTCGTGGTCGTGCGGTAGCGTTCTCGCTTCCCACGCCCGGGTTCCCGGGTTCGATTCCCGGCGGGGTCAGGGATTTTCCCTGCCTCGTGATGACTGGGTGTTCTGTGGCGTCCTTAGGTTAGTTAGGTTTAAGTGGTTCTAAGTTCTAGGGGACTGATGACCATAGATGTTAAGTCCCATAGTGCTCAGAGCCATTTGAACCATTTGAACCACTGCGACGAGCGCCTACACTTGGCTCCGGAGGTGCGAAATAAAACATCCTATCGATTGCTGAAGATCTTAGCCATGAAGTGGCACATATAGTTATCATATTGGCGAAGCATGAATTCTGAACCACGTCCCATGAGACTGACGCTCATTGTGTGATACTATTGCCACAGCCCGGTGTATGGCGTGGATCACGGGTAATTCCGTCCCGAAAATATTCTCATGTTAATTGGCATACGGCGACATAACAGATGCTCGCGACGGAAATATGCTATGCCCGGACATGTGCGGGTGGCCATGGTGATAATGGAAACAAGGAACAGAGAGCAATATCTGCGAAATAACCAGTAATATTCTGAGGAAAAACACAACTGAAATAGAACTACTAGCCATGTGAAAACGTAGGAGGCCCGTCTCTCATAGATAAAACATTGCTACAGAGCAATCACAAGAAAAGCAAACATGGGCTTGTAGTTCACGATTTATTACACAAATCTCCAAAACAGCTTTACAAAATCTTTTACAAAACTGGCTTTCCAGTAGCCACCAATAACAAGGATAATCAAAGCCCTTATACAAGCTTTACATGAGTACATAGAATGAAACAAGTTAAGTAAAGATCCTTCCCTTCTAATTAAACAAATAAAGGGACCCCAATGAATATGCATGACAATCGTAATTCTCCACAAAGATAACAGGAATTTACTGGGACAAAATCCCCACAGGTATATTAAGCAACAGTATAGAGAATTTAATAACAACTTGTTGAACAATTTCAGCAATGGGAAGCTTAGCCACTTAAACAGATCAATGGAATTCCACTAATAATATAATGACTACTCTGTAGAACTCACTCGTGGAATTCCTTCCAAGTATAACACCCAATATGTGCAAAACAGTTATTTTAATAGTCACATTAAATTCCATGCGACAGCGGGTACACTCCGGCGGATGACCCACACAAATGCAAATGAAACCAGTTACTAGGAACAGGGCACGCACCTTGGTTCAACTTGAACACCCTAACAAGAAAACTCCCCAAATAATAGCGAGAGAGAGAAAAATACTTAACTTCTGTTAACTACTGGGGCGAGCAGCGACATTGAAGGGATACAACCAAGTAGCGTGGAGCGTCTCCAAAACGTAGCTGGCCGACCAAACAGCACCCGAACACATTTCCCCCAAGGCGCCGTCCTCAGTATCAGTCAATCGGGAACTGGGGAACTGGTTGTGCCCGCCGCTGGTAGTACACTGTAACATTTTTAAAACAAAACAAGGACAGACAACCAAAGCAAAAGAGACAACACAAAACACTCTGGTTTCAAGGTTACGCCCCCTTTAAATTTAACACTTCAAATAAATGACACGGAAAATTATTCACTTCTTACAGTTCATAATTCAGAATTTTCACAGGAAGCCCCTCCATTAAAGAGCATAAAGTCAGGAGAAGTTAACGGCCTGCGAAACCACGAATATTAAAACTATAATACAAGACACAAATATGACAGCCCCTTCAAACGGAGACCACAGAATAAATCACAAGTTACTTAAGTACAATATAAACCCACTGTCTTAACACAAAACATGGCCTGCGCACTGTGTTATAATGATTCACGCAAGTTTCACACTATTCACGCTTAGTACTCTCGTCACTGGGCAGTGTTTTATGTTCTGAATACCACTATTCACCATATATCTACCAGAAACAAGAGTGAATTCCTTATTTCCACCTCAGCGGGATAATCAAACTCAAACACTCTTTCCGACTGTGGACACAAATTACGATCAGATTGATCACTAATGCCACTTCAAAGAAAATAGCAGGTGCCCACCGTTAGTAACAGCAAGCGACAAGGCTCCACATAGCGTACATAGGCATCCAACATCAAGTCGTATTATATACACTTTTGCTAGTACATTAGAGGCCATCACCACAAATCCGGCGCTGACACACTTCTCAAATCATAACACCGCGCCGCGAGCAACCAACGCTCCACGTAAGTGTCACTGCGAGACTCCACAACACAACCTACTCCCGTACCACTGGCAAGCACAACCTCAAGCGCTCTGGAGCGGAAAACCAAGACCCACATCGCCGGAAGCGCCGCGCTTAAATAGCGGCCAGAAGAGGAAAACCAAAGAAAAAACAAGCATGCCGGAACAACCTGGATTGCTGCCCGGACCAGAAAGAGTGTCACTGGCGCCAGCGATTCCCCCCATAGCTCAATGGGTGCTTGAGCGATATACAATTTCAACAATTAGTAAACAACTCTTTAAGAAGCTGATAGTTATTGCCCAGAGCTCTTGTATTTCATCTACTTCATTGGCAATTGCGATAACAGTGAGATTACTCAAGACTAGCTGCATCCAATAGTCTATCCTGACATTGAAATCCGTCGCAGGAAATGTAATAAAAGAAGATCGGGACTTAGCCCTTTAAAATGTCAAAATGATTTGGATATAGCAAGATAAACTGACACTAGCCCTGCAAAATGGTATGGTGGTTTAAAATATAGATGTCGCGCACCAGCCACTTCAAATATTAAATGGACCTCAACATAGAAACAATAATCGGGCACTAACCCCTTTAAATTATTACTGATTAAAAACAATTAACACCAAACATTAGCAACCAGATGTCGGGCATTAGCCCCATCAAATATTAAACGAGGTTCAATATAGAAAACATAAGGCGGATGCTAGCCCTTATTTTATCTGACATGATTTACAAACTATTAACTGATCTATAGATTATTAATCGTAATAAACCGGCCAAAAGCTCAAAAGAAATTTGCATGAGTTTCACCTCGACAAGAGAGCGCTTAGTTGATTTTACTCGATCAAACCTTTTCTCAGTTCGTAACTTCCACAAATGCAGTGCCGAAATTATCGATCCAGCTAGCAACCGCCCAAAACAGCTGGGGCGGAGGGCTGGTGGGAAAGGGGGGGGGGGGGGGAGGCCGAAGCTGTGGAACGGTCGCTAGTGCCCGCAGCAAAGTACCACAACAGAATAACTTGCAGCGTGTTTAACAGCCAACAGCACATTACATAGGCAACCAGTTTGAGTTATAGAACACGGAGAAACTATTGAAAGTCACACATTTTAAGGACAAGAGAGAGCACAAAACCTCCTCAATGAACAACGATTTTCTTTACAAAAAGGGCAAACGGTTCATTTCCTGGTACTGCTCGGCACAGACAAAAGCGTTAAACAAGTACAGTGCCTGGCTCAACCAGGATAGGGCGCCTTCGAACACCTGGGCGTGCGAGTAAAATAACGCCCGTCAAACAGCATTTGCTCTTCCGGAATGGCTACGAAAACGGAACTGTCATTTATCGTTCACTCTCAATAACGATCGAGTGCAGGACTTTACCACAGGGATAATCTTTCCGAGTAACACCACAGTTCTCATCCCAATCTCGTCCGGCGTAGTCGTTGCCAAGTTCCGTGAGCCACAACTAACTGCCGCGTGCGACATCGTGCACCGTGCTCTCGCGCGCCAGCACACACTTGGGCTCAATTCTCGTCCCCTCCCGCCGTGAACTCTCTCCCGGCCAAGCTGTCGACCCGGACCTGCCCCGCTCCGCCGTTGGCTCCCTCAACATAGCGCCGTATCCACGTGCAGGTGACTGACGACGGTTCCACCTCATACCACTAGAAAGGGCTCGTTTTCATGTGCACGCGCCTCCAACCTACCAACGCGACATGCGATTAGAGGTCTACATCTGACATTTATGCTCGCTCGAATTGCTCGTTGAGTGTAGTTAAGTCCGGTAGATGTCGATACAGCCGCTTTGGACTAGAAAAGCAGTTGCACGAGTTGTTCAGTCGCTATAGAATCAAAGCGCGTGAACTTGAGACGAAGGAAAGTGTGAAAGCGAAACTTGATTCGAAAGAATATATCCTGAGTGAGAAACACGGTGCTCGTAACAATGATTGGGAAAGATTTTCACTAGCGACTGATAAGGCTATCGACTACATTTACTGTGCCAAGTGATCTGCCCTCCTGTCTTACATGTATGTCACCACAATAGGAAGGTACACGTCTGCAGAACAAGACAAACTGTGAGTACTGAAGCATTAGCAATGTGTGCCGGGGACCTTGGTCCATTTTACATTAATACTAGGTGAAACTTCCTGACAGATTAAAACTGTGTGCCGGACCGAGACTCGAACTCGGGACCTTTGCCTGTCGCGGGCAAGTGCTCTACCATCTGAGCTACCCAAGCACGACGTACGCCCCTTCCTCACAGCTTTACTTCTACCAGTGCCTCGTCTCTTACCTTCCAAACTTTACAGAAGCTCTCCTGCGACCCTTGCAGAACTAGCACTCCTGAAAGATAGGATATTGCGGAGACATGCCTTAGCCACAGCCTGGGGGATGTTTCTAGATGATATTTTCATCCGCAGCGGAATGTGAGCTGATATGAAACTTCCTGGCAGATTAAAACTGCGTGCCGGACCGAGACTCGAAATCGGGACCTTTGCCTTTCGCGGAAAAGTGCTCTACCACAGTTTTAATCTGCCAGGAAGTTTCATATCAGTGCACACTCTGCTGCAGAATGAAAATATCATTCTGGATACATCGAATCTCGATTCGGCACACAGTTTTAATCTGCCATAAAGTTTCACCTGGTATGAATGTAAAAACGGACGACTGTCTCCGGGACACATTGCTAATGCTTCACAACTTACAGTTTGTCCTGTTGTGAAGTCGGGTACCTTCCTATTGTGGTGTCTTATCTGTAAGACAGGAGGACAGATCACTTGTCACAGTACATGTAGTCGATAGCCTCTCCCAAACACTGTTGCGAGCACTGTGTTTCTCACTCAGGATATACTCTTTCGATGTATCAGTTTGGATTCCGTAGAAATATTGGAATACGTGAGGCAATACAGACCCTACGACTTATCTTAGAAGCTAGATTAAGGAAAGGCAAACCTACATTTCTAGCATTTGTTGACTTAGAGAAAGCTTTTGACAATGTTGACTGGAATACTCTCTTTCAAATTCTGAAGGTGGCAAGGGTAAAATACAGGGAGCGAGGCCGACCGCGGTTGTCTAGCGGTTCTAGGCGCTCAGTCCGGAACCGCGCGACTGCTACGGTCGCAGGTTCGAGTCCTGCCTCGGGCATGGATGTGTGTGATGTCCTTAGGTTAGTTAGGTTTAAGTAGTTCTAAGTTCTAGGGGACTGATGACCACAGATGTTAAGTCCCATAGTGCTCAGAGCCATTAGAACCATTTTGAACAGGGAACGAAAGGCT
The DNA here is from genome assembly GCF_021461385.2 of Schistocerca piceifrons. Lineage (NCBI taxonomy): Eukaryota > Metazoa > Arthropoda > Insecta > Orthoptera > Acrididae > Schistocerca > Schistocerca piceifrons. Next base: position 457,967,847 of record NC_060142.1, read on the forward strand.
ATTTACAATTTGTACAGAAACCAGATGGCAGTTATAAGAGTCGAGGGGCATGAAAGGGAAGCAGTGGTTGGGAAGGGAATGAGACAGGGTTGTAGCCTCTCCCCGATGTTATTCAATCTGTAAATTGAGCAAGCAGTAAAGGAAACAAAAGAAAAATTTGGAGTATGTATTAAAATCCAGGGAGAAGAAATAAAAACTTTGAGGTTCGCCGATGACATTGTAATTCTGTCAGAGCCTGCAAAGGATTTGGAAGAGCAGTTGAACGGAATGGACACTGTCGTGAAAGGAGGATATAAGATGAACATCAACAAAAGCAAAACGAGGATAATGGATTGAAGTCGAATTAAGTCGGGTGATGCTGAGGGAATTAGATTAGGAAATGTGACACTTAAAGTAGTAAATGAGTTTTCCTATTTGGGGAGCAAAATAACTGACGATGGTCGAAGTAGAGAGGATATAAAATGTAGACTGGCAATGGCACGGAAAGCGTTTCTGAAGAAGAGAAATTTGTTAACATTGAGTATAGATTTAAGTGTGAGGAAGTCGTTTCTGAAAGTATTTGTGTGGAGTGTAGCCATGTATGGAAGTGAAACATCGACGATAACTAGTTTGCACAAGAAGAGAATAGAAGCTTTCGAAATGTGGTGCTACAGAAGAATGCTCTAGATTAGATGGGTAGATCATATAACTAATGAGGAGGTATCGAATAGGATTGGGGAGAAGAGAAGTTTGTGGCACAACTTGACTAGAAGAAGGGATCGGTTGGTAGGACATGGTCTGAGGCATCAAGGGATCACCAATTTAGTATTGGAGGGCAGCGTGGAGGGCAAAAATCGTAGAGGGAGACCAAGAGATGAATACACTAAACAGATTCAGAAGGATGTGGGTTGCAGTAGGTACTGGGAGATGAAGAAGCTTGCACAGGTTAGAGTAGCATGGAGAGCTGCATCAAACCAGTCTCAGGACTGAAGACCACAACAACATCCCCCAGGCTGTGGCTAAACCACGTCTCCGCGATATCCTTTCTTTCAGGAGTGCTAGATCTGCAAGTTTCGCAGGAGAGCTTCTGTAAAGTTTGGGAGGCAGGAGACGAGGTACTGGCAGAGGTGAAGCTGTGAGGACGGGGCGTGAGTCATGCTTGGGTAGCTCAGATGATAGAGCACTTGCCCGCGAAAGCCAAAAGTCCCGAGTTCGAGTCTCAGTCCGGCACACAGTTTTAATCTGCCAGGAGGTTTCATATCAGCGCACACTCCGCTGCAGAGTGAAAATGTCATTCTGGATGTGGCTGTACATCGGATATAGGGGAATGTGTTACACATTTATTACTGGACATTTTGTTTATCAAGATTAGGCGTTGTGGAACATGATATTCGTGAGAAGGAACAAATCTGGGAAATTTGTTAAGAACTATGCTGAGGAAACGTTATTCAAATTGTTAGGAGTAAACCCCCAGCATTTCAATAACATTTGTTTTGTTACTGACTGAGGTGCTAATACATGCAACGCATTGGATCCTTTCAGCTTTATGCATGCATTATCGGTGTCTTGAACCCAGTCTCGAACACATTTTCAATGACGATTACTTGGTGAATGAGGATGCAGTGGTTTATTCCACGACTTACGCTGCCGGAGGTGCTCCCCGTTTCATGAAGAAAACTGGTGACGTGAATTCGATACAGGCAAGCTTTAAGCAACAAATGGAGACTAGGTGGGATAGCGTCTTTAGAATACTACAGTCTGTTCTTTAGCTTCTCTGAAAAACATACTGGTTACGACAACAACACCGCAAAAGAACTCATGACATTTTTAGAGCCAGCCAAAGATGCAATAAGAGAACTGGAAGGCGAGAAGTTTCCAAAAATTGAATTTGTTTTGTTATGGGTGCACAAACTGAAAAGTCATTGTAATACAAATAGTTCAAATGGCTCTGAGCACTATGGGACTTAACTTCCGAGGTCATCAGTACCCTAGAACTTAGAACTACTTAAACCTATCTACCCTAAGGACATTACACACATCCACGCCCGAGGCAGGATTCGAACCTGCGACCGTAGTGGTCGCGCGGTTCCAGACTGCAGCGCCTAGAACCGCTCGGCCACCCCGGCCGGCATTGTAATACAGGGCCCGAAGATACTGAGGTATGTTTGTATTACCGACGACCCAGTTTTCTTGTTTAAAACGCGCTGCGTGTCCACCCATGAAAACCACAGACGGCTATTTTCATTGTCACCGGTATTTTGGCACTAACAGTACAAATGTGTCAGTATTAACTACTAATAATAGATGCGAGCGCTGAAAGAGCGCTGTCTCCGTCCCATAGAGGAGAAAACCGAAATTCGGACATTACACAGAATAGTGGCACTTGTTTGGTTGCACTTCCAGTTATTGAAAATGTTTGTTTCTGACAGAGATGAGACGTTAAAAACTGTGCGTCAAATATGCGATGAAATATCGGTTGCTGATGAGCTAACACAAAATTACAACGTGGTAGTAACATCTTAATTTTGTTTTTCTGATACTTGCAAAATTTTATTTGGGGCCGTTGAGAGAATGTCACCTGCGCTCATCAGCCAAGAAAATGAAGTCTCTGTTTTCCGAGTGATTAGACTGTGGGCCCCAAAACGAGTCGATTCACTGTGATTGCGGTAACCGGTAATTAACTTGCAGACCATTTCTTCCTGTTATATTTCTAATTTATTAGGTGTTAAGGTTCACATATGTACATTTAAATCGTTAAAGCAGATGGTACTATAAAAGAACCAGCAATGTGATTTTTCATTAGCATCATTACAAAACTGGTACTTAAATATTTAGCGTTTGAAACTCCAAACAGTCTCCGAATTCTCGTTATTGCATAAAGCAATCTATTTTCTTTTATGGACCACAGCGATATCGCTATTAGACACCACCACACACGTTCGCCTGCAGCGTAACTAAAGTGATGTGAATGTCGTTTATCAACTGATCGCAGTACATCGGGTGAGACGCCAGCCTGCAGGCAAACAAAACCGCTGCTAAAGCGATCGCAACATCGGGGCGGCGACCGCGCCAGACTTGGCGGCCTCTGTCCTCCCTACGGCGACTCCTTCGGGCACAGTCTGCTCACTTCGACGTTTCGTACTTCGGCAAGCCATGCCCGAGCGCAGTGTGCTCTACAGAGTATGAGCGAGCAAAATGCCCAATTTGGAGACTTCTAAGTGCGATCTTTGGCGACAACGGAGCCAAATATCGATACATCGTGGCAGCTGTATTAGGTTCTGTCGCCACACTTGAAGTGAAAGATTTCGTGCTCTGCACAAGTCAACAAATTTAAATATCTTCTGGCACGCGTAAATTCTTCATCTCTAACACAGTTCCAGTTCGATAATAATTGGAATGTGCAGACTGAAATTTAACTGCCAATAAAAGTTCATAATATTGTCGTCCTGAGACTTCTCTCTTTAAACATTTTTGTTCAACTGAAAAGTAAGATACGTTCACAATTTATCAATAATAGCAATAGTGTGTTCACTTTTGCTGTGGTTTACAGTACTTTCAGAAAAATGTAGTTGAATCTGTCAGGTATGAGAAGAAAAAATAAAAAGATGGCGAGTCTGATTGCAATGTAGCAACAACAACAGAATTAGTACCTTAGTGTCCTAGGATATGACGAGAGGTGCTAGTATTGGTCAAAAAAAAAAAGGACAGAAGTTACGACTGTAGATACAATGTACCAAATAAAAATCGCCAAGCAGCCATATATTTTCAGGAGTTATTTTATTTACACGAATGGTTTCGGTATTTCATTGATGTCGTCTTCAGGCCCCTAGGCACTCCATGTATAGAGAATCAGATACATTGATGCATGCTTAGCCGGAGCCGTCAATACCTGGATGAGTGTGTACTTCGAAGTTTTGACAATAGCTGAGCACTTGAGCAGTCCTACAGGTACTGATGGCTCGGGCTACGCATGCATCGATGTATGTGACTCTCTATACGTGGATTGCTGACGATGGCATTAGTGAAATAGCGAAACTGCTTGTCTAAATAACAACTTCTGAAAACATACGGCAGTTTGGTGACTGTTCTTTGGTAAATATCTGATCGTCCGCTGTCCCGTAATCACGATGCATCAACAGAGAGCAAATTCACTTTGTGTCTTGTACCATGTGCACGCAGTAGAAATAATACGACGCACTAGAGAAAGCGTGGTACAAAACAAACACGTTTGCCCACCAAGTTAATCGCGTGAACGCTTTTAAAGGGTGCGATCTGTTTTGATTAGAGCGGTGACAGGCAATCTATCGCAGTATGCAAGAGTGGGCGTGCCGGAGGCAACAGCTCACTTTCGTCGCCCGTTGGCCAACACTCGTTGACGCTCACGGACGTCGGAAGGCGACAGACGCAACAAGGGTCCACCGGGTATTAGCGCAAACCCGTTTACCGTGTGGCAATGCAGACAATAGGAATTAAGCAACGGCGGCGGCTGGACCTGCTGCCGGCAGCCATTAACAAGCGGCCCTCGCTCGGCCGGGCTGACACTGGGGCGCGCCCGCGGGCTGCGGCCACACTCGCGTGCTCAGACGGGCCGGCCGGCGCTGCCGCCCGCGGCGGCCACGCGCTGCCGCCTAGCGCTCCAGCAGATCGTAGGTGGCGTGCCGGTAGTGGAGTCCGAGTTCCGGAACGTTTACGTAAGGAGAAAGATTAGAAAAGCTCACTACGAATATGGCGGTGCTGTTGTTAGAGGTCAGATGCGAATGTCATCTACTTACGAGTAATTGGAGTCTTAGCATTTCTGCAAAGAGGCGTTCTGTAACGAGGTGGTAATGTATGTAATAACCTAGGCGTTGGCTAGGCTGACTCAAGAAAGCTAGAATTTCGATGGTTGTGAAAAATGTATGAAAGTAGGTCAATCCAAATGTGAAACCTAATTTAGCAACATCCGTAGGAAATCGTTCCGGAAAACCTTTTCAAATTAGTTCTGTGGAAATTTCGCTGTACTTACGGTAATCATCTTAACAAAGGCCACACCAATCCTTGGGATGGCCATACAATTTACGGATCACCTTTTCCCACTTTCGAACTATTATTTGACAAGGACAAGACATTATGTGAACATACACTACTGGCCATTAAAATTGCTACACCACGAAGATGACATGCTACAGACGCGAAATTTAACCGACAGGAAGAAGATGCTTCGATATGCAAATGATTAGCTTTTCAGAGCATTCACACAAGGTTGGCGCCGGTGGCGACACCTACAACGCGCTGACGTGAGTAACGTTTCCAACCGATTTCTCATACACAAATAGCAGTTGACCGGCGTTGCCTGGTGAAACGTTGTTGTGATGGCTCATCTAAGGAGGAGAAATGCGTACCATCACGTTTCCGACTTTGATAAAGGTCGGATTGTAGCCTATCGCGATTGCGGTTTTTTCATATCGCGACATTGCTACTCGCGGTGGTCGAGATCCAATGACTGTTAGCAGAATATGGAATCGATGGGTTCAGAAGGGTAATACGGAACGCCGTGCTGGATTCCAGTTGCCTCGTATCACTAGCAGTTGAGGTCATCTTATCCGCATGGCTGTAACGGATCGTGAAGCCAAGTCTCGATTCCTGAGTCAACAAATGGGGTCGTTTGCAAGACAACAACCATCTGCACGAACAGTTCAACGACGTTTGGAGCAGCATGGACTATCAGCTCGGAGACCATGGCTGCGGTTACCCTTGACGCTGCATCACAGACAGGAGCGCCTGCGATGGTGTACTCAGCGACGAACCTGGGTGTACGAATGGCAAAACGTCATTCTTTCGGATGAATCCAGGTTCTGTTTACAGCATCATGATGGTCGCATCTGTCTTTGGCGGCATAGCGGTGAACGCACATTGGAAGCGTGATATGCCATACTGGCGTATCACCCGGCGTGATGGTATAGGGTGCCATTGGTTACACGTCTCGGTCACCTCTTCTTCGCACTGACGGCAGTTTGAACTGTGGCCGTTACATTTCAGATGCCTTTCGACCCGTGGCTCTATCCTTCATTCGATCCCTGCTAAATCCTACATTTCAGCAGGATAATGCAGAACCGCATGTTGCAGGTCCTGTATGGGCCTTTCTGGATATAGAAAATGTTCGACTGCTGCTCTGGCCATCACATTCTCCAGACCTCTCACCAATTGAAAGCTTCTGGTCAATGTTGGCCGAGCAATTGGCTCGTCAAAATATGCCAGTCACTGCTCTTGATGAACTTTGGTATCGTGTTGAAGCTGCATGGGCAGCTGTGCCTGTACACGCCATCCAAGCTCTGTTTGACTCAATGCCCAGGCGTATCAAGGCCATTATTACGGCCAGAGATTGTTGTTTTGGGTACTGATTTCTCAGGATCTATGCACCCAAATTGAGTGAAAATGTAATCACATGTCAGTTCTAGTATAATATATTTGTCCAATGAACACCCGTTTATCATCTGCATTTCTTCTTGGTGTAGCAATTTTAATGGCCAGTAGTGTATATTGAAGGTCTTTAGCTTAGCCACTGGGGAAACACCTTACCCATTATTACCCACATTGCTTTCCAGAAAGAAGTAACGAACAAGTTTTCCTGAAATTTTGTAACACGTTATCGGTTGGCACAGAAAGGGAAATATGAACTCCTTCGTCTCTCTTTCTCAGTGTGATGCGTTCTCGCTCTTGCCGCCACGCTGGCTTCAAGCGAGAGAAGAAAAACTGAAAGCGGGCACCAAATCCAATAACTGTTGCTTACAATTCGTTGTTTCTGATAAATTTATATCTGAATAGATAGCCTCATTTGCCCAAACAAATCTTAAGTTTGAACGTCCACTGAACAGCATACGTAGTCTCATTGCAATTGTGGAATAATTCCTTTATGACACGTGTAGCAGCGAATTCACATTCGGGACACAACAGACACTCTGAAAGTTCATACTTTCGTCCGTTTGTGATCTTGGGGAGAGTTCGTTATGCCACACGGTACTTCAAAGACATCCCAGTTAAACTGTTCCAGTCAGTAAAAGCTGTATAAATTATTGATTTAGTTTCAAGTTATTTTGTAATTGTTGTTGCAGTAATGGTATTAACATAAGAATACGCAAATATTTCACATTAAGTATATGACATGTGGTCAAGTAAGACGTCAATGGGGAACAATGATAACAATAAGCTCCCATCTCTGGGTGAGTGTACATTCTGTAAAAAAAAAAAAAAAAATGACAAGGAAAGAAAAATATTTATCATCTCGTCGTCTACGTTCACCTTCAACAATGACGTCCAACTTATACTGCGCAACTTCTGGTAATTCATTAAAAGCGTTACATCCTGTTATTTTAGGAATTTCAACTGACAGTCTTAAGAATTTTTGTGCCTTAATGGACTCAACTATATAGGGTGATTAAGCTGCTTCTACCAACGGATTTCATGCAACCCACAGAGCTCACAAATACTACGTGTTAGATTTTCATATTCTCTTACTCGCTACAGCACAGTGTTAGTCCTTCAGAAAAAAACAAACAGGACCTTTTGCAATAAATTTAAGCTCGTTAAATTTTGTACAGGGATACATTTTCGCTGGAGGCCGTAGTTCCCGAATTATTTCAGAGAAACTTACAAAAGTGACCTTCGAATGCATTTTTCCTGAATAATTCGAAAACTGTGGGCTCCAGCGAAAAATGCATCGGAATTCAAAATTTAACTACTTTCAATTTCATACAAAAGGGTACTTTTCATTTTTTCTATAGGACTAACAGTTTGCGCTTAGCGAGCGAGAGAATATGAAAACCTTACGCGTGGATCTTGAAGGTGTCGCGGGTTTGCACACGTAAGTTATCGGTAGGGGTAGCTCTATCACCCTGCATAGCTACTGAATTCCTTCTATTGAGCCACGTAAACAAGACGGGGCAAAATGGTTCAAATGGCTCAGAGCACTATGGGACTTAACCTCTGTCATCAGTCCCCTAGAACTTAGAACTACTTAAACCTAACTAACCTAAGAACATCACACACATCCATGCCCGAGGCAGGATTCGAACCTGCGACCGTAGCGGTCGCGCGGTTCCGTACTGTAGCGCCTAGAACCGCTCGGCCACTCCGGCGGGCAATACGGGGCACTGTGCTGGAATATGAGTATATTTACAGTGGATTGTTCGAGGGCGGTAGAAGCATATTAAATAGTTGTAAACCCAATCGTCAAGTACCCAACATACATTAATTACCCGCTTTCTGTGTCGAATATAAGAACCATGTGGTCAAGCTAAGTTACACCTAAGAAAGATCCATTTAAGGTCACTTGAGTGAACAATTACAAAATTAGTAAAGCTCGATCCAGAAACCGGAAGTGCAGGACCCATGCTCGGCTATCTTGAAATGTTCCCTTTGTCCGTACCTCAGAATTTCCGGGGTATCACATCAAGTCACACTTGCAGCTGGCCTTAGTTCAACCATGTAACTGTACAAACTTCCAGGATTGGACTATCATGGTCCAGACTCTGAAAAGTAAAACTTCTCCAGTAAGGTAGAAGAAACTGTGGTCGTTATAACATTCTTATTCTGTTACGTGACGCATCATTAAATCAGGTTGTGTCCCCTAACGATTGCAATGTCCCATTTTTAGGCTTTCTGAGAAAAAGAGTGACTCCACAGATGTCAATAACTACCACCCACTGTCACTCCATACATCATTTTCTAAAACTCTAGACACGGTTATGTTCTCTAGGGTTATAACACACATACTTGGTAGTGGTTTATTTAACCAATCTCATTTGGATTTCAAGAGGAGCATTCCACTAAGTCAGCTCTTAACACGTATACCGTACGCATAAAATAATCTTTGATTGATAAAACAACACCAACTGAGATCCTCTGTGACGTATGTAACGCACTTGCTTGTGTCAATCCTAATACTCTATTAGAGAAGTTAAATTTTTATAGGGTAAGTAGTTCAGATAATGTCTGGTTTGGCTCTTGTTTAAGGAAGACAATGCAGAAATTCCGTAGGCTGTTGGCGGAGAAATTACAATAGGAGTCCAATAAGGTTTAGTAATTCACCCACTACCGTTTCTGCTTTGTGTTAATGATCTGTCATTTTATTTGAATCATGAGGCCTTTCTGCAAATGATATAAGCATTGGTCAGAAGCTGAACAAAGAAGCCTCAGCAGATAAAATCGTAAATGATGATAAAAAGGGTAGAAAATTACAGGTTCTTAGATGTACATACTGATGAAAATTAACTGGAAAAACAATATAGTCGACCTACTAAAACGGTTAGTTTCAATACCTTTGCCATAAAAATAATTGCAAATTTTGGGGATATAGAAGTCAGTAAGTTAAGACATATTGCATATTTTGATTCGTTGACGTCTGTGTGATAATATTCTGTGATAACTTCTCGCTTAGGCAAAAAATATTCATTGAGCAAGAGAAAGTAATCATAATTATGTGTGGAGTTCACATATTGCAGGAATCTCTTTCAGCAACTGGGAACAATAACCACAGTCTTGCAGTAGGTTTATTCACATTTGGAATTTGTTATCAATATTCCATGTAATTTTGAGAGTTACGGAGATATACACAAACAGAACACCAGTAGGAAACTTAATTTGCATTAACCTTTGATGAATCTAGTTTTGGCACAGAAAACTCTTTGACAAATGACATTGAAATAATATGCCTGACCAATAGTGGAAACGTTTTTAAGTGTAGATTACTGATCTTTCCGATTGACGACTCCTTCTGTACCACAGACTAATTCTGAACAGAGTTAGAGTGGGCTATCTTTCATCAGAGTTCGCCATACTATACTTAAGGTCGTTCTAATAACGATATAGATACAGCAATAAGGAATAGCGCAGTAGGCAGTACAGTTGAAGAGGAATGGACATCTCTAAAAACGGCCATCACAGAAGTTGGGAAGGAAAACATAGGTACAAAGAAGGTAGCTGCGAAGAAACCATGGGTAACAGAAGAAATACTTCAGTTGATTGATGAAAGGAGGATGTACAAACATGTTCCGGGAAAATCAGGAATACAGAAATACAAGTCGCTGAGAAATGAAATAAACAGGAAGTGCAGGGAAGCTAAGACAAAATGGCTGCAGGAAAAATGTGAAGACATCGAGAAAGATATTATTGTCGGAAGGACAGACTCAGCTTACAGGAAGGTCAAAACAACCTTTGATGACATTAAAAGCAACGGTGGTAACATTAAAAGTGCAACGGGAATTCCACTGTTAAATGCAGAGGAGAGAGCAGATAGGTGGAAAGAATACATTGAAAGCCTCTATGAGGGTGAAGATTTGTTTGATGTGGTAGAAGAAGAAACAGGAGTCGATTTAGAAGAGATAGGGGATCCAGTATTAGAATCGGAATTTAAAAGAGCTTTGGAGGACTTACGGACAAATAAGGCAGAAGGGATGGATAACATTCCATCAGAATTTCTAAAATCATTGGGGGAAGTGACAACAAAACGACTATTCACGTTGGTGTGTAGAATATATGAGTCTGGCGATATACCATCTGACTTTCGGAAAAGCATCATCCACACAATTCCGAAGACGGCAAGAGCTGACAAGTGCGAGAATTATCGCACAATCAGCTTAACAGCTCATGCATCGAAGCTGCTTACAAGAATAATATACAGAAGAATGGAAAAGAAAATTGAGAATGCGCTAGGTGACGATCAGTTTGGCTTTAGGAAAAATAAAGGGACGAGAGAGGCAATTCTGACGTTACAGCTAATATTGGAAGCAAGGCTAAAGAAAAATCAAGACACTTTCATAGGATTTGTACACCTGGAAAAAGCGTTCGACAATATAAAATGGTGCAAGCTGTTCGAGATTCTGAAAAAAGTAGGAGTAAGCTATAGGGAGAGACGGCTCATATACAATATGTACAACAACCAAGAGGGAATAATAAGAGTAGACGATCAAGAACGAAGTTCTCGTATTAAGAAGGGTGTAAGACAAGGCTGTAGCCTTTCGCCCCCACTCTTCAATCTGTACATCGAGGAAGCAATGATGGAAATAAAAGAAAGTTTCAGGAGTGGAATTAAAATACAAGGTGAAAGGATATCAATGATACGATTTACTGATGACATTGCTATCCTGAGTGAAAGTGAAGAAGAATTAAATGATCCGCTGAACGGAATGAACAGTCTAATGAGTACACAGTATGGTTTGAGAGTAAATCGGAGAAAGGCGAAGGTAATGAGAAGTAGTAGAAATGAGAACAGCGAGAAACTTAACATCAGGACTGATGGTCACGAAGTCAATGAAGTTAAGGAATTCTGCTACCTAGGCAGTAAAATAACCAATGACGGACGGAGCAAGGAGGACATCAAAAGCAGACTCGCTATGGCAAAAAAGGCATTTCTGGCCAAGAGAAGTCTACTAATATCAAAAATCGGCCTTAATTTGAGGAAGAAATTTCTGAGGATGTACGTCTGGAGTACAGCATTCTATGGTAGTGAAACATGGACTGTGGGAAAACCGGAACAGAAGAGAATCGAAGCATTCGAGATGTGGTGCTATAGACGAATGTTGAAATATACACTCCTGGAAATGGAAAAAGAACACATTGACACCGGTGTGTCAGACCCACCATACTTGCTCCGGACACTGCGAGAGGGCTGTACAAGCAATGATCACACGCATGGCACAGCGGACACACCAGGAACCGCGGTGTTGGCCGTCGAATGGCGCTAGCTGCGCAGCATTTGTGCACCGCCGCCGTCAGTGTCAGCCAGTTTGCCGTGGCATACGGAGCTCCATCGCAGTCTTTAACACTGGTAGCATGCCACGACAGCGTGGACGTGAACCGTATGTGCAGTTGACGGACTTTGACCGAGGGCGTATAGTGGGCATGCGGGAGGCCGGGTGGACGTACCGCCGAATTGCTCAACACCTGGGGCGTGAGGTATCCACAGTACATCGATGTTGTCGCCAGTGGTCGGCGGAAGGTGCACGTGCCCGTCGATCTGGGACCGGACCGCAGCACGGATGCACGCCAAGGCCGTAGGATCCTACGCAGTGCCGTAGGGGACCGCACCGCCACTTCCCAGCAAATTAGGGACACTGTTGCTCCTGGGGTATCGGCGAGGACCATTCGCAACCGTCTCCATGAAGCTGGGCTACGGTCCCGCACACCGTTAGGCCGTCTTCCGCTCATGCCCCAACATCGTGCAGCCCGCCTCCAGTGGTGTCGCCACAGGCGTGAATGGAGGGACGAATGGAGACGTGTCGTCTTCAGCGATGAGAGTCGCTTCTGCCTTGGTGCCAATGATGGTCGTATGTGTGTTTGGCGCCGTGCAGGTGAGCGCCACAATCAGGACTGCATACGACCGAGGCACACATGGCCAACACCCGGCATCATGGTGTGGGGAGCGATCTCCTACACTGGCCGTACACCACTGGTGATCGTCGAGGGGACACTGAATAGTGCACGGTACATCCAAACCGTCATCGAACCCATCGTTCTACCATTCCTAGACCGGCAAGGGAATTTGCTGTTCCAACAGGACAATGCACGTCCGCATGTATGCCGTGCCACCCAACGTGATCTAGAAGGTGTAAGTCAACTACCCTGGCCAGCAAGATCTCCGGATCTGTCCCCCATTGAGCATGTTTGGGACTGGATGAAGCGTCGTCTCACGCGGTCTGCACGTCCAGCACGAACGCTGGTCCAACTGAGGCGCCAGGTGGAAATGGCATGGCAAGCCGTTCCACAGGACTACATCCAGCATCTCTACGATCGTCTCCATGGGAGAATAGCAGCCTGCATTGCTGCGAAAGGTGGATATACACTGTACTAGTGCCGACATTGTGCATGCTCTGTTGCCTGTGTCTATGTGCCTGTGGTTCTGTCAGTGTGATCATGTGATGTATCTGACCCCAGGAATGTGTCAATAAAGTTTCCCCTTCCTGGGACAATGAATTCACGGTGTTCTTATTTCAATTTCCAGGAGTGTAGATGGACTGATAAGGTAAGGAATGAGGAGGTTCTACGCAGAATCGGAGAGGAAAGGAATATGTGGAAAACACTGATTAGAAGAAAGGACAAGATGATAGGACATCCGTTAAGACATGAGGGAATGACTTCGATGGTACGAGAGGGAACTGTAGAGGGCAAAAACTGTAGAGCAAGACAGAGATTGGAATACGTCAAGCAAATAATTGAGGACGTAGGTTGCAAGTGCTACTCTGAGATGAAGAGGTTAGCACGGGAAAGGAATTCGTGGCGGGCCGCATCAAACCAGTCAGTAGACTGATGACCCCCCCCCCCCCCCCCCAAAAAAAAAAAAAAAAATACGATTACAATCGTCATAATCACGCAAATACATTTAACAGAGACATTATCCAGTTCAAAGTGTGGCCAGTGGACAGTGTCGACTGATCACATCCATTTCTTTCAGTCATTTCAGAACGATTAATGACCTTGTGAGGCAATCGCCGTATCATTGTAAGAGGTATAGGGGTGAGCAACAGTGCCAGGACTTACCAAGTCCACTACTACCAGCACCAGTCATCATAACGCGCCTGTGCCGAACATGCAATGTATTGCACCGTAATATAAGAGTGAAATTAAAATAACTTTTCCAAACTTCGTCAGTGTATGCTTAATTACATTAACGTTCACACTGAAAAATCTCAGAATGATCAAATGAATATGTCAGGTAAAACATACGATATTAAAAAAAAGTGACACTGAATAATATAACTACAAAGGTAAAAATTGTTCAGAATACGAAAACGTATGTCACAATTAAAAGTTTCAAATCTCAACCTGATCAGAGCAGTATTTTGGTTAAAATCGGAGTTTTTATGAAAAATTAAAACTGCTAAATATTAGACGCAGAAAGCTGAAAATTTGTAAGTAGTCTCAGTTACATGTTCAGACACATATGTGACACCAGTAAACTGCCTCTATTAGTTTTTAAGTTACTTACTAAAAATAGTAGATTAGCTACCATTTGTATTTGTAATAAAAAGTTGTGACTACGGCACTCGATTACATTTTACATTCATAAAATAATGCGTTTGTGCCAAGTTTTAAGACTGCATTTTAAATAAGAATGGTTACAAGGAATCTTAAAGCAGCATTTGACAGGTCATGTTCTACTGTCGGTTCCGTTCTAAAAATTCTATCCGGCAAAGTTTAAAGACAGTCGAGGTAAGCTTTTTCAGTAACTAAAGAAAGTTCAACTCTATTTGTATAAAAATTAAGAAGACTGCAAATCGTTAAACGACAGAGCTGTTAACTAATATGCTCCGCACGGGGTAGCCGTCCGGTGTAAGGCGCCTTAACAAGGGTCGCGCGGCTTCCCCCGTCGGAGGTTCGAGTCCTAGGTGGGGCATGGGCTTGTGTGTTGCTGTTAGTGTAAGTTAGTAGGAACTTACCACAAATTTCCTAATTTTTTAACTAATATGTCTCTGAGGAAGGGGACATTTAGATACTGCTACCTGTGCCTTAGGGCACTTGATAGAAAACTTTCCGTTTGGTGCATATATAAATTCGGCGAGAGAGTCACTTGGAAACGCATTTCACACCCAGACGTCAGTCAAACATCCGCGTGTTTGGTGCCTTCGATAGTGTCAGAGGTCGGCAGTCTTGAAGGAGTTTACGGTAAAAGTAGGAAGTGAATTCGCGAGGACTGTGCACCGTACTGAATCGCTTTGATTTCACGGAAGTAACTGTTTGGCGCTGCCTGCAATGTTGACAAAACCGCATGGCAAGTGGTGAGGTTATTTTCCATTTCTAAGGCGAGCAGTTAACTTTTGATGACTGAAAGTCACAGTCACTGACGATTTTCCTTGGAACTTCCTGCACAAGTCGCCCCTTAAATGTTGGTAGTGTCGTTTCCGATACGGATTTTAGCTACAGTACTGAGACGCATTTTGTGGGTGTGAGCATTTACTGAATATGCCAAACACTTAAAACTCAAAACTTTTATAGACATAGTTCCCGATCCCGCTGAGTAAATAGCAAGTAGGAATATTTTCTTTCAGTGAAAACAAAGAGTAATGTGCAATGCAGGCTGGAAATTATGGTCATTATGTTCTCCATCGCTTTCTGGCTATCGGGCTGACCGCAGAAACAGGTCTCAGGCTGTCGTACACGGAGAAGGTAGATAGAAAGCACGCAGAGACGATTTAAGTGTTTTCGTCAAGACATAACATAAACACAGACCATTTGATTACTATCCGCCGACCCCCACACTTTCTCCAAACAGATAAGCTCATGAAGACCAAAAATCTTTTTTTTTTTTTTTTTTGTTCAGTCTCGTACCTTCTCATTGAAGACAACAAACACTAGATTCCTGCCAGCCTTTATCGTATAGCGTATTTATTAAAAATATTACAAATAAAATACCGTGTTACAGCTGTGTATGGCATAACCCAGTTCTTAACACTTTATGTCATGTTTTGCAAAATTAGACAAAACAAATCTGTCCGATTTTCAGATTGCAATAAACCATAAAAAAACATCTGCAATGAGAGGCAGAGCAAGCCACATACAAACACCACATAAAATATCTATGCACGTATTTTCTCTGAATAATGTGAATAGATTCACCAAAGACGTCACGTTAAGCATGAAGAAATATTTAGCTAGTGCATAGTTTCATTATTTAAATCATGAATCACACAGTTTCAGGCCTTCCAGGAACATCAGTTACTATGAATGAAATTAAGAAATGGTAATATTTCTCGACTGAGTGTCCTCTTTCCAAATACGAGGGGCTACTTTCTTAAGGAGAAATGGAAATATTTGTCCCCCCACTCTCAAATAACTTTCATCGTTCTTTATGTTCTCATTGTGAACATCTTTTCTTGCTATTCAGTCCTTCACTCACAGTTGTTTCCATTACTCTTTCTTTTCCAGCAACGTTAGACAAAAGGGAGGAAATCTGAGTTTAACGTCACCACCAACATTACATTAAATGCCGTTATACATACGATTAACTGTTCGGCATCCATTCCTTAATAACTACGACGGAAAATTTTACGATAGCGTAATAGCTACAGTGAAGTAGTTCGATCAAATGAATTTGATAAATTCTTTGACGAAGATCTTTGTCAAAGATCTTTTACGGTGTAATACGGGCCTAAGTGAGAACATTCGCCTGAACACCGGTGAGCTCAACCCGAAATGCACTCACGAAGCCGCGTACACACTTTCGGAATCTCTTAATTTTTCGTACTGCCCGAAATAACTCTCCCGAGTTCTTAAATTATGAAAATTCCACATCCACTATTTGTGGTTGCATGCCGACTCCTCGATTCTGGAAGCTCCATATTGCTTCATGAAATTACTTAAAGTGTTGGCCTTCCAGCCAGTTAGTATCAGCACTACGTTGAGCACATCATGGGGAAAAGACTCTTCCTTAAAATCAGGCTATTCGACTCCAAACACTTTCCATTTAGGAGGATTAGGGAGACAGTGTCCTATCAACTTCAGGCAGAACAAAATTCAATTTCTGCTGCAAGAGGAATCGGGCCGAGGAGATGCTATAGCGAATTACTGCGTGGCTAGGAAATGATATGTTACAGTAAAAATAAGCATCAAAAATGAGGTATGTAACCATTCCAAAAGTAACTTGATGTGTCTATGTATGATACAAACACTAACGGTACAGAGACATTTATTTTAAGATCAGGTAGTAGCTATTCTATCCGCCTAGCTTTCTCCCTCTCTTTCACTAAATAGCACTCATCGTTCGCAAGTTAAGATACATATATGTCTGCTTTTTCATTCGGAAAATACTAAAATATTGCAGAGAATACATAAAGGAACAATTGACAAGAATGGGGGAAAGACATATAGTAGAAGAAGAATGGATAGCTTTGAGGGATGAATTGGTGAAGGCAGCAGAGGATCAAGTAGGTAAATAGACGAGGGCTAGTAGAAATCCTTGGGTGACAGAAGAAATACTGAATTTAATTGATGAAAGGAGAAAATATAAAAATGCAGTAAATGAAGCAGGCAAAAAGGAATACAAACGTCTCAAAAATGAGATCGACATGAAGTGCAAAATGGCTAAGCAGGGATGGCTAGAGAACAAATGTAAGGATGTAGAGGCTTACCTCACTAGGGGTAAGATAGATACTGCCTACAGGAAAATTAAAGAGACCTTTGGAGAAAAGAGAACCACTTGTATGAATATCAAGGGCTCAGATGGAAACCCAGTTCCAAGCAAAGAAGGGAAAGCAGAAAGGTGGAAGGAGTACATTGTGGGACTATACAAGAAAGCAGGAGTTGACAGATGTGAAAATTACCGAACTATCAGTTTAGTAAGTCACGGCTGCAAAATACTAACGCGAATTCTGTACAGACGAATGGAAAAACTGGTAGAAGCCGACCTCGGGGAAGAATAGTTTGGATTCCGTAGAAATATGGGAACACGTGAGGCAATACTGATCCTACGACTTATCTTAGAAGCTAGATTAAGAAAAGGCAAACCTACGCTTCTAGCATTTGTAGACTTCGAGAAAGCTTTTGCAATGCTGACTGGAATAATCGCTTTCAAAATTTGAAGGTGGCAGGGGTAAAATACAGGGAGCGAAAGGCTATTTGTAATTTGTATAGAAACCAAATGGTAGTTATAAGAGTCGAAGGACTTGAAAGGGAAGCAATGGTTGGGAAGGGAGTGAGACAGGGTTGTAGCCCGATGTTATTCAATCTGTATATTGAGCAAGCAGTAAAGGAAACAAATGAAAAATTCGGAGTAGGTATTAAAATCCATAGAGAAGAAATAAAAACTTAAAGGTTCGCCGATGACAAGAGTTCCACAAAGTTGTCTTTGGGTTGAAAACTAAGTTGCCTAAATGTCTGTGTGTTAGCCAGAGAACTGGTTGACTTAAGAGTTGGCACCACCTGGAAACGGAAAAAAACAACTAAACAGGTTAAGTTTCGCTCCAGTCGCTCTCTAAACGCAGCAGAGTCCGTCAGTACAGGTGTAGGAAACGTTCAAAGACAAATCTAATAAAAATTCACGTATACACAATGAAGTTTTTAAGTGTAATAATTTTAATTTTAATAAATGGATAAACTAATTAATCCTAATTATGTTCTACCTTGGGAAATGGTATATTCATTTACATAACGAAGGAAATTTTAGAAAAGGAATGGTTTCTGTTATTATCCAGCTACTTATGATATAATGTTTACCAAATGTATTCTGCAGAAGATGGAAATTTAATATATAGCAGATTAATATCGTTATTCCAAAGAAATTCGAAACAGTTAGAATAGACACAATTGCAAGCATATGCAAATGAAAATTAAAAAAACGAACAGAAGTCTTTCCTTGTTCATATTTGGTGTTGTTTTAGTTTTTTCGAGTTTAACCTAAAAATTTAAATCTACATTTTCATTTCTAATTCCTTGTTCCATCCAATAACTGGAACAAAAACAATCTGGTATATTTTTGAATTTATAAATGTATCTATCTCTTCCAAGGTAACTTTCATGTTCTAATGTTGATAATAATTAGTTCCAACCCTCCATCTAAATCTTCTACTTGTTTACAGTTTTTCATTTTTATGTTTTCTAATATTTCACCCATTTTTGTATTTTCTATTGTTTGTTTATCTTCTTCATTATAGAAAAAACTATCTTCATCTTAAAAAATCGTTATTGTGTTCAAGTAAATTATCTTAGGGAATGAGTGACCATTAAAACTTGAAAGACCATCCGTTTTTATTTCTAAAAATGACTCTTCTTTAAGATAATTATTAAATGGAATACAAACAAATCATTCTTTTTTGAGAAGATCTATATTACCTATAATTTTCATAAATTTATTCTTATTAACATCTTTAACATTATAAACAGATTTCATTCTGTTTTTTTCTCCTGAAACTCCAACATATGTAAATTTTCGTTTACCATTTACAATAAAATCTTATATTTTGTCTACACCATTTGCTCTGAGATCTATACACTTACATTTAGAATAACTTTTCATTTCTTCTTCTGTTTCTTTTAATTTTTGTTCCTTTTCTAAAATATTTTTGTATTCGTTTTTAAAACAAGTGGTACTCTCCAAATATTCTAATTTTCTTTCTTGTATATGTAAATTTTCTAAGTTTTGGTCCTGCTTTTTAGTAGATTGCAAATATATTGCATTCTTTGGCGTAACGTATTTAATAGGATATAGATAAAGTTTGTGGGAAATATTCGTTTTTATTCTAGATACAAATGGGATATTATTATTTTCTTTTATTAATATTAATTTTTCAGTATTTGTATGTTTGGTGTTGTAGAAAATAAGCTATTGGATTCAGTGAAATATGTGTCTACAGGTTTTATAAAGCATGTTTGTTTTACAGAAATTACATTAAGTACCTTCAAAAATTTAAATACAGTTACAAGGTAACAATTTAAAACTAAAAGTAGATAACACAAATTTAAATAATTTTTCTTTTTCTTCTTTATTATGTGTTTTAATTTTTATTTGTATTCCTATTAGTCTTATAGTATTTTTGTTTCCCCAATGGAAATTCTAGAAGATCGTTAAAAACAGTAAAACCAATATTTTAGAGAGTATCTGTTAATTTTTGCCATATGTTAGATATTGGAACCGAATAAAAAGGAGCTTTTTCGAAATATATTCTATTTTTAGTATCAATTCTAAACAATCTGTCAATGGATCAAACATCTTTGTGGCAATCTGTGTTAATACAAGAGAAAATTGTTGCTTCTAATCTTGTAAATCCATTTTCCTTAGGTAAGTTAGAAGGAAATGTTTCTTTTAATCTTTTAGCTAGACAATTTAAAAAATCTGTAATAAGGTTATCGAATTGTTTATTTACTTCTGGGATTATTATTTCGCAAATAAATTTATTATAACTTTTGCTTTAGAATTAGAATTTATCCATGTTAGAGCCAGCCGAAGTGGCCGTGCGGTTAAAGGCGCTGCAGTCTGGAACCGCAAGACCGCTACGGTCGCAGGTTCGAATCCTGCCTCGGGCACGGATGTTTGTGATGTCCTTAGGTTGGTTAGGTCTAACTAGTTCTAAGTTCTAAGGGACTAATGACCTCAGCAGTTGAGTCCCATAGTGCTCAGAGCCATTTGAACCATTTATCCATGTTAGACAATATTTTCCAACAGAATTATTCTGGTTAACTATTGAGTTACATTCTTTTTATATGCTCCTTGCATTTGAAAGTTAAAATTATTTGTTAAGTATATCATAATTTCTTCTTTGTTAAAAATACCAGCAAACGGTTGTGTTATATCTAAATCTAGTAAAATAATGTTCATTTGCAAGTTCTTTTAAAATATCTGATAATTCGATTAATAATGTATTTAATTTAACATCTGATAATTGTATTTGTATTTTTGCTTCATAATCGTTTAAGTCTTTACTACGAGGGTTGACTGAAAAGTAATGCATCCACCATTGCAACTCTTCAATGGTTAACAACATTGATATGCAGCAAGTACTGGCTTGTTTCATAGCTTTTTCTCTACAGCTCCAGTTGGCGGGAAGCCTTAGCATTCAACAGTTGTGTTGTTACAGTGTAAAGTATGGAACCCTGTGCAGACGGTCGGTCAGTGTGATTTAAGCAACGTGCAGTCACTGAATTCTTGACAGCAAAAGGTGTCATCCCAAAGGAAATTCATCAGAGAAGGAAAGCAGTTTATGGTGATTGTGTTGTTGTGAGTACTGTGCTTCAATGGGCGAGTAAGTTTGAAGATGTTGAGGCAGGGAAATCTGACCTGCATGACAATCAAACAGCTGGACGACCTGTGACAGCAACCACCGAGTTTCACAAGAAAAATGTTGACAGATTGATTCAGGTCGATCGTTGTATCTTTCAGAGTGAAACTTCAAGCACAATCGGTGTTTGATAAAAACGTGTGGGTCACATTATTCCTTTGCTTGGCTATCGGAAGATCCATGCATGATAGGTACCCTGGATGCTGGCTCCTGAAATGAAAGCGCCCAGACTTGAAATTTGTCAGACACTCCTCTCGAGTTACAAGAATGAAGGTGACGCCTTTCTCCATTCAATCATGGAACATCATTACGGTTCTGATGAGAGAACTGTGAGACTGTGGTAGCGGCAACAGAGTGTCGACTTCTGTGATAGCTTCAGAAAACTTGATCATCGCTTGCAGAAATGTATCCAATTGTCTGGTGAGTATGTGGAAAAGTGAATATTGGTAATTAAAGATCACATTCTAAGGATTATTTCTGCATTTGATTTACTAAAATATTCCAATCCAAACCCAATTGACGAAGGTGAATGCATAACTTTTTATTTAACCCTCCCAATAATTTGGTTAGCCCCTTTAATAGTTTGTGTATTAGAATCTAATACGTAAGGAATTTTTGCTTTAACACCAAGTCCTGTTAAATAAAATTTAGAAAATCTGGACCTCAAAAAACTATTAAAAATACCGCATGCTGATGTTTTTTTACAAGAAATAGATTATTTTTATTTCTCCATCACAGTCTATTAAATCTATTAACAACCATAATATTGTCGCAAAAAGGTTCTGTAATTGGTTTAAATTCTTGTAATTGATGTTCTACCTTTGTATAGTTAATATTTCCAATCTTTGTAGTTAGATTATTATTATTCAAATCTTCTGTTAGCAACCATAATCCAAATGTTTTGTTGTTGGGTTTGTTTTATTTCCAAGTAGTTCTATTATAGAATATTTCTTTTTGGTTTCAGTAGACATTTTATTTTCAACTTCCATTTATAGATGAGAAATTTCTTAGATTTGTGTAAAATAGTTTTTACAGTAAGAGAGGTAAAAATTATTACCAAAATACACTAAATTTAATTGTTTCCATAAAGTAGTTGAAACTGGGTAGTGGAAAGCAAAGTACACTGCTTTTCATAGCTGTCTGAAATAGCTCAACTTTCGTGTTCATTTTGTTTTGGTTTCATTTATATAAAAAAATTGAAGTTTTAGAAATTAAAACGTATATGATTAAAATGTGCCTTTAAGTTTTTTAAATTTAATTTCTAATCGATGGTATAGATAGCCAAGGTTTGGCAGATCTTATTTATAAAGAAAACAATTTATTAGATTGTTATTTTTTACATAAATCAGAAATTCATTTCGTTGTTGTAGACAGTTGAAATTTGGTGGTTTTTATTTATAAAGAATAAAATTTATTAGACTTTAAGTTTTAAATATGAATTTCATTTTCTGGATATAGATAAATTTTTGATTGGGGGGATACCTTGAAATTATAATCTTTGTTTGTATCCTGAAATTTTTAATCCAATATGCTCTTTGCATCAGAAATATCATTTATATACAAACTATATATGACGGTAGTATCTGTTCCCGAAAGAACAGTTACCTTGGATGACCATGCAGCTTTGCTATAAATGAAATGATAATTAAATAGACACCCTAGCTGCAAGCAGGCGTTGATACACTTCATTGGGGACATGTTGAAAATTTGTGTCCCGACCGGGACTCGAACCCGGGATCTGCTGCTTAAAAGGCAGACGCTCAATCCATCTGAGCCACCGCGGCCACAGAGGATAGTACATCTGCAGGGATTTATCCCTTGCACGCTCCCCGTGAGATCCACATTCTCAACATGTCCACAACACAACATTCGTAGTGCACCTAATAGATGTTTGCCCATCACACTCATTACTAGTGGCAGATTAATCTACCAAGTCTCGTACGAGTTCGCGCATAGCGTGTGCGTTCGCACAAGAAGGTCAAAGGCCGGGAACCCATATTTTTAACTATATATGAAGTGTATCAACGCCTGCTTGCAGCTAGGGTGTCTATTTAATTATCATTTCATTTCTAGCAAAGCTGCATGGTCATCCAAGGTAACTGTTCTTATGGGAACAGATACAACCGTCATATATAGTTAAAAATATGGGTTCCCGTCCTTTGACCTTCTTGTGCAAACGCACACGCTATGCCCGAACTCGCACGGGACTTGGTAGATTAATCTGCCACGAGTAATGAGTATGATGGGCAAACATCTATTAGGCGCACTACGAATGTAGTGTTGTGGACATGTTGAGAATGTGGATCTCACGGGGAGCGTGCAAGGGATAAATCCCTGCAGACGCACTGTCGTCTGTGCCCGCGGTGGCTCAGATCGATAGAGCGTCTGCCATGTAAGCAGGAGATCCTGGGTTCAAGTCCGGGTCGGGGCACATATTTTCAACATGTCCCCAATGAAGTGTATTAACGCCTGCTTGCAGCTAGGGTGTCTATTTAATTATCATTTCATTTATATACTACTTTTATATACTATCGTTTTCCGTGCTGGCTGGTGTTACTCCACATGACAGGGAGAACTGAATCCCCAACTGTTGGTAAGTTCAAACCTGACAGTGATGCCTCCAGTCTCTATGAATTCTTAGATAACCTAAGGAAATGGGTTCTTTGTGTTTCTTGATTCGTCCGTTTTACAGACTAGATATCAACTCACATGTCACGCAGAAGGTGTGGCCGTTGGCTAGTGTTCAGCTCCTCCACCCATTGTCATAGAGCATGGATGTGTCTGTTGGGCGACCGCTCAATTTATATTTGGAATACTGTTACGGCCTGGCTAAACCTCTCACGAAGCAGTGGCACCAGGACGTCAGATAAGAAAAGTTTCGCAGGACATGCAACGGAGATCATGAGCCCAGTTTTGGATTTGCTGGAGACACTTGACATGCAATGTTGCCCAAACAACAGCAGCATACTCAAAGAGTGAGGTAGAGAGCAACCTCAAGTGCCGGAAGACACTTCCACATTGTGTTAAGAAACGATGGAACTGCGTCAGACGACAGTTTTCCTGACGACGGCGTAGCATGGTGTTTCCACGTGAATCTCGTATCTAACGTCATCGGACAGTGTTGCCCCAGGTAACAGCAACTCCAAGGCGAGATGTGGTATGTCTGCCAGCACATGTCGTCTGGCTACGATGATTGTTTGCATCTTGGCTCCGTTGAAGCGAAGCTGCCACTTTGTTTCCCATTAAGCGAGGACATCTGACGCTCGCTGAAGTCGTCAGTGAGGATGGACGATGGAGAGCATTCATGCTCCTACTTCCGGACGCGGAAGATCCAAACTACTAAACAGGACTTCAGGTGGTGAACATAAGGCAGGGTACATCCAAAAGTTCATAGAAGATCTCCTCCTGCCATACAGAGTCGAGTGTCTTCGAAACGTCAAGGATTACTGCCCCAAATTACTCCCGATATTCAAGGGCATCCATTGCTTCTTCAACAAGATGAAGAATTTCGTACATCAGGGGCGTGTCCCTTGCGGAATAATCAATATTCATCTGGAAGCAGGTATTGAACCCAGTCATGTTTCAGGAGGCCACTCACTTAAACCCAGTAGACGATTTTACTTAATGCTGGGAGCAAGCTGATTGGTTGATAACTCGTTGGCAAAAGGGGATCCCTTCCTAGCTTTTGATTGTGGACGACATCTATGTGCATGTGCTTCCACTCTGTTGAGAACCAGAACAGAGAATGAGAGGAAAGGTACTCGTAAGATGATACCCACCACTGGTGGCGGCATCTGGTGCAAGAGTCCTGTCTTCAGCTGGTCAGGGTCGCCAGTCTTGCGAGTACTGTTCAGCAATTTCCTTGGCACCCACTTCCTCGAAATAGCGGTCACCTTCATCAGAATTCAAGATTGCCGGCAGGTCTTCCTCTATTAATCATACGTGCTACAAAGCACTGCATCACTGTCAAAAGGCTCTCGAAAACATTAGTTATGGCATTCGGCTTGTCCTCAGGTCGATGACTGTGGATTGGCCAACATGAAGAGGTTGAATCCTCTTCCATCGTTATAGGAAGGAATTAGTTCCTTTCCTGATGAAACCTAGCTCTGATGGCAATGCATTTCAATGAAAGCTCCTTTTGAGTGTCTTCTTTGTGGCGGCGTTCTTCATCTGCCATTCCCACAAAACGCGACTTTTTTCGGTGTTGGCCTTCAGAGGATGTTGAGCGAACTGCCTGGACAGATCATGCAACCATTCGTAGGTGAAGGGGTGGCAAGTTACGTTACTTGGGGCGCATTCTCATTGACGTACTGCATGCTCCCACAACTAGTGTTGCTTATCTGCAGCCCACACCGTTTTCCAAACATTACGCCGTTCATGAAGGGCAGATAATGCTATCTTCGATTGACTGGGTACCTAGTGGGCGCAAGTGGTCGAAAATGATAGCACCTTCCTGTTCAATCCCCTGAAGAAGTCTCCATCCATTGTTGTTTCCTAGACGAGAATGCCTGGCGGCGTGCTTGGCATTAAAATCCCCCTTACATATATTAACTGGAGATGACAGTAATGCCGTAACACGAGCAGGATCGAGGACAGTTTTCGGTGGTTTTTACACTGCCAAAATGGTAATGCGCCCATGAGAAGTGTCAGTGGCGATGGCGGTGGCCTTCGTCCCTTGCAGAGCTTGCAGCTGGGTGAGACTCTGCATGAGGACATACGCGCATAGATGGCAGTGACCCCTATAGCCATGACCCTGTTCTCCAGTAACAGGCGCACACATTGGTACCAAGATGCGAACTATTACTACATCAAGAAGCTTAGTGCACCCTTGGCTAATGATGTAGTTGCTGCAGACTTAGACTGGCAGAAATTCGTCAAGTTTCATTTGATACCCAGTGAAAGGGAAAGAACAATAATGAAGAGACGGAAGATAAAATATAGTGCTTTCACAATAAGACTTTTTTTTCGTACTTCGTGATGATCTGCTTCTATTTAAATTGGCTGTCTACATAAATTGATCTATTCAAATTGTCTCTCACACTGAACAAACGTCGATGTGTTCCATCTCAGACGAACTACGAAAATTTATCATCTTGTGGTCGGACTCCATTGATATTGCACATGTACGCAGTAACACACAGCTAATTACAGCCTCAGCTGATGGTGATCCATTTAAAATGGCACGAAAGGCCTCCACGACTGCGATTGTAATTTGTCGCCGTATATCCTGATATCAGGAGTGCCCCAGGGAAGTGTGAGTGTCTGTAATAAGATACAAGATGACTTACACAAAATTTCTAGTTGGTGTGATGAATGGAAGTTAGCTCTAAATGTGGGAAAATATAGGAAAAACAAGCCTGTAATGTTCGGATACAGCATTGATAGTATACTGCTTGTCACAGTCACGTCGTTTAAATATCTTAGCGTAACGTTACAAAGCGATATGAAATGGAACGAGGATGTGAGGGCTGTGGTAGAGAAGACGAATGGTCGACTTCGGTTTATTGGAAGAATTTTAGCAAAGTGTGGTTCATCTGTAAAAGAGACGGCATATAGGACGCTGGTGAGACCTATACTTGAATACTGCTCGAGTGTCTAGGATCCGTACCTGGTCGAATTGAAAAAGGACATCGAAGCATTTCAGAGGCAGCTTGCTAGATTTGTTACCGGTAGGTTCGACGAACTCCTAAATGTTGCATAAATCCTTCAGAGATCAAATGGGAACCCCAGGAGGGAGGCGACGTTCTCATCGAGGACCATTATTGAGAAAATTTAGAGAACCGGCATCTGGAGCTGACTGCTGATTGATTGTACTACTGCAAACACACATTACGCGTAAGGACTACGACGATAAGATACGAGAAATTAGGGCTCATACGGAGGCTTATAGATTGTTTTTTTTTTTTTTTTTTTTTTTTTTTGGGCTCTATGTGCAAGCGGAACAGGGAAGGAAACGACCAGTAAGTGGTACAGGGTATCCTCCGCCACACACCGTACAGTTGCTCGCAGAGTATTTACGTACCTGTAACTGTAGAGAGCCATATTCAAGGTTTTCCATTTATCACCGGACGTGCTCGCGGCTGTAATTTAAAGGTACATCTCGAGAAACAATCTTTACAGTCCTTAGTGTCGTGTCTATTGGAGACGGATATATGTAAGAGGACAACCGTAGCTCCCTGAACTTGGAAGTGGCTCTACTGTGTTCCTCCAGCTTTCACTGTCCCATTGTATAGTTCGGTTCCGGCAGATCCGACGACGACATTGTCTTGATCAACAAGTTATATCAAGATCTTCTATAGACCATCGTAATTCACCATTAGCAATAGGACGATTGGTTGTGGTTCTTCCGCGCATGCTGTTCCATCACCTCTTCACCCTGTTCCAAGGCTTTCGTCTCACGAGCAGCGGTGCCAACGAAAGTTGTGTATGTCGAGCACGGTGTCTGACTATATCGAAACTGCCTGCATCTACTACCATCGTCTGCTTTTCCTTTGTCCCCCTAGGCGAGGTGCTCCCATTTGCTGGATTAACTGTCGCCTTCTCCTTGGTCTTCTTCGATTATTTGGAAGCCTCTTGTTCTGCTTCAGATTCGTCGACTAATCATGGCAGCGGAGTCTGTTCGGGATCCAAACCGCGGTCCATGTGCGTCTGTGAATTCTTCGCCTTCTTCGTCATTGTAGGCGGACGGCTGCGACAGCCAACTGCCGACCAACCGTTGCTCGAGTGTGGCGCCGTAGCCCAATCCTCAGCGCTAGCGATAACCTCATTCAGCGGCAAGCTAGCTCCGGACTGAGCTAAATGCTCATTGCACTCTCCTGACCTGCTGTCCATTGCGTCATACTACTGGATGAGGTTGCAATATGTAATTCGCATTCCCTACATCTCCGCGGTCTGGATCATCAGCTGACGTGGACTCCATCAAACTCCAGAAACGAGGGGCCTGCACATCACGTTACCCTAAGCACTAATGGCTGGAAGCAAAGAAAAAAAAATTACCATACAACTGCGAACTATTACTACATCAAGAAGCTTAGTGCACCCTTGGCTAATGATGTAGTTGCTGCAGACTTAGACTGGCAGAAATTTGTCAAGTTTCATTTGATACCTAGTGAAAGGGAAAGAACAGTAATCAAGGGACCGAATATAAAACATAGTGCTTTCACAATAAGACTTTTTTTCGTACTTCGTGATGATCTGCTTCGATTTAAATTGGCTGTCTACATAAATTGATCTATTCAAATTGTTCAAAATGGTTCAAATTATTCTGAGTATGATTGGACTCAACTTCTGAGGTCATCAGTCCCCTAGAACTGAGAACTACTTAAACCTAACTAACCTAAGGACATCACACACATCCATGCCCGAGGCAGGATTCGAACCTGCGACCGTAGCGGTCGCGCGGTTCCAGACTGTAGCGCCTAGAACCGCTCGGCCACTCCGGCCGGCAATTGATCTATTCCTGGTAGCTCATGATTCAATACTACTTTCAAAAAATACAAGCTTTTGGGGGCCACCAGCTAGAAAGAGAGACGACATGCTTAAACAAGTAGGAGATCCACTGCAGTTTTTCAAAGGTATCATACGAACATTCACTGAAGTGAGTGGAAGAAACTGAAAATAAAGGAAGTCTAGTTTCTGGAGCAGAGGTTCGAACTCCACTACCGTTCTCCTCTTCCTTCCACCCTCAACAGCCTACCACCAATCCCCCATTCCCACTAATTCCCAAAGCGAGTTTCTACCACAGTACTACTGCGCTCTGTTATTATTTCGTTAATATTATAGAGTCACGGTATTTTTTATACTTTGATATTTCAGAATGTTGTGGTTGTAAGGTTTTGAGGACAGAACAACAACTGTGTAAGCTGTAAATATTTTTGGTTTGATGTTGCAATCTTATCACAGAAATACAAGCATTTGCACAGTTAACAATGTTAGGACAGTTGCCAAACGAACGCATCTCAGCCTCAGAAAGTGAAATAATCCTAAACACTGGTAAATTTTACCTACAAGTTTCTTTACAAAATTATCCTTACGACTACATTATGATGTTGGCCAGAACTACAATAAATCACCCAATTCCGGTTCAAAGTTCGGTAGTATTTATGATGACAATAAAGTCGACAGAGGATGGTTAGTTTTGTGATAAGCTGAGCAAAAGATTACCCAAGTTCGCTCGAGTTTACAGTGGACGCAAGCTGGTGATCCAACACGTTTACGCCTCTGCTCGCAGTATTTGCCTTAGCTGCGATGAGCTGTCGTCTGCATGGCTGCTCTCATCCTCTGAAATTCCTATAAAAATTATTAAGCTTTTGCTAATTTTTCCAGCAGAAACTCTCCCTATGTTTCCGTTATGTGAGAAAACATGTACTCACCCCTAGTCTTGGAAAACGACGATATGCAGTGCATGGATAGAGCAGTGTGCATATTAAAATGCCCCTTCAGGCCTCGAAAGAACAGTTACCTAACTGGCTGGTTTGTTTCTCCACAGATAGAGATCGATGACGCTACAGCTAATATTTAGCTCAATGTCAGCCACAGCGAATGCAGTGTTCACACAAATTTCTCCTTTGAGTCGCACAGAGCGTTACGCACCCCATCCTGCACTTGACACCATTTCAGAGAAGAGTCCCCCAAAAGTTTCGCTCTTGTCTTTCTCGTAGCCAAACTGTCTCCCCACCTGGGTTCTTTTGTTCTCCACATCATGGGTTTTTTCGACCAATAGGAACGTTCCTCTCATTTTGTGAAAACTCTGTCTGCCAATCGCAAGGGCTCTACCATTAAACTGCATAGAAATCTCGGCACTTTACTTCTTCCTGGTTCGTTTCCGCCAATCGGACGTTTTGTGCCCGTTCCAGACGCCTAAAAGTTAAAGCATACATCACATGTGTACCACTCACTGTTCACGTGATCAACTGCATCACTGGTTTTGTTCGTATCCATTTGGAATTCCGAAATGCAATTTTCTAAATGTTCTTTGTGACCTATTTCTGGTGGCCCATTACTTGCTGTCTAGTATGCATCACCTGTCCGGTCACTGACTGCTGCTGCGGGACGCCCCCTAAGAGTTTTTCGTGGTGTCTCCCATGGTGCGGCCTCTCCTTCTGCCCACGCCTGCTTCCACCAAAACGTTTCCTCTCACTGCTTGTTCCACCTTCTGCTCATTGACATGCATTATATAGGAGCGTGTGTTAATACCGTCGATTGGGTGTCATCCCTTTTGCATTACATACTTATAGGCAAATCTACTCATTAACGCTGAAGTAAGTAAGGTGTCATATTCACCTTTACGTTGTGATGTATAAAACCCTTACGTAAGGTGCGAAACTGACCTTCATTTATTATGCCACCTTACACGGTTTCAATTAAAAGAGGTACTGGAGGAAACAGTATTACTAATACTGCATTCACAGTCCATTAAACGTGGCGTCATTTAACGTTTCTTGAAGAGAATCTTATAGCTCTACAATGGTCTGCAGATCGCTGCAAAATGAAAAGTTGTGTAAGATATTGCAGACTTCTTTTTCAGATCATGAACCCACAAACGTGCTCATCGATGCAGTGAGGTGCACATATTGTTACCTTTCAGAAACATACGTCTGCGAATGCCGTCTAATCAACGTAATTTGTTCTTTGACTCCCTAAACAGAATTAGGTAAAGGACAGAATGAGTTATGGACAACAATTTCATCCTCTATGATTTCATTAAATCTCTTAAGGCAAATGTCAAGCTGGTTCCCCTGAAAGGAACAGCCGATTTCTTCCCTTATTCTTCCCCAATCCTAGCTTCGTTTGTAATAACTCCGTCGTCGATAGGACGCTTAACTCTCGTCTACCTTCCTTCCATCCTTTCTCCCTTTAGTTTCATTCTCCACCTCTCCACAAATATCTCGTTATGTCATATTATATCATATTCAAGTCTCTCATCATCGTCGTATATCACTTCCTTTGCATGTGGAATAATTTCAGATTCTCTTGCCCCACGTATACTGCTTTCCGAATTTTGCAGACATACGTACTTCCAATGAAACCAGCTAAGAATACTGGGTCATATTGATACAGAACGGCGTTACTCACGTTACTGTGGAACTATACCTGCATGTAACAAGGCAGATAAATGGATTTGACTGCTATACAACACCCGAAACTACATTCACATGTAAACAAATCGAGTATCGAATAGGGAGAGTTGACCCTAGAAAGAATTTCAGCGTAAATTAAAAATGTGTGTTGCATTTAGGATTTATACGTTACTGGCCAAATAGAAGACTGCATATTGTAAACTTACCTGAATCGCTGACAGTTTCAGTAGACGTAACTGACCTTGTTACTTTTGTTCTATTGTGCACAACAGCATTCTTTTAATAGTCTAGATTATTCTTTATCATAATTTTTTCTTTTGTTTTGAAGTCATCAGGTTTTCTTCTGATCTGAGGCTGCCCTACATCGTTTCCTGTCTGGTGGTAATCTTTTCATTTCTACGTAACTACTACGTCGGACTTCGTCTGTAACCTTATTTGTAGATTCCAGTTTGAATCGGCCTCCAATTTCCCCCCCCCCCCCCCCCCCTCTAGTGTGTCTTCCAGCTAGAATGGCGGATGTTTCTTTAAAATGTCTCTTCGTCTACATGTCTTCCATAAATATTATACCACACTGTTTCTGTTCAGTAGTTCTGTACTTCGCACTTTAACTCTCCACTTGATTTTTTAAAATTCTTCACTAACACCACATTTGAAGTGCTTTAAATTTTTTTTTGCCTGATATGCGATGACCCATGTTTTAATTCCATACAATGGTCCACTCAAAAGCACACATTCAGGAAGTCCTCCTCATTACCTTGCCAATATCTTGTAGCAGCCCTTAATCTGTGACCAACTGCTTCTGATATCTTTTTTGTTCGGTCATCCTTTGTATTCTTGCTTCATAATACGAAAATTTCTTTTTCTTCCAGTACTGTCTGTTTCGTGATTTTGAAAGATTTGTGACAAAAGCAATGATTACTCCCATAAACAGTAACATTTAACCCCTGAAACCTCCAAGCTAATGCAAAATTATCACCAGGAAATAATTTTGAAACGCTGACTGTCTCTTAAGCTCAATAAAAATAGTCGCATACACACACGTAGTTTCACAATCCCACACAACTAAGAAATAGTCTTGCGTACTAAGAAACTGGCTTGCATGCTAAGAAATGGACTTACATAGCTAATATTTCAATATTATACAGTGAGTACTTATTCATGAAGGCATTTGCCCAAACTGAAAAAGTATTAGCTTTTAGCTTATAGGGTGTGCGGCTGAGGTTGTCTCCTCAATTTAGTAATCATTGAGTTTAAATTCAAAGACTAATTAAACCGTCTGAATGAACATATAAATCACAGTAATGTTAGAGATCGTTCCACGCGATATTTAAGAAACAGCCGTTGATGAAATAGCGCTCAACGATCTATCTTATCGGAACCTCAAACTTGGTAGCATGCGAAGAAGAACTACATATTACTAATGCGTTGTGAGTGCGTTTCAATATGTGATTAACGATGCTACCGAAATTGCATGGGTCGTGAGACTACATTCATGGACTGTGAGGCGAATCCACAATACAAAACAAGATGGAAAGCTCGCGTGGGGCGATATTATGCATTAATAACAATACAATATGAGGTACGTATCGAAACAGTTCCGAATGAAGTAGACTGATATCATATTATATTGTTACTGAGCACAAGTAATGGTTTACAATCTCATGTGGCTACTCAAAGCAACATGGACAAGGGTCAAACTCAAGAAAATAATCGGGAATCACGTTGCCAGTCCACGGTTATGAGCAAACAAGAAACTGTTTCACAATTCAGGAGTGGGTGGCTGAATCTAGATGACGACGAAGGGAAGAAACGTATAATGTGCTATAATCAGCTTTCTTTCAATAAAATACGAGCAACCTACAAGTTAGCATTTTACGACGATTCCCCGTTCCCAATCGCAGAGTAACCGTGATCAAACGATCCCAAAATAATCTAACCATTTTAAATTAGCTTCACGGCTGCAAGTAACTGAAAAGGCTTCATCCAATTCCTTATTCACTGTACAATCTCCATACCAGCACACATCGCCAGTAGACAGAGCTATTGTCTCCAACATAACAGGCCACCATGACACCAGAACACAGAATACGAAAGAACGAAGAATACTCTTTCAATCGAGGCTAGCATCGTTGCTTGCAGTCTGTGAAACCTTCCCATTCGTCGAAAAACAAATTAAACCCAAGGATATTCTCTCTACAGCGAGAATGCAAAGACGTTTCTCACACTGCTTATACGGATTGATAGAAACTGACCAGGGGCGATACGCGTGAAGTATTCCAAAGATAACTGTCACGACGTTCTAAAGGCCAAATATAACCTAGGACAAAGAAAAAAGAGAAAACGCACCATGATGGAATTACCCGATTGGGACGGAAACGTAATTGCAGTGAACATTTACAGACGAACAAATGATCACAATTTCAGAAACATTGGATGATTTATTAAGAGAAAGAGGTTTAGCAGTTCAGCAAGTCAGTAACGCGTTGGTCCATCTGTGGCCCTTACGAGAGCATTTATTGACCTTCTACATCTACATCTACCTGATTGCTATCCACTATGAAGTGCCTGGCAGAGGGTTCAACGAACCACCTTCAAGCTGTCTCTCTACCGTTCCACTCCCTAACTGCGCGTAGGAAAAACGAACACTTAAATTTTTCTGTGCCAGCTCATTCTTTTCGTGATGATCGTTTCTCACTACGTAGGTGGGTGCCAACAGAATGTTTTCGCAATCGGAGGAGAAAACTGGTGATTGAAATTTCATGAGAAGATCGCGTCGCAACGAAAAACGCATTTGTTTCAATTGTTACCATTCCAACTCACGTATCATGTCTGTGGCACTATCTCCCCTAATTCTCGATAATACAAAACGACTGCCCTTCTTTGTACTTTTTCGATGTCATCTGTCAGTCCCATCTGATGCAGATCCCACACCGCACAACAATACTCCAGAATAGGGCGGACAAGCGTGGTGGAAGCAGTCTCATTAGTAGACCTGTTGCACCTTCTAAGTGTTCTGCCAATGAATCGCAGTCTTTGCTTTGCTCTACCCACAACATTATCTACGTGATCGTTCCAATTTAGGTTATTTGTCGTTGTAATCCCTAAGTGTTTATCTGAAATTAAGCCTCCAGATTTGTGTGACATCGCGTAATCGAAATTTAGCGCATTTCTTTTAGTACTCATGTGAATAACTTCAAACTTTTCTTTATTCAGGGTCAATGGCCACTTTTCGCCTTGGCACTGACTCATAGAGTTGCTGGATGACATAGGGGATATCGTTCAAACTCTGTCTAATTGTCAGATTCTCGAAATGACTAAAGGGCCTTCTCACAGTGCTGTCAATTGAGGAGAGATTCAGCGACTTTGCTGGTCAAGATAGGGTTTGGCAACCAAGAACACAAGCAGTAGAAACGTTCGTCGTGCGTGGGGAGGGCGGCAGCGGGGTGCTTCCTTGCTGAAGTATTACCCTAGGATGGCTTGCCAGGTGGGCAACAAAACGGGGCGCAAAATGTTGTCGACGTATGTCTGTGCTGTAAGGGTGCCGCGGATGAAAACTAAATGGATCCTCCGATGAAAAGGAACGACAGCCCAGACCATCACTGGCTGTCGTGACGTATGGTGGGAGACAATCATGTTGGTATCTTGCCGCTGCCTGGGGAGTCTCCAGACACGACTTCGATATGAAATGTCATTGACTGGAGTAGAATTGTCTTCAGTCATGAGCCAATAAAGCAGAGACGTGCCTGGAGCACCCCACACAGTGGTGGATATCAGTCTGACTGTCACCCGCCATACGACCGTACAACCAGGAGTGATGATCTGGGGCGCCAAATCTTTTCATACCAGGATCTCTTTGGTTATCATCCGCAGTACTCTTTTAGTACAGTGGTACGTCGCCGATACTCTACGCCCCGTTTTGTTGCCATTCATGCTAAGCTGTCCTAGGTTTATGTTTCAGCAAGATAATGCCTGCCGACACACGATGAAATATTCTATTGCTTATCTTCGAGCTTGCCAAACCCTACCTTGGCCAACAAGGTCACCAGATCTCTCCCCAATTAAGAATGTTTGGAGCATTATGGACAGGGCCCTACAACCAACTCGGGATTTTGACCATCAGGCTCGCCAGTCGGATGTAATTCGGCACAATATCCCTCAGAAGACATCGAACAACTCACTCAGTGCCAAGCAATATAACTGCCTGTACAAGGGCCAGAGGTGGGCCAATGCATTATTATAAATTTCCTTCACTTCACATCTACGGTCACAATTTTTTTTTCATCAGACTACCGGTTTCGGTCTATAATGAACATCTTCAGATCTGTTTTATAAAAACATGTCCTAATATACTACAGCCATAGTGGCATCGTCAAATGACTTACTCAATAAGTGACTTATTCAATTAGTGAAGCACTTTCTCTTGAATAAATCATCCAATTTCTCTGAAACTGTAATCATTTGTTTGTCATAAGAAGGAAAGTGCCAAATTAACAGGCAACTCTCAATATGAAATTTAACACTTCTTTTTCTATTACCTTTCATCATCTTAGTCTCTATTCTGCTTATCCTAAAAAGGTCTTGAAAGTCTTCCTCAGGTGCAGCCTAAAGCGCTATGTCGTCTGTGAACATCAGCCTTATGTCCCCTTTGAACTCCGTGGAAGCTGAGCAGAAATGCTTATAAGCTGCAACACTACCGTACATTCTTCATATTGCGACCTTATGTTCTTTGAGCTTAAACTTTTATCACACCAGTTGGGTATTGTGGATCATGTAGGTTATTCATCTTTGTCTGTATGGTAGTCACAATTTTCTAAGATTTATGGACAGCTCTTTCCACCATAAATTTTCCGTGGCTTTCTCTACGTCCACAAATGTTAAAAAGTTATCCTTATTTTTCTTCAGTCTTCAAATGGTTCAAATGGCTCTGAGCACTATGCGACTTAACTTCTGAGGTCATCAGTCGCCTAGAACTTATAACTACTTAAACCTAACTAACCTAAGGACATCACACACATCCATGCCCGAGGCAGGATTCGAACCTGCGACCGGAGCGGTCGCTCGGCTCCAGACTGTAGCGCCTAGAACCGCACGGCCACTCCGGCCAGCTCTTCAGTCTTCCCTTCATTATCAAGTGCAATATCAAAATTACCCTTCCGATATCTTTTTCCTTTTAGAAATTCAATTAATCCGCCTCCAGCGCACGCTCAGTTTACTTTTTATTCTCTTGTCTATTAGTCTGTTCAATGTTTTATAAGTGTGACTTACAAGAATATTAATAAAATTTACCTTCATGTTCCCTCATTACTAACGTGGCGATAAAAGGTTTCCGGAAGTCTACAAATAAGTCATGCTTTTCATGGTTTTTTTACACCAACCAACTTAGTTCTTACAACTCCGACAGATTTTAGTAACTCCGAATAAATGTCATCAATTCCTGTTGATTTTTTAAAATTCAGAACGTTCTGTGTTGCTTCAAACTGCAACTAAATTACTGTGTCACCTATTTTTCCCACATTAGTTTCCTACTCCAATTACTTTTGTAAGTACTCCTGCCATCTGTTGCAGTGTATTCTTTGCTCTTCTTTTATTAGTGGCGTTACACTGAACCGGGAAACGTCGAGCAAGTGTCTTACGATAAATGAATGAGACAGATGCTCTGAATTCGTGTGCTTTCAAATATATTCGGTTGCTGCCTGTCTCCTTCAGAGTACGACCCATTTACATCCACGCTCATCCGCATTCACTGCTTTCACTTTTCAGAACATTTCTGTCCATCGTTTCCCTTGTGTTGTAACACTAATACGCAATGACAAATTTTTCCTTTATAATAAGATCTGTATAAATTACGTTGCCTAAGATGAAGTACACTTTTTGTTTTATTTTGATATTAAGGTCAAATAACCACTTACTAATGGATTTATAAACATTACGGACATTTTCTCCTGTAGCACAACTCGGCATTAAAGTATAAAACAAAAACCGATATTTTACTGTGCGGACGGGATCCAGTGCACCTACAACCACAAAATCTCACGATCTACACGATGCCAGTAACTGCCAAGAATAGTTCTGCGCCTTCACATTCGTATCACCTCGGTAGAGAAGCGGTGCGAATGCAAAGACCGCCTGCGGAGTGCGCAAACGTCGGCTGTTTATCGTAATCTGAGACGCGAAAGCGTTCCCGTGTCTGCAGCGAC
This sequence comes from Schistocerca piceifrons, assembly GCF_021461385.2. NCBI lineage: Eukaryota > Metazoa > Arthropoda > Insecta > Orthoptera > Acrididae > Schistocerca > Schistocerca piceifrons. Next base: position 458,004,843 of record NC_060142.1, read on the forward strand.
AGTCGTTGCAGTTTCCAGAGCAGCTGTTGGGTCGTACGGCGGTCCACTCCGTCGACACGCCTTTTAAAGCAGTTCCGGGTAGGATAATGTTCCACCTGACCATTTAAGAAACTCTTTTAAGACGGCGTGTATCGTCAGGTAATTTAGCTGCCGCCCGCTTGCCATTTTGAACGTGACGGGAGAGAGCACGCTCTCAACACGGCCGTAGACCAGGGGACTCCAGTCGACTATTATTTGGGTGTCTGGAGATTAAAGCCGAGTCAGAAACAGGCTCATATGTAGAGACTAATGGGCCAGTCGAGATGATCTCGCATAATCCAATGAGTGAGCGCTGAAAATGCGAGACATGTTTGTCCAAAGACTACGAGGCGTCCGCGACTCGAAGTTTTATTGCGATATTTACAGGTTTCGAGGATTAGCTTGCAGCTGGATGCTGCGTGTAACTGCCACTACAACGCAGACGAACTGACGGTTGCGCATTGAAATTTGTTCACGCTGGTCGTAAGATGATAATTTTATCCTCGTCGATAGACAACGTAATTAACATCGTCGTACTAACGTGTGAAAATATGGTGACGATTTCACTAAGCCGTGCAAAATTACAGTCCAGCCTCTCGAAGAGGTTCTCAATTCTCTCACCTTCGCCTACAAACATGTGAGTTTATTCTACCTGCTACAGGTGGAGTAATAAAACGATAGCTTGGTTGCAAATCAACGAGGTGCACTGCGTAACAGCATCTACTAGGAGGTCACGATATGACAGTAAAATACAATGCTGTGAATTCAGTAACGGTAATTAGTGAAGACCAAAAAACAAAGGCTCGTTTGAACCTAATTAATAATTAACGGTGTGTAATCTAAAATACTTTTTATAATATTAAAATCATGTTCCACAAGGTAAAGAGATTAAATTTTACATTTTTCTTGGCGTAATGTGTGCTAGAGTAAACTGAAACAGAAATTAAATAAAGAAAGACTAACGTGAGAGCACTAATTTAATGAAGAAACATTCTTATAAGTTTCTCAAATTAAAAAGAAATACAAAATTAAAGTAAAAAATTATTTCTGAATCATGAATATAACATTCAAAACATTTTCAAGATTCAATTTATTTTCAACAAAGCCTGAAATAATCTTGCATTATGTAAAAGTTGTTAGACACTAAATTCAATAAAATTGCGGGAAAATATTGTAGAAAGCAAGACATCATGATAGCAACGGATATTCGTTAAGAATATATTCTGTCCCCTTTGTTATTGAATTCTTACGCAAACAGATGCACCAGAGAAGTTCTAATAGCCCAGTTACTCATGATTCTTCATTACCCATTAAAATGCTAATTTCAGATCTAAGGAGAAGTTGATGAACTTTTTAAATTATCTCTCAGTGATGGGAGTAGTGGAGTAAAGTGAATTCTGTAGCGGTTTTGAAATCAAATTGATGTGCTAATTAATTAAATTGTGACAGCTGAAATATGACCTTGACCTCATGTTCTACTGAGTGATTTATGACTTCATGGTCGTTGATTTAAGACCCCTGGGGTCTTCCCATACTTTCTAAACCTCTACATCCTTCCCCCTCTCCCTTCTCCTTCCCCACCCGTCAAGAAAATACTCAGCCCTCTGGCTCCCTCTCACGATAAGAACACATTTTTGATACAAAAGTAATTGACTAATTGATTACATTGATCAATTAAATACCCCCTCTCCCTCTGAGAAATCCCCAACCCTACAGAAGACTCCTCCCTCCCCACCCGTGACCATTCATTTACGAAGGATTATAATTAAAAATGGGCTTAACTCAGCAACAGATTCAGCATATTATCTGACATGGATTCAGTCGAGCCCTGGAGCTTTGTTCAGTTTCAACGATTGCTGCTGTTTCTCAACGCCACCGACATTAGTAGCAGTTCTGCTGGTATTTTCAGTGGTTCGAGAATCAAACTGGACCAATATTCCTGGATTTCCTTTTGTAAAAGAACACTTGAATTCAGCATTTCTGCTATTGCTTTGCTTACCTCACTTTTAGTTACATTCTTTCTCTGGGTTTCGTGAAAGACCTTCTTACAGTTTTTTGGTTTTGAAGGCTTTACGCATTTCTCTCTTGAGGACAAAAAACATTTCATTCAGCATCTCTCCGTCAGTTGTCCTACATTCTTTCTTTCATCTGTTTTGCGGTAGTCTCTGTTTCTTTAGAATTCTCTTTAGAGTGACTGTATGCCTTGCAGAGTCCCTCTCATCTGAACAATTCTACTATGTACTTTCTTATCCAGTGCATTCTGAACTATTCTTTTAAAATTGAGCCACAGTTCCTCTACATGCTCGTCGCAGTCTGTATCTCGCGGTCTAGTGGCTAGTATTGCTGCCTCTGGATCAAGGTGTCCCGGGTTCGATTGCTGGCCGGGTTAGCGATTTTCTCTGCCTGGGGACCGGGTGTTTGTGTTGTCCTCATCATTTCATCATCATTTGTGAAAGAAGCTAGATTCGACTGTGTAAAGACTGGGACTTTGTAAGGGCGCTGATGACCACACAGTTTAGCACCCCACAAACAAAAAATCATCATCTTCATTATGCTAGCCCGCCTGGAAAACCGCGCCATCTAACACGCTGCTTCCCGAGTGGAAGGTGTGCTGGTCCCCGGCACGAATCCATCCAGAGGAGTAGTGTCGAGGTCCAGTGTGCCGGCCAGCCTTTGGAAGGTTTTTAAGGCGGTTTTCCACCTGCCTCAGCGAATGTGGGCTGGTTCCCCTTATTCCACCTCAGTTACACTGCGCTGGCGATTGCTGCACAAACACGCCTCCACGTATACACACATCATAATTACTCTATCACTCAAACATTTGGGGTTACACGCGACTGGTATGAGACGTTCCCGAGAGGGGTGTTACATTGGGGGCCGAACCGCACAATAACCCTGTGCTCACTGTGGGGTGGCGATGGGGTGAGTGGACTGCTGTAGCCTGCTATGAACCACTGAAGGCTATGGTGGGGAAACAGTCTCTCCATCGTTTCGAGGTCCCAGGTTCAATACACATAAAAAATTTTTCTACTTGTTTTAGTTGCACTTTGAATTTTGGTAATCATTGTTGCTGCAACTGCCTAACGGTCACTGACAGCAGGTTCGGTGCGAACATACTCAATATGTCAGATCTTCAAAAAATGGCTCTCAGCACTAAGGGACTTAACATCTGAGGTCACCAGTTCCCTAGAACTTAGAACTGTCTAAACCTAACTAACCTAACGACATCACACACATCCATGCCTGCGGCAGGATTCGAACCTGCGACCGTAGCGGTCGCGCGGTTCCAGACTGAAGCGCCTAGAACCGTTGGGCCACAGCGGCCGGCTATGTCAGATCTCTTTGTTGGCATTAGATCTAACATATTTCCATTATGAATCTGTTCTATATATGTTTCAGAGAAGGTATTCAGCAATGTTTCACAAGATATCTTGTCACCATCGTCACTAAGAAAACTGCAGTTATCCCACTTCACTGTTAGGGGATTAAAGTTTATTCCTAAAATTACAGTGTAAATGGGGAACTTTTGTGCTAGTGAACTGAAGTTTTATCACAAGTTTTTGGTTACATCGGGAGGTGAGTGTGTTGGTCGATGGAAAGTACAACTACAATTTTACGCCTACCTCTGAGATTGAGTCTTGCTCAAGCAATATTGCATCCAACTAGAGTTTCCGTGTTTTTAGTCTACAGAATAAATACACCACCCATATTTCCCATTAACTTATCTTTTCGATATATGCTTAATTTTCTCCATCAACATCGCTGGTGTCAGCTTCTGGTAGTTTGCCAGTTTTGTGTATGCAATGTTACGTGAGCTTCAGTGCTTTTTCTGAGTGGTTCAGACTGTGACACTATGTTGCGAATCGTTCAGCAGTTAACCATTAGGATTTTACTACTCTCGCCTCTGGGGAGAATTTATTTGGATCTTACACTGATAACTCAGAGTGTCATTCAGCTCTTATTATCTGGACTGATTGGAGAGTTGCCTATTCTGAATAACTGTGTCTACCCCTCATTAAGTCAGCTGTCTGACTAACTTCCTCTGATCTGAAGTGCACACTTCACCTACTTAATAGGATACTATAATTGTCAGCCTGTGGCGGAAGTCCAGGAAGTCACAGCCTAGATTGTCACAGAGCCTTCGCAGTCTCTGGTTCAAGTCTTCCACTTAGAACAAGGTAGCCACGATCTGTTCTGGAACAATGCTGCCGCTTGTGAGTTTCATTGAAACGCCGTGAGGAACACTAGCATTCTCAATCTTTTCCACCAGTCGCTGGAATGGTACAAGTATGACATCGGATCCCAGCCCACAGGCGTCTTTTCTCGTCTTGGAATACAACATCATCCATGGGGAACAAACATGGCATGGACCTGATCAGACAAAGTGGTCCTTAGCAGTAATGTGACATTGCAGAGTACCCATTTTATTTATTTACTCGTTCGGCTAGTTCCCCACGTCGGACACACCGTTCGCCTGGCGCGGGGCACCGGTCTTTCAATTTGACGAAACTTCGGTGACATGAAGTCGATGAGGGTGATAGGATGATGATGATGAGGACAGCACAACACCCAGTCCCTGGGCGGAGAAAATTCCCCGGCCCAGCCGGGAATCGAACCCGGGCCCAAAGTATTGACAATCCGTCACGCTAACCATTCAGCTATCGGGGGCGGACGGAGTGCCCACGAGGTACTCTCATTCGGAATAATTACATGTGCGTAATGATACTGAAAACATTACACGAACTATAGGGATCGGGGAAGCATATCTTGGAATGCCACGATACGCTTCCCGGATCCCTGTAGATCGTGGAATTATCTCTGAATGTTAGTATCTGTAGTTCCGAACCAGTCTGTTCAGTTCATGTAGCTAAAAACCATACTGCAATACACAGGCTTATCATTAATCATATCATAGTTGTTAATGTAAATGAGAAGAATGAAAACGAGTAAAGTACGGCTTTCAATTAATCTCCACTGTATGTTAAATCCCATTACCAGACAGCAGTGAACGAAGGGAAAGTCAGCCCAAAAACAACATTAAACAGGGGGTAGACAAAAGTACGGAAACCCCGCGACAGATGCATGCTTGGATATAAATGCAGATGCTACCAAAGCCTGCAGTTTGTGATAACGTATTTGATCACGAACGACTCCTGTGCAAAGTTATTGCAATGTGATTGCGCCAGTCAGTGTTACACAGTAAGTTCGAACAAGGGTATTCATATGGCGAGTGCTTCCGTAACCAAGCTAGCCGAATTGATTGGTGTTTCAAGAAGCACCGTCTCGAGGATTTATACCGCATAGCCGTCCGGTGTGGCCGAGCGGTTGTAGGCTCTTGAGTCCGGAACCGCGCAATCGCTACGGTCCCAGGTTCGAATCCTGCCTCGGGCATGGTTGTGTGTGATGTCCTTAGGTTAGTTAAGTTTAAGTAGTTCTAAGTTCTATGGGACTGATGACCTCAGATGTTAAGTCTAATAGTGCTCAGAGCCATTTGAACCATTTTATACCGCATACATGGAAAGTGGAAAAAACATCGTAAGCTAAATCACAATACGAACGAAAGTGTGTGTTCAGTGATCTTGATAGACTGTTACTGAAGAAGATTGCGACGAAAATTAAGAGGATCACAGCTTCAAAAACCCATTGCGGAACTGAACGTCGCAGTCGTGAATCATGCCCAAATGTGTGTGACTTCCTAAGGAACCGAACTGCTGAGGTCATCCGTCCCTAGGCTTATACACTACTTAAACTAACTTACGATAGGAACAACACACATACCTATGCCCAAGGAAGGACTCGAAGTAGTAATGTAATATTCCCTTGAAAACCATACAAGATCTGCATTTGTCCATTCCGAGACGGCTGGAAGCTGTTTTAAACGCTTACGGTTTTCCTACACAGTGTTACGCACTGTAACGTGATTCCGGTGTTTCCATAATTTTATCTGCGCAAGTATATGGAGAGAGATAGAAATTAAAATGTGATAAAAAGTATCAGGACACCCCCAAAAACATACGTTTTTCATATTAGGTGCAATGTGCTCCAGTTACTACCAGGTACTCCATATCAGGAACCTGAGTAGTCATTAGACATCTGAGAGAGCAGAATGCGGCGATCCGCGGAACTCACGGAGTTCGAACGTGGTCAGATTATTGGGTGTCACTTGTGTCATACGTCTGCACGCGAGATTTCCACACCGCTAAACATCCCTAGATCCATTGTTTCCGATGTGATAGTGAAGTGGAAACGTGAAGGGACACGTACAGAACAAAAGCGTAAAGACCGACCTCGTCTGTTGACTGACAGAGAAGACTGGCAGTTGTAGAGGTCGTAATGTGTAATAGGCATACATTAATCCAGACCATCAGCCAAGAATTCCAAACTGAATCAGGATCCACTGCATGTACTATGACAGGCAGGAAGTGAGAAAACTTGGATTCCACGGTCGAGCGGCTGCTCATAAGCTACACATCACGCCGGTAAATGCTAAACGACGCCTCGCTTGGTGTAAGGAGTGCAAACATTGAACGACTGAACAGTGGAAAAACGTTGAATGAAGTGACGAATCATGGTACACAATGTGGCGATCCGATGGCAGGGTGTGGGTATGACGAATGCCCCGTGAACGTCATCTGCCAGTGTGTGTAGTGCCAACAGTAAAATTCGGAGGCGGTGGTGTTATGGTGTGGTCGTGTTTTTCATGAAGGGGACTTGCACCCCTTGCTGTTTTGCGTGGCACTATCACACCAGAGGCCTACATTGATGTTTTAAACTCCTTCTTGCCTCCCACTGTTGAAGAGCAATTCGGGGATGGCGATTGCATCTTTCAGCTTGATCGAACACCTGTTCATAATGCATGGACTGTGGCAGAGTGGTTACACGACAATAACATCCCTGCAAAGGACTGCCCTGTGCACACTCGTGACGTGAATCGTATAGAATACCTTTGGGATGATTTTGAATGCCAACTTCGTGCCAGGTCTCACCGACCGACACCCATACCTCTCCTCAGTGCAACACACAGTGAAAAATGGCCTGCCGCTCCCCAAGAAACCTTGCAGCACCTGACGGAACGTATGCCTGCGAGAGTGGAAGCTGTCGTCAAGGCTAAGAGTGAGCCAACAACATATTGAATACCAGCATTACCGATGGAGGGTTCCACGAACTTGTAAATCATTTTCAGCCATGTGTCCGGATACTTTTGATCATATAGTGTACCTCTCTCAGTAACGTAAAAATTACAAAATAAAAAGCAAAATAGGTGAAAAATTGTGGCGTAGAAAAGAATACGTGAGATGAGTGAAGCTAAAAGAAAGCATTCTTCATCAAAAGATCGTCGGATTAGCTGACGTAGTATAGGATAGGAGACCTACGATCTTTTATTTGTAAAAACTGCCAGAGAGATCTTTAGCCTCCTATGTCTGTAGAGAGTCTGGGATCATTTGTTTTGTTATGCTTTTACGTGAACTGTAAGAAACGAACTATTTCGTGCCAAGTGCATTTTACATGTAAGAAAAGATTCCAATAGCATGCACTCAGCAACCGTTTGCAGCAAGTCTCGTCTGCCAAATGGTTTGAAATCTAGACTGCTGATAGCGTAGTATTAATGAACTCTGAATGATCGTTAGTTTGGCATTCTCACGGGACAACGATGGAAACATAAAATCCTTAAATTTTCGCCCGGATTTCTATGGGATAAGGCAGGCATAGATTATGTTGGTGGAGGGATAGCTGCTGCTACCGTTAGCAGACGCCGCTGCTCCAAAAGTCTTGTGGGATGCAAGCTCTGGCCAGCATAGTGCAGAAGAGCGCGCGGTGCTGCCGGCAGCATTCACTTTGTTGTTTACGAAGCAAGTGTCGATCTGTATACACTCATACCACACTATCCAGTGACATTAATGTGGCCACCATTAAAAAGCCTGAATAACCAACTTTTGCAGGGCTCACCGCTGCAAAACGTGCAGGTAGTCAGTGAGGTTTGGGGGCACCGACAGGGATGTGGAGCCTTGTCGACTTCTCTCGCTAGGTTTCTCGTCCGAAGATCCTCAGCGCGAACGACCCGATAGAGGTGTTACCACAGATTCTCTACTGGCTTTGAATCCTGGGAGTTTGGTGGCCTGGACAGTACTCCAAATTCATCCTGGTGCTCTTAGAACCACGCACGTTCACTGTTATCTGGGTAACACGTTGTATTGTCCTGCTGGTAGAGGCCATCGTGCCGAGGGAAAACAAACTGCATGTTGGGGTTAACATGACCACAAGGATAGATGAATACTTGTGCTCATCCAGTGTACATTACAGAGTGAAGCGATTAGCCAGAGAATGGCACGAAAACATTCCCCAGATCATAACGCATCCTCCTCCAGCCTGGACCCGTCCACGATTGTTGCAGGATGTTTGCTTTCAGACGTTTCACGCCATACACCCCAACGTCCATCTATCCGATGGAGCATAAAGGGTAATTTATCAGAAAGGCCACATGTTACCACTCAATGGACGTCCAGTAGCGTGCAAATTAGAGCCATGAATACCAGTTGCAGCATTAGAAAATTGTAGCGAAATGCAGGAAGATCTGCAGCGGATACGCACTTGATGCAGGGTGTGGCAACTGTCCCTTAACATAGACAAATGTAATGTATTACGAATACATAGAAAGAAGGATCCTTTATTGTATGATTATATGATAGCGGAACAAACACTGGTAGCAGTTACTTCTGTAAAATATCTGGGAGTATGCGTGCGGAACGATTTGAAGTGGAATGATCATATAAAATTAATTGTTGGTAAGGCGGGTACCAGGTTGAGATTCATTGGGAGAGTGCTTAGAAAATGTAGTCCATCAACAAAGGAGGTGGCTTACAAAATACTCGTTCGACCTATACTTGAGTATTGCTCATCAGTGTGGGATCCGTACCAGATCGGTTTGACGGAGGAGATAGAGAAGATCCAAAGAAGAGCAGCGCGTTTCGTCACAGGGTTATTTGGTAACCGTGATAGCGTTACGGAGATGTTTAGCAAACGCAAGTGGCAGACTCTGCAAGAGAGGCGCTCTGCATCGCGGTGTAGATTGCTCGCCAGGTTTCGAGAGGGTGCGTGTCTGGATGAGGTATCGAATATATTGCTTCCCCCTACTTATACCTCCCGAGGAGATCACGAATGTAAAATTAGAGAGATTAGAGCGCGCACGGAGGCTTTCAGACAGTCGTTCTTCCCGCGAACCATACGCGACTGGAACAGGAAAGGGAGGTAATGACAGTGGCACGTAAAGTGCCCTCCGCCACACACCGTTGGGTGGCTTGCGGAGTATAATTGTAGATGTAGATGTAGATGTCACCATGAGTGCATAAACTAGACGCCTGCTTCGGAGGCCCATAAGCAGCATCGTCTGCTAACGGTCGTTGAGGAGCCGCTTTTGGTAGCCCCTTAGTTCGTTTGGGAGGTCAGTTACTCAACAATTGCACCTCTGTCCGCCCGTATTGCCACGCATGGTACATCTTAACCCCCGGCGGCACGCGAACAGTTTACATACTTAGCCGTTTCGGAGATGCTTCCACCCTTTGCCCAAAAGCCAACGATCAAGCTCTTTTGACAGCCAGATACATCCCTCCGTTTCCACATTACAACAGCTACTGTTTTCTGCCTTCCCCCGTCACACTTTCTGTGTATCCACCGCTTGTGCTGCCACCTGCCATCAAACGTAGGCGGCAGTCACGTTAATGTGTTCCTGGATGTTCCTTAGTTTACGATTCGACTCTTATTATGAGACTCACAATGAGCCTGGATTTGGGTTCTAATTCTGATTTGGTCCAGAAAGAACGGAAAAATTTGCTCGCTCTTGACAACTGGTAAAACTGCATTTAACTTTTCTTTGTCACTAGAAACAATACCAATTATCACATCTTCTATCCCATTAACAGGATGTCTCATTCCGTCTACCCTCTCCCCATTCCCATATATCCTTTAGACGGCTAGCACGTCCAAGGCACCAGTTCCTGTCTATCTCTTTCACTAGACCTATGACACCACATTCCTAGCCCTCTAGCCTCGTCTACAGAAAACCCACAGGTTACTTAAACTCTGTCTCAACAATTTCATCTCCCAGCGCAACCAATGAATCCGAAAGATGCACCTATCTAAAACTCTGGCAATAGTTAAAGGACAAGCCATCACCTACTGTCTCCATGCCTTCTATCTAACCAAAGTTTTGAATTTTTTCTTAAATCTTAAGTAGCCAAGTTGTACCTGCGACTACTAGACGGCCCTCTCGATGCAATGTCATGTTCACCTGCCCACACTTGTTACCGCGGGCGCTTCAGTTCGTTGCAACCTGTGGCTGTACAGGTACGAACAGCTCATAGTGGCTTGCCTTCACGCATTCCTTTTTATGTATTTTGTGACTAAAGCCCTTCTGGCCTGTTAATTATTTTATATTTGACATATAAGTACTGCCTCTATCTTTTACTGTTTAGTCAGTACTTACACTTTTCGTATAAAAAATGTCTTCTCCTATAAATTTGTAATTATGTTAAAAGGCATTTTAATTGTTTTAATTCTGATGAAGGCGCCCTTATAAGTGTTGAAACCTAGTCAATAAGACTAAAAATAATAGTAACCGAGGGCTAATTTGTTTCAATTTTAATTTTCTATCTAAGCGTTTGTGTTAGTTCTGTTTAATTAACTAACTTCCTAAAATACCACAATTAATAAAATGTTCCGGGCTATTACGTCATGGCAGAACGGATTTCACCTTAAACCCAGTGGTTCGTCCCCATATGCGGATGACATTTTAAAGGGCGCTCGTAGCTTCTTTGAATGTCGAGTTCACACCCTGGCTCTCTGAATCGGACATTCAAAGAAGCTCCGATCCCCCCTTGACAAGTCCTCCGCAGATGGGGACCAAACGTTGGATTTTAAAGTGAAATCCATTCGCCAACGGCATAATAGCCCGGAACATTTTATTAACTGTGATATTTCCGGCCGTCGAAGCTGACATTTTACACTCTAAAGTACCTCACAGGAACCATCTACCATAAAGCACCACAACAGACTAAAACCGTGGCAAAAACAGAGGCGAACCGAAGCGTTTGAGATGTGGTGTTACAGAGGAACATCTAAATTTGAGTAAGATTGTAAGATAATAAGTGAGGATCCGCGGAATCGACATAGAACACATTAACTATCCGAAGTTTTGGATGATAGGACATAATCATATTAACACATTAAGGCAACACAGGAGTCGTAGGCAGCATAACTTGTAGAAGAAGATAGAGAGAAAGGTAAACGCGATTTCATGATCATGGTATCATCATCATCGTTATCATCACGATAGATTTCGTTCCCTTCACATCGTCAAATATAGGTGTGGCTTGCGGAAGTGACTCATATTTGGTAAATGGTGATGTGACCACGTGCTTTAATCAACACATCAGTGCCTACCGACACAGCACACGTGATATCACATATATCAAACACATAGGACATAAATTTAAAAATATAACATGATCATACTGCGTCAGTAAGAGTGATGACGTCATATAATAAGGATCCAGATAAAAACATTATGGACACAATAAGAAGATTGAATAAAAATTGATTAATGAAAGAAATGGTTGCAACTTATCTAAATGTTTAAAAATCTTATGAACTATATTAGATATCAACAAACATGAACTCATCTTTACTTTTAATTTTAATAGAAGTGACATTTACAATTAAATTAAAACATGATGCACTGATGTAAACTTTCCAGAACACTTAGATCCATATTACTAATTTGTATCAAAGCTTTAAAAATTAATATAAGGGACTTGCAACATATTATGTTATGTTAGTCTAAGAATGCCAAAATATTAATATATTACAGTATGCCTTGTTTACCTCTCGCCAGTGTTCAAAATATAAGTAGTTACTGCTAACAGCTTTGAAATTTAGGACCTATAACACACTGTGACTGTAAAATTTCTACTGAAGCGGCGAGGAAAGGAATATGTCGAAAACACTAACTATAAAAAGCGTAATAGGACATCTGTTAAGGCTTCACGTAATACCTTCCATGGTACTAGAAGGAACCGTAAAGGGCTGAAATTGTAGAGAACGTATAGAACAAATAATGGAAGGCGTTAAATACTCTGAAATGAATATATTGGCACATGATAGGATGTTGTAACTGGCTGCATCAAATCAATCAAAAGATTGATGGAAAAGAGATGATAAATATGCTATGGCAGCATGTAGCGGATATATTTAATTATGCAGTTACTACAGCTTCTACATGCTTATATGAATGTGGAAACATGTTTCTTCTCAAATGGAAGATGTCACATAATCTTACCACACCACTCTCTACCTAGCAAACGTTAGGTAAGGTTGCAAAAACGCCAGAATGTCATGATGTAAACAAAACTAAATCAACATGATGATGTTTATAACATTGTCATCGAAGAGCGTAACGGACTTTAAAAAGGACTAAACCAATAAACCTAATTTTTTTTTTTTGTTTATCATCTAAACACTGGCAGACGTCTACAAAAAATTCATTGTGGATTTTATTCCAACATATAAATGAAAATGCTTAAAATTTACACACGTTCAGTCTTTCGTTATTTACTGAAATCTTCTTCTGCCCCTCCTTATTCTTTTTCCTATTTTTCTACTTCTTTAGGTCGTTTATTAGGCAAACTGCTTGTTGTGCTAATTTTGTGAGACTTTCCTATGTTTCTCCTTCCACTACATTTATAATCGAGAACGTTTACCTAGAGTCTTTTTCCATCCACAGGTTCCTTCCATTTGCTCCTATTTTCATTTATTTTTGTTTATGTAATATATTCCCAAATCTTTCTTTGTACCCTCGTTTGCTTTGCAATCTTCTCTCGTACATCCTTCGACTTTTCTTATAACCTCACTTCTTGAGCTTGTTTACGGCTCCCTTGGTGTTTTGTTGTCAGCGAAGCTCTACTCTTATCAATAATTGTTGATCCCCCTGCTACTTGGTAAAACTACGCGTGGATTTCTTTCGTGACTTTATTCTGCTTATTTGTAATTGTTCTTCATACGGAAGAATTCCTTTTTAATTTTACCTTCACATCATGGTTATATCCATATCAGACGTAGCATCCTAGATATTTAAAATATTTAATTTGTTTCAAGATTTCATTATTCAAGACTACATTTGATCTTACTGGTTTTATGCCTTGAAATGCCATCATTTTTCTGAAGTTCATCTTCATTCTCAGCAATGAGTGTCAGGTCATTTGCAAATGGGATTGCATTTAGTCCAGGGTCACAATCCAAAAATATTCCTTTTTTTATTCACCGTTTTCTATTTACATGTCACTTTATCTGCGTGTATATAGAAGAATTTCAGAGAAATACAGCATCCTTGCCTTACGTTGGCCTTGTGATTATGTTTCGTATATTTACACAGAAGAAATGTGATTGACTGAAACCAGGAAATCATACCGAAGGCACCAATGGAATATGTTTTTGACTCTTATTCAGTATGCTTGTCTTCTTGCCTTGTAACTCGACTGACGTACACAGATCTGATATAAGTCATGGAACAGCGATAAGTAAATGCGCAGATCGCAGTAGTATCACGTACACAAGCTATAAAAGGGCATTGGTAGAGCTGTCATGCGTACTCTAGTGATCCATGTGAAAAGAATTCCCACTTGATGACAGCTGCATGACGGGAATTAACACACTTTGAACGCGGAATGGTAATTGGAGCTAAATTCATGGGACATTCTGTTACGGAAATCGTCAGGGAATTCAATATTCCACGATCCACAGTGTCAAGAGTGTGCCGAGAATACCAAGTCTCGGACGTTATCTTTCACCACAGACAATGCAATGACCGACAGCCTTCAATTAATGACCGAGAGCAGCTACGTTTGCTTCGAGTGGCCAGTGCTAACAGACAAGCAACACTGCGTTAAATGACCGCAGAAGTCAATGTGGGGCGTACGACGAACGCATCCCTTAGGGATGTGTCGTTAAATTTGACGTCAGTGTACTTTGGCAGCAGATGACCAACGCAAGTGCCTTTCATAACAGCACAACATCACATGCAACACCTTTTCTTGGGTCGTGACCATATAGTTTGGATCCTAGACGACTGGAAAATTGTAACCTGGTCAAATGAGTCCCGATTTCAGCTATTAACAGCTGATGGTACGTTTCTAGTATGGCGCAGACCCCTCGAAGCCATAGACCCAAGCAGTCTACAAGGCACAGTGCAAGGTAGTGGTGGCTCCATAATGATGTGGGCTGTGAATACACTGAATTAACTGGGTCCTCTGGTCCAACCGATCGTTTAATGAAAATGGCTACTTCGAAACCATTTACAGCTATCCATGGGCTTCGTTTGCATGTAATTTTTATGGGCGAAAACGTGCCTTGTCAGCGGGCCACAATTGGTCGCTATTGGCACAACGTAGCCTCTTCCATGGATGTATTTCTCCGACAAATAATTTTCGTAGATTTTTGAAGAAAATTCTGGACACTTCGAGGGAACGAATTGGCCACTCGGATGATCGCACATGAATTGCGCCGAACATTTATGCGACGTAATGGACGGTTCAAATGACTCTAAGCACTATGGGACTTAACATTTGATGTCATCAGTCCCCTAGACTTAGAACTACTTAAACCTAACTAACCTAAGGAGATCACACACATCCATGCCCGAGGCAGGATTCGAATCTGCGACCGTAGCAGCTGCGTGGTTCCGGACTGAAGCGCCTAGAACCGCTCGGCCACCGCGGCCGGTGGACGTAATGGAGAGGTAAGTTTGTGAATGAAATTCTGGACAGACAACACTTCCGGGATTATGGACCGCTGTAGAGGGGGCAGTTCTCAGTATTTCTGCAGGGTAGTTCCAACGAGTTGCTGAGCTCCTGCCACGTCGAGTTGCTGCACTACCCCGGTCAAAAGGTGGTCCGACACTGTACTGGGAAGGTATGCCATTTGTATAGCGTCAGTGCTGTGTCATGTAGTATCCATTCCTTACGACCAGCTACACCGCATGCACATTAAGGTGTCCTGTGTCCGAAAGGAGAGCCATAACAATTATAGAATCTTCAGTACGTGAGGGAGTGGGAGGTTTCTCGTGTGCAAAGATCCGCGGGGAGAACCTGGCGAGCGTCGTCCGAAGCTTGCGGACAGCGCGGCACGGCATAGCAGTGGCCGGTCTATTCGTCTTGCGTCCGCGCCGCTCGGAAGCGTATCCGGCAAGTGTCGGTCGCGACGCGGCGGCCAGATTGCGAAGTCTCAATGCCTCATTCATCAAGAGGAGCGGCGAGGTGAGGCGCGGACCAGCAGCGATTTAACACGCCGGCGCGGCGGTACGGCCCCGCTCCACCTGCTCCCAGCAGCCTTATCCGCACCGCGATCGCTGAAATGCAAATGCCGGCCACTCGCAGCTGAAAGAGCTCCGAGTGTCGCAACAACGCTATTATGTAACGCCAACAGCGGCTCGCCCGTATAAATCATGAAAGGCGAGTAGGAAATAGTCCCGGAATAAAAGTAGTTTACCAGATGTAGACGCCAGATAACGGCGCGCACAATGGCAAATTTCCAATCAGACTCAATGTGTTGCATGCTCGCTGGCGAAGCTAACGAGTTTCTAGTGCGGAACGGCCACAGAAATACGCCATTGTTGTAGCCTGAAGTTACTGTGCAGTATCTACAGAGAGAGGAGGTGCAGTGATAAAGACTCGCATATGCGAAGACCGGCGTTCGAATCTCCGTCCTGCAATCCAGATTTACAATGTCTACAGTTTTCTAAAATTTCTTGAATGCCCTTAAATCTGCTTGAAACCAAGTTCACTGTACACTTTTCGAATTTTCTTTCTGCAGTCTTAATTTATAGACTCGCCTGCAATTACAGATTTTGAAGATAAGTACGGAGACACAGCGAGAAACGCATGCTTGAACACAAATGCTGCAAGCAAGTTTAAAATGTCAGCGTCAGCCGTGGTCAGAAAAGTGTTCTGTATAACTCTGATTGCATTATGTTGGAGCTAAGTGACTTAAAACTTGACCTAATTGATGGAACTCCTATGGTGAGTGTTTCCGTAACCAAGCTAGCCGAAGTGTCTGGTGTTTCAGGAGGCACCGTATCGAAGATTTATACCGTATACAGGGAAAGCGGAAAAACATCATTTGCTAAGTCACAACACGAACGAAAGTGCGTCTTGAGTGATCGTGACAGGCGATCATTGAAGAGGTTTGTGATGAAAAATAATAGGACGACAGCTGCAAAAGTCACTCCAGAGCTGAACTTCACGTTAGCGATCCTTGTCAGTGAAACTTCCTGGCAGATTAAAACTGTGTGCCAAACCGAGACTCGAACTCGGGACCTTTGCCTTTCGCGGGCAACTGCTCTACCACTTGCCCGCGAAAGGCAAAGGTCCCGAGTTCGAGTCTCGGTTTGGCACACAGTTTTAATCTGCCAGGAAGTTTCATCTCAGTGCACACTCCATTGCAGAGTGAAAATCTCATTCTGGAAACTTCCCCCAGGCTGTGGCTAAACCATGTCTCCGCAGTATCCTTTCTTTCAGGAGTGCTAGTTCTGCAAGGTTCGCAGGAGAGCTTCTGTAAAGTTTGGAAGGTAGGAGACGAGATACTGGCAGAAGTAAAGCTGTGAGGACGGGGCGTGAGTCGTCCTTGGGTAGCTCAAATGGTAGAGCACTTTCCAGCGAAAAGCTAAGGTCCTGAGTTCGAGTCTCGGTCCGGCACACAGTTTTAATCTGCCAGGAAGTTTCATATCAGCGCACACTCCACTGCAGAGTGAAAATCTCATTCTGGATCCTTTTCAGTACCAAAACAACACGAAGGGAGCTGCAGAAGGTGAGAACGGCAGGGCGAACTGTAACACCGAAAGACACATCAGTGACGCAAATGCCCGTAACAGGATAACGTGGTGCCGAAGCCATAAAACCTATCGAGAAATGGAAGAATGTCATTTCGTCGCATGAATCTCGTTCCACATTGTTTCCAACTTCTGAACAAGTTTTCGTCCGAAAGGTGAACATGGCAAGGGTCGAGGGCATCCATACCGTGGTATCTCACGGGCCCCACGGTTATTGTGCAAAGGTAGTATTATCGGCATAGATCATGCGATCGTTCTGGCTGATTAGGTGCATCCAACGTTTATGACCCTGTGCTTATTCTGTGTTGCAAGACGACAGGGTCCGTGATTAAACAGCTTGCGTCGTCCAGAACTGTTTTTGTAAGCACGAGGACGATCTGTCGCATTTCCACTGACAGCACAGTCACAGATTTCAATGTTATTGACCCTCCATCACCGTTATTAGAATTTCTCATTATTTTGTCGAAAGAGTGGTATAAGGTTCCCTCAAACAATGCAGAACGTGTATTTAACCATTCCGAGACAGCCGGAAACTTTTAAATGGCGCCGGCCGGGGTGGCCAAGTGGTTCTAGGCGCTACAGTCTGGAACCGCAAGACCGCTACGGTCGCAGGTTCGAATCCGGCCTCGGACACGGATGTGTGTGATGTCCTTAGGTTAGTTAGGTTTGAGTAGTTCTAAGTTCTAGATAACTGATGACCTCAGAAGTTAAGTCCGATGGTGCTCAGAGCCATTTGAGCCATTTTAAATGCCAACAGTTTTCTTATACCGTATTATGCGACGTGTTTCTGTTGTTTCCGTATTTTTGTCCGCCCCTGTGCATCTATACTTCTGAATCAACCTTCGGCGTGTATCACAGGGTACTTCTGACACCACTACTATTTCCCCCCTTTTTCCGCTGCACTCGCGAATGGTGCGGCAGAATAACGCCTGTCGGTAAC
Organism: Schistocerca piceifrons; assembly: GCF_021461385.2. NCBI lineage: Eukaryota > Metazoa > Arthropoda > Insecta > Orthoptera > Acrididae > Schistocerca > Schistocerca piceifrons. Next base: position 458,022,674 of record NC_060142.1, read on the forward strand.
ACGAATGTGAGATGTAACCTAAAATTCGTATTACCATTCCGCGTCTGTTACTTCTTGGAACGCAAGCACCCAGATTTTTAACAGTAATACTGTAGCGTCTCCCACTGTAGTTAGTTAACGCTATCCGTAACGCTGTGACTCTCACTAAACTACGAAACCTGACACTCTCTCAGTCCCTTTCATAACTCGTACCTGACTCTCTTGGACTGAAAAGCAGTACTCCAGATATAGTGGAACGATTTTTGTACAAGCTACCTCTTTCGTGGGTGAATTACATTTTCTTAGGATTATTGCAAGTGATGAATCACATCCTGCTATCAACTTCTCCTACACTTACTTTCATGTGATCGTTCCATTTTAAGTTGCTTTATACGATTACACCCAGAAATATTACCAGAAGCGTAATCGAATATAATGGGTCGTCCTGCTCATATACGCACAAAACGTCGCATTTGTTTACATTGGATGTCAACTGTCAGTCCCTGCATAAAGCGTGAATTCGTTGATATGATTAAGAGAAAATTTGTTAACAAAGAGGAACACGAATTACGTTAAGTTTTCTCCTTCTAGTATGATGATGTGCAATTTCTGCCTTCGGTGTAACTTTCTAAGAAAACGTGAAAGTACAGTATCTGAAGAACAGCGTCGTACTTCTGTTATTCGTGACAATGGGAGCATGGGAAACCTGGTGTCATATTATTCCTCTGGAATAGCCCTGGAGAGGTCGCCGTGCATGACGGAGAACGATAACTGTACGCTAGCATATTATTTCTCTAGCAGACATTCGATCCGGCTAACATCTGGACGATGGCTACTACGCAAGCGTGTTTGCCGTCGCCGCTTAGCAGTCCGACTACAACGTACTGTCTTCCTTTATAAAAGGTTGTCCCTCTTCCTCTCTGATTATCATAGTGTCATTGTCAAACACAGCCTGTCACCTCCAGTAAGTGAACGGTTATATCGTCCCACGGGTAATAACGTATTTCATTCCTTTATAATTGGCATACTTGTAGTAATGCACAGCATTTAGGACTCTGAGTTAAAACTTTAGTGGATAGGCATGCGTGCATAGATGCGCGTGTGCGTGTCTTTTGTGGCCGGGCGCTATCAGTATCGTTTCGCTCTCTAACATTACTATTACCATTACAGTATTAGACACAAATGAAAACTCACACAGTAGGGAGGCGAGAGAAAGGAGCAGCATGTAAAGGTGGGAGGGACCACTCCATTGGACGACACTACGAATGCACGTTTTATTACAAAACACTTATGCTGACAACAGATGCTTTAAAACACGGATACATGAACCACGGCTGCACGCAACGTTAGGCACTAGAAAATTTTTGTTACGTGTAACGTAAACTTACAAACATCGAAGGGAACTGATATATGGTACAAATAAAAGAAATAAAATACAACAAGAAGATAACAAAATACATAGAGAAATATTATTGCCATCTTTCTGGAATTTTCTCCCACATATGTTGTTGTCTTTAGTTTTTATTATATTTCTGTCATCTATTAGATTCTGGAATTTTTTGTAAGTTCGTAACTATACACGACCTCTAGGTTCTTTTTCGTCATTTTCATCGGATTATATCAATTGTATTCAAATGTTAATACTCTCCAGTACTGCCAGCTACTGGCGTGTTTGTCTTTCTGAACGACGCAACTGCCATAGTGATTCAGTTTCATATTATCTTATGAATAAGATAGATGGCTCCATACATGTGTATGTGTTCACTAAAACCATGGTATGTTTTTATATTCCACATGTTTCCTGTTCGTGTTCAGTAGTCAATAACTACTTTCATGCACCACGTATCATTTGTGTCTTTTAACGCGTCTGATGATGACGATGTATAAATGTAAACGCGTAATTAAAGAAAGTTGTGTGGTGACTACAATATGTATGGAGCCATCTACATTATACACACAACTTGTGATTGTCATATACTTCTTGTAGCATCCATTATATCACTGATATAACCTTCGAGCTACGTAAAAATGGGTGCATACTTCTTACGTGAATTCAAGTCACATCTGTTATAATTCTCCTTCGTTTCAACGTAGTACACGTATTCGCACCAGTGTTACTAAGTTGTTGATGACAGCGCGTTTGCTTACGCATTAACTGGTGAATCCAGCGTTATTCGTACCTGACTAACACACATCTTAGAAATAGCTACAAAAAATAAGAGTAGTTACTGAAGCTAGAACCAGGTTCTGGCCTCGCTGCTCAGTTTCCAAGACGGCCTACAAGTCCTTCTGCAGCACCTAGCGTCACTCGGGGGAGAAATAAAACGTAACAGATTAGAATACTTTCATGTACATCAAAAAAGTACAAAGAAGGGCAGTTCGTTTCGTATCATCCCGAAACAGGGGATAGAGTGTCACGGATATGACAAAGAGTTGGAGAGACCTTCTCCGACTTCTGACACTTTTTTTTTACTCCTGATCACTTAGGAATAAGCGACCATCATTATAAAATTAGAGATATCAGATCTCGCACGAAAAGATTTAGGTGTACATTTTCCCCCCACGTTGTTTGTAAGTATAACGCTAGAAAAATAGTCTGAAAGGGGACCTATGAGCCTTTTGCTAAACACGTACGTTTGAAGTTCTCAGTAATCACGTAGACGTAGATGTTGATGTTGGTATAAAACGCGTCCAGCTAGATCGTCACTGCGCCTAAAAATACCATCCAGTTCCACAGCGACTTCCCTCCATGCGGCGTGCTTCTAAAGCTATTTTCATATCGTTTTAATCATAAACCTCCTTTTTTCATACATCTGTCTCGATTCGAACTTAAACATCCGTTATTACTTCAATAACAATATTTTTAATTCAATCTCAGCTGTTAATTTTGCTCGCTGATTTCCTGAGGCGCGTGAATTTCCGTCCTGCTTCTCTTAACAACCTTTACGAAGTTTCCTCCAACTTGTCGCAGGCCCAAATACTTGTCAGCGCCAGGAGTCTAAGCCATGCGATTAATTTTCGCTGCACTGACGAGGATAAATTCTACTTACTGTCCAGCCTTCCCAGAACCTCGGTGATCAGAATTCATATCTTATTACAAACTATTTTACGTGCAGCGAATCCGCAGCTGCTGAAGGTCATGATGAATGAAAAGCCGCTGTCAGTCGGTAAAACTTGGTTTTAGTTGACCACGCCACCGGTTTCACGGTTTAAAATCGCATATTATGCTCCATCCTACATATTTAATTGAAACATAATTATAAATTGTACTACAAATTTGTGCTACTGTATAAAGATTATTTGAATGCTTATCGTCACTAAAATTACTACATTAATTCATCGTAGGTTAATCAACGTCCTTAGTCAAGGTATTACCATTCTGAGAATACATGAATACATACTATGTTTAAGCAGGGTGGGAAAAAAAACGTAAACAAGGTCAGAGCATGATAACGGTCGTCGAAATGCGCAAAGTTTTACAGGTTGGAAATTCAAGTTCGTGGAGGCACTGCCGTAAAACAACAATCAGTAACGAGCGCTCTGAAGTGTGTGTATTTAAATTAACTTTCCGCACTTTACATCTGTTATGCTAAAGAGTGCAGTTAAATATTAAATTAAGTTAAGATAATGGCTTCAGTTGTGCAGTTAAACGTACGCAGACTTTAAATTCCTGTCCACGTCTCATTATGTTGCCTGGGTAATGCTTTACTGAGGACGCTTTATGGACATAGGTCTACCTTCACAGTGATAGATTTCCGACCAATAGTCATCGGGAAATTTTTTCTCTATTCGATGTCGTCTATCTTACTGTGACCATGTTACCAGGTTGCTTTTTTTTGCACTCTGTGTTGTGCGAGAATCCACTTGTCATCTGTTAAATCAGTGGTCGTCAAATTGCTGCCCGTGGCTCTCAGCCATATTTTATAGTAATGTACATCTAGCAGGTAACATAAAGGGCTCCTTCAAAGTATTTTTTCCTTGCTTAGCAACAAACAAAAATACATACAGGGAAGGTAATATTTTACGATGTGCTCAATTCTGATTAACGTTGGTGAATTTGGCCGCGAGCTAGGTAAAGTTTTCCTCTTACATCTGAGGCCGAGTGGTACACGATGACAATTATTGAACTATGTGAAGAAAAACGCAAATTAGTTACACACTACGGCGTGCACACGCTTCATTCAACATGTAAATGTCATTACAGATATTCGGTTTTACATTATGAGACGTTCGATATGAATGCCATCAGTGGCGATGATGTGGGGCAGACGGATAGCGAAACTGTGCACGACCCGCTGAAGTGTCGGAACATCGAGGCTGTCGATGACCACCAAACGGCTGTTTTCTGCTCAGCAGTGGTTTAGGGGTAATTTCTGTACACCTTACTTTTAATAAAGCGTCACAAAAAGAAGTCGCTTGTGTTCAGATCCGGAGAATATGGCGGCCAATCGAGGTCCATGGCAGTGGCCCCTGTGTACCCCATAGTGCTCCTACAGGGAATCACTCTCCTGCTTCGATGGGGTCGAGCTCCGTCTTGAAATCAGGGTCATTTTGAGTAATGGAGATTAAATCATCCTCCAAAACCTTCAGGTACCGTTCGCTAGCCACAGTGCCGTCAAGGAATATCACACCTATTATACCCTGAATGGACATTGCACACTACATAGTCACCTGTTGAGGGTGAACAGACTTCTCGATCGCGATATGCTGATTTCTCAGTCTCACAAATGCGCCGAAATGGCTCTGAGCACTATGGCACTTAACATCTGAGGTTATCAGTCCCCTAGAACTTAGAATTACTTAAACCTAACTATCCTAAGGACATCACATACATCCATGCCAGAGGCAGGATTCGAACCTGCGACCGTAGCAGTCGCGTGGTTCCGGACTGAAGCGCCTAGAACCGCTCGGCCACCGCGGCCGGCCAAATGCGCAGATTTTGCTTATTGACGAATCCATCCAAGCGAAAGTCGGCTTTGTCGTCGCAAGCCCACACTAATTCCCGTCATGGGTCGCGGCCAACCGCGCATTTTGAACGTCTTAACCCAAACCGTTCAGAAGTTATGACAATTTTATTTCATGTTGTTCAATAATTGTCGTCTTATATGTAGCCAGTACGGGCATAAGAGAAGTGAGAGATGGAATTTTTTTTTATTTTTCCTTGCAATGATGACAACTCAAAACGGTGTGCAAATATTATGCGGACACTATATTGTGGCAATTATAGGTAAAGAGTGTTTGGAACTGTAGTTGCGTGAGACACCGGTAGTTGTCGGGCCTGAACTACCTCTGCCAACCGCAGCAAACAACTGCGCTGTCGCAGACCGGTGTGGCCGAGCGGTTCTAGGCGCTTCAGTCTGGAACCGCGCAACCGCTATGGTCGCAGATTCGAATCCTGCCTCGTGCATGGATGTGTTTGATGTCCTTAGCTTAGTTAGGTTTAAGTAGTTCTTAGTTCTAGGGGGCTGATGACCTCAAATCTTAAGTCTCATAGTGCTCAGAGCCATTCGAACCATTTAGAACTGCGCTGTAGCATCTATCAAATACTTTGTGTTTTACATTTTGCTTGTTTTTTTCTTTTCTGAAAATTCTGACAAATTCTGGTGCATAAAGGGATTTGAATGTGATTCTCAGCGCAACAAAAGGAATCAACGAGCCCTATGACCGTTATGTCAGTTGTGCTTTCGTGGAAGCACAGAACACAGACCTTCGAGAGGGAGGCGGAGCCTATTATCCCGCACCGCTCCTCACCCCTCGGGCTGTCTATGTTCTCAATTGCTGACGGTCGATGCCGACTACCACGATATACTGTCACATCATAGTACCAATCAGCTGCTATGCTATAAATGTCAAAAAGAAGTAACATGGACTCATGAATGTGCGTTGTAGAGACAGTAGTCAAATGTGGTACATGTTTGTACCAAGTAATATGAAATCAAACTAAGGATACAGGGTACTTTTCCGGCTCAATATTATGTAAAAATCAACACCTATTTCTTTCAGGAACTGTTTATAATGTACATATTTTACAGATTTTTTGTTGATATGAGGTAATGTAACACACTTTCTAAACAAATTAGAAGTCTTTTAATTATTTTTGAACCTGCTTAGGGTTATTAAAAAATTACAAACCAATTGATGCAATTTTTTCCAAAATGCTTCTCATATTGAGGTACCATTTAATCAAATGTTATACATTTGAAGGAGACCAAATTTTTACCAGATATGCGTGACATGATGTCTGAGGTACTAGACCTACTTAATTGCACGTTTTATGTATATTACAAGGATAAAAAAATATCACATCTTACTTTTTAATTTTTATAATTTTTTCTTAATAAAAATGTTATTTTTCTATAATTTAGTTGATTCTGCAATAAAGCTTAGATCTACTACATAAGTATGGACTAGTGCCAGTTACGGAAAAAAATTATAGCAATGCTTTATAAACTGTACCTGAATTCTGAAAAATTCAACTTGCGTGAAATTGCGAATGAAGATATGAGTCCAATTAAACTGTGCTTCAGAACATTCCTGAAGCATAGTCTTCATCCTGCAGCATTTCTTCATCTTCAAGCATTCAGCTACATGCACCCGTTGTCTGTCACACGCTAACAATTGATCTTCCATGTTAGAGCCACATCTTATGCCTAAATTTCTCAGGACTTCCAACCTTCCTATCACTCCATCACTGAAACATATCACTGCGTTTAGTACACCAACTATTAATGTATTTAGTCCTACAAAAACATTCTTCGGTGATATTTCCCATATGCAATGGTTGAAACTTTCATTTGTATTCTGAGTGCCCCCCATGAAGGCATTTACTAAACAAAACAGGGTCGCTCAGGGGTCTAAAAATTGATTTTATTTCATTCATAACAGGCTCAGGAAGAGAATGCTTATGATGGTATATATGACCACTTTCTTTTGCTTTTTCGTAGCCACACCAATAATCTGCTCCTTTAGGGCAAAGCCCGTGAACAGCGTGGTCATCTGTGGACAACTTATGAAAGTAGGTGGCCCATACAGCTTTTCTCATTGCTGTAACTTCATTTACAGGTGTAGTTCGTCTGATGGCCAGTCCATAATAACGCTGAAGTAGGTCTATTTCAGTTTCTGTCAATCTTCCTCAGCCAGACAGAGATTTTCCATCAGATAGCAACTTTCCTTTCATTTCTCTTCGTAGCTTCCTCAATCTAGCACCCATCCTCTTTTGCACATGTCCACAGCACTCAAGTTTTGTTACCAAAGTATCACCATAAACACTGAACTCATTAATTTAACTGAAACCTTTAGAGACCCCATCGCCTAGGTACTAGGTGTATCTAACATAATAAACGGGCACCGACCTCTGAAATATTTTTAGAGCTCCATCACACTTCATACCTCCACTGTAACCATCATAATTCTTAGAACACTTGTGTTCAATATGTCCTTCAGTATTACCATGGCAGGTGTGGCAGTACTTAAATTAGCACTCAACATCAACTACTTTTCCATTCTCCAGAAAAGTAGCACTTACAACACCACTCAAGGAACGATGTCCTCGGCGTTCCCATGTCCCATCAAGTGCAACAGCAATGTCCATGGTTCCGCTAATATTCTACAGCACGTCTCATAGATGCTTTAGGGACAACCGTCAAGGCACCTAAAAGTATTCTTATCTACTTGCTGAACATACTCGGAGGAGGAGCAAGGTCCATCAAACCACAAAACGTTTGAACAGTCTTTTTTCGTTTTCCTATTGCAAACATTGCATACACTAACTTAAAATTCACATCATATGAACTATGCACAATGTTCGAAATCATTTTCGAGGTAGATTTATTGCAGGATCCACTCATAACAACTAATTTTGACGCTAAAACCTTCCTGCTGTTTTGTTGTTCAGTTATTTCCAGAAAGCCTACACCATCACATTGTTTACATTTCGCTACTTCCTTTACCAAAGAAGATATGATGCCAACATCAACAAAGACAAATCCACTACAAACAGCGTCATTGTTACCAAAAAAATTTGAATCACCAGGAGGCGTAGCATGTGGGAGTCTCTTCCCTGAGGAACTGATACATAAGGTACTTTCAACAGCGTGGCTTCCTTTGTTTGTGAACAGGTCGCCAGAGAATTTCCTTTTATTGAATTTCCTGATGCATGGCATAGTTTGTATTTATTGCCCACTCAACGATATGCACTTCCACAAAAATATGTATCACCTGAGCAACAAACATTCAGTAACACGTGAACAAACTGCTTCAGCGAAACAAAAGTAAATACTCCCAAAGATAATCATTTACAGACACTAGAAACCTGAACTGTTACCAACATATACAATTTTTCATACGTATACTCGCTGGAAACAGAAAGTTCTCAGTTCTTTTCGAAATGATACTGGTTTCTGTAACAGAAATAAAAGGGGCGTGAAAGCATACATGACTATAGCTTTAAAATTTGGTATATATAGGTCATTTTTCATTTGAAACCCTATAATGTATGTATCAATGCAATCAGAAAATACCATAAAATTTAATTAAGTCAGAAAAAAATCGATTTTTCCACCATTTATAAGTACCCTGTATCATTAAGACTGTTGTAATACAGTGCAATGACTCAACAAAAAAATACGAAATATTTAATAAACATTTGTGTTCAAGTCTCATGTTGTTATTAGTTTTCTTCTTCTTTCTTTTCGCCCTCTTTGGGGTGCTTTGGCTCAATCATTTATTGTGTGTTGTTCTTTTCTCAGTCCCCAGTATTTCTTCATTCTCGATGATCTTCTTTTCCTCTCTTCTTATGAGATGATGCAGTTGGGTTTCGTGTTTATTGACCTTGAACCTTATATTTCCATCTACAGCATTTCTGAAATCCTTAGATCTACTAGACCTTTCTCACTCTCTTTAAGACAGTTGGGATTTCTTTTCCGGTTACGGAAAAAGTCAATGATTTGATTGGTTAATATATTAGAGTTCATTCTGAGAAGATGCCCATAAAAATTTATCCTCCTTTTTAGCATTGTATCTGAAATTTTTTCAGTTTTCTTGTAGGAAGTTTCATTTTTGATGTATACTATCTTAAGAGCTTGGAATTTTGGTCCTATGATTACCTTTGAATTTTTCTTTCCTTTATCTCATGTTCCTCATTTGGGCTTTGAAGTTCATGTTTAGTTTCTGCTGCATACAGTGCTTCTGGCTTAATCACTGTGTAGTTTTGGATCCCCATGAAAGGGATGTTTTGTTATATGTACCTTTTGTTAGTTGGAAGACCAATTCAAGTTTATTTTTTCTGACTTCCATTTATTTGCTTTCCCCAGCGTTCCAAATAATCCAGTCTCCGAGTTATTTAAATCGTTGTACTATTTCAAGCTTTAGTTCTTTACGCGAGTTCTTGATGTTTCTCATGATATTTGTTTTTTAGAGGGAGATGTAAGACCCATTTTAATTTCTTGCTTCTTTATTCAAGGATGTGCTCCTGTGCTTCTTCCACTCTTTGGGGAAACAGGATCATGTAATCGGCAAAGGCAATGGCATTTACGTTAAGCTACTTGTTTTAGCAACCCAGTCTTAAACAACTTTTTATATTTGTGTTGCATTCTCTAACTACATTCTCAAGCACACAATTTAACAGCAACGGTGACAACCCATCCCTCTATCGCACCCCCGCTTTTATTACGAAGGGCTCTGTTATTTCGTCCATGAATTTAACTTCCTAAGTTTTATTTGTAAGGGTCGCTTGTATGATATTAGTTGTTTTAGTATCCAAACTCCTGCCTTCGATGACCGCTAACAGATGTTTTCTGTCAATCGAATCATACGCATTTTTGAAATCAATGAAGGATATTATATATGTCTTTCCCTTTCGTTTTTGATATGTCATAATGTTTTTGAGCTTTAGTACTTATTCCGAGCATGATCTGCCGTCTCTAAGACCTCCCTGGTATTTCCCGATTTGCAGGTCCAATTGCGCCTTTGCCCTGTTCAAAAGGACTTTTGAAAGATTCTTGTATGTTACATCGAGCAGTGACATGCCACTATAACTGAGTCTTTAAGCCTTTCTTGTGGTTTGGGTGGATGAGTGCCGTTCTCTATTCTGCGGGGATCTCATCTTCTTCCCAGATTTGACTGAAAACACATTGAGCGGATGTCATTGCATTTTTGTCAGATTTTTTCCCATCATTCGGCCACTATTTGGTTATCTCCGGACACTTCGTTGTTTTTAAGTTCCGAAATTACCTTTTGTAGTTCTTTAGTCGTTGGTGGCTCTGAATCTGCCTTCTCACTGTCATTTTGGGGTGGATTCAAATTTTTCAAGCATGGATTCACAATACAGGAGCTTCTAACAGTAACCTGATAGTATCTTCCAATTTTCCGTGTCACTGTGAGCTATGGTCCCATTTCCATCTCGAAATTGGAGGGCGGGAGCTTTATACCTTCAAAATCTTTGTTTGAACCTACTGTAAAAGCTTCTTGTGATGTTTTTTTAGCAATTTCTTCATCAGTTTGGAGAAGAGCCTTGTCTTCATGTCTTCTTAATTCTACCACTTTCCTATCTGAAATGAAATTTTGTCTGCTTTTTCTGTTTTCTGTGATTGCCAATTCTGCCGCACCTGTTTTCTTGTTTCAGTGGGAACATCACATTCTAGGGACTGTCAGACGTGTTTTTGCTCTTTATTTTGGGTGTTATCCGTTCTGCCGCAGTAATGAGATTTTCCTGGAGATCTGTGTGTCTGAATCATTTCTTTTGATTTTGTGAATTCATCTAATTTTACAAGTTTTTCGGTGCTGTACATTCGACCCTTGGTTTGTTTCATGCAGCGTGTAGGTGACTTTGAACTTAATTTTAGAGAGGCAGTGGTCCGAGTCCAAGTTTGCACCCCTGTGTACCCTAACATTAATAATTTCTTTCCAAGAAATTTTCTTGATTGCCATATGATCAAGCTTAAATTCCCCTAGAATGGGATTTGAGGACGTCCATGTCCTTTGGTTTCGTGGCTGTTTTTTGAAAGATGTAGATTGAGAATTAGGCAAAGTTCTGTTAGCCTGGTGCCATTTTTGTTGTTCTTTTGTGGGCAGGATAGTCTCCAATTATATTGTTTTCTTTACCAATTTGTGCTTTAAAGTCTCAAGGGAACAATGTTTTCATCCAGATTTTATGAATAGTGTCATCTTGGCGATTCCAAAAGTCTTCCACTTTTTCTTTTTAGGGGAGGGGCATTGATAATTGTGTAGATTTTGTTTATGCTTTTGAATCTGAAACTTGAGAGTCTTTCCAGTGGGGAGTCAGCTATTGAGTTCGAGATTCTTTTGTCGATTATAAAGGCTGTTCCGAGACGTGGTACATTTTCCATCACTATCGATCCCACTTTCCTAAAACCTTCGGAGTCTAAGGTTTCTGTATCCATGTACCACGTTTCTTGAATGGTTTCTGTGAGTATGTTGTGGTTCCTTAGCGTATCTGTAAGATGTTTTAGTTTTCCAATCTTCAACAATGAGTTTACATGAAAAGTTCTTAAGCACATTGGTTGCTTATGTTGAAATTTGGATGAGTGTAGGGTTCGAACACTCTCTGACTTGTCTTTTAGCAGTGTCACAGACTCCCCAGAATCTGAGTGTCTGACGACATACTGACTTACGGTGGATCATCCACCTGTGGTAAAATAGTTTACTTCACACACTTCCATGACTGATAAAAGTTATTCTGGGAGTAGCCCGAGGGTCACAAGAAAATACAAACAATATTATGAGTCCTGGAGGTAGTTCTTCCGTTCTCTCCGATATGGGGAATCTGAGTTTCCTCTTCTGCCTTTGAGACAGTCGATCAGGTTTCACCCAGTAATCCTAGGCACCCAGGTTTATTTACGATGTGTTACTCCTCCCCCTCTCCCTCCTCATCACTTGCGAGGTGATGCTCCAAGCTTGGAACCAGCAGTGGTGGTGTTATTATTATATAAACAATGCACTAATTTATATAGGTTACAAGTAGAGGGAGGTGCAGTAAAGTAGCCAGGACGGGAATATGTGGCCATTGCATATTTTTTGCTCTGAAAAGTGCTGCTGCCTGCCGAGAAGTGATCATACTAGTTCTAACACATATCGTGTAAGAACGTGTTTTGTCTGTGAGCCGTCTGAAGTAAAATAAGTCATTTATATTATCCTTGTTACCTCGTTTGTATGGAGGGTCATAATTTTGCCAATAACAATGTTCAAACAAGGTCTTTTGGCCTACCCGCACAGTTACTCTCTGTTGATCCATCATCGATGGGGCACATCGGCTCGTTAAATAATTGTCAATATCAATGAAATTCTCCAACAGCTGTGAAAGTGGGATGTTACTTTATTTTGAAGGCTACCAGTTTCTGCATTCTACTATGACATCTTACGGCCTCATGTGCATCTCTCCAAGTAAATGATAATGTCATATACGAGGTGCATTGAAGTTCTAAGGCCTCCGATTTTTTTTCTCCGGACTGGAAAGAGATAGAAACATGCGCATTGTTTTAAAATGAGGCCGCGTTCATTGTCAATACGTCCCAGAGATGGCAGCACCGTACGGCAGATGGAACTTTACCGCCAGATGCGAGAATGAGAAATGTTTTAAATACTTAAAATGGCGACGTTTTCCTTACTTGAACAGCGTGCAATCATTCGTTTTCTGAATTTGCGTGGTGTGAAACCAATTGAAATTCATCGACAGTTGAAGGAGACATGTGGTGATGGAGTTATGGATGTGTTTAATGAAGGCAGAACATCATGTGACAAAAAACCGAAACAACCTCGGGCTCGCACAAGCCGGTCTGACGATGTGATCGAGAAAGTGGAGAGAATTGTTTTGGGGGATCGCCGAATGACTGTTGAACAGATCGCCTTCAGAGTTGGCATTTCTGTTGGTTCTGTGCACACAATCCTGCATGACGACCTGAAAATGCGAAAAGTGTCATCCAGGTGGGTACCACGAATGCTGACGGACGACCACATGGCTGCCCGTGTGGCATGTTGCCAAGCAATGTTGCGCGCAATGACAGCATGAATGGGACTTTCTTTTCGTCGGTTGTGACAATGGATGAGACGTGGATGCCATTTTTCAATCCAGAAACAAAGCGCCAGTCAGCTCAATGGAAGCACACAGATTCACCGCCACCAAAAAAATTTCGGGTAACCGCCAGTTCTGAAAAAATGATGGTGTCCACGTTCTGGGACAGCGAGGGCGTAATCCTTACCCATTGCGTTCCAAAGGGCACTACGGTGCATCCTACGAAAATGTTTTGAAGAACAAATTCCTTACTGCACTGCAACAAAATCGTCTGGGAAGGGCTGCGCATGTGCTGTTTCATCCAAGACAACGCACCCGCACATCGAGCTAACGTTACGCAACAGTTTCTTCGTGATAACAACTTTGAAGTGATTCCTCATGCTCCCTACTCACCTGACCTGGCTCCTAGTGACTTTTGGCTTTTTCCAACAATGAATGACACTCTCCGTGACCGCACATTCACCAGCCGTGCTGCTATTGCCTCAGCGATTTTCCAGTGGTCAAAACAGACTCCTAAAGAAGCCTTCGCCGCTGCCATGGAATCATGGCGTCAGCGTTGTGAAAAATTTGTACGTCTGCAGGGCCATTACGTCGAGAAGAAACGCCAGTTTCATCGATTTCGGGTGAGTAGTTAATTAGAAAAAAAAATCGGAGGCCTTAGAACTTGAATGCACCTCGTAGTACCATAAATCCCTGGATGTCTTGAATTCAAAAGTTTCACTAGTGCCTCATTCGAAGACTTGACAGACGCGAACTCTTCAGGTAAAGCACTGGTGAAACGATTGAATTCACGACGTCCAGGGATTCATAACATTATGTGACATTATCGTTTGTTTGGAGAGATCCATATTGGACCTTAGATGGCACGGTGGAATGCCGAAACTGGTAGCCTTCAAGATAAAATAAAATAACATCTCAGTTACATGGCTGTTGGAGAGTTTCATTATTATTGATAAACACAGTTCCTTGTTATTTATTTGCCGGCCGAAGTGGCCGTGCGGTTAAAGGCGCTGCAGTCTGGAACCGCAAGACCGCTACGGTCGCAGGTTCGAATCCTGCCTCGGGCATGGATGTTTGTGATGTCCTTAGGTTAGTTAGGTTTATCTAGTTCTAAGTTCTAGGGGACTAATGACCTCAGCAGTTGAGTCCCATAGTGCTCAGAGCCATTTGAACCATTTGTTATTTACACTCCTGGAAACTGAAATAAGAACACCGTGAATTCATTGTCCCAGGAAGGGAAAACTTTATTGACACGTTCCTGGGGTCAGATACATCACATGATCACACTGACAGAACCACAGGCACATAGACACAGGCGACAGAGCATGCACAATGTCGGCACTAGTACAGTGTATATCCACCTTTCGCAGCAATGCAGGCTGCTATTCTCCCATGGAGACGATCGTAGAGATGCTGGATGTAGTCCTGTGGAACGGCTTGCCATGCCATTTCCACCTGGCGCCTCAGTTGGACCAGCGCTCGTGCTGGACGTGCAGACCGCGTGAGACGACGCTTTATCCAGTCCCAAACATGCTCAATGGGGGACAGATCCGGAGATCTTGCTGGCCAGGGTAGTTGACTTACACCTTCTAGAGCACGTTGGGTGGCACGGGATACATGCGGACGTGCATTGTCCTGTTGGAACAGCAGGTTCCCTTGCCGGTCTAGGAATGGTAGAACGATGGGTTCGATGACGGTTTGGATGTACCGTGCACTATTCAGTGTCCCCTCGACGATCACCAGTGGTGTACGGCCAGTGTAGGAGATCGCTCCCCACACCATGATGCCGGGTGTTGGCCCTGTGTGCCTCGGTCGTATGCAGTCCTGATTGTGGCGCTCACCTGCACGGCGCCAAACACGCATACGACCATCATTGGCACCAAGGCAGAAGCGACTCTCATCGCTGAAGACGACATGTCTCCATTCGTCCCTCCATTCACGCCTGTCGCGACACCACTGGAGGCGGGCTGCACGATGTTGGGGCGTGAGTGGAAGACGGCCTAACGGTGTGTGGGACCGCAGCCCAGCTTCATGGAGACGGTTGCGAATGGTCCTCGCCGATACCCCAGGAGCAACAGTGTCCCTAATTTGCTGGGAAGTGGCGGTGCGGTCCCCTACGGCACTGCGTAGGATCCTACGGTCTTGGCGTGAATCCGTGCATCGCTGCGGTCCGGTCCCAGGTCGACGGGCACGTGCACCTTCCGCCGACCACTGGCGACAACATCGATGTACTGTGGAGACCTCACGCCCCACGTGTTGAGCAATTCGGCGGTACGTCCACCCGGCCTCCCGCATGCCCACTATACGCCCTCGCTCAAAGTCCGTCAACTGCACATACGGTTCACGTCCACGCTGTCGTGGCATGCTACCAGTGTTAAAGACTGCGATGGAGCTCCGTATGCCACGGCAAACTGGCTGACACTGACGGCGGCGGTGCACAAATGCTGCGCAGCTAGCGCCATTCGACGGCCAACACCGCGGTTTCTGGTGTGTCCGCTGTGCCGTGCGTGTGATCATTGCTTGTACAGCCCTCTCGCAGTGTCCGGAGCAAGTATGGTGGGTCTGACACACCGGTGTCAATGTGTTCTTTTTTCCATTTCCAGGAGTGTATTTCAGCCTGATAATTTCTTATGTGGATCACCAATGCCTGCCGATCGAGAAACGTGGCCACCTTAGTAGTTCGCAGAAGTGGTCAAGGTGTTCACTCCAGTAAGAGGTAACTTTCAAAACGCACGCATAATACAACAGATGGAAATGAGCGTTTAGCGTCATTGGCCCGGAGGCCCCTTACGGTGCAGGTCCGGCCGCCTTGGTGCAGGTCTTACTACATTCGACGCCACATTGGGCGACCTGCGCGCCGGATGGGGATAAGATGATGATGAAGACAACACAACACCCAGTCCCTCAGCGGAGAAAAATCCCCGACCCAAATGAGACTCGAACGCGGGCCCGTAGGACGTCAATCCTTCACGCTGACCACTCAGCTACCGGGGCGGAGAATATAAACCCTTTTATGTACAAAGCTATCCTCCGCCGTTCAGTCCCTTTGTGCCAATTTTGAGTAAATTATGTTACTTAGGACCATCTCTGTTCTTTTGTACTTGGGCGATTACTTAAGTCCGATTGAAAGCGTTCGGCAGCAGCCGCTTAGTATTCTTCCCGTCAGTAGAAAATGTGCCCCGAATCAGAAAAACAAACTTCGTATCTTTTTGTGATGGCACGGGCCAAGTATGCGCTCAGATACGGAAAATTGTCCCGTAAGCCTTTAGAAAAATGCATAGAGTTCCAATATATTACTTTCTTTTTCACTTAAAAATATTTGCTGTAACACTTTTGGCCTATTACTAAAGTCCGATTGAAAGCGGTCTGCAGCAGCCGCTTAGTATTTATTCTTCCTGTCGGAAGAAAATGTGCCCCCAATCAGAAAAGCAAACATGGTATCCTTTTGGCATGGCACGGGCCAAGTATGCGCTCAGATACGAAAAACTGGCCCGTAAGCCTTCAGAAAAATGCATAGAATGTCAATATACTACTTTCTTTTCCACTTACAAATATTTGCTGTTAACACCTTATAATATGTAGATCCAAAATGTGTAAACTTCCATCAGTAATCATGTTCGGTGAAAATTGAAGTTCTCTACTACGTTAACTCTCCCCCCTCCCCACCCAGTCGTCCTTCCCTGTGCAGCTGGCTCGTATGCAGAAAAGAAGGAGGAGAAGGAAATTAGTGTTTAACGTCCCGTCGACAACGAGGTCCTTAGAGACGGGCACAAGCTCGGATTAGGGAAGGATAGGGAAGGAAGTCGGCCGTGCCCTATCGAAGGAACCATCCCGGCATTCGCCTGAAGCGATTTAGGGAAATCACGGGAAACCTAAATCAGGGTGGCCGGACGTGGGTTTGAACCGACGTCCTCCCGAATGCGAGTCCAGTGTGCTAACGACTGCGCCACCTCGGTCGGTTATGCAGGAAAGTTTGACTACCACTGTACTAGATTCTTAGATCATCTCGGCGATGAAATATTGGAAGGGCAGAGTCCAGCCATCAGCGGAATTTATGAACGGAGGGCGTGCGCGATGGGCGTCGGTCGAACGTCGTGCCCGCAGACGACGTCACGCCACCTGCAGTGGCAGCAGCGGCGGCAGCGGCAGCGGCGCAGAGGCGGGCAATTTATCGCCGCGGTGGGCCGCGCGGTGGAGCGGAGCAGCGGAACCAGATTCGGCGCTTGTTAGCTGGACCGAGGGCTGCGTGACGGCTGCAGGCGCCGACGCTAGCGCCAGCAACAGGCCAGGTCCGGACGCGACGCCCACCAGCCCCTGGCCGGGGCACTCGACCTCAGTATTATTGACCTCTGAAAACTATCCATCCTTTATACTGATACGCAAACAATATGCTGAGGTGGCAAAAGCCCTGGACCTTCTAATGTTGTGTCGGACCTCCATTTGTCCGGCATAGCGCAGGAACTCGACGTGGCATGTACTAAGCAAGTTGTTGGAATCCCCTGCAGAAATACTGAGCTAAGCTACCTCTAGAGCCGTCCATAACTGCGAAAGTGTTGCCGGTGCAGAATTTTGTGTACGAACTGACCTCTCCATGACGCCCCATAAATGCGCTAGAAATGTTCTGAATGTTCTACAAATCAATCACGAACAACTGTGGTATAGCGCATTCTCATCGATAAAAATTCCATCTTTTTTTTAAGGAACACACCTCCATTTGACTTTTTTATTTTTTATTCAAGTAAAACCCGACATTCGGTCTTTTATGCCATTTTTAAGTACATGATTTCATGTCTTTTACATATATTGCGCATCACTTAACATGTTCTCAAGCTCAATGTTGGCTATAAATTGAGATAAATATTCTTAATTTATGACCAGCTTTGAGCCTGATAACATGTTAAGTGTCCTGCAATATATGTTAAACACATAAAATAAAATACTTGAAAACGGCATAAAAAGCCGAAACCTGGGTTGTACTTAAATAGATAATAAAACAATGGTGATGTGTCCCTTTAAAAAAATACTGCATGAGTGCTGCTCAGAAACATAAAAAAATCCCATCGTTCTTTGGGAGTATGAAGTCCATGAATGGCATCAAATGGTCTCCAATAACCGATCATTACCATTTCCAGTCAGTGATAGGTTTAGTTGAACCAGACGACTCAAGCCATTCCATGTAAACACAGCCCACACAATTATGGAGCCACCATTAGCGCTACAGGGTCTCGTTGACAACTTGGATCCATGTTTTCGTGAGTCTGCGCCACACTCGAACACTGCCATCATCTCTTACCAACTGAAATCGGTACTGATCTGACCAGGCCACCGTTTTCCAGTTGACAAGAATCCAGATCTAACCGATATGGTCACAAACCCAGGACAGGCACTGCAGGGGATGTCGTCCTTTTAGCAAAGGCATTCGCGTCGGTCATCTCAACCATAGCCCATTAATGCCAAATTTCGCCGCTCTGCCATAACGGATGCGATCGTCGTACGTCTCACATTGATTTCTGCGGTTATTTCACTCAGTGTTGTTTGTCTGTTAGCACTGACAGCTCTAAGCACACACCAATGCTCTCGGCTGTCAAGTGAAGGTCGTCGGCCACTGCGTTGTCCTTGGTGAGAGATAATGTCTGAGATTTGGTATTCTCGGCACACTCTTGACACTGTGGATCGCGGAATATTAAATTCCCTAGCGATTTTCGAAACGGAATATCCCATGTGTCTAGTTAAAAATACCATTCCGCGTTCATTGTCTTTTAATTCCCGTCGTACGGCCGTAATCACATCCGAAACCTTTCCATATGAATCACTATAGATTACATCCCCGCCAATGCACTGCCCTTATACACCATCTGCACGCAATATTACCGCCGTCCTTATGTTTGCATATCGTTTTCCCATGACTTTTGTCACCTCAGTGTACATAGTTGTTGTTGTGATCTTCATTTCAAAGGCTGGATTGATGAAGATCTCAACTCTACACTGTCCTGTGCAAGTCTCGTCATCTTTCCGTAACCACTGGCCTCTACATTCACGTGACTCTGCTTAAAGTATTTAAGCTTTGTCACTCCCTATCATTTAATTCCCCACTGCTCCTTCCGTAAGTACGCCTTCGAGGACGAGTGGTCAGCTGGCTGATTTATTTCCATAGGACCCGGCTTCAGTCCACGGTACTGAAAGGGATTTTTCCTTTGTTCTAGGGCTCAGCCTCTTGATGTCAGTTGAGAAACTACTTGAATGAGAAGTAGTAAAAGTCTGCAAAGACGACAAAAGCCGGGAGAGAAGAGTGCTGACCCCACGCCCGCCCATACTGCATCCTAATGACGGCGTTGGCTGATGATGACGTGGCGGTCGATTGGTACCGGCTGGCCCGTCTGAGGCCTTTTCCCTCCATTGCTTAAATAATCATTCCTAGAAATCTCACTATCTATCCTGTCAACATATCGCTCGTTTTAGCAAATTTGTATTACCGTTCCACTCATCTATTTCTCAGTATTCTTCTGCAGCACAACGCTTCAAAACTTTTATTCTATTTTTATGTGATTTTTTTGTCGCCCACTTTCGTATAAGGTCACACTCCCTACAAATATTTCCACAAAGGACATCAGATCTGTTAAAATTGTTTTTGATACTTTTATTTACATTACTTGATATTTGTCTCTTCCACAGATGTTTTTGCTATTGCAGTCTGCATTCATGTTTCCTTGTCTTCGACCATCGTCAGGTATTTTGCTTCCCAAACAGCAAAACTCACCTAGTACTCTCTTCTGATCTATTTTCCTCAGTATCTTCTAATTTAATTCGACTTTTCTTTTTTTCAAGTGGTGAAGGGTCATCATCCCTGTGACCGAGTTGGCCCGCCACTAATTCCACTAATTCCACCCTTCATCCTCAGTTATTTGTTGAAAATGTTCAAATCTATGTTTTCCCCTACAGTTTTTATCCTCTACAGCTCCCTCAAGTGGTACCTTATCGTCTTAACACATGTCCAGTCATTCCGTACTTTCTTCTTGGAAACGTTTTCCCCGTGCTTCTGTCCTCAACGATTCAGCGAAGAGCTTCCTCATTTTTTATCAGTCCATCAAATTTTCAACATTTTTCTACACTACCACATCGCAAATTCTTCGATTCTTTTCATTTCTAGCTTTCCTTCAGCCCATATTGCCCTTCCATACAATGCTGTCCTCATGTCATGAATTGATTTATATATTATGACTTTTGAACGCTATTAAGGTAAATACATTGTTTGTTCTCTATCAAAATCTTTCATACTGTCAGAAATTTCTTCCTCAGATTAGGACCAATGTTTAATACTAGCTAATTCCTTTTGACCGGGAAGCCCTATTTGCCTGTGGTAGTCTGCTTTTTATGTCGTGTTTGCTTCGTCCGTCTTACGTTACTACATCATGTCACGTAGCCTACCGTCGCTATACTTCCAACGCACTGACACACACACACACACACACACACACACACACACACACACACCAGACACACACACGCCATATTCACTAATACATTCGTGATGAAGCTTGAGCAGACTTCCTCCTCTTTAGTGCGAGGCAGCTTGACTCACACTCGAAGAAGGGTTGAATGTACCATCGATAATGAAGTAATTGAAGATGGAGCAGTAACTCTGATTAGGGAGGGAGAAATGGAGAAGGAAGCTGCTGGCCGTGTAATTATCTGCCCGTCCTACTAGTGGTAATATCGCAGTCACTTATCTGTAACAAACAGAACATAGGATAATTTTCTTTTACTTGGTGATGGAAGTGCATTTCAGTACTATCTTGGCAGTGTGTTTTCATTGAGTAACCTGTAGCTTTCATGCTGCTCGTGTGGTATGGCAGTTGGAGCTATTGTTTGTTTGTTTGTGTGTGTGTGTGTGTGTTTGTGTGTGTAGGTGAGTGTGTGTGTGTGTGTGTGTGTGTGTGTGTGTGTGTGTGTGTGTGTGTATGTGTGTGTGTGTGTAGGTGTCTTGTATGTCTGCAGCTTCAGGCATATACCAGCAGTGACTTATAAGGATTACTACTGCTTACGCTCCGGCGACCTAGCAGTAGACGTTGAAGAGTCTCACTGCAGGCAAAGCAGTTAATGTGTCCCACCCACATTAGGAGAATATCTACATCTTTTGTCATCATTTCTGACGTTTTCCCAAATTCTACATGTTTGTTTTCCTTTCTTTTGGCTGGTTATCACATTTTCTTCAGCCTACAAATAGTATTTTGTTAATTACTTATGTGGCTAATGAGTATTGCCTTTTAGTCCCACGAGAAGTACTGGCTGCGAAAACTTTTCCTGCATATCTCGTATCATTCCCAGAATCTCCAGACCTCACGTTCAGTTCGGCTTGAAAGCTGTAAGCCCCAATTTTCAGAGCTCAGTGCCTGAAGAGATGCTTAAGTTCCCTCCTTCAGGCATTAACACGTATCAACACGATGAATTTGACCTGCTCCTCTCGGAAAGCAAGGAGGAAGGTCGCAGAATTAGTGGCCATCCTAGCCACAGTTTCACGGCAGGCACTTCCTTATGAGGTGGACTACCCGCAAATTAAAGCAGAACAGTGGTTTCAAGCTACCACTGCCACAGACTCACGTAACAAAACGCTAATTCTGCATCTGTTTTCATGCTACCCACCTAAATACTGATCGTTTCACTAAATTTTTCTACAGTTACCTTCCATCAGTAGATGTTATTTTCGACAAGTACTCGCTACATGACCTGCAAAGGCGACTTGCGAAGGTTGACGTTCATACACTCGGCGGAAAATATCTGTAGCAGCAGTGCCGAGGAATGAATACTCGACTTCAGGATGTCCAGCTCCCTGATCAAGAATCCAAAACTTTCAGATCTTGTGCTGTGGTGGCAGACATAGTCGACAGAAATGCTTGGTCGCGGCTGAAGTTAGTAGAACGACAGTGGGAAACAAGGAAGAGATAAATGCGGCAGAAACCGCAAATGCGTTGAAACAGCAGTTAATCTTAATGATAAAGAAAGTTTCTCTACACCTGCAACGAAAACCCAACGCCTATGTTCGGCAGAAACAATTTGTAGCGGTTCAAACGACGTTTTATCGCGCCAACAGTCGTTAGTGAGGGCTGTTATCGTG
Organism: Schistocerca piceifrons; assembly: GCF_021461385.2. NCBI lineage: Eukaryota > Metazoa > Arthropoda > Insecta > Orthoptera > Acrididae > Schistocerca > Schistocerca piceifrons. The sequence goes on from NC_060142.1 coordinate 458,044,792, forward strand.
ATACATATTTAAGACCCTTCTGATACCTTCGTTTTCTCTGAAGATTACACCTGTAACAATTGTTTTGTAGTTTATGACGCGAAAGGATCCGACCCTCTTTCTCGCCGCGCGGGGTAGCTGCGCGGTCTCAGGGGGCGTCTTGTCACGGTCCGCGCGGCTCCACCCGTCGGAGGATCGAGTCCTCCATCGGCCACGGGTATGTGTGCGTCGTCCTTAGCGTAAGTTAGTTTACGTTAGATTAAGTAGTGTGGACCGATGACCTCAGCAGTTTGGTCCCATAAGACCTTACCACAAATTTCCAACTTTTCGACCCTCCTTCTCACTACTTTTTGTCCACAGGACATCGCTACGTCATCTCAAAAAGGGTCAGTAATGATCTGAGATGGGATGATGCAGGATTGTCGAACAACTATCAGCATTATCGACGGTAATTTGAGGCATGTTATCGAGAAAGGAAGCTCTAACACACAGCCAATATTTCGGAGATGAGTACACCTTCCAAGACGACAATGCACCCTCACACAGTTCCCACCCGGTGAATACCTTTTATCAGTAGGAGACAGAAATGAGTCACACATATTGTCGGCGTCGAAAAGTGGGACAGCCTTGATAAGCAAAATTTTGACCACATTGCAAACTGCACATTAAGGAGGATCAAAGGGAGATACATTGCAGGAAGTGGAATGCTATAGCAAGGCTCGCTCTCTCATTCCTTGTTCTGCTTCAATCATAGGTAGGCAGGTGATAACCGTTTTTATTATTTTTAATTTTTTTAGCAGTTTATGTTTGTAAACCCGATCCATCGTGGTGAAACACCCTAAAATTATAGACTTGATGCCTGGTTTTGTTTATTTGTTTTTATCAACATGGTAAACGTCAATTTTATGTTAGTGTAGCATTTTTCGTGCTTGTCCGCGTCAATGTATGCAATGTATCGTAGTTCAAATGAGCTTGCTGTTCAAATTGCTTCCAAATGCTCGTAAAAGTGTGAGGTTTAATGTGTTATTTTTATGTTAATAAAAGGTGCTCATCGATTGAGAAAATCAGCATATCTCAGCCTATAGATCTCGAAAACATGTAAATGCAATAGTCCTGGAAAATGTAAATGTCCCGCTGGTACCAATGTTAAATATTTCACAAAATCTCAAAGCTAACATTTGAGTAAAGATGGCCACAGTTTAATTTAACACGTGGATATGCAGCACACAGGTAATGAAATATTCTGCCATTACTGTGTTCTTCTGGAGAAATCATTTACCATCACAGTCGCGTGTAGTGCCATTGCGTTACGATCCTTCTGCGATTTCTATGCCGGAGCATCGATCTCGTTATATATACGATCCATAACCACAGATATTACGTAAACATATTCTCATCGTTACTCTGAACTTGAGATCCTTTCAGTCCTACACTGTCGAATCTCGTTTCCCATTCATAATTGTGACTGGCTGTAAAACAATTAGAAGAAACGCATATAGTGTCCTTTAGGATACTCCTGACAGAGAAGAAACATAAATAGTCGCCGTATGATGTGATAATTTGTCGTAACATAGAGGCAGCGAGATATACAGCGTTTTTCCGTAAGAGCATGCAAAAATTTAACAGCACATAGAGGATGCTCCACTGAACAATTTGAGGTAGGGAATCTGGGGCGGAGAAGCGAATAAAATCACATTATTCTTTACTTTCTTATTTGCATTGGTTAACTGCAAATGCCATTGTCATAATGAACGTACCATTTGTACTGTATCTTACAAAATTGGCTGAAACTGACGACCATCAACCTCAATGCAAGCATGACAAGGGCGAACAAAATTCTGACGCACCCTGACAAATATTTCTGGTGTGTTTCGAATCACATTACATGCAGCTACAATGCTTGCAACTAATTCCATCTCCGTATCCACTGGGGTCTCTCACAATTTAGACATCCCCAATGGAAATAATCGAGGGAATTCAGGTCATGTGACGTCGCACACCATGGAATAGGACCTCGCCTTCCAGTCCAACGAGCAGAAAATATGTGCCAAGACTGTTCCATGGTATTGTGCAGTATGTCTCTGAATAGCAGTGAGTAATGAAAGGATCTATCGTTTATTCATAGCATATTCTGTCATGTGACGATGTAAATACGATAAAACACAGCCACGTTATGGGCAAGAAAAGTAAACAAACCCGCATAGATTCATGTGGCTCGAGAAATGTGCACAAGTTGTGATGAAAAGGACACGAAACTGACGCTGATAACAATATCCCAACAACGTTCAATTAATGGTAGTCACCGTCAAAAATTTTAGCCTAAAAACGAATGAATTCTTACCTTCTGCAGCCCAGAAATTGTGTGCTTACTGGTTTCCGTGAGACTGTGCAGACACAGTGGCGTTTTCCAAATGGTTCAAATGGCTCCAAGCACTATGGGACTTAACATCTGAGGTCATCAGTCCCCTAGACTTAGAACTACTTAAACCTAACTAACCTAAGGATATCACACACATTCATGCCCGAGGCAGGATTCGAACCTGTGACCGTAGCAGACGTGCGGTTCCGGACTGAAGCGCCTAGAACCGCTCGGCCACGGCGGCCAGCCAGAGGCGTTTTTACCAGTTGGGGTAGCACAATATCACACCTGCAGTCAGATGTTCATCCTCTGTCGCTGAGTTGATAAAGGAACGTGGAGCTTGTCACAGCGTGACGTCACAGCTCACGGTCTAAAATCAGCCAGTCAGTAGTACCCTACGACTAAAAGTTGCTGAGTAATGCAGTGAGTCTCGTTTCGCTTTTACCGAAGTCGTACTTCTTTATCCAAATTCCGTAAGATTTTCTTGGAGTGGTAGTTTAAATATCTGTCAATGACGATGCATACGGCGTCATTTGCCGAGCATCTCGTTGAAGATGCAAACTGAAAAATGACTGATTTGTGATGCTGTAGGTAGTTTATCTTCGTCTGCAGTCGTACATACATTTTTAAGAAAGTGTTGTGAACTTTCACCGACGAGAGTGGTGGTGACTTTTTATAAAATTCATAGTAAAAATACATTTATTTTATTTTATTTCTAGTTACGTAATGTTATACATTTTATCACCGCCTATGCATATAGAGTGCCTCTATTCTTCTCTACCCTCCTCTGTTTCTCCATAACTCTACAGGAATGTACTTCACCATCGTTAACGATTGAATCCCCTGAAATCATGTAACATGTGCTTGCCCCTTCTTGCATTTGTTTTCAAGTCAATTGTATTCTTTGTTAACCTTCCTTTTTGCGTCCTTTTGACTTGTCCATACAATTCTAATTAATTTTGCTCAATTATAATCAATAATTGGATATTTAATATACATGCTGCCTTTATTTATATCGGTTCTTATTATATATTTTCCCGATATCGTTGCGAAAGGTCTCCAGAAATTCATAATTGTAGTTGTAATTTTAATTTTTGTTGCAATTTCATCGTCCAAACTTCTCTACCATATGTAATGTTGATCCTAATTATTGGCGAAACACTTAACACTTCGTATACTTTAGCGACGGATTATAACTAGTGCTTATGGTATCATTTTCTGGAGGTGATCAGTGGAATCAGCTTCTAAGCGGATGCGGTTTCTGTGTCACGTTCTGAAACAAAGTAGCGAGACCATTTCAAACGGCGTCTGTCCACAAGCGAGTGTTACTGGGAAAATCTTACAATTTGAAATGCAAAGTCTGGTACAATCACGTCGATTATCAGAGACGGCCAATTATTTACGGAAGGTGAAGAATGGCCTGAGCTGAACGACACAAGCTATCAGCAATTACGCTTTCGCCGTATTCCCAGCACCATTTAAAGAGCGCAAAACGGACCTTCGGGCGTGCTCGAGCGCCAGCAAATCCACAATTGTAAGTCAGGACTCGCAGAACGTAAGAAACAGATCGTAAATCAGGCTCCACTTGTAACCGAGACAGGTCGGCTGTCCACGGGTATTTTACGCCGTCAAGAGCGACATGGCCGCACCAGTTACGTTATATACTGCCGACAGCTCCGAGCTGTGCCGCCGCTTTCCTTTCCCGTATCACCTGCTGCTCCCTCAGTGTCAAGCGCAGCCGGTCGCTACGAAAACCCTGCTCCGGGCACTGTTAATAAACCATAGGTGAAATCTGTCAGAATAGGAAATCGTTTCTATTTACTTACTTTTTTTTCAGGCTGAGGTCACGAAATAAGTCACTTCGTAATGTATAGACCGTTGACGAAAATTTCATCTCTTAAAAACGTTTTAAAAAATCACTATACCATGGAAATATAAGAGCTGCGTTATAGTATGGCTGGGTGGCTACATATTCGAAGGAGCAGGACTCAATGTTCGGTCACCACACTAAAGTGTAGTTTCTCCAACAAGTGGCATGACAAGTTAGTTGAAGAACTGCAGAAAGGCATCTAGAAGGTGATAAACCCAACTTTCGAACTGAGGACATTTAAGTCACTCTGTAACTGTAGATAGCACATTCCAATGGACAGCCATCAGTTGTAGCAACGAATTATTGTAACCATTCAAATTTATGTAATTTCTATTGAATTGTTGGGTCGCCTTAGCAAGTTTTCCTGAGGTGCTTATGAAGTGCGAACACTGTAGTTTAGAACTGACCATGAATGCTCTGAACATAATCTGAAACGACATATTACGGAAGCCAGTTGCTGAAGTGTATGCGCTGAGTCGCCTTGACAAGTTTTTATAAGGTGTGTTTGTATTCGAAAATTAGGTTTGAACCTGCTGCGAGGTACTCTTGCACACAGTTAACGGAGTACCCGAAAAGGAAATTCTTCAGTTGGTGCTTGTAATACAAACTTGTAGTTCAGCTGAGATTTTATTCAAAATGAAATCATCTCGATTGTGCACAGCTATCTGCATAGTACTTAAGGAAGTGTTACCTCACGATAATTTTTTTCTGTCATCTGTTCACCGACAAGTCAATATTACCTACAGAATGTCCGCGAACTCTCACCACTTGTCGTACTGACCGCCATTTTCTGGGACAAGAATGCTCCTGATTAATGCGCAGAGTTGAATCAATGTGTGGTACCTAACAGATAATAGAGTAAGACAAAATTTAACAAGCTTTTGTGTTTCGGTGTCAGTGACTGTGGAGATTATTCAAACAGTTAAGAAAGATCATTTAGTTTCTGCAATGTAGAAGCTTTTCAAGAAAGTGTTCCGTCTGTCTTCTGTCCCAAGAATTTAAAATGTTGACTTCGTTGATTATTTGATCATCGTGTCATAATAACATTTCGCTTACGCCATTACAATGCAAAAGCTACATTTTTGTTATTTGCAAGTAAGACACTTTTGAGGTTATTTGTCCCGTTTAGCAGCATATCGTTGAGACGTATATTAAGAAAAGTAGTGGACGTAGATGAGAATCCTGTGGCACCCTCCACTACACTGCCTTTTTGTAGGTAGTGGAGGACAACGTTTCGATTTCTCTTTTCAAGATATGATGTTAGCTCTTTACTTTCCATATTGCCGTAAATACTGCAAGGTTTGTCAAAGTGTATCATGGACCTGAGTGTTCAATGGATTTGCTAAAACAATGACGATATGTACAGTCCTCAATCATTTAGCTGTTTCCTGCTTTGCTAAAGAACTTCCTCTAACGTATTTTTCTCGGTAATATTGCACTTTAATATGCTTTTATGCGTTGCAGGCCATCACATAGTTGTACAACTGAGTGTGACATTCTATTTACGTTTGCTGCTTGGTAAGAATGGTTGCCTGCGTGCTTCCTATATGACAGATATTCAGGTGTGACAGCGGAACGGAAAATAGACTCAGTCGCACAACAGTATGAATATAATTGGAAGCAATGTATAGCCGCGCGGGATTAGCCGAGCGGCCTAAGGCGCTGCAGTCATGGGCTGTGCGGCTGCTCCCGGCGGAGGTTCGACTCCTCCCTCGGGCATGGGTCTGTGTGTTTGTCCTTAGGATAATTTAGGTTAAGTAGTGTGTAAGCTTAGGGACTGATGACCTTAGCAGTTACGTTCCATAAGATTTCACACACATTTGAACATTTGAACAAGCAATGTACAGAATACCAAAATAATTCCATATAAACTGCTCAGAAAACATTTGTACCACCTACATGGCATCCAGAGATTTTTTTTATTTTTTAAAATCATGAAGACATTCCACAACACCCTTTACTACATAGAAAAGTCCACGTACAGTTACAAGTCTAATGGATTAAAACGTAAACCTGCTTTCTCCGTGCAGATAACTAGAATAAGTAGTCTCTAAAGAAGTGAATGGGGCAATGCTGCATGTACACACCCTTCAGTCTGTTAGCATACCTCGACGGGTCGCTTCAAGAGTACACCTAGCATGCGCTGTCACTGTGCGGCAAGAAAGATTGTCAGCCCGAGAAGCTGACTGCCGAATAGGCGTACTGCACACATGGTGGCACAGGATATTAAGGATCTGCCTCGTAGCGGTCGCTCGCGATCATCGACATCAGACGCCTTACTGAAGACAATTAGGAGAGCCGCGTAGACAAAGACAGTATGGAACCCTCTCCATATGATGAATTTGGCCTGCCTACACGAGCAACACCAGAAATATTGCAGCACCGTGGTGCGCGAAGGAAGCTCACATTAAGGGCTGGTATACTCCTTAATACAAAGAAGAAAAAAGAATTCGCATCACATAGGAATTATTCGAAATCGGTAGATGTGTTGTACATGTATAGTGTGATATTCCTGGCTGTGGACGCAAGTATTTTATTTTGCTAGAAGCTCTACTTGATGAAGCTTGATACACGTGAAGTAGCACATGCTAAGGAAGAGGGGTGAGGTATAAGCGACAGATGGTGCAGCATGTACCAGTCCTGTGGCAGAGTCCGCCAATGGTACTAAACTACCTTCTGATTGGTCCGCAGATTTGGGTGCTAGGCGCCAAAACGCCTAAATTCTCTTACTAGTTATCTATATATTTTTGAAACTTCTTGGCAGATTAAAACTGTGTGCCGGACCGAGACTCGAACTCGGGACCTTTGCCTTTCGCGGACCAAGGCTCTACCAGCTGAGCTACCCGAGCACGACTCACGCCCCATCCTCATAGTTTTATTTCTGCCAGTACCTCGTCTCCTACCTTCCAAACTTTACAGAAGCTCTCCTGCTTCATTGTATTTTACCCAGTTTTCAGATGATAATCTCTCGTGGTTACCCTACGAGTCTGCAGTTTTTGTTTGATAAATTTCACTAGTTTTGAGAAACATAAGAGTAACGATATTGCAACCGAAGTGCTTCGGACACCTTCGGGGTCGCTTTGGCGCGCCAAGCGAAGTACTTGGGCTGCGCTAGTCATTCGGGCATTCTGAAGGTCAGGTCACGCATCTGTTTTGGGCGTTCTGGAGGACCGGGCACGTAAATCTGTTTCGGGCTTACTGGAGGGACGAACATGTGGTACCCAATACCGGAGATTGAATAGAAAAGTTACCGTGCAATTAAGAAAGCTATGTCGAGTGCTGGAAAAGACAGTGTATAATGTGTGAGTATTTAAAATATAACCAAACAGGATACATTAATGAGAGGTGTCGCCTACCGTCATTGTCAGTACTACAGATCTTGCCCTCTGTAGATACAGAGACTAACCTGGGCGAGTGGCATCCCATAAAAAGCACAATCACAGGCTGTAGATGACAGCACAGCAGCCTCCGCCGAAGAAGATCCCAAGACCGACGAGCTGTCTTCTGCGCTGGGGACACAACTTTAGAAGAACGGATAGTGACCCTTATTCAATCTCTCCACATCTTTCCAGCTTCCAGATCTGACTTCCAAAGGATGCATAATTTATAACAGACAAACAAATGATTACCATTTTTTTTAATTGATAATTTATCCAACAGAAAGAGCAGGACATTAACACATTGGTCCACAACTGTCCCTTATGCAAGCAGTTACTCGACTTCGCGTTAACTCATAGAGATGTTGGACGTCCTCGTTAAGGTTATCGTGCCAATTTATGGGCCCTGAACGTAGTGCTCCAAACATTTTCAATTGGGGAGGGATACGCCGACCTTGCTGGCCAAGTAAGGCTTAGCAAGCAATAAAACAATCAGCAGAAGCTCTTGCCGTATTTAGGCGGACGCTATCTTGCAGAAAGGTGTGTGTGTGTGTGTGTGTGTTGGGGTTTATGGGCGCTCAATTGCAGAAAGGTAAGCTCAGGATGGCTTGCCGCAAAGCGCAAAAAGCGGGGTCTATATTATCGTCGACGTACCGCTGTGGCGTTAGGGTTCCGATGGTGACAACCAAAGGGGTCCTGGCACTGAATGAAACGGCACCCCAGACTTTATCACTCCTGGCTGTCGGGCCATAAAGCCGGCGACGGTCAGATTGGTATCCCACTGTTGCTGGTCATCGGCGCTCAGTTCAAAGCGGGACTCATCACTGAAGAAGGTTCTACTCCAGGCAGTGGGATTTCAGGGTGAAGGGTCTGCTGGCGCACCAGTAACTGGTGGGATCCAACCTGACTATCGCCCGCTATATGATCCGAGAACCAGGAGTGATGGTCTAGCGTGTCATTATTTTTTTCATATCAGGACTCTTTTGCTTGTCAGTAGCGGCACGCCTACAGCGCAGCGGTACATCGACGATATTCTACGCTCCATCTTTTTACCCTACATGGCAAGCACCCTGGGATTACATTTCAGGATGGTAATGCCCGCCCGCTGAGCGCCATAGCTTCTACAGCTCGTCTTCGTGCTTGCCAAACGCTGCTTTGGCCAGTAAAATCGGCGGAAGTCTCCCCAGTTGAGAATATACGAAGCACAAAGGTCAGGGCCTTCTAAGTACAGTTAGCTCGGTATTTCGACGATCTAAGGTGCCAAGTGGACGAAATTTGGCACGATATCTCTCAGGAGGGCATCCAACAACTCTGCCAATGAATGCCAACCCTAATAGGTGCTTGTGTAAGATCCAGAGGTGGACAAGCGCGTTATTGACTTGCTCAGTATATGAAGTTCTGTCTCTTTAATAAATCATCCATTTTTTTCTGAAATTGTAATCATTTATTTGTCTGTTCGTGTATATCAGTCTAGTGATTTTCTTACTATACGGATAATTCCTTCTTCGTGGGTCTGGTTGATTTCTGTCTTAGAGTGTATTTCACGCGTCACTGATTGGCTTCTTCGGGCACCATGGTGATGCAGAAGCCCCAGTGTTGCTCGTAAAAGCAATCTAGAGCTCAAATTCATCGTGTGGAGGCAGTTCTCGTAGGGATCGACATAGAAGGGTGGGAGACGGTGAGGTCTCAATGTATGTTGAGTGAAGTCTCGTGGGTCCATCAGAGAGATGTGTTTGTCATGTTTCGGAAGTACGGTGTGGGATGTAGGCGCCTACCCTCGATATTGGTAAAAAATGACCCTCTGAAGGAGTGATTTATTGTATAGAAAAGTTAAGACAACTCCCTAATAAATTAAACGCAATGACGTCAACATTAAGAGTACAGGAAGAATTCTCCCATTAAACACAGAGGGTGGATACTTTACTTCTACGCGATCAGGCCCAATGGACAATGCACTGCTACAAGTTGCTTTCTCCATAGTTTTCTATCCACTGCTGCCATCACCCATACCTCCACTCATGCTGCTGACCGCTGCAGGTCTTCTTGGAGGTCAAACCTCCACCTCTCCCTTGGTTCTCCGCGGGACTCGTACTAAATTTTTCCGCAGCACTTTTCTCTCAAATACGACAAGCTTATGAAAGTCCTGCTTTTGGTTACTCCACGTCTCATAGCCATAAGTATCACGAGTTCTGTCAGTGTTCTAAATAGCCGAATCTGAACAGTCTTGTGAGACACCTGGACAGAAGCAGTAGTATTAGGCTGTAGACCTTGAGAAGTGCTCCCACATATTTAAATTCGCTGACTCTCTTGTAGGACCGGTTTCCGTTCAGTATCCTGATCTTGTCGACGGGTCATAACGAGGTAATACGACTTGGCTTTGTTTAAAAGTAGTCCAAATACGCAGGATACCACCTCCAGTGCACTAGTCATTTATTTCAGTTCCTCTTCAGATTTGCTGATAGATGGAAAGAATGCACAGAAGGGCTCTACGAGGACGAGGAAGTGACGTGATAAAAGAGAAAATGACAGTCGATAATATGACAACCATGTCTTCTGATATGAAATTCTTTCTGATTTTATATCGTTAATTTTGCAAAGGTTTTCAGGTTCGCCTCATGTGAGAAAGAGTAAGACAAGGAAATAAAAATTGTTTCTTTATAATCATTAAAAGTAACAGTCGCAATATAGTTGTTGTTTAGACAGTCAACGATGATATTTGATGAGGCACTGAGCCCAATCCTATGAACCCCTTCTTTACGCGCTATCAGTCGAATTATAAATTAAATGTTTTCCACATTGCTGTCAAATGGAGTGAAACTGACCGAGTTTCGACTTTATACTTAAATATTTCTGAAACCGGTAAAATTAATATTTTGGTTTTTATTTCAGAATGTGGGTATTCAGCTGCAGTAATAACATCTCTGACGCTTCGACAAATTAAAAACGACCTCCGTCGGTAAATGCGAATCATGTACTGTGTAAGTGGAAAATTTCTCGGTCATACAGAATAAATCTGAATCCCTACAACAGCAAGATATAGAAGTGAACCATGGACTGTCAGGAAACGGGGAACCAAGAGAATTGAAGCCTCTGATACGTGGTGCTATAGAAGGATATTGAAAATTAGATGGGGTGATAAGGTAAGAAGTGAGGATGTTCTCCGCAGAATCGGCTTTGAGAGGACCATGTGGCAAACATAGACAATAAGAATGGACACAATGGCAGGACATGTGTTAAGAGACGGGGAAATAACCTTCACTGAACTAGATGGGGCTATATAGCGTAAAATATGCAGCGGAAGGCAGAGACTCGAATACGTACAGTAAATAATTGAGGACGTAAGCTACATGAGAGGAAATCGTAACAGGCCACATCAAACTAGTCATAAGACTGCTGGGACACCAAAAAACTGCTTAAATAAACGTCTGTTTAATACAACAACATCGACGACGTGTTCGTCTCTCAAGACGAATCTTATCATGAAGCAATTTCTGATTTCATAAATGTGCACCCTTAAACTGAAATTAAAATCGGTTATTCATTTGCTTTTATTAAAGAATAACGTTAATTTTTGATATCATGAGAATTTTTTTCCGTTTCCTGGTAGACTTTAATCAAATTCCATAATTTATTCTGCCACTTGGATCATGAGAAGTAACTTTTAGCCTATTTTAGCGTCTATTTCTCGCAGGTCACTAAAGCAACAAAGTGTTTCAACCTATTCGAAAATGGCACAAGTCATTCCGTTTATCAAAAAGGTGAATTGGACAGGTAAGCACAACCAAAGGCTTACATAGCTAACGCAGAATTATTCAACATGTTTTATGCTCACTTATTTGCTTAATTAGTTTCATGTTCCATGCGTCTTGTGACACGATAAGTCGCAGTTATGCGGAACGAATCATTCTACGTTCACATCGCAAACTTATTTGTAAATTTGGCTACATGCTGAAAATTTTGTAACCTTTTTGTTAATATATAGATGTGAGTTAGTAATGCCTACCCATCACCTTTTACACACAACAATAATAGAAATTCTTCTACGGAATAGGAGGAGTTGCCAAAGAGAAACTCATTTGTTTTGTTTTCAAATTTTATTGTGTTGTCTGTGAGACATTTTATATCATTGGGTAATTAATAAAAAACTACAGTTGCAGCATTATTCTCCCCTTTCTGTGCTAAATCCAACCCTAGTGTGGAGTAATGAATGTCATGTTTTCTTCTGGTATTGTATTTGTGTACATCATTCTTCCATTGGATTACTGACAACAAAACATCACGAAGTGTACTGATAAAGTGTTAATTTCCACTTCCAAATCAGGCTGCGGCCTTGAAAGATGGTGTTGGCGCTATTCATTCTTGACATATTCACCCTTTAATGCGACACACTGTTCCCAACGAAGAATGACTTGGCATACACCTTGGCTGTAGATACCTGGATTTTGGCTGTTCAGGAAGACTTCCACCTCAAAAGTCACTTCAGTGTCTTATAGCAAATGTCTGCCAAGTAATATTTAATACTTAATCAGCCGAGGAAAGAGGAAAAATTCATCGGGGACCACGTCAGGAGAACGTGAGGGGGGAGAGAGAGAGGGGAAGAGTGAAGCAAAATTTGATATCCCTAGCATTTTTACCCGGACGAATGTCCAGATGCATTGCCGTATAGCAAAAATATCCTCTGGGACAGCTGCCCCGTCACTTGACTTTCTAACATCAAATTGTCGGGAGATTTCGATATATATCCACTCTCTGCTTTGCTGCTCTGTCTGAGTGTGATACTTTCAGAACTCATCTACGTTGATTAGGTGGCTAAAGAAGCCATCTGGATGGCCCTAACACCGCTGCAACATTTCTGTTGCTGCCTCGGTTCGTCAGACTTTCTGAATGGGTGTGAGCAGTCGCAGTCGTGGAACCCACTGGGCGACAACCTCTTTCATGTACCTTACCGTAAGATTAAGACTATGTGCCAGACCGAGACTCGAACTCGGGACCTCTGCCTTTCGCGCTCTATCGACTGCACTACCCAAGAAGGACTCTCGACTTGTCCTCGCAGCCATACTTCCGCCAGTACCTTATCTCCTACCGTACAAACTTAGAAGTTCTCGTGCGAAACTTCCATAACTAGCACTCGTGGAAGAAATAATACTGCGGAGACTTGACTTAGCCGCTAAGTGCCTCCTTTTCTCCTGCAGTTCCCGTATCTCGCAGAGAGATGCTTCATAACATCGTTATCCGATTTTCCGCCAAAATAAATGCAATGACAGCTGTCTACTTGGAACGCAGGTGCATTATAGATGCCATTTTGAAGGCTATATATAGGGCCGCAACTAGATCAGGACTTCATGAAACCGGAGGGACTGCATTGTGAATACTTCACGGTATTCGACAACAAATTCCGCATTTTTAACTGAAATTGGCCGAGTAAAAGAAAATGTTTTGGATTTCCAGCACGCTGGTGTCAATAACGGACAGCAGTTTGTGTTAACCAGTTAGATTTCTACGTCGACAGCCACAGTTGTGAAATTCAGTTTCATTATTTAATTACATTAATTGAATCAAACGAAAAAACTGAATTTCGCAACTTTGGCTGTTTTCTACTTCCAAATGTAGTGCATTACTTACTGAACGCCTCTAATATATGAGCAAGGTCCACACAGAACGAGAATTTCTGCTATTTGTCTTTGTGTTTACCAAATCATACGTTGGCAGCTAGGTCGCCGGATCTCTCCCGAATTGAGACCATTCGGAGCGTTACGGGCACGGCCAACCAACCAGCTCAAGATTTTGACGATCTAACGCACCAGTGGGACTGAATCTGGCACTCTATCCCTCAGTAGAACATCCAACGACTCTATCAATCTTCCCAAGCCAAGTAACTGCTTGCATAAGGGTCAGAAGTTGACGAGCGCGTAACTGACTTGCTCAATTTGCGACGATCTTTCTCCTAAATGAATGATTCAGTTTTCCTGGAATTTTAATCACTTATTTTCCTGTACATGTACATCAAATCTACCAGTTTTCGTCCCATTCGGATAATTCCTACCTGGTGTCTCTTTATTTCTGTTAAAGAATGTATTAATCATCTTTTTCGTAGCAAAAAGTACCTAAACGTAGATCTCAACTGAACAAAATCGCCAGATGTAAAAAGTAATGGAGTGTTTTAGCGGAATTAGTATTCACAACATTTAAAAAAATATAGCAGATAAGCTACATCGGCCGTTTCGGCGAAGATATGTGAAGTATGAGAAAGTCACAACGCCAAAACTTGTAATGACACGCCGCGGACTTCTCCTTCGTGCAGGGACTGAACTTGACCATTAATGTAAGTAAGTGCAACGTTACTCGTAGACGGAAATATCCATAATTAATCTATTACACTTCCGAGGTCGATAACTGAAAACTGAAACTACCATGGAATATCTAAGAGTATGCAGCCGGATTGGTCTACAGACGAATGACCACAGAAATCTAGTTGCAGGGAATGCAGATGCCAGACATATGCATTGGAAGAATTAGAATAAAATGTGTTTCATCTAGCAAAGAGGTAGCGTACAAAAATCTGGTTCGACAGATTGTTGGTACTGGTCTGCGGCATTAAGAGACAAAACAAAGATCGAAGGAAGAGTGGTCCGTTCTGCAGTGGGTCCCATACGTGAGCATGAGGGCGCGCCGGTGATACTCATCAAACTTTCTTGACAGATGGTATCAGAGAGGCGGGGCCCACCATGGAGAGGCCAACAGTTAAAATTCTGAGAGCAAATGTTCCAATAAGAGGCAGACAACACATTACTTTCTTTCACATACAACTCGAAAAAAGACCAAGACGAGAAAATCATAGAAATCAGAGTTAATACAAAGTTTCGCAGACAGCTCCTTCAGCTAAAAATTCGCGAACAGTACAGGAAAGTCGAAGAAAAAAACTGTTCAGATGGCTCTAAGCACTATTGGACTTAACATCTGAAGTCATCAGTCCCTTGGAACTTAGAACTACTTAAACTTAACTAACCTAAGGACATCACACACAACCATGCCCGAGGCAGGATTCGAACCTTCGACCGTAGCAGCAGCGCGGTTCCGGACTGAAGCGCCTAGAACAGCTCGGCCACAGAGGGTGGTGAAAGTCGAGGAAATATAGTAGTTTCTCACCTGCGTCACGTCACACTCCACATGTTGGTTTCCCAGGTGCATACGTGCTAAAGATATTGAAATCCGAGAGCTGATGAAACAGTCAGCTAAGTGTCTTCCCAACAACACGCGCAGTTTCGGTCCTGAAGCGCAACCGCTAGTGCGTTTGTTCTTCCGTTTAAACTTACACTCTTGAGTAACTGAACTAGGCGCACATACCAACTACACTTTATGTTACCCTGTTGATGACATCGTTGCGACCGTTATCATCCGACCGTGCACCCCTTGCTCACAAATCACAACAGCGAAGGGGGGGAGGGGGGTGGAGCCCGGCAGTTTTTCAATGAGGGGTTGTTCTTCCCGCGATTTAAAATTGAAGTCTTAGGCTAGGTTGTTGCCTATAACCTACCCGAATTCTAGCTCGGTCCGGTTATTAATCAAAGAAATATTTACAATTAACCTGAATCAAAAACTGCGGGGTTTTATCGAACAAAATTGGGTAAATTCTCGCAGCGTGGGTTTTGCCCATTTGAGATAAATATGGATAAAAATGGATGACTGCGTGATAGAAACACTTTGAATAACCCCTTGCAACATTTGCAACATTGTGAAATTACACAGCACAATAGTGAACTCAGATGTCTCGTAAATGGAATAAATACTGCTTAAAAATACTTGAACAAAAATAATACTTTCCTCTCCACGAAAGGAAGACTAGTAAGGTCATCTGAAGGAATTTAGTTACTGAGGCTATCTACGTACCTAGTAAATAGTGTACCTCGTTAGGTCCTCTGATTCTTTTGTGAAGTCCCACGCTCTTGTTCTTGTTCTTGTTCTTCGTCTTCATATTCTTCTTCTGCTTCTTATTCATCTTCTTCTTCTTCGGATAATTCTTCACCAAATAGTAAGCTCATATCTATATCTGAGCTATTGTCATTATGCAAGAAGTCTGAATATGACTCTGAATAATAGTGTAAGTGCTATACCACCTACTGCACTCTCCTGACTTCAGCCGTCGTGAGTTCAACTCGATGTCTAAACTGAAGGAAACACTTCACGGCATTCGCTTCGGAACTGCTACAAATTCGTCGGGCAATAGACCGCATCGCTCGAACTGTGAACACAACTGGCACTGCTAAGAGCATCCTACGACTTTCACATCGCAGGCAACGGGCTATACACAATGCTGGTGACTACTTTGAAGGTCAGTAAAACTTTGAAACATGTAACTATTTTGTACGAGCTGTAAATATATAGCTGCCACTATTTAAGCTCCAAAGGCAACAGCCTAGCCGCAGTGGATACACCGGTTAAGCGCTGTCGGGTGTGGCTGGCACTTGGATGGGTGACCATCGGGGCTGCCATGCGCTGTTGCCATTTTTCTGCGTGCACAACCTCGTGATGCCTACTGAGGAGGTACTCGACCGAATAGTATCGGCTCCGGTCACAGAAAACCATCATAACGACCGGGAGAGCGGTGTGCTGACCACACGCCCCTCCCATCCGCATACTCAGCTGAGGATGACATGGCGGTCGGATGGTACCGAATGGCCACTTGTGGCCTGAAGACGGAGTGCTATTAAAGTTCCAATGCTGAAAAGCGTCAGACTGTACTGATCCCCGTGTTTCATTCACGCAGCTACGGTCCACTTATTACGACCAGCCCTTTCCTTCAGTTCCCTTGTACTCAGTTCCTTTACATACATCTGGACTGTAGTGTAGAAAAAGATCTGAGAATGGTCATTACTGACTGAAACCGGTCATCGTTGGAAGAACTGATATTGTGATCAAAGACTGGAATAAAGAACATTTGTAGTGGGAGACTTGCACCTTGAGTGGGGATAATCGGTGCATGCCAGTGGCAAATGGGATTTACTAGAGCCAACCCTACAAGCACCTTGCATTGCTATAGACTGGTGTTGAAAAGTAAGTGGTCTGACAAGCAATGAAGAGATGAGGAGGGCACTATGCGGGAAATAACTTAAGAAGGGATTAGATGATATAACTTGGGATAAAACATAAGGGTATAACTTTCGTGTCGTTTTGAGGCTCTCAACGACGAAATTATCTTTCGTGTCGTTTTGAGGCTCTCAACGACGAAATTATCAGATAACTTACAAATTCTGTAGTACCAGAGACTACAGCACTACGAATATAGCAGGAACTAAATGATAACCAGGCGAAAAGAAAAAAAGCAACAAAGAATTTGGAGGCCTAACTATAGAGCCTGAACTCCACAGACAGTAGGGCAGCTGTTAACCACGTCGTCTGCAACGGTAGAAAGTAGTAAAGAGAGACGTAGAGGGCAAAAACTATTGGGAAAGACAAGGCCTGGGAAATATATACAACGTATTATTGAGCATTTTATGTGTAAATTCTGCTCTGAAATTAAGACGATGGCACAGGAGAGAAAGTCGTGGGGGAACGCATCAAGCCACTCAGAGGACTGTGGATATTGAATACTTATCTGACATAATTCGGGAACGATGAGCTGTTGCAATTTTTGCTGAAGGTACAGGTCTTCTGAGAAGTAATATTTGCGCAAACGCATGTACATTATCGCTGAGAAGGACAGCCTGTTATGTTTCCAATTTCATCTCATTAAAAAAGATACCGTACGTGAACATCTGTCTCTATAGCTTGCTTTTGAAAAGCGGGAAGTATGGCTCTTCTGGGTTCAAGTGTTCACGCTCGCCAACATCTTTTACCACCCCATACCTCAACACGCTTGTTCAAGAGAACTTTTTCATGCTTCGAGCGTGCAATGGCTCTCTTTCTGGGCTCAGATTACTTTATGCCCTGTGACGTGAGTTATGCAAACGTAAGCGTCTGGAACGGTGGAGTGTGTACCCTACCGCGAGAGTGGGTTTTGGTTGACTAGTTACCAGTTTTTTGTGTCCAGCATGAATTGGACGGTCAGTTTCTACCATGTGACTCGTCTGTCCTCTCTCACAGTCCGTGATATCGACCACGACGACTTCTATCATCAACTTGTGACCCACGTCAATTGACTCTCATAGCAGCACTTTTTGAGACCTGAGATACCCACGGTAGATCGTCAACACGGTACTTCGTCAAAAATACAGTGTCTGTACTGCCATGAATATGACATGTCACGGGTTCCCGGGTTCGATTCCCGGCGGGTTCAGGGATTTTCTCTGCCTCGTGATGACTGGGTGTTGTGTGATGTCCTTAGTTAGGTTTAAGTAATTCTAAGTTCTAGGGGACTGATGACCATAGATGTTAAGTCCCATAGTGCTCAGAGCCATTTGAACCATGACATGTCACTGGTATGGTGCTCCCACAATCTGGCCGCAATCTGATTCGCTGATATCGTTCGCCTTGCTCGTGGAGCACACCAACGGGGAATACAAGATTTGTCGATGCTCCAGTCACGTGACAGAACGCACCGTTCCAGTAGTAATTTAGTTTCGATAACTTCGTTTCCCATTGTTTCAATTAACAAAATATTAAATCGTCAGTTATCTTTCTGAGGATGGGTAATGATCGGTATTATTTGTTAACGAATAAGGCAAAACTATTACAAAAGGCTTCTAGCAGCAAACAAACAGGGTATCTGATGGTTCTTATCTTTAACCTTCTTGAACAAACCAATCTGCAATGTAGACGGTCATTGTTTCTCTGCATCTTAAACTTTCATTACTTCCGGTTCCACGTTTTCTCCACCACAGAAGAACACCAGACACGAGGAGAGTTACCAACGTTCGCCATGATATGGTTCCAAAATTCAGTAACAAACATACGTTTACGATATGGTGATGTCGCTGTGCTATCGCTCTTGAAGAGGGAAATGACTTAGGGAAACCTTCCAGAAAATTGATATGCTAGAGTTTTCAAAAAGGAAACAAGAAAGAAAGATTAGAATTTAATGCCTTGTAAATGAGGAAGTTATTGGAGCACTTGCTCGGACTGGAGAAGTATGGGGAGGGAAATCGGCTGTGCGGTCTCAAAGGAACCATCCAGGCATTCACCCTTAGCGATTTAGTGAAAATATGGAGAACCTAAATCTAGACTGCCAGGCGGGGATGTGAACCGCCGTGTCTTGCAGTGTCACAGTTACTTCAGTAACTTTCTACCTCCGCATTCACATGACGTCCGTATTTTGAAACTGTTATACTTTCTCAAATGTAAAAACTTTTCGGACCAACACGTGAATGAGGTCCGCCATTAAAAATTCTATCACGCAGCAAGTAGAGGGAAACTCTTTCTTCTTGGTTTGATGAAGCTATTATCAGGTCACAGTGAAGCTCTGCCATCGCACACTAAACCCATGGGGACACTCAGACATGTCATATTCAGTAAATTTAAACGGTAAATATTTGTATATTTTTCGCAAGAAATGAATATTTTCAAATGACTAAAAAGACACTCTCGATTCGCTTATGAAGGGGCTTTGTAAATAAAAATGCATTCTTTTTTTTCGGAACCGAACCGTTCAACGGCACTTTTTGATCGTAGACCTCACGACTGCAATAACTGTGGCGTGTGAGCAGACAGTTAAGGTGCAAGGAAGTTCAAGATACTGCTATATCTCATCAACTGATCGACAACCCGTCCAAGATAATTACATGATAATGCTGCTAGCGTGTTACTTCAGCCCTGCAACTGGCAATGAATTCTCTCAGTTAATACCTCAAAATTGAAATCCCGCTGAATTACAGTCGCGTGATCACGCGAAGTCTTCAAGGCATTCGCCAGACTGATGCGCTGTTTCTTCCGATGAAGCGGTAGGTCGATTTTTCTGTCTGTGGCAGTCATTCTTATCCGGACTAATTCGATTTCAATTTTTTCAAACTGTTAGATTTAGCAACATTCTGACAGAAGTGAAGTCATCTCCTCCATTGCGTTCCAGTGTCTTTCCCATTCATATGTGATACGTCTGGCTTGTGTGTGCATAACACAGCATAAACTGAGATAAGCTTTGGAACCTCACTCCACTCACTCCGAAAGTTTAGTATTACAGTATTTATACTTTCTTCTGCTACATCTCACTTTAAGTTGGAAGTGGCTTTCCTCCCTTGACAGCCAGTCCTCTTACTCCAATAATGAAATCCATTCCAGAATTGCCACTCCAAGGAGAATACACATTAGGACCTGGCAGAAGAAAGACAAAACGGAATGAGATTTTCACTCTGCAGTGGAGTGTGCGCTGATATTAAACTTCTTGGCAAATTAAAATTGTGTGCCGCACCGAGACTCGAACTCGGGACCTCTGCCTTTCCTGGGCAAGTGCTCTACCATTTTTTTTTTTTTTTTTTTTTTTTTATATATATATAAAACCTTTATTAAAAGAAAAACAATGTTACACATTGCAAATACATACTAAGTTATACATACATGAAGTTATTTGAACAAAGCGGTTTGATCATTTCAATTGCGCTGACATTAAGGAAAGACAACAGAAGATTGTGTTACTGACTAAATCACCAGAAAGAATTAAATTAAGCATAAATACTTGAGAATGGCGGAAAGGAGATATATAATAAAGTTGACAAGCCTTCCAACTACACTTACTGGACGTTAATTGAATCTAAGTATTTGAAGTGATCAGATTTATATAATCAGTCTTTCACTGCAAAAATGAACAGGGCAATGTGCCAGCCATTGAATATTACATTTATCGGATAGAATCTTATGGTTTTAACCAATCGATAAGGAGATTTCTATAAAAAACTGTCTATTTCCAAATTTCTAGTATAATCCAATAATGCACCTTTCATGATTTGTGTTTGGCACTATTAGACACACAATCTCAACGTCACATAAGTTCTGTACATTAGCTTATAAATTTGAAAAAACTACTCTCTGAAGTACAGAAAGCACACATCATAAATATACTGTAAATCTTAAATAGTATCCTTAAGGTAACTACAATACATCACTGTCAACACAGTCTTCTTTTTTATATTAACCAATGCCCATTCTTTCAAATACAATTTTTAGCATATTACCGAACTTTTTCTTGTGATTCGAATAGCTTCTAATTTTGTGGAACTCACACAGCATGTGTACCTTGAACTCTATGATGCTATCGGATCCTAATTTGTTAAGGACGTAGTTAACAAAATTTCCCAGCAACCAGTACACAGCGTTATTTTTTGCTTCTGGGAAATAGCGTGCTTCAGGCCTGTTTATCAATGACAGCGATATATACTCAGGGGATGTTCTTGTAATCAGAGCTATTTGCTCCCGGATCCACTTCCAACTATTCATGTGACCACTGCAAGTATATCGATGAACTACTGTGTCAACTAGATGGCATTGTTGACATAAATTTGTTTCACAGAGTCCGATTGCGTGCAGTCTTTCATTGGTGCTAACTATGTTGTTAACTGTCTTGTACCATGACGTTTTTATATTAGACGTGAGCACATTAGAACTAATGTTTTTCCAAATCTCAGTCCACTCAATGTTTGGAAACTGTCGTTCTATTTTGTTTCTTCCTTCGCTTTTCTTTCGTTCCCGCATTATGGCTCTCGATGTTAAGTGTCGGGACTGCCTGAGTTCGACACTGACATAACTAAACTCAACATAGAAAATCCTCACGTGCTGTAAGCGACTGTTGATATTCTGCACGTCAATCGGGGGAAGCAGGCTTGGAGGTTTAATGATCTCGAAAAGTTGGCTGGTTATGCTTTCTCGCGAGTCTCTTATTAAATTAACTTGCCTTTTGATAAAAAGAGCAGAGGCTTTATCCGTTATATCAGTTAATCCTAGTCCACCATTTTTAGGATCTAAAGTGGCTACTTTAGCAGGTACTCTGAACACTTCACCTCTCCACAAAAATTTTGTGATTTTGGACATTATTCTCCTCGCTATCATTCTCGGTATTGGAAACAGCTGGGCAGTATAATAAGCCTTAGCAAGGATGCATGAGTTGATATACTGTGTTCTTTGAACTTGGTTCATATATCGAGTTAAGTTCTCTACAATGGCTCCTTGCACTTTATCTGCTGCAACTTTCCAATTTAAAGCCGTCATTTTCATAGGGCATGCTGTCAGGGTGATCCCAAGTGTTTTATGTTGTCGGACTAATTTTGCCCACTCGACGTTGATATTATCAAAACCTCTGAGATTTAACATCTTACTTTTTTTTCCGTTTGCATTGGCTCCAGATGCTCTACAGTACGAATCAATCACTGTTGCTAGCGTGGTTACCTCGTCATTATTCCTTATAATTACCCCTATATCGTCAGCATAGGCTCTTATAACTGTTTTGATTCCTGATAATGTTAAGCCTTTTAATGTAGCATGGACATGTCGGAGGAAAGGTTCCAGCGAAATTGCGAAGAGCGACATGGACAGAGGACTTCCTTGAGGAACACCTCGTTGTATTTGCATCGGCCTGGATTGTTGACAATTCACCGCTATTTTAGCATTTATTCCAGTTGCTATGTTCTTAATCAACTGTATAACCCTATCGTTGAAACCTATTTTCTTCAATGTCTGTAGAAGATATTCATGGTTTACTACATCGAACGCCTTATAAAAATCTAAAAACAATAAAGCACACTTTATGTTTGTTACAGAAGTTATTGCAATGATATCCCTGAATTCCGCTAGATTTTGAAAAATGGTTCTGCCTTGCGCACAGTTCTGATGTTGACTAATAATTTTATCTGTAAGGCATGAAATTCTCTTGTTTATTATTCTAGCTATTAATTTATAATCAGAATTCAGCAATGAAATTGGACGAAAGTTATTTAAATCTTTGTTTCCATTATTTTTTGGCACCAGAACAATTTTACTCTCCTTAAACTCAGCCGGAATCATTTTACCCTGAATAACCTCATTTACAATGTCCGTGATTTTCGCACCTACTATTGGCCAGTAACGGACGTAAAATTCTGCTGGCAGACCATCCGGTCCTGGGGATTTTTTTGGTGGCGAAGCGCACAGAGTCTCATACACGTCTTCTTCACTGACAACCTCGAGAAAATTTTCGTTGTCATCTTCTGTCAGCTGTGGGGCTAGGATGTCAAGGAATTCTTCCAAGGAAGCATCACTACTTTGATGTACAGAATATAGCTCGCAATAATAGCGATAAATCTCGTTCATGATATCCTGCTGGGTTCTGAGAATCGTGCCGTGTTTTGTTCGAATTTCTTCAATAAAAGTCCTTCTCCCGTTTTTCGTATGCTTCACTAAATGATATAGGGAAGTAGTTTCATCTGCTGACACCGACTTTGCCTTCGATTTTATTTTCAACCCTTCCATTTGACTTCTCTTGATATTAAGTAACTTGGCTTTGACTTTTTTTATGTCTGCTATCCGAAGTGAGGAACCTGCTGAGACTTGATCATATAGATCTCTCAAAACGGAATAGTAATACTCTATAGTGCATTTCATTTCCCTTGCGCTCTGGGCACTGTATTGAATAAGAACTTTCCTCAACTTTGGCTTTGCCATTTTAACCCACCAGTCAATAGCAGTGGCATATCTACTACGGGCTCGCAGGCATATTGCCCATGTTTCTTTAATCAGATCTTCTAAATCATGATTAACTAACAAGGAAGTGTTCAAATTCCACTGATTCTTGAACCGGCGAACCGGCTGTCTTGTTAGATTTATGCAAGCTAAGACACTTGAATGGTCTGAAAAGTACGTAGGAATGGTTTCTACTTTTGTCACGGAAGTTACAAGATTTTTAGAAATATATAGTCTATCAATCCTGCTACGTGATGTTGCCGTGACATAAGTGAACTCAACAATGGAGGGGTATTTGATTTCCCATATATCCTTTAATTCTAAACCAGTAACTAATTGTTTTAGTTCACTTGAGAAATTAAAATTAGGTAACTGATCTTTTCGATTTAAAACACAATTAAAATCACCTCCAAGTAATAAGTGTCTTGGTGATTTCCTTAACAAGTATATCAAGTCATCTTTGAAGAAACGTGCCCTGTCAGCTCGATGAGAACTTCCTGAAGGGGCGTACAAGTTGATGATAGTCACATCATAGATATTTAGTCCTATTCCCCTTCCGGATTCCAGTCGTTCCACCTCGCTTACTGTAATCCCTTCCCTTACCAAAATAGCTGTTCCAACACTTGTTTCGGGAGACACATTTATGTAACTGACAAAACCGGGAATTACCAAATCCGAAATTAGAACTTCTTGTAACAGGGCAATATCAGTCGCGGATTCGTACAAAAATTCCTTAAGGGCCGATAATTTCAAACAGGTCGTGATTTTATTTATGTTTATAGTGGTGACAGAATAAGATTGCGTCATTGTGCTGTCACTATGTAGTTGTTTTGTTGAACTAATTTAGTTTACTGTGGTTCAGGGTTCAGTTAAGCTGTAACAGTTTTCTCGGAAGGCTGAGCATGGAATAACACTTCAATCAGTTTATTAGTTACTGTCCCGTTTTTTTCTACTTCTGATGTTTTCTCTTGTACCGCAAGCAGACTGATGTCCTGGTAAACTTTCTGATTTTTCCTCCAGTGATTCGTGTACGACCGTTTCGGACTGAACATTCTTTGGGCTTGGGTCGCCTCTACTGGATTTTCCTTTCCCTTGGTTACGAGCTACATTCTCATTTGGTTGCGTCGGTATTTTACTTCGCGGCTTATCTGGAGCAGCAGCAGACGCTTTAGCAATTTCGGTTGCCGGCGCCTGCCCTGAGGTGTTGACCGTGACTTCAGTTTGGCCACCACTTCCTCGTTCTTTATTAATTTCACTCACTTTCTGATCGAGGGAAACAAATGGAGACTGCAGTTTTGCATCCTCTCCCTGAATTTGGTTATTAACAGATAGATTCTGATCTTTACAATCGGTTACTGCACCTGTTGTTTCTTGCAGATTAATGCTGCTTACACCCCTTTCATTTTCTGGTACCGTATGTGTATTATCTTTCTGTTCATTAGTTTCCATTCGCATTTTGCCTTCAGGTTCCTCTGCCTTCTCATCGCACTGTTTTTGCTTGCGAAGTGAGGGAGTGGGACAAGACAGCTCGTCCTCTGAACAACTATCAGTTATCTCCAGAGGTCGTTTTTTCGGTTGCATTTCAGTTTCACGAACAGTGGCAACGGGGTTTCCTTTTGTTGTTAACGGGGGAAATTGACTGTTATCGTGAAGGGAGACATCAGCTTGTCCCGCTGCGTTAACATCCTCAACCAGTTGTTCCGGGCTATTCTTTGGTAACAGATCATTTAAGGTAAGCTTCTGACGCTGTATCAAATTACTTTTGAGCACAACAGTTCGCCGCGGACATTCCTGTCTGAAGTGGCCGGTTTCGTTACATATATGACATGTAGCTTCCTGACCTGTATAAACAATTTGTGCCTTATACCCACAAACAGTTATGTGAGACGGAATATTCGTCTTAACGTCCATCTCTACACAGCGGACCCCGTTAAAACACTGCAGTTTAAAGCGAGGCGACCATCTTTCATTGGCAATTGATTTAACGTCTCCGTAGTTTAAAAGAGCTTCCTTAATCTTATCATTTTCAATTTCAATGGGGAGATTCAAGACACGAACGGTTTTGTAATGAATGTCCGCTCTATAGATGGAAACCTTACTTTTATAACCATTTCTATGCACAAAATCTACTTCGTAGCCCCACTTTCGTAACACTTTATCAACAGTCGAAGCACTGATTAACTTGACAAAAACACAGTATTTTTCCTGATCCAGTTGCCAGGTATGAACGGTTTCAGAATTTAGACCAATTACCTGTGTAATCCAGTCATCTATTTCCAGGGATGTCGGCTGAACAGGACGGGATTCTTTGTCAAAAGCAAATACCAGAGTATTCTTCCTGAGGTTTGTAGCCATGGTTAATCCAGCGAAGCAATTTCGGTTAAACAACCGAAATTCCAAGTAGCAGCAGCAAGACCAGAAAGAGCGATCAGATCACAAGGAACAGGAACGAACACGGAGATTAACGGACGGACGGCACTCGGCGAAGCACAAGTACAGCGATGTAAACACTGAAGTGCAGCGCAACAGTTAACAGCGGCCACTCGCGAGCGCGGCTGAAACGGAACTCATCATTTGAGCTACCTAAGCACGACTCACGCTACGTCCTCACAGCTTTACTTCTGCCAGTACCTCGTCTCCTACCTGTGAGGACGGGGCGTGAGTCGTGCTTGGGCAGCCGGCACGGTAGCTTAGCGTGTTCGGTCAGAGGGTTAGCTGCCCTCTGTAATAAAAAAAACTGAGTTAATAGATCAACAACGAACTCAAAAGGATGTCTTACGACGTCCGCCCCGATCAGATTCAACCAACAAAATCGAACAAAATGAGATTTTAAAAAAAGTATTAAAAAAAACAGTCGGCTTTCAGCCGTGATACCGTGCGGACGGGCTCGGCGCGCCGGGCAGTGCTCCGCAGGTGTTGTTGTTTACCCGCTAGCGCGCGGTCGCGTCGTTGTATTGTACCGACCCGCCATGGCGTTCTCATATCGAAAAGCTACAATCAAACTAACGTTCAACGCATCGTACACGAGACCGAAGGCCCATGAAATTGAACGGTTTCTGCGAGACATCATGCACATAGAACCACAAGAACTGATAGGCATTCATCTGTCTATTGTAACCAGCACAGTGTACCTCAAACTGACGAAGCGGCCTGCGACAGATTACTCCAACGATCTACAAACGGCTTTCGCTTCTGTCACGCAGACGGTAATGTGAGCGTGGTAGGAGTTGACCATGCTGGTCTGGGGGTGCGTACCGTGCGCATCTTTGAACTACCGTTCGAAGATCCTGCCAACCTAGTCGTTGATGCGCTGCGGCCATACGGCACAGTTCTGAGCCACACAGAGTAGAAATGGAACACATTCGAAACGTACCCTGTCCTTAACGGGGTACGACAAGTGCGCATAGAACTTAAGAAGCACGTTCCATCATATATTTTCGTTGGTGGCTGCCGCGCAATTGTTACATATGATGGACAACCGAGGACCTGCTCGGACTGCGGCCAGGAGGGCCATGTTAGAACTGTCTGCAGCGCCGCCTCGTTCAGGTGCCCCGCAATGAACTTCCCCAACGATCCACTATGACCTCTCTCCCGCTAACGTATGTGGAGGCGGCACGACATGATGTGATGGATGATCAAAACCTGCTACCTCCTCAAGCCGCTGCCAGCTCCGTTGGAGAGTCAGCGCCGTCGACGACGCCGCAGCCCAACGGTGCAGAGGTTCCTACAGCCTCTGCCCACCGCAGCGTCGTGGGCACCCAGCCACCGTCACTGTCTGGATCGGACACAGGGATTCCGAGCGACCGAGACTGTGTCGAGGCCCGCCCTTCAGTGGATGTCGAATCTCGGACCCGAAAGTAAAAATCACCCAAGCGACACAAGAAGAGGCGATTGTCAGCTGAAGAACAGGACAGGGATGCGAAGCCGGTGGAAGACATCGACTTCGTTGACTCGTCCACAATTGCAACGGACTCCAGTGGCATCATTCACCAGAAGGTGCCTGAAGACAAGGCACACTATCCTAAATTTGGTGACCCAGAAAACGAGGCGCATTGCGTCGACTCCCAAAATGTGGGCTCCTGTGAAAGCGACCAGCCACCAATGACATCACAATCGTCTCTTGGTGGCTGGTCAGACGATATGGAGGTAGATGATGCACAGCAAACATCGATATCTCCACCAGAGCCCATGGCTGACATTAAGCCCGGAGGGCTCTGCCAGTCAGGGACTCATACGGCACAGAAATGCACAGCATGCAGATGGATGGCTGTGTGGTGTGTGAGATCACTGTGGGCTTGCACCGGCACACTGCATCCACCACTTGATATGTCTCAGTCATGCCGTGTGGGAACAGTCAATGTAAATGGTGTCCACTCCACGGTCAAGACCCGCATGTTACACAACATAATCAGAGCGGCAGACTTGGACATTGCCCTCCTCCAGGAGGTCCGTCCCGAGCTGCGTTTAGACCTATATGGCTACACCACCTACAGCCTACCCTTAGGTGAAGGCGCAGGAGGAGCGGCCATCCCGCGACGTACTTGCCGAACGGGCGAGGCATCACACTCACACTTGGCGCAGTCCGCCTCATTAACGTCTACGCTCCCTCCGGTAATTCACACCGCGGTGACAGGCATGTCTTCTATTCGGAGGAGGTAGCGCCACTTTTGCAAGGAAATATGGACCATTACATAGTGGGCGGCGATTTTAACAGTGATCTGTGGCCCGAGGACCAGATACCGCATTACATCCCATGCCCGGCTCTACAAGCATTGATACGTGACCTCGCGCTCCACGACACATGGCTCTTACATCATGGGACCAAGAGTGGATATACGCACTTTACCAGCCATTCTGCCAGTCGTCTGGACCAGATATACTTCTCGCGTGCCCTCCGCACAGCAACCCGTGATGCAGAACTCTGGCCGACGGCCTTCACGGACCATCTCGCGTACATCTGCACTGTCACCTTACCCCGACAACTCACAAGACGCAGCAGGGGCCCGTGGACGCTGAACGTCTCCCTCCTTCGCGAGGAGGCGTGTCGGCGAGCAGTCATTGACACGTGGCGTCGATGCATCAGGCGCCTGCCCATGTATGCTTCCACGTTGCTGTGGTGGCTGGGATGTGTCAAACCTGCACTCCGAAAGACGTTGATGGCCTACGGGCGTGACAGAGCGAACTGGCAAAGGGCAACATCGGAATTTTACTATGCAGCGTTACGTGAGCTGGCGACGCATCCGCTGTCTCCCGAACGTCAGATGCCCGTACAACGCATCAAAGCTCGTCTACTTCGCATCAGGACAGAGCAGCTAGAAGGTGTCCGCATTCGTGCGCGAGTGCTAGACTGCATCCCCAACGAAACGGCGTCAGTGTATCACACTGTGCGCGAGAGGCGTCAACGCAAACGTCAGCTCATTACGACGATAAACACGGAGGAGGGCGGCCGCGCAGTGACACAAACGGACGTAGCGCACACGTTCGCCAGACACTATGGGACCTTGTACATGGAAGATCCGCGAAATGTACTCGATTAAGACGAGCTGTTGCACGATTTTCCCGCCCCTCGGGACGTGGCACCCGATGATAGTCTGCTGTTGCCCATTACACCCGACGAGCTGACATCGGCCTTGGCACGTGGAGCACCGAACAAGTCGCCTGG
This sequence comes from Schistocerca piceifrons, assembly GCF_021461385.2. Lineage (NCBI taxonomy): Eukaryota > Metazoa > Arthropoda > Insecta > Orthoptera > Acrididae > Schistocerca > Schistocerca piceifrons. The sequence continues at coordinate 458,073,612 of NC_060142.1, forward strand.
ACCGGACGGTTTACCCCTGGAATTCTACCGCACTTTTTACGACCTTATGGGCGACAAGTGGCTCCAAATGTTTCAAGACCTGATACGCCCTGATTTCACTGTCCCCATAGAATTCACAGAAGGGATCTTGATCCCAGTACCGGAACCGAATGGTGGTTGTAAGTGGCAGGACTTTCGCCCACTCACACTCCTCAACAACGACTACAAGATCTTCGCCCGTATCCTCCGCGCGCGTCTCCACACCGCTATCGGGAAAGCCATCCACACCGATCAGACATGTTTAGGTGGTGTCAGCAACATTCATTCGGCGTTAGGAGCATACCGCGACGTAATTGCTTTGACGGCGGCCTGCAAAATACGAGGCGCCCTTGTCGCCGTAGATTTTGACCACGCGTTCGACCGCGTCGACCACGGCTTCTTACGCGCAGTTTTGCAACACAAGGGCCTCTCTCCGGAGTCTGCACAGGTGGTCCTTCGACTGGTTCACGGAGCGCGCTCCCGCATGATGGTCAACGGTTATCAGTCTGGTCACATTGTTATTGGACGGTCAGTGCGACTAGGGTGCCCCCTGTCGGGTATATTATTTCCTGCAGCGCTTGAACCAGCTTTACATGGTCTTCGGCAACGATTAACTGGTATCTCCTTACGGGACGTGACCTTTCGTTGTGGTGCATTCGCCGATGACATGGTGTTCCTGGCCAGATCAGAGGATAAAATGCATATGGCGCTACAGTGGCTACGCCAGTACGGGGCGGTCGCTGGGAGCGTCATCAACGCGAAGAAGACAAAATACATGGATGTCGGAGGGGCGCTTTCCCACACAACGGCGGTGCCCTTTGACAAGGTGCCCGTACTCAAGTGTTTAGGAGTGCAACTCTATAGCAATGTCCGCCGCACGGCGGCGGCTACGTACCGCCGGCTCCTACACCAGACACGTGCTCTGCTGCAGGACATCAAACTGCGTCGCTTGGATATGCTCCTCAGAACACGTTATGTCAACACCTGTCTTGTCTCAAAACTGAACTATTTCGCGCATATCCTTCCCATGACGGCTACGATGGCCGACAGATTTCAAGCAGCATATGGACATTTCGTAAGCACCGGTCTGGTTTTTAAAGTCCGATACGCCACCCTGACACTGCCGCAGCGGTCTGGCGGTATCGGTTTTATTCATGTCTATAACCGTGCGCGATCGCTTTATCTCAACACTATGCGTCGCACATGGACCTCTGCCCACGCCACTCTGACGGGCACCCTGATAGCGGAAGTGGCACCACACTCTCTGCATCCCCCGGTTTCTGTAGGACACATTTCACCGGCACTCACCCACATCAGAGAGTTCTTGATTGACTTCAGCTGCTTACGGTAAGAACTTCCGACGACACGGAAGCCCAGCACAAAAGACTATTATCGCCTCTATCAACAGTAGCAACCTGTAAATACGGTCGCCCACAGACATCCTGAAGTTGCCTGGAACGCGGTGTGGCGAGCGGTACACACGCCTTTTCTGCCTACGACGGTGCGTTCATTGTGGTACGTGGTTGTGAGTGGGAAGTTCACTACTCGTCAGAGGCTACGTTCCATACATCTGACGGACGACCCCTTGTGTCCGACATGCTCAGTCGTTGACTCAGATGCACACCGTCTGACGTGTTCCGCGCCCAGCGAGTGCTAGCTACTGACGCAGCACATGCTAGCGTTACTCTTGCGGCGATTGCCGGAGTCTATCTCCCCTGATGATGTATTGCACCCCGACGGCGTATACTTTCCATCAACCACAACGAACGCCGTTAACTGGCTAAAAGGCATGGCCGTTTACTACATATTTTGCGATGCTCCCAAAGGCACACTCGACTTTTGGTCCCTATTGATGACGACACATGCAGCTTTCAGCCGCCACCCGAAGTACAGAACTCGTTTTGCAAATTATTTACGTTCATTATTTGCGGATCCTCCTGCTCACTGGGGCGTTCCGGGTATCAGACGCTGGAAATGAAGAAGAAACCTGGAGCATATTGATCCTCTACGGACGGAATAGGGGGGAACCCCTCCCAACAGACGAGAAGACGACTCGGACGCTCGGCTACGGCAGTTGTAGGATCTTTCTTTGTAATGAAACAAAAATAAATCTATAAAAACAATACAAAATGAAAATTTTTAAAAAATTAAAAATGTTCTAAAAATTACAGAAATAAATAAATAAAACAACATCGACAAACCCACTACATCCTCTTCCTGATCCTTCGATCCTCGAACTCGCAGAGGTTCATTAGGGAAAAAAAAGGTAGAGCACTTGCCCGCGAAAGGCAAAGGTCCCGAGTTCGAGTCTCGGTGCGGCACACAGTTTTAATTTGCCAGGAAGTTTCATATCAGCGCACACTCCACTGCAGAGTGAAAATCTCATTCCGTTTTGTCTTTCTTCTGCCAGGTCCTTATGTGTATTCTCCTTGGAGTGGAAATTCTGGAATGGATTTCATTACTGAAGTAAGAGAACTGGCTGTCAAGGGAGGAAAGACACTTCCAACTTAAAGTGATATGTAGCAGAAGAAAGTATAAATACTGTAATACTAAACTTTCGGAGCTACCCAAGCACGACTCACGCTCCGTCCTCACAGCTTTACTTCTTCCAGTACCTCGTCTCCTACCTGTGAGGACGGGGCGTGAGTCGTGCTTGGGTAACTCAGATGGTAGAGCACTTGCCCGCGAAAGGCAAAGGTCCAGAGTTCGAGTCTCGGTCCGGCACACAGTTTTAATCTGCCAGGAAGTTTCAAAGAGAAAACGGTTAATTGGTACTTATCAAGCTTGCCACTATATGAGTCGGAAACATGGATCCTAAGGTACATTAGTAAAACATATTTAGAGAAGTTTCAGACGAGATATAATGTTGAGAAAGGGTAGTAAAGACGAAATCGAAAATCAAAATAATAAAGAGCTTCTGTAACGAAATGGAGGAAACCTATTTTGATAAATATTTTTCATAGAAAATGTATTTAGAAAAGACACACTTTGAGACGTAAATGCTTCCTACATAATGCTCTAAAGAGGAAATGGGGTTTGGCAAAAATTGGTCGTTGAACAGAAAAGTAGAAAATAAATGGAAATGATGAACCATACTTCCAAGAACGTGAGGTCCGGAACGACAATCCATAGACCTGCTAGCAGGAGCAACATTTTTGATGACATGATAACGTCCAATCTAGATCCACAAATTCTGTGGAGATGTTGACATGAACTACTTTTACGATGACGAGCTTTGCTGAAAACTGAGTGCACAAAAGGCATACTTTGATCCTCGAGTAGAAGATTTCAGTCTATACGGAATCCATCGAAGCTTCCATCATACCTCGAGGTCAGATACGTTTTTAATGCCAGTCTTGGAACTGACATCTCCTTAATAGCAACACAAATCAAAACAAATATATCTAAGTGACTATCTAAATCTCGGAGCCAAAAACCAAGAAAGTAGAAAAAAGAGCTAATGAAGTTGAAAAAAATGGGTGCAGCACTATCAACTAAAAGAAGTTTCCGAACAAACTTAAAAAAGAAATATCACAATTTCGTCTTTAAACCAGATGGTTTTCATTCGAAATATTTCAGTCGAACTGTCTACAATTAGAGGAGCCTCTCCAGAAACACAACACAGAAGCATTAGTATTTATTGATTAAACCAGAATGTTCTGTGCCACAAAAACATTAATTTTGAATTAGAAAGCTCATACTGAAAACCCTGGAAAACACGAGAAAATTACAAGAAAACTACGGCAAGCAAAATTCGTATGGGGTCAGTTACAGCTTCCCAATGGCCGTATTTGTGTTGCATCGTCCGTAAGCAGCCTTTAGTGTCGAGAATCTACCGCAAGAGCAGAACCATCCATAGACAGTCTTCTGTGAACGTCACACCAAACTTCACAAGCAATTTCTGGAGGCGCACTTGATTAAAACAAATTCGAAGAACAGAGGAATAAACTTCAGGTATTTCAGTTCTGTGATTCAGAGATGGGGACGATGAGCCAGATGCTGGAGATCCACAACACTACATCAGTCCTCAGGACCCCATAAAAAATACGACGGTTCATGAGTCATGTCAGCGACAGCGTAGGGCTCAGAACATGAGCGTATATAAAATACTTGGTGAATAGACACCGACCATTGGAAAAAGATTGAATAAAGAACGAAAGGGTAACATTTTACCAGGCAGAAAGTCAGAAGTTTCAACGTGATAAGAAAGCTAGATAACCTGGAAAGATAAATGCAAATGCTCAGGCTAGATACAGCGAGGGCTATTGGAGTGAAAGAGAAAGAAGGATTTCTGCTCGACTTATATAGGTTAGTACTAACAACAGTTAAAGAATTACTTCAACTGATCGACGAAAGTTGGATGTACATAAATGTTCAGAGGAAGACAGGACTACAACAGTACAAGTCACTTCGGAATAAAATACATGGGCAGCAAAAGAAAAGCCAAGGCGAAATGACTGCAGGAAAAATGTGAAGAAACTGGAAGCGAAATGGATGTCGGAAGGACTGATTGAGCAAACAAAAAAGTCAAAGGCGGTGACATTAAGAGTGAAGAGGCAGTTCCACTGTTAAACGCAGAGGAGAGGGCGGTGAGGTCGGAGGGGGATGACTAACGACTTAAAGAAGGAATAAATGGGAGTCGATCCATTATTAGCGTAGAAATTGTAGCTATGGAAGACTTGCATTCAAATGAGGCTGAAAGTATAGATAACATTGCTTCAAAATATCTAAGATAGTTAAGGAAACCGACAACTCAAGAACTAGAATCTTTGACGCTATGAATCTTTGAGACATACCATTAAACTTTCGGGAAAATCTCGGCTACACAATCCCGAAGGCAGCAAGGGCAGAAAAATCAGAGAACTAAAGGATAATTAGTTTAAAAGATCCTGTATCTAGTTTACTGATGAAAATAATGCACAGAGGAATGGAAACTAAAAGCAAGGGTGTATTACATGTCGATCAATTTGACTTTCGGAAGGGTAAAGACACCAGAGTGGCAGCTAAGACGTCGTACCTCATAATGAAAGAAAGACAACAAAAATGAAGAGACGTTCATAGGATCTGTCGACCTAGAAAAAGCGTTCAGCAACGTAAAATTGTGCAAGACGTTAGAAATTCTGTGAAAAATAGAAATAAGCTATAGCAAAAGAAGAGTCATATAAGAACAGAAGAATAATATACTATGTATTGGGGCTACACGAAACAACAAGAAATAATAAGAATGGAAGACCAAATTGTGCTCTCATTAAAAAGAGTGTAAGGCAGTAATAGATATTTTTGTTCTTACTATTCAAACTGTACATTGAACAAGCAATGACGGAAGTAAGTGAAATGTTCAAATTCAAAGTGAAACGATGTCAGTGATAAGATTCGTTGATGAAGCTATCCTCACTGAAAGTGAAGAGCAGTTACAGTGCATACTGATGGAATGAACAGCCTAACGAATACAGAATATGTAATGAGGACGATACGAAGAATGGTGAACGGGATGAGAAGTAGCAGAAACACACTTAGTGATATATTAACATCGAAATGGGGGACCACGAAGTAGACGAAGTCTAGAAAGTCTGTTACTTTTCGAAGGAAAATAACAGGAGATGAACCAAGCAAGGACATATGAGTGTTCACCCCTTTGAGTCTTCTGTTTATGTAGCGGACAAACACTAGATATGTGACTTGAAGGGCGAGTAGTAGTTGTATTAGTAGTGACAGCGGGCGTAACGTCAGTGAGAACAACAGATTTTCTGTTAGAAATGCTCCGAACAAACGAACTATAAATTGTTACTTTTGCGTCTTAATCGATACTGTGACCAGTATCCCGAGACACAGCCTTTCATGACACCACAATTTTACTGAGTAACATCTAATCAAAATAAAGACCCAAACTTTAACTTCGAGGTTTCGTCTACTACAGTTTTCCTGCCCCTATTGCATATTATTAGGTTATGGATGAACAAGAAGAACGTGGCTGCATGGCGGGAAGAAAATAACTACTAGATAGAATTGAGAAGGCTCACCAATATTAGCTCTTTTATTTTCATTTATTTCTCCCACAGTTCACACAGCCATAAAATAATCAATTTCGTACATTGTTACTGATATCAAGCGGACATAACTGTTCGATAACATTACAGTCCAACTTTAACTTATATACTATGGTCTCGTGATACGTAAGCCTACAGTGCACATACCATATGTACTCCATCATCCTCCTAATTGAAATACACATTCTCTCAGCGGTCATACTCATGCTCTGAAACAATCTCATTCTAACTGATTGCCTAACAAGAAGGCCATTCTTCAGTGTCTTGAATGCAACGCTCGTCCGAAGGCACGTCAGCTCAATACAAATTTATCTGAAAGTGTTTATTTTACTGCTAAGGAACTCACAAAAATACTGAACTATCTACCTGCACTGCTCCCCTCAATTAATTTTAATCCCAATTCACAGGTCGCTTGGCTAACTATCTAGTGATCACAGCAGCTTATTTATTCACCGTGTCCCCTGGTGCTATTGTCTATGCGTTTCTTTGTACTCGTCTTTATGTACCAAGAGCAGACTTGTTCCACACGCTCAGCATTCCACATAGAATATTTTTCGTGGCAATGTTAAATTTAGCCTCCGAGGCAACCACGCACATCTCCCAGTGCAATGCGGCCGTCGAGGAGCCGCTGAGCAAATGGCTAAAGAACTCAGCCTTATGGTTCTCGTCGAGTACAAGATCAAACGCTTCACACTATTTTACTTATCTAAATTAGCTTTACAAGCAATCCTGGGGTTACGAAAGATTCAATCGCTTCCGGTCTGCTTTGTCTATACAGCTCATTGTGACAAAGGCTGTACGCAAATTTACTCACCCTCAGGAAGTGCTTGACCTAATCAAAAATCTTCACACAGCCTTCTTAAACAATCACAGCTTAGAAACCAGCTCATGATAATATCTCAACTTACATTTAACACATGCTGTCACGTTATTTTTTAATCACGTCCGAAACAAAGAGTCCTAACATTCCCATATTTACCTGCCTAAATTTGCATCAAAATGCTGGATATCACCTCCGAGTTGTTTGTCATAATCGGCGTTCTAAAAAGAAGAAACATTATTTATGATTACAGCAGTAAGTACTTTACATTCATACTAACCTGCAGAAAACTATTTGGCGCACACAACAAAGACAACAGTTCAGATCCGGAACGAGCGCCAGAGTACTGGAATGTGGCAGCCCTCAAAAAAGACCTCCAAGCGGTCGGTGGCGGGGCACCCTCTTGCTACAAAGGGCGTTCAAGACCTTTTTTTTATTTTTTGCAGGACGTGAATGAAATTTTTTGTGAAAATACTTGGAGAATTTAGCTACAAGTTGGTACACAAAAGTATTTTCTTTTATTTACAGGTGAGCCATAACGGACCGTGAAGTAGATGTCAGGTTGCGACAACGGTCGGTGATGGAGGTCCTCTTCAAGATCGTCGATGGCTCTGCCACCTCGATTCACAGGAAGTTGCTCCCTGTTTATGGGGAGGACACACTGGATCACAGCAATATCCAGCGGTAGTTGCAGAGGTTTAAAGAAGGTGATTTCTCTCTACTGGACGATCCATGATGCGGTAGACCATCGACGGCAGTGAGTGATGGGAGTAAGGAGACCATTGATCGAATCATCCAAAACGACAGATGTGTGACGACACGACAGCTTGCTGAAATGACTCGTTTGTCATTGGGTAGTATGGTATCACTGGTACAGTCACGAGGGAACAGAAAAATCTTTGCACGTTGTGTGCCTAGATTACTGACAATAGAAATGAAAACGACGAGGAAGAATGTGTGCGAGGGTCTCATGAAGATCTTTACTGAAGAGTGGAAACAGTGTTTTGACGGCGTCATTACCAAGGGTGAAACATGGTTGTTTTTGTCCGAACCTGAGAGCAAAACCCAATCCATGGAGTGGCGTCGTCTGGATTCCCCTCGGAAGACGGAAGAATAAACCAAGGCATTCACGAACAGCAGGCCAAAAGGTGATGGCCTCCTTCTTCTAGGATCTGTGATGTCATTTTCATTGACTTTTTGGAACCCGGCTCCGCAGTTAACCGGGACAGTTACTGTTTGTCACTGGACAAGCTGCGACGTGCCATCAAGACCCACAGACCACAGCTTCAGGGCCACCTCATCAGACTACACCAAGGCAATGCCAAACCCCATACGGTGCTTATGACGCAGGAGAAAATCAGGAAAATTGGTTGGAAAATTGTTCCTCATCCTCTCTACAGTCCGGACTTGGCTCCGTCTGATTTTTACCTCTTTGGTCGTCTGAAGGCCAACATGCACGGTAAGACATTTGACAGTGAGAATAATCTTATTTCTTGTGTCAAGCGATAGTGTAAAAGTCAATCCCCAGAATTTTACGAAAGAACGTAGCGCAAGATGTGTCACAGATGATGGAGGCTACATTGAGTAGGCTCAATGTATAGCTAAATGTTCCAAGTATGGTCACAAAAAATTTCATCCTGCAAAAAATAAAAAAATTATAGACGACTGTGCAAAACCTTTTGAACGCTCTTTGCACGTTAGCCAGCTATATAAATAAATCATAAAAAGTTACAAATGAGGAATTAAGAATCAACTGGGATTGAATGTGTACCTTTCGAAGCAAAGAAGCCACATCGTCGTTCTTTCCTGCTTCTAAACAAGTACTAAATAAATATGCCACAATCGAGTTCTGATAAGAACAACGGTACTAATAAATAGGTAAGGCTGAGGGGAGAAACTGCACCCTCTCACATAAAAAACAGAGGACTAGCAAATAGGGCATTCCTGGGCAAACGAAGTCCGCTAGTATCAACCATATGTCTTAATTTGAGAACCTACGTGTGGAGCTCAGCGTTCGATGACAACTGATCATGGTCTGAGGGAAAACCATAAAAGAAGAGAATTGAATCATTTGAGACTGGCGCTGTATAAGTACGTTGAAAATTAGGTGGACTGAAATGAGGACGTTATTCACAGAATTGCAGAGCATCGACAAGAGGACAGAGTTAAAGGACATGTTCTAAAACATCAGCGAATAGTGCCGTACGACCCCTGATGTCTTCACGGTCCTTACCCGAGATGTATATTAGTGGCAGTAGAATCACTGTGCAGTTTTTGTTAAACGGTGGTTCTCTAAACGTCAACGTGTTCGCGTAAAGCACTTCTTCCTTCCAGGTATTCCCATTTGAGTTCACGAAACATTTCCTTAATACTTACGCGTTGACTGAACGTATGGTCAAACGGGGTCAACAGAACAATGGGCAGAATAGAAATGAAACTTCCAAAACAGTTGTATGCAATTGTGTCTGAAGTCAAATCGGAATATAATTCAAAGATTTGTTTGTCTAGGTTAGCAATGAACCAATCTAATAGGGACAATTTTAACTCTCTGGTCACCAGAGATCGGGCCAATAACATCTTAGGAGTATGCTAAAAAACTCAACAAGCACCCCACAACATGAGAAGTCATTCTTTAGTCAACGAGTTGCTATTCGAAAGCTCTCTGTTACATCTGGCGTACAACTTGTAGGGTCAACGTCATAATCATTTTGAAACACGATGTCAGTGTCTTAACGTGTTATTAAAACAATCAAGTTCATCAGTTTTATTTTACAGTAAATTAATTGGAGATTCAACAGTTTTCATTTGGATAATAGAATAAGGAACAACAATTCGTGAATCATATTTAGTTTTTGAACTGCATCAAATATTTTTGAAGTAGATTAAATTTTTTATTATTTTCTTAAATCCAAACAGATTTTTACATTTCCTTATTCACCACAAAGATTAATAAGCAGAAACAATAATCCCTTTGGGCTGAACAGAAACGACAAGGCGTTTTGTTATATAGCATAATCTTTGTCTCAAAACTACTTACAAGAAGTCAGGCAGAAGACTTTTAATCCCATACAGTTTTTATTTTCGTATTTCTTGTTAAAATTATCACTTTCTTTCCGTTTAATACAGAAAAATGTTTCTGTTCACTCAATTCAGTGGTATCGGCAATAAGCTTAACAGTACACCTCTGAACTGCTTCAGTGTCTTCCTGTAATCAGACCCGATGGGGATCCCAAGCACTCGAATAGTGCAGGGGTCACACAAGTGTTTTGAATGTGGTCTCATTTATAGATGATCTACATTTTCCTCAAATTCAAAAAACCTAAGTCGATTATTCGCCTTTCCTACAGCCGACCTCACGTGCACATTCCATTTCATGTCGCTTTGCAAACATTACGCCTGGATATTTAATCGTCATGACTGTATCAGGCAACAAACCCCTATTACTTTCTTCGAACATTAAAAGGCATTTCTTCCTATCCATGTGCGTTAACATACGTTCCGAAGACTGCAAAGGCTGGTAAGTGCGAGAATTATTTCACAGTCACCTTAAGAGCTCATGCATCCAAGTTGCTGACAAGAACAGTGTACAGAAGAACGGAAAAGAAATTTGAGGATGTGTTGGATGACGATCAATTTGGCTTTATATAAGGTAAAGGCACCAGAGAGGCTATTCTGACGTTGCGGTTGATAATGGAAGCAAGCATGAAGAAAAATCAAAACACATTCATAGGATTTGTCGACCTGGAAAAGGCTTTCGACAATGTGAAATGGTGTAAGATGTTCGAAATTCTGAGAAAAATAGGCGTAAGCTGTAGGGAGAGACGGCTAATGTACAGTATGTACAAGAGCCAAGAGGGAAAATAGGAGTGGAAGACTAAGAACGAAGCACTGAGATTCAAAAGGGTGTCAGACATAAATGCAATCCCCCCCCTCTACTGTACAAATTCTACATAGAAGAAGCAACGATTGAAAAAAAAGGAAGGTTACAGGGTGGAAGGACATCAAAAGTAGACTATCACAGGCAAAAACGGCATTCGTGGCGAACAGAAGTCTACTAGTATCAAACATAGGCCTTAATTTGAAGAAGAAATTTCTGAGCATGGACGTTTGGAACACAGCATTGTATTTTAATGGAACATGGACTGTGGGAAAACCAGAACAGAAGAGAATCGAAGCATTTGAGATGTGATGCTACAGGCGAATGTTGAAAATTAGGTGGACTTATAACGTAATGAATGAGGTGGTTGTGCGCCGAATCGGAAAGGAAAGGAATATGTGGAAAACACTGACAAATAGAAGGACCAGGATGATGGGCCATCTGTTCAGACATCAGGGAATTACTTCCAAGGTACTATAGGGAGCTGCAGAAGGCAAAAGTGTAGAGGAAGACAGAAATTTTAATACATCCAGCAAATAATTGAGGACGCAGGTTGCAAGTGCTACTCTGAGATGAAGAGATTGGCACAGGAGAGGAATTCGTGACGGTCCGCATCGAACCATTCAGAAGACTGATGCCCCCCCCCCCCATCCACCAAAAGAAAAAAGCCGTATACTCATTACACCATAAGAAAATTCTGTCTGAGTCTTCCTCCTGCACTTGTTCAACGGCGACGCTTTCCCATACACTATAGCTTCTTCATCAAGCAATATTACTTTGCTGCTCAGTTTGTTGCTCACCGTTTCTGGCAGGTATGTCTATAGATAACAAAAGCGGTCCTATCAGAATTCCCTACGGCACTCCTGACGACACATTTCTCTCTGATGAACATTCTCCACGCAGGACGACATAGTAGGTACTACCACTTAAAATATCTTTGAAACTCATATCTGAGAAACTATTCCGTATGCTCGGACCGCCGTTATCAGTCTACAGTGTTCCACTCTGTCAAATGTTTGACGGAAATCCTGGAATTGTAATCAGAATGTGGCCCTTCAACCATAATTCACAGGATATCGTCTGAGAAAGCTCTTAATGGAATTTTTAACTATACCAAGCATCAAGGAAAGATTTACTGTCCACATACACACACACACACGCACACACACATACACACAGATTACAGCAACCTATTTTTGTCGCTCGGAGAACCGCTTATAATGTTGGTTTATACAACCATTCCTGCCAAGCGCGCGATCACCGAATAAGCAGACACAGCTGTGACAAATGGGCGTAACACTGTGTAGCCCAAAATCCAAAATACACACATGCGAATATTAATCGTTTAAACCACACTAAACACGTCTCAAATCATTAATTTTTTTATTAGCTTGCAGTTCATATCGACAGCTAAACTTTTGCAGATGTGACTGTTACTGAAGTGATTAGAAGAGGAAAGAAAAACCGGGACAGTAATTTGTTGACACCGAGTATTTTATAACAGTTCCTGTAGCACAGTTCTTATGATAACTTTTGAATGATGTATATTTTACTAACAATGAAACAGTTGCTTGTTTACTCCATGTAATCATTTTTTTTTTAGTCTAAATCACACTGTTAGTTCCGGAATTAGACACTGAAGCGCCAAAGAAAGTGGTATAGACATGCGTATTCAGATACAGAGATATGTAAACAGGCAGAATAGGACGCTGCGGCAGGCAACGTCTACATACGGGGTGATTATAATTTAACTTCCAAACCGCTGTAGAAAAAACAACACAGGTCAGAATGACGTCAAATTGCAACCAAATATTATTGGAGCAGAAGAAATATAAACAGTCACAAAATGTAGCAATAGATGGCGCTGTAAGCATAATAATTTAATAGTGGTTGACTATAAATGACAAATGAATCATACAATTCCTAAGGTGTACGTTTGACGTAAATAAACTGTGCTACTCAGTGTGAATGGGTGTAGAGATGTTACACTGTTAGTTACGTAAACCCATCCATCACGGCAAGGTCATATCACATCGGATTGTAAAAATCGATTTTTAACTGTCCTGAGGCCAAAAACCGCATAAAAAGCATGAGTCAAAATCAAATAGGATTACTAATTTCCGTGTGACCGGCACAAAACATGTTTAATTTGCTGTCCACCGTTTTCTGCAGCAAGTTTTAATCGAGAAACAGCATGTTCCACAACTGATTGAAGTGTTTCCGGGGCCACGTTCAGAATGTGTTGCGCAATGTGTGCTTCCAATGCAGCTAAGTCTGCAATCGGAACACTGAACAAAACGTCTTACAGATAGCCCCACAGCCAGAAGCCACACGGATTAAGATCAGGTGATAGGGACGGCCAGGCTGTAGGGAAATGGCGGCTGATAATTCTAGGATTTCCGAAATGGCGCTTCAGTAGTTGCTTAACTGGCTATACATTGTGCGGAGGTGCGCCATCTTGCAAAAAATGATCCCATCCACACATCCACGCTGTTGGAGAGTTGGAATGACAGTTGCGCAAAAGACATAGCTCTTACCACTGGCGGCACAGGTAACAGGACCGGAAGCACCTGTCTCCCCGAAAAAATATGGTGCTACGATAAATGATGCCGTAAAGCCGCACCACAAAGTGACCTTTTCAGGATGGTACTGGTTGATTTGCGTATAGATTTTCCGTTGCCCATATTCGACAATTCTTCGTACTGACATAACTTGTACATATCGAAGTGGGCTTCATCTGTCCAAAAAATCTACCACGGCCAATCGTTGTCCACTTCCATGCGAGCGAGAAATTCTACAGCAAAGGTCTCTCTTGCTGGCAGGTCAACAGGAAGCAATTCGTGCAAATAGGTAATTTTGAAAGGATAGGAAAGAAGGATGTTTCGTAGGATTTTACGCACCGTACTCACGGATATGTCCAATGTTCGGACAATTCTCTGTGCACTACACGGTTGCACACAACCACTCGTCTACTCTTGCATTGCTGTGGCCACTGCTTCCACTGACGTCGAATCAGTTCGTTTCCTCCCTCTACCAGGTTGCACACCAAAAGAACCCGTCTTTTCGAATTTCCGAATAATTATCTCCAGATCCACGGCAGTCATCGGACCAACGCCTTTTTTCAAACCCTTCAGTGTCCAGAACTTCTGCAGAGCGACTTGTGCACAGTCATCATTCTTGTAATATAGCTTAACAAGCAAAGCGCGATCCTGCATAGAGACAGTCATGGTGAACGTCGCAGACGTGAAAGGAAGAAAATCCGTGTACCCGGCGTGTTTATACCAACTGCAATGGGTGGTGCACATGACAGGTCTTTTGATTTACGTGATCTGACACATACATAGCCATCAACTGATGAAATTTCACGCTATTTTTTTTTCTTCTGCCATACGTTTTTTCCCTTTTCCGGTAATATTCCTTTGCAATTTGACGTCATTCTGACCAGTGGAGTTATTTCTACAGCAGTTCGAAAGTTTAATTATAATCACTCTGTATGACAACAAGTGCCTGGCGCAATTGTTAGATCGGTTACTGCTGCTGCTGCGAGCTAACATCCCAAAGATGATGGGGATCACAAGCGGATCCCCTTCGTCGAAATGTGTTGGCTCAAACTCGCCTATGGATTGAACCGCAAGTGTCGCATTACACGCCCTAAATTAGACACTTGTGACCCTTTGGTTAAATTGTCTGGCTGATGGTAAGTTTACGAAATACAAAGTTAACATAACATTTATAACAGTAACAGTAATATCGGAAACTGAATTAACGACCCATAAATGATATAGGCCACACAGTTGCGATTTGGTTAGAATAACATTTATTCAGAAAGCAAACTATAGCGAAAGTGGTCGTATTTAGAGTTACTTCAAAAATGGTTCAAATGGCTCTGAGCACTATGGTACTTAACATCTGAGGCCATTAATCCCCTAGAACTTAGAACTACTTATACCTAACTAAACTAAGGACAGCACACACATCCATGCCGGGGGCAGTATTCGAACCTCCGACCGTAGCAGTCTCGCGGTTCCAAACTGAAGCGCCTAGAACCGCTTGGCCACAGCGGCCGGCTTTAGAGTTACTGTTATACTCGAGCGTATATTCATTTATCACAGCTCGATCATTCACGATCTCATCGCGAAACGCAATACTCCACCTGGATATTTATACGAAAAGTTAGAGTTCACCCGAGGCGCACCGCTACTCACCGTTCAAAGACTAAGTCCCGCGAGACCACACAACGCGAAACAGTTCCGTTTCCTGAAGCCGCCCATCTAATTGGCTACATCTTATTCTACATTATTTTACATTTTAAAACATATTTAAATAATAAAAGCTTGACTACCTTCACGTTCTAATTAAAGTAACAATAACATCCATTACATAATAAATGTTAAATTCTTTTACATAAAACCAATACAATTTCCTTCTTAACTTAGAATGTCACGGCCAGTAGCCTTGCACCAGTATGCTTTCTGATAAATAAATAAAGAATAAAAGTATCTATTATGCACCAAACTTTACAACAAATATCCTATTACCTAATGATTCAATAAGGTGTCATGCTGTCATCGTTCAATGTGTTTTCTGTGAAGGGAAGATGATCTGTTGCTTAACTGAAAATACAGATAATTTAAATTTAGTATATCTTTTACACAAATAAAGTTATAGAGTTGATATTTACAACATTTGTCATTCTAATGATGCGCTTCTACATGAAATGTCGATCGTTAAGATCGACCAAAGTGTTAAGATTTTAGCATTAAGGGCTTTGTTACAAAACTTGTTAATTTCAGTTTAACAGTACATCCTAAACCATTATAGATATGATCAATATTCAAGTTTTATTGGGACCACCATTAAATTTTATGGAGGATGATAGATTAAAATTACTGTGGATTCATTCCCTGCACTACTACATAATTAAGTAGTTTTCATAAATGTTTCCCTTTATGGCCGATCATAGGTTCGTCATTTTTAACACTGCTACGTCTCCTTGGCCACAAAAAGCTTCTACTGAGTTTCCCTATGACGTAGGTTCTCGTCTCAATCGCACACTACAGCGCTTAGGCCCCAATAGAGGCCTGTGAGTTTCCCCATCCCGTGGTGAATCTGCGCTCTTTGTGGCACTAGGTCCTAGACGACAGGGTTTGTTTTACAATTACTGTACGCTGACTCTTTCGGCCATCTACTTAAATGAAAGCGAAATGCTCATTAACTCACATCCTGGACGACATTTTCGCGAATGTATCATGAATATCAGGAATCCGGTAAAACATCAAATTCCGACATCGCTGCGGCCGGGAAAAGGTCCCACAAGAACTTGACCAACGACAACTGAAGATAATCATTCAGCGTGACAGAAGTGCAACACATGGCTCTGAGCACCATGGGACTTAACATCTGTGGTCATCAGTCCCCTACAACTTAGAACTACTTAAACCTAACTAACCTAAGGACATCACACACATCCATGCCCGAGGCAGGATTCGAACCTGTGACCGTAGCGGTTACGCGGTTCCAGACTGAAGCGCCTGGAAACGCACGGCCGGAAGTGCAACACTTCCGCAAATTGCTGCAGTTTTCACTGCTGGGCCATCAACAAGTGTCAGCGTGCGAACCATTCAACGAAACATCATCGATACGGGGGTTCGGGGCTGAAGGCCCACTCGTGCACCCTTGATGACTGCACAACACATAGCTTTACGCCTCACCTGGGCCCATCAACACCGACATTGGACTGTTGATGGCTAGAAACATGTTGCCTGGTCGGACGAGTCTCGTTTCAAATTATACCGAGTGGATGGACGTGTACGGTATTGAGATCATCTCATGAATCCATTGACGCTGCATGTCAGCAGGAGACTGTTCAAGCTGGTGGAGGCTCTGTAAAGGTGTGGGGCGTCTGCAGTTGGAGTGATATGGGACCCCTGATACGTGTAGATGCAACTCTGACAGGTGACACAAACGTAAGCATCATGTCTTATCATCTGCATCCGTTCTTGTCCACTTGCGCAATTCCAGTAGGACGATGCGACATGAACATTATTCAGCAGATTTTCCTAAGAAGATTTTTGAAATCAAGCAGTCGTCTTTTATTAATTTTCGTTTTAAACTGCCATGATTTTCCTGAAGACAGATATAAAGGTGCGGAAACAGTAATCCACTGATACTTATCACTGGCATTGTTGTATACGAATGTGTTATAACATTGCGTAAACAACTGTCTTTTGTTTTCGCTCGAAATGATGAAGTGTGGTTTGCATGCAGTTCTTGCACAATTTTAGGGGAAAACGAGAAGTTTTATATTCATGACGCCCACGAATTTCTCTATAGCATTATTTAATAATGACGTCTTCCCTACACGTTTGCTTGAGATAAACTTTGTAATTTTGACACTCCCCTTTAAGTATAACTCCTTTAATCTTTTTTACCAGATCGAAGATGCCTGTGAACCAGCAATGTTCATCTCACTCGTAACTCCGTGCGACCAACTCGTAGATCTTCCTTGATAACGGTGCACTGGTTCCCACGAGCAGCTCTAAAACTTTAGAATAGTTCTTATTTCACAATTTTGCAAGTTGCACTTTTGTACCTGTTACGGACTTCATGTAAATGTTTCTTCGATAGACTTCATGTTCAGATTTTATGAAACGAATTCGGCTTTGCTCACTGTTTAAATGTAAGCGTTTTGTCCCCCCCCCCCCCCCCCCCCAATTCACTTAACTAAAAAAAATTACAGCCTCTTCTTTGTCACTCAGAGCTATTACTGCGTATGTTTCCTTTGGATTCGAAAGATACTCAATCTATGAAGAGCATTAACACAACAATAATCGTTCGAACCACGGTTCACGGAATCGACTAAGTTATTTCCTGTTTCTTCTAATGCTTCCACAATTTCTGACGAAAAGTCGACATCATTCGAATGAATGTCCAAGATATTACCTAATAAATAACTCGTATGTAGGTCTGCAGGAGCATTAGGTGCTTTTGATTAAATATCATGTTCTTCAAATTTCATGTTTGCAGGGCTAAAAACAGTAATTGGATCCCATATTACTGCGAAACACTGAAACCTGCCAAAGGACAGATGCTGTTAGCAACCACTGCTAATTATTATGGATATTAAATGAGTGGCAAATTCGAGCGAATAGTAACTGTGAACAATTGTCAAGGGAAACTGAAATTTCTTTTACTAATTATGACCGCATTGTGCAATGTTAAATGTTTACCGAAGTGCTGTTAACCAAGGAAATGTGCCTGCCGTGTTGTGCACGCGCTATCTGCTGCAGCAACGGCAGGGGCTTATATTTCTCCAGCTGCTTGGTGACTTGGTAATTTGACAGTTTCCAACATTTTCTTTAAGTACCTGTAGCGTATCTTAAACTAAACCAAACTCCGCTCGAACGGCCATGAAGGGCCAACGGTACCGACCGGCAGCCTTGTCATCCTCAGCCCACCGGAGTCACTGGATGTGGATATGGAGGGGCATGCTGTCAGCACACCGCTCTAGCGGCCGTATGTCAGTTTACCAGACCGCAGCCGCTACTTCTCAATCGAGTAGCTCCTCAGTTTGCCTCACAAGGGCTGAGTGTATCCCGCTTGCCAACAGCGCTCAGTAGACCGGATGGTCACCCATCCAAGTGCTAGCCCAGCCCGACAGCGCATAACTTCGGTGATCTGACGGGAATCGGTGTTACTGCTGCATCAAGCACGTTGGCTTGCAGTGTATCTTACCAGCTAAAATTCTGGAGTTGCGTTTCTTTCGGTATATCCTTCCTGTATAAAAAAATTCCGTACAGGTATTGACATGTGGGATTGAACCAACGTCTTGTGAGATGATGATTAATCCAATATAGATAACATACGTTTTGTAACATAACTAACCCTGCACCACTTAACAAAATTCCAAAACTAATCTAACAAACTGTTCGCAATGTATAGCTGCTGCCCAGCGGGGGGTTAATAACATAATGAAGTTTCACAACAAAATGGAGCATGATATGATGTCGTTTTTTGTGCTACATTACAATTATTTATCTTCGTCACACGTAAGAAAATGTTGAAACATTCGATTCACATGATCGTCTGTGACGGCGTAAGAATAAAAAATAAAAAATGATTCTTCAGGTAACGAAATTGTAAAGCTCAGTTTGCTCAGATCCAAAGAGCAGCAGAAAAAGGTGCCCATGCTGATACCGCATTCCTTGACTTCCGGAACGTCTTCGGTACCATGAATGTAATTCCATCTTCTGGTGAAGTATGGGACTACGGCTGTTCAATGTTCAATAAAAACAATACCAATCGCCGTTATATAGGTTTATTTGTAGGCAACCAGTTTCGACGTAGTGTAATGTCGAAACTGGTTGCCTAGAAATAAACCTCTACAACGGCGACTGGTATTGTTTTTATTGAATATTCCGTACAGATCAGTCAGTAAACACAATACGAGCTTGCGGAATATGGGACTGGCTTGGTGACCGGATTAGAACTTTCTAACAGACAGAACTCGTCCTTACCACGGAGCAAAAGTTACAGACGTAAGGAAATGTTACAGGGCGTCCTCCGAACACGGAGAAGCTAAGAACTGTTATAGAACCATTAATCCACACTATCTGTATAAATGATATAGTCGACATGGTCAAAATGTCCGTGGTTCTTCTCTAGGATAACGCTGTTGTTCTTAAGGAAATGTCAGAGCCAGAAAATTACTGTCAAAAAGAGTAGGACAACCGAAGGCTTGACGCCTGGTGGAGGCTCTGGCAGTTTACTCGGCGTACATAAACGTAACTTGATGGGTACAAACAGAAGAAGGTCTAATGGTTCAAATGGCTCTGAGCACTATGGGACTTAACATCTGAGGTCACCAGTCGCTTATAACTTAGAACTACTTAAACCTAACTAACCTAAGGACATGAGACACATCCATGCCCGAGGCAGGATTTGAGCCTGCGACCGAAGCAGCAGCGCGGTTCCGGACTGAAGCGCCTAGAACCGCTCGGTTACAACGGCCGGCAAGAAGGTCGTTACTTTCTGGACTACACGACTGGTGAGTAATTATTCGAAACAGAAAAAATGGCGCAAAGTACGTAGGAATGACTGTTCGGGCCTGGCTGTTCCCCAGTTTAAATGAACTCAGTACTTGAGGTATTGGTTGGGGAGACTTGTTGCAGCCCGTCCGATCATTCATCATCAGTAAACTCTTCCGGGCTAAGTTGCCGTGGTCGATCTGTAGAACTTCTTCTCCCTGACGTTTCGTTCTCAACTACGGAGAACATCTTTCGAGGTGAGTCGACGACTGGCTGCTAGGAGCTGGGGCCACCGCTTGTATAGAGATCGTAGGGGGCGCCACCACACGTCACGTGGCGTCGATGTGCAGCTATCTCTGGCTATCGATTGTCACGTGACTGATGCAACGTCGACCGCCATATCTTATCCAATTTTAATCCTTCTTCTTTACGATTAAAATTGTATTGACGTTTGTGGATTTCAATTACCTCTCTATACATACGTTGCATCAATCACGTGACAATCGATTGCCTGCAATCGAGATAACAGACGATAGTCAGAGATAGCTGCACATCGACGCCACGTGACGTGTGATGGCGCCCCCTACGATCTCTATACAAGCGGCGGCCCCAGCTCCTAGCAGCCAGTCGTTGACTCACCTCGGAAGATGTTCTCCGTAGTTGAGAACGAAACGTCAGGGAGAAGTAGTTCTACAGATCGACCACGGCAACTTAGCCCGGAAGAGTTTACTGATAAAGACGCCGGCCATGAAAGCCTACATGGAATGATCATTCATCAGTTATGAACCGTGTAGGAATGGAACGTCCTACCACAAAAACTCCATACCAACCTTGTGGCCGGTATGGGAGCAGGTTAAGGAGCATGCATCGCCGTCTGTGGTTATCACACACCCTGTTAAGAACCATGTCAGAGGTTTAATTGGTTGCTTGATGTGGAGGCGGGGACCAGACAGCGAGGTCATCGGTCGCATCGGATTAGGGAAGGCTGTGGAAGGAAGTCGGCACATGCCTTTTCAAAGGAACCATCCCGGCATTTGCCTGAAGCGTTTTAGGAATTATGGAAAACCTAAGACCGGATGACCGGACGCGGATTTGAACCGTCGTCCTCCAGAATGCGAGTACAATGTGCTGACCTCTACGCCAAATCTTGATACGTCCCGGCTTTTGTAATGTCGATGGGACCATCTGCATCGAGGTGACTTCAGTGTAATTGTTGCTTTGGATAAAAGTTCATCTTACTGCGTATTTCTTTCATTTATCCACCGCACTGTACAGTGGCAGTAACGTCTGTGTATGGTCCAATTTTCATGGAGCTTTGTTATTTGTCAGTGACACATCATGAGAAAGTTATTTATATGTGGGGATGGGGTGGCAGAAGGTTTACATATTGGAGAACAAGAGTCGTTGTTATGTACACATGATGGTGGTTATTTTCTTCAGTTTTACTGTCTGTGTTTTTAGATACCGAATGCCAGACTATATTGAAAGAAAAATGTCCTACCCGACGGCGGAGGTAGGTGTTGGCTGATAAAGCGGTGTCTCTCTTCGCTGATTTTGCATAGGTGGTATGGCGCCTTTCTTGAGTTTATCCGAACACACACCAAAATGATAAATGCAGCTCTTGAACGACAAACTGATTTCAATCAGAGCATCTTGCCTGAAATCTGCAAATACGTTTGAGCAGTATATGAAGGTATATCCAGGTGAGACTAGCCTTTTCAGTTCACTCATAGTCGCAGATTTTCAGTCATATCCGACCGCAATATCCGCTATACAACTAAAGGACTGCATTCATTTTGTGATGTCGTCCGAAGAGCAAGGTCCCATGTTAAAGTTGGTACATCACGACGGAACCACAGGCTTAAGACATTAGCTGCCAGCCGCAGCCACGTCGACGAAGGCGCGCCCTCAAAGTTTCCGTCCGCCACCGCTGCTGGAAGTCTACCACCGTCAGAGCGCACCGACGTTCGCCTCACTCCTTGATAGCCCATTTTGATAGTCACTCTGATAACGCCATCATCATAGTTTATTTCAGGGAGCGAGCTTGTGTCTTTCGTTAGAACTGTGTACCGAAGTTCACATTTCAGTGTAAAACATATTTGACCATCCATCATTCAGTACAAGAACTATAAACAGTGGTTGTGTGCTCTGCAGTCCGCCCCCTTAACTGAATGGTCAGTGTGCCTGAGTGCCATGCAGCGGGCCCTGGTTCGGTTTCCGAACGGGTTGGACGTATTCTCTGCCCGCGAACTGGTTGTTGTGTTGTCATCATCATCATCGACACGCAAATCGCCCAACGTGCCGTCAGGTGAAAAGACTTGCAACTCGGCGGCCCAACTTCTCCGGGTGGGGACTCCCGACCATAAATGCCAAATGACCATTTCATATCACTGTGTCTTGTGACTGTATAAAATGTATATCGCCCTTCGTATGGACATGGATGTCTTCCAAAGTCAAGTATCCTATATTAAAGTGTTTTTACCAAAACTGATCTAATGCTCATCATAAGTTTTTCGCAATTAATTACTCTCCATCGTAATTCAGTAAAAAGCCACATTCTTCCATCATACATAGTTGACACAGCAGGTAAAAAGACTTGCAACTCGGCGGCCCAACTTCTCCGGGTGGGGACTTCCGACCATCAATGCCAAACGACCATTTCATTTCACATGCTCATAAATCGACTGCAGAATCTCAACAACTGCAATCCTTTGGAATAACAAATTATATGCTCCACCCTTGTACACATTTTTCATTAATTGTTAATACTTTAGTCGTTCTTAATTTTCATTCATTCGATGTCTGCGAAATCTCACAGTAACCCACTTTTCCTTTCCATTCTTCATATTTTTCCTCAACTCTGCATTTCTCTGATTTTAAACAGATATCACTATCTTTGAGAGTAACAGACATTCAACAGAAAATATGTACGTGCAACACTTAAATAAGAAAGTCCATTTTTTTGTAATACATAGAAACCTACAGTTTTATTACGATATTGAGGAAATTTTGTCTACTTTGTCTTCAAGACAACAGGAACATCGCTGTCTGCCTAAGATTTCTTAATCTGACTTGAACCATATATCTACCTAACATATAAACGTGAAAGGTTGTTACCAAAAATCTAAAGTTCTTGGCCAGTTTATTTCAGATTTCTGCACGATCACCTAATGAACATTTGGGTGGACATAGGCTATATACTTTTTAATGTATATAGAAAGGAGAAACGCTGTTACCAAATACCTAACATTACGCATTAGAGATATATTACTGTAATTCGCAATTTAAAAAGAGATTGAAGCAGAATATGTGATAGAATTGTTATTACTAAACTTTTAGTGTGAAATTGGTGTATATCTGCAAAAGTTACAGAAGGAAGCCTAGAACCTGATTTTCATGAACGCCGCAATCCGTTGACCCGCAGAGATTCAAATATGCCCTTCGTTTTAAAGCGATTGAACGGGGCCAATCACTTTGTGTGGCGAATATTAAACATTCCTTGCAACGCCGGGCATTACAGCTAGTCTTACACTACGAATATATTATTAATTAAAGATATATATATATATATATATATATATATATATATATATATATATATATACACGTCAGGAAAAATTCCGTCACGTTTAACCGCGTGGTACGGCTAGAAGTCCGAGAAATTTTTATCGCCGGTCGGAGTGGCCGAGCGGTTCTAGGCGCTACAGTCTGGAACCACGCGACCGCAACGGTCGCAGGTTCGAATCCTGCCTCGGGCATGAATGTGTGTGATGTCCTTAGGTTAGTTAGGTTTAAATAGTTCTAAGTTATAGGGGACTGATGACCTCAGAAGTTAAGTCCCATAGTGCTCAGAGCCATTTGAACCATTTTTGAAACTTTTATCGTTACCACTTATCATTTGTAGCTCAATGTTCACACTAAAACTAATTGAAACACATTAGAAAATGTAGCTAACCACCGCTCTTGGGACAGTCTCAAAGGTGTACACAACACGTATTTAATTTCTAGTCCGATTTCCTTCTGCACGTGAACTGGCGAGAAGAGGGCAGCAGCGCTTACGGTGAAGACCACGGGGCTACCTGAGCTGCTCGTAGAAACGTGCCGACACCTGTTGGCTCGTTGCTGACCACGCCCAATCACTGCTCTCCTCTCGCATGGAGGCTGTACGTCACGGACGTACTCGGCCGGTCTCGGCGGCCGCGCAACAAAGCGGGACGGGGGATGTCCGCAATAATGTATGCAGCCCACCTATGCGTTCGGAGAATTTACAGCGGCCGGCCCCAATATGTATTCGTGTAGAACACGGCCTGAACCTCCCCGGCGATCGCAGTGGAACCACTCCGCGCCGCGCACCCCAGTCCTGCCGCGGCGTGTACTGTGCGCTACACTACACGCGACCGCGCTCTGCCGACACGGCGCGGCCCATGTGAACTTCCCGCCCGTCAGATTTATTCGGCACGCGCCCGAATTTCCGACTACAAAGCGGCCGCCGCTCGCAATTAATACGGAGCCCGTAATGGCGGCCGGCCGTGACTGCTAAACGCTCTCTTTGTCCAAGAGCGGCGGCCCGCGAGCAGAATGGGTTATTAACGCCAATTACATACATATAAGTCAGGTCCGCGATCGCAATCGTTCACGACACGCCCCGCGATCTGCACGTACAACTGCGAAGCACGAGTCCCACGCCACACTTGTGGACTTATTTAATTAGCCGGCTTCGAGAACGATACAATTTCATTACCTCTCTGGGAGGGGAATCGCCGTACAAATTTTTCGTTCGTGAGTCCTCCTGTCACTGATGTTAGCATTCCATTATAGACGGGATCGTGTGTTTTTTTTCCTGTTAAGTCTGGAATACAAACCTCAATGCAAAAGATTTATTTGGAAGTGAGTATCAAATAAGTAACATACGTTCTTCATTTCAAGGGGCAGGCCCTTCACCTTTTCCAATCTCATTTTAACCATCGCTTCAGTGGTCTACTGAGATGTTGTTCTCCTTATCTTTTGTTGTTTTGTTACCTTTCCTTCTGGCATGTCATCGATATAATCTAGCCGTTTTAATTTCTTTCACTTTGTTACGTCTTTAATCAAACAAACTCCGAACTCAACTCTTATGTCTACAATCCTTATTTGATTCCTCAGAGCACAACCTTTCACGATTCTCAAAAGTATCAGTTTAATGACCTAAATACGCGTTTCGTCGTAATTCCGTATTGTCCATTCCCTCAAAATTAGGCAGTGGACTTTTGTCCGAATTTTTATAGCCTAACGGAGAGTGAGACATGGACAAACGGGATATCAAATTGACCAGCGTGAAATCTAAGTTTGCAAAAAATGGCTCTGAGCACTATGGGACTTTACATCTGAGGTCATCAGTCCCCTATAACTCAGAACTACTTAAATCTAACTAACCTAAGGACGTAACACACATCTATGCCCATGGCAGTATTCGAACCTGCGACCGTAGCGGTCGCGCGGTTCCAGACTGAAGTGCGTAGAACCGCTCGACCCACACCGGACGGCTCCAAGTTTGCAAAAAATGCTTCAAATCAGTCAGGGTGACAAACAAAACTTATATGCGAATTTAGATTTTCTAGGCGAATCTCGATGATGAAGTCTTCTCGGGTTACCAACCGTGTCAAAACGTCGTTCTGCGGCAACTTTTCAACAAGTTTCCTACTTGAAACATGTAGTATACGTGCAAACCGGTGACAAGTGAAATAATAACAAGTACAGAGGACTTGCAAGATACAACTAATTTATTACTGATCAACAGTTTAACCCAAAGGGCACAGTATTTACCAAAAATTTTCTACAAGTGTCTCTTATACACAAGTGAGAAAAATACATTACACAAAACCTTTCTGATTGAATTACTTGCAAACGAGAACTTCTTATAACTTCTATACTAACTGTATGCACTTCAATAATAAAAGGTAAAATCAGTTTCATTTAACAAGGGCACTTGAAAAATAAATGTGAGATAAGTTTCTTTTGAACAGGATACACAAGTCAGAAAAATACATTACACAAAACCTTTCTGATCGAGTTACTTGCGAACAAGAACTTCTTATAACTACTATACTGACTGTAAGCACTTCAATAATAAAAGGTAAAATCAGTTTCATTTAACAAAGGGCACTTGAAAAATAAAGATGAAATAAGTTTCTTTTAAATAGGTCACCTGGGCAAGCACAGTAGGACAATTTACATAATTTCCAATTTCCGCTACCCGTCAAGTATTTCTCTTTATGAAACTTCCTGGCAGATTAAAACTGTGTGCCCGACCGAGACTCGAAATCGGGACCTTTGCCTTTCGCGGGCAAGTGCTCTACCAACTGAGTTACCGAAGCACGACTCACGCCCGGTGCTCACAGCTTTACTTCTGCCAGTACCTCGTCTCCTATCTTCCAAACTTTACAGAAGCTCTCCTGCGAACCTGGCAGAACTAGCACTCCTGAAAGAAAGGATATTGCGGAGACATGGCTTAGCCACAGCCTGGGGGATGTTTCCAGAATGAGATTTTCACTCTGCAGCGGAGTGTGCGCTGATATGAAACTTCCTGGCAGATTAAAACTGTGTGCCCGACCGAGACTCGAACTCGGGACCTTTGCCTTTCGCGGGCAAGTGCTCTACCAACTGAGCTACCGAAGCACGACTCACGCCCGGTACTCATAGCTTTACTTCTGCCAGTACCTCGTCTCCTACCTTCCAAACTTTACAGAAGTTCTCCTGCGAACCTGGAGAACTAGCACTCCTGAAAGAAAGGATATTGCGGAGACATGGCTTAGCCACAGCCTGGGGGATGTTTCCAGAATGAGATTTTCACTCTGCAGCGGAGTGTGCGCTGATATGAAACTTCCTGGCAGATTAAAACTGTGTGCCCGACCGAGACTCGAACTCGGGACCTTTGCCTTTCGCGGGCAAGTGCTCTACCAACTGAGCTACCGAAGCACGACTCACGGCCGGTACTCACAGCTTTACTTCTGCCAGTACCTCGTCTCCTACCTTTAACATGTACATAAGTTCAACTCCCGCTGCACGTAAGGTATAATTCAGAACACTAGTCTCCTTCCTTTATGGTATTGAAGGTAAAATATATAAGCAGTACAGCAAACAGATCAGACGCCTTGGCTTCCCAATGCAGAGAAAACTTAACTTAATGCAAGATCCCCACTCACTGCAACCCGAAGAACTCAGTGGCCGCCGTATCGGTTGGCATTTTCCCCGCGGCCAAAAGAACCTCCCATTCCCTTTGGTACTGGTCGGCCAAGGCGTCGTACTCCGGACATCGATTTAGACATGGACTAGGTGCCCGCTGCAGTGCTGCAACAGAAAAGCGCAAACACACAGCCACAGTCAAAAGAAACAGTGGTAACAGCCCCAGAATATAGTAAGACAAAATTCTGCAAAGATAGATCACATCAAGACAAATGCAAATTAAAAATTATTAAAAGAATTGACTGTAGACCTCAAATTTCAAAATATGTAAAATTGCCCCAGCACAACCAGACTAGTTTTAGAAGGGCAACGATAACACAAAGCACAACGTTATTACACCAGCACGTTGCATTCCAATACAATATTGGCACTCATAAGAAAAGGTAGAAGCTAGTGATAAGACGGGTAGGCCCGAGTACAAAACTAGAAAGCTTGAATGTCTACCACTTCAATAGACAGCTGCGAGGTACATAGTTCAACTCCACTAGCTAAAATGAATAACACATTGCTCAGCGTCCTGTGCAGAAGACCATGGCCCAGTCACGCCTCAAGAACTTGCAATAACAGGCCCGCTTCCGCACTCCGAGCCACATACACCCGTCAAATCCAGCTAACTCCACGCAAACACAAGTTTCACTCTCTGAGCAGCGACATGTACCGGCCGTTCCGAAGCCAAAACCCAGTCTGCCCGCCAGCCCACCAGCACCACCACCGGCCAACGAGGCAAAGATAAGCAACGTCAGAGGGAAACAATCGATCCGGGTGAATCGAACGGAGAAAGCAACTGGCGTCAGCGCCTCCCCACGTAACACTACTCTTCGCCTGTAGACGACGAGTATGAAATGAAATGATAGTACGGCATTTATTGGCCAGGATACCCCCTTCGGGGTCTGGCCGCCGTATTGCAAGTCTTTTTAGTTGACGCCACTTCGGTGAGTTGCGTGTCAATGATGATGAAAATGATAATGAAGGGCACACGATGCTCAATCCCCTGACGTGAATCGAAACCGGGCGACCTTGCGTGGTAGGCAATAACGTTACCACTGCTCTACGGCCGCGGACGCCGAATTGGAAACTTGTTAAAACGTTGCCACAGAACGACGCGTTGACTCGGATAATGAGCGAGGAGATTTCATCAACGAAATCTTAATTAGTAAATTTACTGAAAAATTTTTCCTAAATTTCATAGTTAACTGAAGATTCAGAAAATGGATGAATATGGTATCAAACTAAGCAGTGTGAGGTCTAGTTTTGCAAAGAAATATGTAATCTTTGGAAGTCGTCTGGAGTATTAAGAAAAATTTGTTAGAGATGTAAGTGAAAACTGAAACATTTCACGAACAGCTGCTGCTAGCTACGTAAATGAAGTGTCAAAAAATATCAGATTAGAGTATATCTATATCCATTCCTACATGACTAATCTGCAAGTCCACTTAAGGGCCTGGCATAGGGTTCCTCTGTCGACCTTAAGATTATTCCTCCACCGTTTCACTCTCGAAAGCGCTCGGAAACAACGAACACTTTCAATCTTTCCGTGCAAGCTCCGACTTCTCCTATTTTTCACGATGAACATTCATCCCTATCCCTACATCGGCTTAAAAAAACTCGCATTCAGAGGAGAAAGTTAGCGATCGAAATTTCATGAAACATCTCGCCGCAACGAAAAACCCCTTTGTTTTAATGACTGCTAACCCAAGTACATATCATATCCGTGACATTCTCCGTATTCTCCGTATACAAAACGAGCTACTCTTGTTTGAACTTCTTAGATGTTCTGAGTCAGACCCATCCGGAACCGAGCGAGATGGCGCAGTGGTTACCACACTGTACTTGCATTCGGGAGGACAACGGATCAATCGCGCATCTGGCTATCCAGCTTTAGGTTTTCCGTGATTTCCCAAAATCGCTCCAGGCTAATGCCGCGATGGTTTCTTTGAAAGGGCACGGCAACTTCCTTTCCCATCCTTCCCTAATCCAATGAGATCGATGACCTCGCTGTTTGGTCTCTTCCCCCAAAAACAACGCTAACCCCTCCTATCCGGTAAGGATGCCACGACGTCCAATAATATTCCAGAAGAGGACTGACAAATACAGTGTAGGCAGTCTCTTTAATGGATATTGTATTTTCTGAACATGCTGTCAGTCAGAGTCTATTGCATCTTCTAAATCTCATACCAATTAGCGCAGTCTTTGGTTAGCAATCGCCACGACATTTTGTATGCGATCTTTCCAGTTTAAGTTGTTCGTAATTGCAATCTCATTAATTACATTGACCTCCTTTAGATTCGTGTGATTTATCGTGTAATCGAAATTTAACGCTTTCTTTTCAGTATGCAGGTGGATGACCTCACATTTCTCATTATTTAGAGTCAATTGAAAGTCCTCTGCTTTCTCTTGATCTCTGTGTTCTCAATAATAACAGACTACCAATCGGTAACTAAATACACTGACGGGAAAAAAACACAGCGCATAAAATAATTATTGTAGAGTAACTGAAATATCCCCTTGAATATACTTGTCTAGTAACGTATTTTGGTGATTAACATTGCAAGACCACAGGTTAATGTAAGTGCGAGATAAGTCATTCCAAAAGTGAAATGCTGGTGCTTTAATAACAAGCGTAACCGCCAGAATGTTAAATGCACGCTTGCAAACGTGAATGCAGTGTATCGTACAGGTACTGGACGTAAATTTGTGGTACGCAGTTCCATACTTGCTCCACTTGGTCGGTCAATGCAGGGACTGTTAATGCTGTTTGAGGGTGACGCTGCAGCTGCCGTCCGATGACATGCTCGTTTGGAGACAGATCTGGTGATCGAGCAGACCAAGGCAACGTGTCGACGCTGTGTGGAGTTATCCTGTTGGAAAATACCTCCTGGAATCTGTTCATCATTGACAGCAAAATAGGTCGAATTACCACACTGACGTACAAATTTGCGCCGGCCGAAAATGCCGAGCGGTTCTACGTGCTTCAGTCTGGAACCGCGCGACCGCTACGGTCGCAGGTTCGAATCCTGCCTCGGGCATGGATGTGTGTGGTGTCCTTAGGTTAGCTAGGTGTAAGTAGTTCTAAGTTCTAGGGGACTGCTGACCTCAGATGTTAAGTCCTATACTGCTCAGAGCCATTTGAACCGCACAAATTTGCACTGAGGGTACATGGAATAATGACAAGAGTTCTCCTGCTGTCGTACTAAATCGCGCCTCGTATGTAGGTCCAGTGTGTCTAGCACGTAGATTCAAAAATGGTTCAAATGGTTCTGAGCAGTGTGGGACTTAACATCTGAGGTCATCAGTCCCTTAAACTTAGAACTACTTAAACCTAAATAACCTAAGGACATCACATACATCCATGCCCGAGGCAAGATTCGAACCTGCGACCGTAACAGTCGCGCGGTTCCGGACTGAAGCGCCTAGAACCGCTCGGTCACCTTCGGCCGGCTAGCATGTAGGTTGGTTGCGGTCACTCACCTGGGCTTCTTCTAACCAACACACTGCCACCACCAGCTTTCATCAGAAAAACACCAGACCTCCACCCTGCACTCCACTGAGCTCTCGCTTGATACCGCTGAAGTCGCAAACGGTGGCGGTTTCGGGTCAGTGGAACGCACAGGCTACAGGACACCTGACTCGGATCTGTCCTTGAAGTAACCGATTTGAAACAGTTCGTTGTGTCATTGTGGTGGCAACTGCTGCCCAATTTGTTGCTGCAGATATAGTACGATGGGCCAGAGCCATATGCCGAACACGATGCTCTTCCCCCCTCGGTAGTGATACATTGCCGTCTGGAGAACAGTCTTCTTGCGACGGTATATTCTCGTGACCACCGCTGCCAGAGTCATGTTCAGGGTTTACACACCTGCCAAGTCTCCCTGCAACATCGCAGAAGGAACATCCAGTTTCTCGTACCCTATTACACGACCTCGTTCAAACTCAGTGAGGGGCTGATAATGGCATCTTTGTCGCCTTAAAGGTGTTCTTGTCTAAGATCAACTCACCAAGTCCAATCTCAAAGTAACTGTCGCTCACGACCGTTGCAGAGTATATTTAAAGTAAAACTGATTTGCGTCCTCATAGTGGCGTTGCTAGTGCCATTCTTACGCATCTGGCGCGAATGAATAGCTATCATCTTTTAGATGTAAAAAACACGTCTACCAACTCTTCGGAGTTGAGATTTTTTTCCGTGAGTGTCCGTTATATTTCATACGTTCTGAACAAAACATGTGGTTCTAGGTGCTACAGTCTGGAACCGCGCGACCGCTGCGGTTGCAGGTTCGATTCCTGCCTCCGGCATGGATGTGTGTGATGTCCTTAGGTTAGTTAGGTTTAAGTAGTTCTAAGTTCTAGTGGACTGATGATCTCAGAAGTTAAGTCCCATAGTGCTCAGAGCCATTTGAACAATGCACGAAAATAAAGGAAATTTTACAAAACGGTGAGTGTTCTCTGGAATGATTTGTGTAAAAGCAAGAAGCCAAAAAGGAGGTGATTGAAAATTCAAAGATCAATGCTTAATTGTCCGTCCCGATAGCTGAGTGGTAAACGTGACGGCTTGCCGTCCTACGAGCCTGAGTTCGATTCCCGACGGGGTCGGAGATTTTCTCCACTCAGGGACTGGGTGTTGTGTAGTCTTTATCATCATTTCATCCCCATCCGGCGCGCAGGTCGCCCAGTGTGGCGTCGAATGTAATAAGACCTGCACCGAGGCGACCGGACCTGCCCCGCAAGGGGCCTCCCGGCCAATGACGCCAAACGCTAATTTCGAATGCTTAATTCAGAATTTTTTGTTTTTGGTAGAATTTCAGTTAGTGGTCTCTTTATGTCACTAACATATGAGGATCTCAGCAACTGTACATCATGCGAGCATCATACAAAGTCGCGTCAAATGTTTCTCTAATCTGTTTTATTTCTTACTTCTAGACAAATAATTTCACAATATGTTTGACCGTTTCTTTTTTCTGAAAAACAATTGTTGTACTCCTCACATCATCCGATATTTATTTAATTTATTCTGTTTGCCATTTTCAGGCTGGTAGCTTATGTGACACTGTGAAGTTAACTTGAGAAACTTGTTCTAAGACATGACCATTTAGCACTACTTCGGAACCGTATGGGAGCTTTTCCTTTAAAAGCCACAATATTTCTATGAAAAATACTACAACTGCAGCCTTCTGCAGACGGCCCTAACTAACTTTACTGCGGTGTTTCATAAAATACTTCAGCCTGTTATGTTAGTGTTCCAAATCTATTTTCTAGAAAAACTCTACAATTAACGAATTTGATTACTTTATAAACCAGTATGACATATTCTTTATCTGCTGTGTTCTGTGTGATGAATTTCTATAGCCTTGCGCTTTTCAAAGTGTTTCTACACTTTCGTTGTGAAAAGTTTGTAAACAAAATTTTCCTGTGAGTTAAGAAGTGATGAGTTGTTTCTTTACAGTACTATTATTGAGACTGTGACAGCGAGCGGCGTCGGAAACGGGTCCGTTTTTGAAACCAAATCACTGCACCGCTCTCTTCAAACGACTGAATTACTTAATAGTACGTCTCAACATTCAGGTCACATACGCCCTTGTTATGGGCTAAAAGTACACGTTCCACCCAGGTTTCACTTTTCTGCATCGTAAGGTCTACCTCTACGTGCCGTCCCGTAACTGCGTAAGTGTTGTTATCCTCATCCATATGTATATGCCTTCCATAAAAATCTACACGTAGCGTCGGAAAGATGTCTTAATTGTGACTGGAAACTAGAAATAAAGACAGGTTTAAGAAATTGCTTATGTGCAGTAATTGACATGTCGTGGAAAAACACGTACCCGTCTATCTGTAAGCCGTGCCGGGATTACCATTAATAATGCGTCCCTTTCCTTAAATGTATTAATTGTTGCTTATGGGCAGCACTTAGATCCGAAAGCTTCAAAATACGGTAATTTGCAATACAGACTCTAATAGGTCATCAATGAAATTTGCTCTCAATTGGCACTAATAAAAGGATATTGAAGTTGATCGTAGTTTTCTTGCAAATTATACTGCTAAGCAATTTTTATTCTTCTACGACATTGTTTTATAATTACTTAATAAACTCCATTTGTCGATAACCTAACGGACACTGGTAATAAATGATGACGATTATGAATACTAATGCTCACTTAAATCCAATCATGTAAAATGAATAAATGATATGTGATCCTATTCATTTAGTCACGTCAAAGATTACCTGATATACTGTACAACAGCTACATCCGAATACTACGTTGTCAACGACGTTTGGATAGCTGCAGGTGAAGAAACACGGACTAGTGACTTCAGTTAACGAAAGGCAAAAACGAATTTCAGATATGAGCTCTCAGGCATAAGTGTAAGAGTATTTCTTTACAATCTTTACGAAAAAATCTGTCGGTCTGTCAAAAACAACGTTCGTAAAGGTTTAATTGAACTACCTATCTACGTGAAAACTATTACATCCGGAACGCAGTCTCTTAGATGAATGTAGTGCTCTGATTTGTAACCTAAAGTGCCGCATCTACTAATACGCGAGTCTTGTGGACATACGGAAGTCTGCTGTGAAAGCCTGTATATTCTTGAACGGTTTACATTTTGAAGTAATAATCACCCAGTGGGCTTGTTAACGTAAACACAGCTCACGATTGTTTACGAATGATGCTGGTAATTCGGCTGTACACACAAATCTGAAATATTAATGTTAGAACCATATTCTTCTTAGTACCTTCTAACAGCTCACGATTGTTTACGAATGATGCTGGTAATTCGGCTGTACACACAAATCTGAAATATTAATGTTACAACCATATTCTTCTTAGTACCTTCTAAGTAGGCTGACACGTGCTGCGTTGCCCTTTGTGCTCTACTTAGAGACGGAGGCTCAGCACATGTCTTAGCTACTACTGATTAGGGGCAGACGAATACCAATATCTGCTTTAAGTTAAAAAACCACTCTTTCTGTGGTTTTCAGTTTTTCGTGTGGTCTGATTTATCTTCATACACTCCTGGAAATTGAAATAAGAACACCGTGAATTCATTGTCCCAGGAAGGGGAAACTTTATTGACACATTCCTGGGGTCAGATACATCACATGATCACACTGACAGAATCACAGGCACATAGACACAGGCAACAGAGCATGCACAATGTCGGCACTAGTACAGTGTGTATCCACCTTTCGCAGCAATGCAGGCTGCTATTCTCCCATGGAGACGATCGTAGAGATGCTGGATGTAGTCCTGTGGAACGGCTTGCCATGCCATTTCCACCTGGCGCCTCAGTTGGACCAGCGTTCGTGCTGGACGTGCAGACCGCGTGAGACGACGCTTCATCCAGTCCCAAACATGCTCAATGGGGGACAGATCCGGAGATCTTGCTGGCCAGGGTAGTTGACTTACACCTTCTAGAGCACGTTGGGTGGCACGGGATACATGCGGACGTGCATTGTCCTGTTGAAACAGCAAGTTCCCTTGCCGGTCTAGGAATGGTAGAACGATGGGTTCGATGACGGTTTGGATGTACCGTGCACTATTCAGTGTCCCCTCGACGATCACCAGTGGTGTACGGCCAGTGTAGGAGATCGCTCCCCACACCATGATGCCGGGTGTTGGCCCTGTGTGCCTCGGTCGTATGCAGTCCTGATTGTGGCGCTCACCTGCACGGCGCCAAACACGCATACGACCATCATTGGCACCAAGGCAGAAGCGACTCTCATCGCTGAAGACGACACGTCTCCATTCGTCCCTCCATTCACGCCTGTCGCGACACCACTGGAGGCGGGCTGCACGATGTTGGGGCGTGAGCGGAAGACGGCCTAACGGTGTGCGGGACCGTAGCCCAGCTTCATGGAGACGGTTGCGAATGGTCCTCGCCGATACCCCAGGAGCAACAGTGTCCCTAATTTGCTGGGAAGTGGCGGTGCGGTCCCCTACGGCACTGCGTAGGATCCTACCGTCTTGGCGTGCATCCGTGCGTCGCTGCGGTCCGGTCCCAGGTCGACGGGCACGTGCACCTTCCGCCGACCACTGGCGACAACATCGATGTACTGTGGAGACCTCACGCCCCACGTGTTGAGCAATTCGGCGGTACGTCCACCCGGCCTACCGCATGCCCACTATACGCCCTCGCTCAAAGTCCGTCAACTGCACATACGGTTCACGTCCACGCTGTCGCAGCATGCTACCAGTATTAAAGACTGCGATGGAGCTCCGTATGCCACGGCAAACTGGCTGACACTGACGGCGGCGGTGCACAAATGCTGCGCAGCTAGCGCCATTCGACGGCCAACACCGTGGTTCCTGGTGTGTCCGCTGTGCCGTGCGTGTGATCATTGCTTGTACAGCCCTCTCGCAGTGTCCGGAGCAAGTATGGTGGGTCTGACACACCGGTGTCAATGTGTTCTTTTTTCCATTTCCAGGAGTGTATATTCCTCTTTTGTGCTAATGATTACAGCCCTACGTAACTACTACACCCAACGTCCTTTTCTACTTATACTAATCTTTATCTGCCCCTATCGCGTTTCCGTCTACTGCTGCTTGTAGAATTAAATTACCATTTCTCCATACCATAGCAATTCCCAAGATAACCTATATATTCTGCCTGTAATGAACTATCAGAGACTTCATTCCTCGACTACTCTTTTCATTACTTCTTCATTTCGCACTTAAAGTGTCCACTTAAATTTTAACATTCTGTGACTGAATC
Organism: Schistocerca piceifrons; assembly: GCF_021461385.2. Lineage (NCBI taxonomy): Eukaryota > Metazoa > Arthropoda > Insecta > Orthoptera > Acrididae > Schistocerca > Schistocerca piceifrons. The sequence continues at coordinate 458,109,324 of NC_060142.1, forward strand.
ATATTTCAGATATTCTCAGTTTCTTTTCCACCCGAATTCTGGCAGTCCACATTTCAATTTCATGCAATATTCCGTTACCAACTTCTTCCTCAGTTACATATCAACATCTGCCATTAGCAGAGCTCTCTAATTGAAGTTGGCTTTCTTGGTCATTGCCTTACTACAACCATTATGCACTGAGGTGACCGAGGTAGTATCGCCACCACAAGGTATGAAACGCTAATGCATTGGCCCAGCTGTCGTTTGTACTCAGGTGCTCATCTGAAAGGATTTCCCTTGTGATTATGACCGCACGTTGGGAATTAACAGACCTTAAAGGCGAAATAGTATAGGAATTAGAGGCGTTTGCGTAGAGTTGTTAGCGCTAAAAGACAAGCAACACTGCGTTAAATAACCTCAGAAGTCAATCTGAGACATACGATGAACACGTCCGTTAGGAGAGTGCTGCGAAAACTGACGTTCATGGGCTTATGGCAGAAGACGACCGACGCGAGCGCCTTTGGTAACAGTACGACGTCGCCTGCAGCGCCTCTCCTGGATTCCTCACCGTTTCGGTTGGACGCTAGACGACTGCAAAACCGTGGCCTGGTCACATGAGTCCCGATTTCAGTTGGTACGAGCTGATGGTAGGGTTCGGGTGTAATGCAGACCCAATAAATCCATGGACTCACGTTGTCAACAAGGCAATGTGCAAACTTGCGGTGGCTCCATAGTGTTTTGGGTTGTATTAACACGGAATGGACTGGGTCCTCTGGTCAGATTGAACTGATCATTGACTAGAAATGGTTATATTCGGCTACTTGGAGACCACATGCAGCCATTCAATGGCTTCAAGTTGCCCAACATGTCACTCAGCTACAACAGTTCACCATTGATTTAAAGAACATCTTGGACAATTGGAGCGTACGTTTTGCCCACTCAGATAGGCCGACATGAATCCAAGTGAACATTTATGGGTAATAATCAAGACGTAAGACGTGCACAACATCCTGTACTGGCACCACTTTCGATATTATGGATGGCTTTAGAGGCAGCATGACACAATACTTTTGCAGGGGACTTTCAGTGACTTGTTGATTCCATGCCACGTATAGCTGCTGCACTAAGCCGGGAAAAAGAAGGTCCAACATGATATTAGGAAGTATCCCACTACTTTTGTCAAGGTATTGTGTGTAACGTTTCTTTCTCGATAGGAGAAATATATCACTTCTTCTAGCATCATGTCGCTGAAAATTTTGAATCCAAGCAAGTTCTTAGTCCCCTTTTTACAACCATTCATCACCTTCGTTTAATTTTAAGCCACAGTGGGTGCTGCGTATGCTGTTCATCCATTTCACCAGATCTTCTGTTTTTCCTTACACCAGGCCAGGGAGGCTTTATCGCAGGTTACCTAAAACACACAAAGTTTCGGCATAGAATCGCCCTAGACAGGTGAATAGCAATTGAGCTTTATTGACTTATAGTGACTCCATGTGTGGATTCTGAGCACTTCACGGAACACCTGAATCTGATTAGGACTGTCCAAATTCTACGATTCATTTTGAGAAGTAGCTTCAGAATGCTTACGAAAAAGTTGCACATGAGGTTTTAATATTATCAATCTGCGTAAAGTGTTGACTTTCTATTGAATTCTGCTCTTTAAAGAGTTGCAAGAGGATTCAAATATGTCTCGAGTTCTACGGCAACGCTTCAAAATTCGGCGTCAGAAACGCACATCCTACACTATAATTTACCAAGTCCGCATGAAAAGGCATTGACTCACTTTAATGTCTTGCTTTGCAGCTAAAAACGCACAGAAAAGTTTGTATATCAAACACGCCTAAAATTTTCAAGGTCAAAACGTTCCCGCACTGTCGCCGACACTCCGTCGTCACCTTCCAGATTTCATCAGCGAGTTCTTCTGACACGTTGAGCCTTTGGCACTTAAGCTGAAACAGTTTCCTCACGCACATTAATGAAACACAATTGTGAGTCACGCAAATACCCAGTCAGTGTTCCAATAACGACAACTGTAAGTTTGGATATACCTCGCCAAGTATGAGGCCATTAACAACACATTTATTAGCTACTATACGACTCTAGCATTCCCAAGCATACCCAAGCATGAAAAACAAATATTGACTGCGTGAAACGGATCTTACTACTGCAGCAGTTCCAGTTAAATGTGTTTCTCGATGTGCTAAAATACTCTGACGCTTCTATTCCTTCAGTTACAGTTCCACAATCATACACGTAACTGTATCAAAGATCGTTCGACGTTCGAATCACTGCAAACTATTTATTTTCATGTCTGACTATTTTCTTTAAGCCACGTAATCTGCAATGATCATGATGAACTGTAATTCCTGTGATTACAGCCCAATATTAATATTTTTATATAGTGTGACACGTTTTGTTGTTTTCATTTCATCATTTACTTATGTATGAAATATAACATTTACAGATTTAATAATAAGTGCCTGTAATTTACAGTCGCACAAATAAATGACTATAACTTCTCCCGCAATGCCTCACAAGGTCAGGGATTATGGTATTGTGGTGGTTATTCGTCTACACTCAGGGACACAAAGCGCAAAGGTTCCCCCAATGCGAGAAGAACAGAGTTAAGGGCCAGCATCTGGCTTCCTACTTTCCCTTCATTTCTATTTTCAAATAAAAAGGAACACTTACTCTTATGCTGTTTCTGGCGAAACCATTCGAGTGTCTATAATAAGAAACGTGTGTGTTTTTTATTACTATGTTCAACAGATTTCTGGATTCATTAATATCTGGTAAAAGAAGGTTAGAGAGATTCTTACTGCACTAATTTGTCAGTGGTTTCATAGGATAATTAAATTACTTGAATTCGGTCTTGTAGATCATACTTATTTGCACTGTCTTACTGGTTTCCGCCGTGTAGTACTTTCACTTGATACGATTTGACTGGGATGATTCCTGAGAATATTTCCAGGTATTAGTTTTTACATTTATATGTTGTTTCCAGGTATTAGTTTTTACATTTATATTACTGCATCGCAACCAGAATTTCGTCCTGTCATCACAAGACATCTTTAATCTCAACACCCGCCACAGAACAAAATGAACACAAACCGACCTATTTATTAGCCACAGTTAGCCATACTCTCTTAAACTGACCTGTGATATAAATTATATATATATATATATATATATATATATATATAATTAAGTAAATTTGTGCTGAAAGTGATTTATTTACGATTTCAGCCTTCATATAATCATATTTTTATCCTGATAAGATGTGTGTGGTGATATATTAAAAGTTATGTGAAAGTGTGGTCTACAGTCTGGAGCCGAGCAACCGCTACGGTCGCAGGTTCGATTCCTGCCTCGGGCATGGATGCGTGTGATGTCCTTAGGTTAGTTAGGTTTAATTAGTTCTAAGTTTTAGGCGACTGATGACCTCAGAAGTTAAGTCGCATAGTGCTCAGAACCATTTGAACCATTTGAATGTGTGGTGTCTGTGCCTTCGGACATGTCTGAAATGTTGTTGTTGTTGTGGTCTTCAGTCCTGAGACTGGTTTGATCCAGCTCTCCATGCTACTCTATCCTTTGCAAGCTTCTTCATCTCCCAGAACCAACTGCAACCTACGTCCTTCTGAATCTGCTTGGTGTATTCAACTCTTGGGCTCCCTCTACGATTTTTACCCTCCACGCTGCCCTCCAGTACTAAATTGGTGATCCCTTGATGCCTCAGAACATGCCTTACCAACCGATCCCTTCTTCTAGTCAAGTTGTGCCACAAACTTCTCTTCTCCCCAATCCTATTCAACACCTCCTCATTAGTTACGTGATCTACCCATCTAATCTTCAGCATTCTTCTGTAGCACCACATGTCTGAAATAACCATGCGAAATCCGCAGGTGTGATACATACACTCCTGGAAATGGAAAAAAGAACACATTGACACCGGTGTGTCAGACCCACCATACTTGCTCCGGACACTGCGAGAGGGCTGTACAAGCAATGGTCACACGCACGGCACAGCGGACACACCAGGAACCGCGGTGTTGGCCGTCGAATGGCGCTAGCTGCGCAGCATTTGTGCACCGCCGCCGTCAGTGTCAGCCAGTTTGCCGTGGCATACGGAGCTCCATCGCAGTCTTTAACACTGGTAGCATGCCGCGACAGCGTGGACGTGAACCGTATGTGCAGTTGACGGACTTTGAGCGAGGGCGTATAGTGGGCATGCGGGAGGCCGGGTGGACGTACCGCCGAATTGCTCAACACGTGGGGCGTGAGGCCTCCACAGTACATCGATGTTGTCGCCAGTGGTCGGCGGAAGGTGCACGTGCCCGCAGCGACGCACGGACCGCAGCGACGGACGCAGCTACCGGACCGCAGCGACGCACGGATGCACGCCAAGGCCGTAGGATCCTACGCAGTGCCGTAGGGGACCGCACCGCCACTTCCCAGCAAATTAGGGACACTGTTGCTCCTGGGGTATCGGCGAGGACCATTCGCAACCGTCTCCATGAAGCTGGGCTACGGTCCCGCACACCGTTAGGCCGTCTTCCGCTCACGCCCCAACATCGTGCAGCCCGCCTCCAGTGGTGTCGCGACAGGCGTGAATGGAGGGACGAATGGAGACGTGTCGTCTTCAGCGATGAGAGTCGCTTCTGCCTTGGTGCCAATGATGGTCGTATGCGTGTTTGGCGCCGTGCAGGTGAGCGCCACAATCAGGACTGCATACGACCGAGGCACACAGGGCCAACACCCGGCATCATGGTGTGGGGAGCGATCTCCTACACTGGCCGTACACCACTGGTGATCGTCGAGGGGACACTGAATAGTGCATGGTACATCCAAACCGTCATCGAACCCATCGTTCTACCATTCCTAGACAGGCAAGGGAACTTGCTGTTCCAACAGGACAATGCACGTCCGCATGTATCCCGTGCCACCCAACGTGCTCTAGAAGGTGTAAGTCAACTACCCTGGCCAGCAAGATCTCCGGATCTGTCCCCCATTGAGCATGTTTGGGACTGGATGAAGCGTCGTCTCACGCGGTCTGCACGTCCAGCACGAACGCTGGTCCAACTGAGGCGCCAGGTGGAAATGGCATGGCAAGCCGTTCCACAGGACTACATCCAGCATCTCTACGATCGTCTCCATGGGAGAATAGCAGCCTGCATTGCTGCGAAAGGTGGATACACACTGTACTAGTGCCGACATTGTGCATGCTCTGTTGCCTGTGTCTATGTGCCTGTGGTTCTGTCAGTGTGATCATGTGATGTATCTGACCCCAGGAATGTGTCAATAAAGTTTCCCCTTCCTGGGACAATGAATTCACGGTGTTCGTATTTCAATTTCCAGGAGTGTATTATATAAATTGAACGTGGAAGGGGTAGAAAGGAAAGGACACAGAAAGACTTTGGGCTGTAGTTACAGGGTGAGTGATGCGCAATAGCCCCTCCTCACCTGCAGTCTTCCCCCCTTCATGTGGGCCTGCTGATCTCGCCGAGTGGAATACTGCTTCAGGAGCTTGGGCGGGGGGAGGGGGGGGTTACCAGCCCCCTCGCCTTATACTCTTTTCTAGTTGGAGGCAGTAATATGGAAAACAGGGTAATTGGCCCTCTCGCTGGAGGTGCCAACCCAGTTACCCCAGTGCCTAACCAGCCAATCGACCCTGCTGAGAGTCCTGAACGACGCGCGTCACACGAATTCCCTGAATGCATCCACACCTTCACTACCAAGTCCGACTTGGGGTTCTATTGCCAAGTGACAGCCAACGCGGCCATCAAGACGGACCGAAAACATGCGAGGTGGACCGAGGAGGAGGCTCTCTTGCTCCTCCAGGCGGAAGCCGAGTTTTTCCATGGGAGGGACTGCCGGTTCCTCTTCGCCAACCAGGAGCTCCTCCGTGTCTTTCCAGACGGGACACTGGACTCCATCAAGTGCCAGAGTTGGAAGCCTGTGCACCGCAAGCCTGTGCAGGCGTTTCTGGCCGTCCTGCGGGAGAGATACGAGGAGTTACCGCCGTCCAGCCCGGGACCAGCGAGGTCGCCGCCGCTGACGGGGAAGAGGACAGCACACCGCCAGGGACGCCGCCGCCAGATGCCAGTGTCGACACGGCCATCTGGGAGCACCTTGCGGACTCCCCGCGTCTGTGCAGAGCTTGTCGGCCCGGACCGCATCATCGATTTGGGGCCGAGGACACAGCCCGCCACCATCTTGGGCGTGCTGCCGGATGCCCTCGCCGCTGTCGTCTCCAGGGAGGGGCTGATTCACAGGTCCACGCAACGCCCGCCACATATGCTGCAGCAGCCGCCTCAGTTCCTGCGTAAGCGGAGCCGGTGGGAGTTCGCGCGCATCCAGGCCTTCCGGCGGTCCCGCGCGCATTGCGTGCTGTGTCTCCTGGACGGCACACTGCTACAGCCGTCACCCGACATCCCCAGTCTTCACGCCTTCTGGGCCGGCCTCTTCCAACAGCAGCCGCCGTCGACCGCTGGCGCCATCAGTGACAGATTCCTGCCACACTCGCAGCCTGTGGACTCTGAATGCTTGTGGAGGCCGGTCACAGAAGAAGAGGTCGCCGATTCCTTGCCGCCCAGGACGTCTGCGCCGGACCCCGACGGCCTAACTCAAGCCGAGCTGCGCCGCCTGCCACACGATGTGGTGGTGAAGATTATAATTCTCCTCCTTGCGAGAGCACTCCTTCCTCGCCTCCCCCGTACCCGTTCTGTCTTTATTGTGTCTCTCGACGTGTTTAAGGCGTTAAACTCACTAGAGCATGTTCGACAAGATTCAGAAACATACCTCTAGTACCATAAGCTCATTTTACACTAATTCACATTCGGAGGAAGATGGCAATCAGTACAGCAAGTAAAAATTCTGTCTGAGTCACTCTGCCTGTATATAGCATGAAACTTTTCTGTAGGCAGAAAAGTGGGTAGTGAACAATTTGTTGCTAGGCTGTTAAACTGCGTACAGGGTGGTCCATTGATCGTGACCGGGCCATATATCCCACGAAATAAGCGTCAAACGAAAAAACTACAAAAAACGAAACTTGTCAGGCTTGAAGGGGGAAACCAGATGGCGCTGTGGGTGGCCCGCTAGATGGCGCTGCTATAGCTCAAACGGACATCAACAGCGTTTTTTTTTAATAGGAACCCCCATTTTTATTACATATTTGTGTAGTACGTAAAGAAACATGAATGTTTTAGTCGGACCACTTTTTTCGCTTTGTGACAGATGGTGCTGTAACAGTCACAAACATATGGCTCACAATTTTAGACGAACAGTTGGTAACAGGTTTTTTAAATTAAAACGCAGAACGCAGGTACGTTTGAACATTTTATTTCGGTTGTTCCAATGTGATACATGTACCTTTACCAACTTATCACTTCTGAGAACGCATGCTGTTACAGCGTGATTACCTGTAAATACCACATTAATGCAATAAATGTTCAAAATGATGTCCGTCAACCTCAATACTTTTAGCTATACGTGTAACGACATTCCTCTCAACAGCGAGTAGATCGCCTTCCGTAATGTTCACAAATGCATTGACAATGCGCTGAAGCATGTTGCCAGGCGTTGTCGGTGGATCACGATGGCAAATATCCATCAGCTTTCCCACAGAAAGAAATCCAGGGACGTCAGATCCGGTGAACGTGCGTGCCATGGTACGATGCTTCGACGACCAATCCACCTGTCATGAAATATGCTATTCAATACCGCTTCAACCACACACGAGCTGTGTGCTGGACAGCCATCATGTTGGAAGTACATCGCCATACTGTCATGCAGTGAAACATCTTGTAGTAACATCGGTAGAACATTACGAAGGAAATTAGCATACATTGCACTATTTAGATTGCCATCGATAAAATGGCGGTCAATTATCCTTCCTCCCATAATGCCGCACGATACATTAACCCGCCAACGTCGCTAATGTTCCACTTGTCACAGCCATCGTGGATTTTCCGTTGCCCAATAATGCATATTATGCCGGTTTACGTTACCGCTGTTGGTGAATGACGCTTCGTCGCTAAATAGAACCCCTGCAAAAAATCTGTCATCGTCCCGTAATTTCTCTTGTGCCCAGTGGCAGAATTGTACATTACTTTCAAACTCGTCGTCATGCAATTCCTGGTGCATAGAAATATGGTACGGGTGCAGTCGATGTTGAGGTAGCATTCTCAATACCGACGTTTTTGAGATTCCCGATTCTCGCGCGATTTGTCTGCTACTGATGTGCGGATTAGCCGCGACAGCAGCTAGAACACTTACTTGGGTATCATCATTTGTTGCAGGTCGTGGTTAACGTTTCACATGTGGCTCAACACTTCCTTTTTCCTTAAATAACGTAACTATCCGTCGAACGGTCCGGACACTTGGATGATGTCGTTCAGGACACCAAGCAGCATACATAGCACTCGCCCGTTGGGCATTTTGATCACAGTAGTCACACATCAACACGATATCGACCTTTTCTACAATTGGGAAACGGTCCATTTTAAGATGGGTAATGTATCACGAAGCAAATACCGTCCGCAATGTGGGAATGTTACGTGATACCACGTACCTATACGTTTGTGACTATTACAGCGCCTTCTATCACACAGCAAGAAAAGTGGTCCAACTAAAACATTCATATTTCTTTACGTACTACACGAATACGTAATAAAAAAGGGGGGTTATTATTTTAAAAAACGCAGTTGATATCCGTTTGACCTTTGGCAGCGCCATCTATCGGGCCAACCATAGCGCCATCTGGTTTCCCCCTTCATGCTAGACGAGTTTCGTTCTTTGTAGTTTTTTCGTCTCATGCTTATTTCCTGAGATATTTCGCCCGGTCACTATCAATGGATCACCTTGTATATATAATCCTTTTGTAAATTTGTCAACAAAAAATGTACTCGTTATGAAACTGAATATAACATGTTAAATCACACAATGTACGGCCTGCTATATAACAACAACTAGCAGCTCTTTACTTGAGAAATAAGTAAATAAATGAAATAAATAACACTCTATGGTGGGAAGGACGTGGTTTGAGGGTATACACGGTTCGGTATTTAATACAAAGAGCTGTTGCCTCTGGCTGCAAAACTCTGGAACCCAACTGGTCATCCACTGGAGCTGTGGTTTGAGAGCGGGTACGTGTCCATCATTGCTTCCTGTTTCAGCGCTATGCCAAAGTTTGTCAACAGCACTGATTACTGAGTACTGGCATACCAGTGTCTCAGCAGAGCACGGCTCGTGTTTGCAATGAGTGAGAGATCTGGAGAGCGTGCTGTCCAGGGCGACGGTCCAACACTAGCTGTGCCGAGTTTTGTCTGACAACCACAGTCTGTACGCGGTCCTGCATTGTCTTGTTGAAATCACGAGAAACGTCACGAAGCGCTTGAATTTAGGGTAACTGGCCTTACCACGTCAGAAATGTGACACCTGCTGTCCAAATTTCCAGCTGTATGAACCAACGTTTGCCGTGTTGTGTGTTCAACAGCACTCCGTGGAATCACATTAAGTAATTGAGTCGTATTACGATGCCAAAAGCAAGTAAGCAATGGTCGTTCTCCTCGTAGTCCCGACACACAGACACGTCCATCATGATGCTAGCCGCGGAACCGAGACTCACCTGAAAAGGCGACGTACTGTCACTCCTGTGTCCAGTGTTGCTGTTGGGTGCACAACTGCCTGTACACTTCTTTCCGTTGCCTCATAAATGAAAGCCACGACATTGGTCGCCGTGCTGGGGGTCCAGATGTCGTCACACTGTCTGTGACGACACAAGCCTGGGATCAAACCCATTTCTTGACTTTGCGTACGTGACGTGCAAGTACGATCGTGTAGGCTACCCCCTGTGTACAGTGTGTTTGTCCATTTGGGCAGTGCTAGCGAGGGGCCGTTGCGATGCTACAAGGCACTGAGAATGGCCTCCTGAACCTATCGACTCCAAATTGTGTCAATCGAGGAATTCCGCACATCCAAAGCGGCAATATCGATGTACGTAAACTAACGTCCAGATATTGCCACTGTCGAATTCTGACAAGCGCTGTTACGCGTTTCTTCTTCTTACGCTGGAAAGTAGTTTTCAACGGACAAACAAGTCTCTAGGCACAGAAAGTAAACACGGTTACTCCTACGCTTAGTACGGTTGCAATGAAATGTCAATTTGAGGTTTGTTACGCCTTCTTCATGTTGTAGTTATGTCTCAAAACGCGTCTGATGGGAATGCCATTACAGCATCAGCCCTTTGTCTCTTATAAGACTGCAACATTCCTGGAGATGACTGTACAATAGGGAAAGCGACTCTGTGACCCTCTGTGTATTGCTGACTTCGGTTTTTGTTGTTTCCATCATCACTTATTTCTATTCCATAAACTTTTCAATGTAGGAGGAAGGAAATTCATCTCAGCTGTGGCGGATAAAAGTAATATCTTTACATTAAACATAAAGCTGTGGAAAAATCAACTGAAAATGGTTCAAATGGCTCTAAGCACTATGGTACTTAACATTTGAGGCCATCAGTCCCCTAGGATTAGCACTGCTTAAACCTAACTAATCTAAGGACATCAGACACATCGATGCCCGAGGCAGGATTCTAACCTGTTACCGTAGTAGCAATGAGGTTTCGGACTGAAGCACCTACAACCGCTCGGCCACAACGGCCGGCAAAAATCGACTGAACTCAATGCCATTCTTTCTTGGCTGATGACCTGTTACAGTAACATTTTACACACCTCCCAAAGACAAAATTGTGTAATGCAGAAATTTATGAGACTTGTAAGAAATATTATCACAAGATCTGTATTCTCAGTGCAAATTCGGGTTGCTGAAGAGATTTCAACTTTGGTTCAATTTATGAATTTGGAAGGGTCATTCGTTTGTTGTGCTTAGCACCTGAACGTAAACTGGTTAGCCTAACAAATAATATCTATAAATCTGCTTATCATATTATCATAATCTAATGGAATTCTTCAAGTAACATGCCGCGCGTAGTAGCCCCGCGGTCTTGCGCGCCTTGTCACGGTCCGTGCTGCTCCCCCCGTCGGAGGTTCGAGTCCTCCCTCGGGCATGGGTGTGTGTGTTGTTCGTAGTGTAAGTTAGTTTAAGTTAGATTAAGTAGTGTGTAGGCTTAGGGACCGATGACCTCGGCAGTTTGGTCCCATAAGACCTTACCAAAAATTTCCAAACCTCCAATTTTTGATCAACTAACAGACAAATTTACTGTATTGGAAAGAGAAGCAAACGTTGAGACGGCACCCACCGATAAAACTCTGGTTACGAAAACGAGCCGCAGTATTTACCTCCTCCACGTATTCCTACTGTGCTGCGGACATGTCTTTCTCAGTTTCCCAATTTTCGCAGCCTTCTGCAGACAGCTGTCTCACACGCAATCCCCAGACAGTGCAAAACTACAGGAAGCTAGAGTTAGGACCAGCCGTGCCTGCGCTCCTAGAACACCAGCCGAAGCAACGACTCAAATCTTTGCCCAGTCTGTATTACAATATCAGTGATAGAATCGTTGGTATGCCGCGTGGGATTAGCCGAGCGGTCTATGGCGCTGCAGTCATGGACTGTGCGGCTGGTTTCGGCGGAGGTTCGAGTCCTCTCTCGGGCATGGGTGTATCTGTTTGTCCCTAGGATACTTTAGGTTAAGTAGTGTGTAAGCTTAGGGACTGATGACCTTAGCAGTTAAGTCCCATTAGATTTCACACACATATTAACATTTGAATCGTTGGTATGTTGAAACTAAGCGTTACTATTAATTCATTCCTCATACCCACGGTAGTAGAAAAGTGGTTTCTACTATAGTTCACTAAAACCGGTCTCAGCTGCACGCTGTAGTTGAGTCGTCGTAACCTGACCCCTGACAGTTTGCAGCGCTGACAGAGATGCGCTGACAGCTACAAGCGAAAACAGTAGCCGTCTACAGAGCTGTGACAACAACGAAGCGTTGCGAAAAAGACATTTACAAAATCACGTTACGTTATTGGTTGAGGAGTAGGCGTGCGAAGCTGCCGCGCCCAGCCTACTGCATCAGTCAGCGGTCGACGCCGACTCAATTACGGTACTCTTAATTAAACGCTTGTCTGACAGAGTGACACTAGAATAGGAATGTGGCAAACGTTACTTACCTTTGGTAACAGATTGATGCGTGGCACTTAATGTTCCATACTTGATACGATGACTTCTGAATAACTTTGCGGTGTCTTGGTAGCCTATGATATGGTCACTATGACTGACAGTGATTATGCACACACACCTTATTGACTGTCCTTTTACTCTGTAAATAGCGAATACTATGTCGGACTGTAGTCTTCAGAATGGAATTCCTACAACTGTGCTATGTAGCCTAATTGTAGGAAATGTACTGAGCTTGCTGCAGGCGCTGAGTTGTGTTGTCTGACTGCAGGATAGGAACTGTGAGTGTCCTTGGCGCCTCCTCTTTCGTACCTGTCGGTGGGAGGGTTTCTAATTCCGCTATTACTAGGAGGAAGCGAACAGTCCGCAGTTGACAGTTGTCTCTTTGATCGCTGGTAACACTACCGGCGGACGAGTACTGTGTACTGATGGACGTGGTGCAGAAGCGGAAACGGTTTCGGATTTGTGAGCACCATCTGGAGGTTGCAGTTCAGAACTGAGGGATGCCAGATGAATGGTTCTGCCTTTTTGGTGACGGCTCCTCGTGGTATTTGTTGTATACCTGTGTAGTTTCGTAAACAACAGAATCATATCTGGGCCTGTGGTAAACAGCTCTTATGTGTTATGGCTCTGTAATTTAACAGGGGGCAGTGGCTGATTTAGATACTGTTTAAAATCACCTGTAATCTCTCCGATAAATTCGTAGTTGCCTTCGTTACAATAAAACCATCGGCCTAGGGGGCGCAAACAGTATCAGTCAAGCACTTGCACTTTGATGTTTAGCAGGTGATTATTTCAAAAATGGTTCAAATGGCTCTGAGCACTATGGGACTTAACATCTGTGGTCATCAGTCCCCTATAACTTAGAACTATTTAAACCTAACCAACCTAAGGACATCACCACATCCATTCCCGAGGCAGGATTCGAACCTGCGACCATAACAGTCGCGAGGTTCCGGACTGAGCGCTAGAACTGCTCGGCCACCGTGGGCGGCGGTGATTGTTTCTTCATTACTAGATGATCTCCATAAAGGCCAGCACTACTTGCCAAGCTAGATAAAAATGGTTTTGTGTGTCATATAATTCTTGAATTATTGATACATCAAATCAGATTCCATGCTAGTTCCAGATCTCCCCAGTCTCTGAAGTTCCTCATTTTCAGTCCCACAGCCGCTGTGAACTTACCAAAAAAATAAGCCCGTGGTTTTGGCGCGGCCGTAGGCTTTTGTCAAAAGACGACCATTTTTGGCGCATCACAGCTAGCCACTTTCGACCACACACGATTCTCAGAAATTTGACAGTTGAAATATTGTCTAGAATCGATACCAGTTGGAGACAAGTGTTGTGGAGTACTTTCTAAAATTTAACAGGGTTGGGTCTTTTTATATTAAGACTGACACTGGCCAGTGACATACTGATAAATTTTAATTTTGGTAACACCTTAGAGGCTCCGTGAAACATCGGTTTTAAGCTTCCATCCACTCCACACTTTTCTCTCGCTGTAGCGCATGGTAGCTGTGTCTCTGGTATGTGCTAGGCTTGGTGCTATTGAAAATGGTGTACCACTGCCTTCCTCCAACCTTCAGAACATAGAAAGTCATCCAGTAGTAGGTGTCCAGCAGTTTAGCAAGACTCCGAATCGCAATGGCACCTAGTCATTCTTAACATTACGTTATTCAGTTTCTATGTATCCCACACATAGGGGTTTTTAAGATGTGGAAAGAGGTAAAATTGTTACATGTTATTTCGGTTCAATACAGTGAAAAGACTTGATATTAGGAAATAACACTGTCTTACTGTCCTCGTATTACTTGTAAACTAAAGTAAAACTTCAGTTTTTAGAGTTCCTGTGAAGAAACGAGAAAAAGGAGCTGTCCAACAGAATGTTTTTTTATTGAGGCTCAAATTCTACCACATAACTTCAATGGGTTTCAATAAATAATCATCTTTTGGATGTTAATTCTCTGCTCTCTTTCTGTACTCGCGGAGGAAAACTTGGGAGCTACTCCGCTTTACACAGGACACGGTATGCGCAGTTGTCGATTATGCAAACATGTTGAAACTGACTCGTCATTATTTTTTAAACTAATGTGGATTTGTAATTATTGTTTATTCTGCTGAAAGACGTACGAAATAAGTGACGTTGCATCTCTGAAAATAACAGAATTACCTCCTTAATACCCCACATCCTTCACCACTGCCCCTCAGACCTGTAATAAATCATAATCACAAGAACCAGTCACGACAATACAGTGTTCTCAACCTCTCGCCCAAAGCACTCTCCATGCTGAATTATCCGTATTATCCAAGGAGCTCACTTTCAACTCTAAACATCCATTTAACCATGCTGGTTTGGTGAAGGACCTACTTTCCTTTACGCGTAATGTCAACTGGAAATATCGCTTTGCAACCCAACCTCATAACCTTTCCAACAGCAAACCTGACATTGAACCCTGCCTTGAACAGTTACGACCACGATCCCAACTTGATCCTCCACTACTACTTCAGAATCATCCTTTACAAGTCTTAAAAGAATTCCTCACACCCTGCATTGCTTCACAGCCTTTCCTCAGTTCCCTTCAACATGACCCTTATCTGTCCTTTGCAGAACTCCATCATTATCCTCCCAGGAGACTACCACCGTGGTACCTGACCGACAGGAGTATGTTAGTGAAGGTCTACATCAGCTGTCTGACACCTCTACGTACAACATCTGCCACCAAGATTCCATCCCTATGATCCAAACTGACCTGCAGTCCCTCCTACAAACCTCAGGCCCCTGACAAGGACTTACACCTTAATCCATAGAACTTCGCAACCCACCCAAAGTATGCACCCCTACCTTTCACCTTCTTCCTAAGATCCAAAAACCCAATCATTCGGTTATTCTATAGTTTCTGGCTTCAAAGTACCCACCGAACGTATATCTGGTTTTGTTGATCAAAAGCTGCAACACAGAATACAAAGACTTTCCTCCTACGTTAAAGGTACCAACCATTTCGTAGATAGTCCGAAACCTGTTCCTGTCCCACTACCACCACCCACCTTGCTTGTTACTGCATGGGGGCTTAATTAAATATAATCCAAATAATTTTTAAAATTTTAGCGCTGTAGTTGTCCGATTACGCAGTCTCGTAAACGGTTGGCCCTGACTAGTTTTAGTACGCAATCTGACTGCATAGAACAACAACAAAGAATAAAATGAAAATTTCCGTTAATACAATTAATTAATTAAGTCCCCAGCAACTATAAAACCAACGCAACAACAAAGCACAAATGTAACTGTTCTGTGTGTGGAAGTGTGATTCAACGTACACATCTGGCACGGTTCTTCTTCAATAACACAAGAAATTTTAAATATCATTTATACTGAAGTAATTAAAGAAAATAGAGATACTATAATTGCGCAAGAAAACCAGAATTACACTCTAATACAAGAACACAAGCCAGATGCTTTGTTGACTGAACCTGTAATGAAGCATTATTCAAGACATTGAAATAATGAGAAATAAAGAGAGTTTTGTTAGCTTCATATATATTGATGAAAAGCACTCTAATCATTACAATATCTCCATTAGAACAACATCTGCTGTCTAGCCCATCAAACAACTGCATAAAACATGGAACAAGCACTCTCCACTACGACTTCTCGACAAGCACTTTTCACTACGACATCTCAGCAAGCACTGCCTACTACGAGTCCTCGACAAGCACTGCCAGTGGAGGCGGCTGAATAATACTCCTTGGCGCAATCTCTGGCGCTGTGGCTCAGTGTAGCCACCTTTCATATGCCCTTCCTCCACGGGCCAGAATTTGATGGTATTTTTGCCAGCATTGGTGGTGAAAATACCACCAAATTCGTCCACAAAAATACAGACAAAAATAAAAGATAATATTAATACGTAAATATCACACAATTAGATAAAATTTTGGCTTTGCACTGACCTTTCTACAACCTAATATATAAAATACAGTAAGCAATACAAATTCTTTCATACATGTGACTTTACATAATAGTTTACACAATACACAAAAAATCAGTTTATACAAATGTTCACATAAAATGCTTTCAATGATTAAAAAAAAAAAAAAACAAGTAGTTGATAGTTCCAGCAGTAGCACCCAGCAATGGTCAACAGGTGCAGACACCAACAAGTGACATTATCTCAGTAGAAGCAGTCCATCAGTGACACCCAGCAATGTTGAACAGGTGCAAACACCAACAAGTGACATTATTTCAGTAGAAGCAGTTCCATCAGTGGCACCCAGTAATGTTGACAGGTGCAGACACCAACAAGTGACATTATTTCAATAGATGCAGTCCATCAGTGGCACCCAGTAATGTTAAACAGGTGCAGACACCAACAAGTGACATTATGTCAGTATAAGCAGTTCCATTAGTGACACCCAGCAATGTTGAACAGGTGCAGACACCAACAAGTAACATCTTTCAGCAGTAGCAGTTCCAATAGTGGCACCCAACAATGTTGAACAGGTGCAGACACCAACAAGTGACATTATCTCAATAGAAGCAGTCCATCAGTGGCACCCAGCATTGTTGAACAAGTGCAGACATCAACAAGTGACATCATTCAGCAGAAACAGTTCCATTCCACAAAAATTTTCACGTTCGATATGTGATGTATTCCCTTAGAGCGCCGAGATTTAAGAGTTTCTACTTCGACAGTGTTATCATGAATAATTTTGCGAATTCTATATGGACCGTTATAACGCAGAAAAAATTTGCGACACAAGCCTTTTCCTTTGTGAGACAAACGATGAGATTTAATTAACAACTTCTGACCAACTGACAAGATTTTTAAACGACCATGACGTTTAGCTGATTTCTTTCTTCTCGCAGCCACAGATGCAATATTTTGCAGAGCCAGGTTCACAACTTCAGAATGCCGCAGTTTCCGTGAAGGCGGAAAAGGAACGATTTCAGAAATGCGATTTGTCGGTGCTTTGTTTTTTAATATCAATATAGGCGGTAAAGAAGTTGAATCATTAGGGAGTTCATTCAGAATGTTTTGAAAAATATGAAGATACTGATCCCACGTTCTATGATTCTGATGACAATAAAGACGACACAGTTTATTGATTTCCTTCATCCATCTCTCTGAAGCGTTAGATTGAGGGTGAAAAAGTGAAATGAAAATTGGTTTGATCTTACGACGCCGTAGAGTACAAAGCCAAATTTTAGAGCGAAACTGTGATCCATCATCTGATATAACCTTATCAACACGACCCACTTCTTTAAGAAAATGTTTGATGAAAGCATTAGATACTGAACGAGCTGTTGCTTTGCGTAAAGGTGTAAAACGCACATATTTTGATGTCAATTCCACTGCTACCAAAATGTACGCAAAACCATTAGTAGAACGAACCACTGGACCGAACAAATCGACTGCAGCCATGTCCTTTAATTTCGCTGGAATGATAGGAAACAACGGTGCTCTGTGAGAAATAGTTGACGGCTTAGCCTTTTGACATAATTTGCATTTGGCAAGAACAGATCAAATACGTTTTTCCATATTACTGAAGTAGCAATTTTCTCGTAATTTATGAAAGCATTTTCTGGGACCAAAGTGTGCATAACTGAAATGTGTGTACCAAATGAATTTATTGACCCACTCATCAGGAATACAAACTAACCAAACAGAGTTGTCTACCGATTTTCGTTTAAAAAGAATATCATTGCGAACTAAATAATGCTGTCTAATCGCTACACTTTCCTTTCTCCTCCACTTCTCCTTAATGTCCTTCCAGATTGGATCCTTATTTTGCTCCTTAGCGATGTCCTGGAGCGAAGAAGAAATAAAATTCTCAAACGCAACACCTTTAATATACATCAAACAATAATTGTTTTCTTTGCAGTCCTCTTCAGCACTTTGTTTCAAACCCATAGGTGCACGTGATAAAGCATCAGCAACAATATTTGAAGAACCCTGTATGTGAACAATACTAAAATCAAATTCCTGTAGATACAGCGCCCATCGTGACAATCTTCCGTGTGTTAATTTTGTTGACATAAGAAATTCCAGAGCTCGATGATCGGTGTAAACCTTAGTATGTCTGCCGTACAAAAATATGCGAAATTTTGTGAAAGCCCAAACAACAGCCAAGGCTTCAAGTTCCGTAATCGAATAATTCTTTTCTGATTTAGAGAGAACACGACTTCCAAATGCAATAGTCTTCTGTACTACAACGCCGTTTTTTTCTATCTCTTGAAATAAATGTGCCCTTAGGCCTTTGTATGATGAGTCCGTCGCCAAACAAAAATCTTTAGATAAATCCGGATGTGAAAGAAGTGGAGCAGCAACTAAAGCATCACGAAGTAGTTCAAATTCTGACTGAGCTTCCTCATCCCAACACCAATTAGAGTTCTTTCCGGATAGTTCACATAAACGAGGTGTGGCCAAATTGTCCAATCTAACAAAGCGTCTAAGAAAATTACAGACACCACGGAAACTACGAACATCACGTTTTGTGGTAGGAACAGCATAATTACGAATAGCGTCTAGTTTCTCTGGATCAGGAAGAATACCTTCTGTAGAAATAATGTAACCGAGAAATTTCACCTGAGAACGACCAAATTCAGATTTTTCCAAGTTCACAGTAATGCCAACTCTTACAAAGATACGTAATAATGAATCCAAAATTTTGTTATGCTCACTCCAAGAACGTTTAGCAATAAGAATATCGTCAACATATGAAGTAATAATGTCACGAAGATAAACAGTTAAGATTTCGTTTAAACTACGAATGAATGCTGCAGAAGACACAGTAAGTCCAAACGGTAATTTCCGAAACTGGTAACAGTTACCAAAGGCTAAAAAGGCAGTATATTTCCTACAATCAGGGTGGAGTTCGATTTGCCAAAAACTTGCGCGCATATCAATCGTGGATAAAACTTTAATTCCATGGAAATGTTGAAGAAGTTCATCTAAATTTTGTGGGAATGATGATATTATTTATCTGTCTGGAATCCAGAACCAAACGAATTGACCCATCCTTTTTAAGAACGACGTGTAATGGGCTGGTATAAGGACTGACTGCTGGCTCAATAATGCCTTGATGTAACATGTATTGAAGTTCACTCTTAACCTTGTCTCTGTAAGCCAAAGGAATAGCGTACGTTTTCCCGCGAAATGGTGTGTGTTCTTTTACTTTAAATAAATATTGTGAGCCTTGTATAGTTCCTGTGTGATAACTAAACACTGTAGCATGTGAAGTCAAAATGTGGTGCAGCTCTTCTCTTGCAATGTCATCTGGCACTTCAGCTTTCTTAACCTTTTCATTAATTAATTCTTCGCTATTAATTATATCATCCATCGCGTCTCTGTATCTATTGTCGTTGACATGAATAAACACACTGTCGTCATAATGCTCAACGAAAACATCAGAGGTAAGAAACCTTAAACATTTTGTATCCGATTCAGATCTTGCTAAACACTCGAAAAATTTCAAACATTTCGGCATTCCGGCGACAGTCAAATTCACACTTCCTTCTCTAAAGTTCAAAATTGCCTTATGTGTGTTAAGAAACTCCATACCTAATATAATTTGTGTACTGAGTAATGGAACAATAATAAAATTAGCAGAAAATTCGTATCCTTGACAAATGAAATTTAGGTTGGTCTGTTGTTTAACGTCCACACTTTTTCCACAAATAGCGCCTCGAATTGTAGTTTTAGAAACAGATAACACAGGACAGGCAATAGTTCTTTCACATATACGAAAAACTGATTCACTAATGACGTTCAATGGGCTCCCACAATCTAAAACTGCAGTGAACTTATTCTTACCCACACATACTTCAATAACAGGATGTAAAAATGCGTCTACATTATTTTCCTTTTCGTCTAGCAAAATGTCTCTCATGTCTTCCAGACGTACGTAGTGTAAAGTCGTAGTGCCATTACTTTCTGAACCGTCTATATTGCTGCCAGAAGCCGAAGCTACAAGTCATTGTCGATTGCTTGCGTCACGTCTTTGATTATTCGCGTCATTTCGCGGATCAATTTCTACTATTTGCACTTGTCTCTCTGAATTTCTGTCACGTGGAGGATGCCAATTAGGTCCCTCCTGTCTGTTAGATGCAAATTCTTGGTTGTGTCTGTTATTAAAATTTCTATTTTCCTGTCTGTCTGCATAACTACTTCTTGTATAATTTCGACTGTCACTTCTGAAATTATTGTTGTATCTACTACCCTGGTTATTCCTGTAGTAAGAATTTCTATTATTGTATGAATAATTTCTGTCTTGATGATACCGATTACTGTTTCCGTATGATTGATCATTCCGGTAGGAATTACCGTTATAATAATTGTCTGTGTAATTTCTGTTAGAACGTCTGTTATTGTCATAAGGCTGGTATCTATTGTCCTGTCTGTTTCGTCTGTCATTCTCAAAGTTACCCATATAAAGCCCGTTCCGATCACTATCCCTTTTCTCTGAAAATCTATTGTAATTACTGTTACTAAAAAAATTACAAGAAGTCCCGTCGTCGTTGTCATACTCAAGTTCTTGTAGCAAAGTCTTAAAAGTCTCAATGTCGTCCTTACATCTTCCGGCTAAAGCAATTTGTCTTATGGATTGTGGCAGCTTAGTTAAACAAATGCGAATTAATTTAGTCGGGCTATAAGGGTTGGACAGGAACTGATTCTTTCGAATCATGTCTTCAAAGTATTCAGCCGGCGTGCGGAACTCAGACTGTTTAAAATTACGCTGCATAATAAGACTATGTTTGACTCTGTCTTGCGTGTTTTCGGACCAATATGCCGATAGAAATGCATGATAAAAATCATTCAGATTATTATAATCTCTAATGAGTGCACGCATGCGCGTCGCCGGTTCGTTTTCTAAATATCCATACATAAATTCCAGTTTGTGACTTAGTGGCCAATTTGGTGGAAGTGCGTTCATAAATTGATCTAACCATGAACATGGATGTATGTCATTCTTAGAATTGCGAAAGATCTTAAATTTCCGAACAGTCAAAAAGTGTTTATAGTCAAAGTTTTCGCCTCGTGGCGACAAAGACCTACCGCGTCTGTCCCAGTCCCAATGTTGATTATTGTCAAGTTCGCGCGCCTGGCGCTCTCTTGTTGCATCCCGTAAATGAAACAAATTATTTTCTTCAAACCCCTCTGCTATCTGTGATTCTAAATTTCTTCTACTTTCTTTTCCTACGATTTCGCTTTCAATTTGTTTGACTTGCTTTTGTAATGCCTCAACTTCCCTTTTAAAGCGTTCATTAAATTTTCCCTGATTTTCAACATGTTTATTTATGTCCTGGTACTCTTCAGTTTCCGCAAATGGCAATGGAGCTGTATCATCCGAATCTCTGTCCCCATGTAAACTAAGATTTGTCAATTTATCTGAAATCTCCTCAACTCTTTCCGATAAGTCACCTATTTTTTCTTTCTGTTTATTTACGTCTTCCGTAAGTGTCGCGACTCGGGTTTCAGTGTTGACACATTTGGTAGTTAACTGTTCATATTGTTGTGTTAGGTTATTTAATCTGTCATTTGGTACGGATTCCTCGATTCTTTCAAATATTTCTTCCTTATCGTGTGCACGTTGTAAATTTAACTCTGAAAATTTTTGTACTATCACGCGATCTGTTTCTTCCTGTTCTCTATCCTGTTCCTTTTGTCTAATCTCTACTGCAATTAATCTATTATTGTGAGAATTCAAAATCGGTTGTACTTCTTCTCTAATTTCTTTCTTTAATTCATCTTTCATGTTTTTGAAACATGTCCCTATTCGTGAATCTAACCGTGTTTCCATTGTTTCCATCTCTGTTTCTAGCCGTGTTGCCACCGTTTTCAATTCAGATCCTAACTGTGATCCCAATGAGTCTAACCGTGTTTCCATTGTTCCCATATCAGTTTCTAACCGTGTTGCCAAAGTTCCCATCTGTGTTTTTAATTCAGATCTTAACTGTGTTTCCATTGTTCCCATATCAGTTTTAATTGTACCTATCTCTGTTTTAATTGTTCCCATTTGTGAGTCTAACCGTGATCCCAAATTTAATATTGCACCCATCAACTGCTCCATATGAACTAGTTCAAAATTCCTTTCGCTCCTAACATTTCCCACAAAACCAGCTTCCTTCGTCATAGCTGTAAGGCTATCTGTATTCGATACTATTCCAGAATCTTCTGTCGTTAATCTCGAATTCTGAAAATTTTCTAATTGTGAAAAGTTTTAAATTGGTTCCGGACTATTCTCCCGATTTATTAAATTGTTTTCAACTTCATTATTCATCACACTGTTCTCCTGTGTTGGCGAGTTCGCCATGTTAACAATTTCGTCATTCTCACTATTCATCATTTTTGCCTTTTTCATTGATTGCGTAATCATTTACAAAATATACAAAACTCGTCACTATATGAAAATTACACACAATGACACTTTATCATCAACAATATCATTCACACGATTAACGAACAATTGAAATAATTACACGAAATTGTCAAACCCATAGACAAGACAACAGAAATTAAATTTTGCAAAATACCATTAGAAGAATGCCAATTACCAAATCTAAACATGCAATATAGACTACAATTACTAAACTACAAATTACTACAACAATACTACTGTCTACTATTTTTACAATCAGAAGAATTCCAAGGGACGATCCGAAGCAGCGGTCGCCACGTGCATGGGGGCTTAATTAAATATAATCCAAAAAAATTTTAAAATTTTAGCGCTGTAGTTGTCCGATTACGCAGTCTCGTAAACGGTTGGCCCTGACTAGTTTTAGTACGCAATCTGACTGCATAGAACAACAACAAAGAATAAAATGAAAATTTCCATTAATACAATTAATTAATTAAGTCCCCAGCAACTATAAAACCAACGCAACAACAAAGCACAAGTGTAACTGTTCTGTGTGTGGAAGTGTGATTCAACGTACACATCTGGCACGGTTCTTCTTCAATAACACAAGAAATTTTAAATATCATTTATACTGAAGTAATTAAAGAAAATAGAGATACTATAATTGCGCAAGAAAACCAGAATTACACTCTAATACAAGAACACAAGCCAGATGCTTTGATGACTGAACCTGTAATGACGCATTATTCAAGACATTGAAATAATGAGAAATAAAGCGAGTTTTGTTAGCTTCATATATATTGATGAAAAGCACACTAATCATTACAATATCTCCATTAGAACAACATCTGCTGTCTAGCCCATCAAACAACTGCATAAAACATGGAACAAGCACTCTCCACTACGACTTCTCGACAAGAACTTTTCACTAGGACATCTCAGCAAGCACTGCCTACTACGAGTCCTCGACAAGCACTGCCAGTGGAGGCGGCTGAATAATACTCCTTGGCGCAATCTCTGGCGCTGTGGCTCAGTGTAGCCACCTTTCATTACCATTGATGCCATCTCCCTCTATACCGACATCCCCCACGTTCATGGTCTGTCTGCTGCTGAACATTTCCTCAGTTAACGCCCACCTGGTTCCAAGCCTACGACATCCTTGTTGCTCATCTTGATCGACTTTATACTTACCAACAATTACTTCAGCTTTGAGGGTCAGGCATACAAACAGATCAGGGGAATGGCCATGGGAACCAAGATGGCTCCTGCCAATGCCAACCTTTTCATGGATCGCTTGGATGGGCTTTCCAGGGATCCATAAGTCTTCAGCCCCTGGCTTGGTTTAGATAGTTGATAACACCTTTGCTGTGGGACTCATGGTGAGGCTGATCTCTTAAAATTCCTTCTCCTAGTTAAATTTCGCGTGGTCCTATTCTGAATCCCATGTCACTGTTCTTGATGTTGATCTCATCCTCACCGAAGGCCAGCTACACACTTCCGTCCACTGAAACCCACTAACAAACAACAGAAAAATGGCTCTAAGCACTATGGGACTTAACTTCTGAGGTCCTCAATCCCCTAGAACTTAGAACTATTTAAACCTAACTAACTTAAGGACATCGCACACATCCATGCCCGAGGCAGGATTCGAACCTGCGACCGTAGCGGTCGCGCGGCTCCAGACCGTAGCGCCTAGAACCGCTCGGCCACTCCGACCGGCTAACAAACAACGGTACTTACGTTTTGACAGTTGGCATCCTTCCATGTCAAATGTTCCCTGCCATACCGCCTTGGTATTCGAGACAAACTTTTTTATTCAGATACAGACTCTTTACAGCAATACACAACCACTCTCACTTCAACCTTCACTTGATGGAATTATCCCAACAGCCTCTTCGAAAAGCAGATTTCCTGGGCCATCACATCCAATCCCAGTACTGCTGATCACTCCAAAAGACAACTTCGGAGCACACCGCTTGTGACCCAGTATTATCCTGGTCTTGAATAAATCAATCAGCCACGTCGACAAAGCCGTGACTTCCTAAAATCATGTCCTGAAATGAGATCCATTCTGCCTGATATTTTGCCTGCGACACCTAGAATAGCTTTTCGTCGCCCTCTCAATCTCCGCAATATCCTTGTCAGACCCTAATCTCCTTCTGCACCTATCTCCCTACCCTATGGTTCATACCCCTATGACCATCCCCGGAGCATGACGTGACCTATGCACCCTCCTACCACCGCCTGGTTCAGCCCTGTAACTGGAAAAACATGTACGACCAAAGGAAGAGCCACCTGTGAAACTACACGTATCATATACTAGCTGTTATGTAAACACTGTTCAGCATTTTATGTCGACTTGACTACAACCCAGTTATCAGTTAGGATGAACGGGCATAGGCAGAGGGTGTGTACGGGCAACACACAATATCCTTTTGCTGAGCACGCTGTACAGCATGACAGTCATGACTTCAGTGCCTGTTTCACCACACGCATCATCTGGATTCTCCCCCCAGACACCAGTATCTTAAAACTCCGCAGGTGGGCACAAGCAATTCTACATGTCCTCGGTTCTCGCCACCCGCCTGGCCTGCATTTAAGTTAATTCCTTCCGTCTCAGCATTTATTCGCAGTAACTACTCCTTTCTTCACTCCATTTCAGTTTTCTACATCTTTCATTTTCTGATTTGTCTATTTTTCACCGTCCCCCTTCCCACCTCTGTTATATACAATGCACTCAGCTTTTCACCCTATTAACTCGTGCACGATGTTTTAGTCGTAATCTCTGTCTTACGTATTACCCTATCTTCGACCTTTAAGCTCTCATGTTTTCAGATTTCGTCCAGTGCAGTTCCCAACAATCAGTCTTTCCTTCTCATCCCGTCCGGTAAGTCTCCCCCAAGCCGGATTCTGGATGACTTTTCTAAACTGTACCTCTTTCCGTAATCCTCCCTAATCCTCTCCAGTCCTTTTCCTTCATCCCTCTTCCTTCCCCCTCAACTCTTCCGCCAGAAGGAGCCACTGGCTCCGAAAGCTTGTGAAAGTCAAATCTTTTTGTGTGTGTGTTCTCCTACCGCCGCTTGGAGACAGTTTTTTTTATCTGCCCATTTACATTATAATAATAGAATTATGATTGTAAACAATAAGAAACAGAAATTAGTTACTGTTCCTACAAACCACAAAAAAATCAGTTCTCAAATACCTGACTGCGGGTTTTAAAATATTCTCTAACAACTCTTAACAACTGTTCTGCAATGTTTCTGTACGCTACGAACAACTTATCTCGTCTTGAAGCTGCAACTGCGTGATCAGTAACATACTAAAAATGTTTCAAAAGCAATAGTCATCAACTGTTCGCTCGCTACTATTTGCAATAATAGTATCTCAGACTCAGAGTCTGTGTGTGCATACCACAGCAGAATCATTAGTCAACTTTGCAAAAAAGTATTAACGTCCAACTTTCAATGTTTCAGCACTTCTTGCGCTCTCTTCACAAACCGCTGTCATAAGTGAACGAAGCGATAAGTGACAGGAGAGAAGCAATCAATGTTTGTGTCTAGGGAGTCAAGCCTCATAAGTATTTGATCATAGAAAATGTTCCCACTATTTCCCTCTATTCATGTAGCGTCCTAGAGTACCGAAAAGTGAAAGTTGCCGTAAATTTGCCTGTGAATGATGTTTCGATACTGAATGCTGGGCTGTGCATGCCTGTTTTCAAGCATCTGCGTGGTGTCAAATGTCTTACATGAGGACTGTAAGGAGAATGTTTGGAAGAATATATCAAATGTTGATGAGTTGGGTTACCTTTGCTTTACAATGTCGGTCTTACAAGTGAACTTGACAAAATACAATTTGTATCTATCTCTATCTGCGCGAAAACGAGTGGCGCGTGTAACTTTGAAACTGATCATAGCGTGTAAGTACACGCTTTCTTAGTTGCTGAATCCGCTGTGTGGGATTTGCATATTTCAGTAAGTTTGGTAGTTCACCGTTGCTATTGTGTTATCAACCGTTATTCACAGTTACGAAACTGTCCTTGTAGAGCGATCTGGAACAAGCAATTACCGTATATTATTGAAAGTACGTTGTAGTACCTTACTTAGTATGCTTGATTCATCTTGGAGAAACATATGCCTCCCAACTCGTAAGTAACCGGTCCGCACATGTGAAGGACCTCGCAAACGCAGAGCACCCGAAGCTGTCCAGTGGACCGAGAAACAAATCACAATTCACAGATTTCCGTTCGACGGGTTTCGTAAGGCCGGAGCACAAAGAGATACGAAAATTACAGTCTTTGCACAGGAAACATTCAACTCCGAAAACAACGGTTCGTGCGCGGCTCGGCAGCGCAATCTACTTGCGACGCATATAGCTGTAGGTTAGGAGCGGGCCGACTTTCCATACACCTGCGGCCGGCAGGAACAATGGAGTGTCGTAATGAGGGCAAATTACACGGGCGCTGGCACTGACGCCGAACGCAGGCGCGATTTTCTCGGGCGGCGTGCGCGCTCGCCAATTTGGTCATCAGCGGCTCCTTGTTTCCTGCGCACTGTTCGCTGACGCAGCCTCTGCGAGGACTCGGCGTAGGTGAAAATTGCAAGATGAAAGTGCAACTTCAATGCGCGGTTGTTACAGAGACTTGGAGTGAATCTTGATAAATAATAATCTTCCACGCTCTTAAGTATTGGCGTGAAGAAACAATAAGAATTCAGACAGAACGTTACCAGCCGGTAGCGTTCTTGCGGTGGAGTCTTGTTAGCGCCAGCGGTACGATAGGTCTGCAGGGTAATCACGAAACACTCGCACGACTGGGTGGTGGCGCCTGTTCACTGTATAATATAACGTACCCGGTCTTGCCGTGGGGTTGTTCTCTTCGCCGTTGGGGGACTCCATAGCCGGTATCTGGAATCTGGTGGAAGGGGCTTTGTCGAGGATTCAGTCAACGGTTGGATTTTCCGTAATCGGTCGAAAGTGGGTTACAGCCGGAGAGCGTACTAGACGTGCCTACGCCACCACCTGTTGGAAAGAAACTTACGAAACGTCCAGACAGTAAAAACTGCTTTCCAGTGAGCGAGAAATGACAAATGGGCTTGCCCACATTCTGATCATGAGTCTATTTGGTCTCTATGTTAAAAAAAGAGTTGGAAAGTGTTTGGCACTTCGAGTGATCGAGGTGTCGGGCGATGGCCCTCCTGGGCGTAGGAGTTAAGTCCTGGTCCCTGTAGGTCGGAGATGTTATTTTAAAGTATTTGAAATTTCTGAAGTCAGCGGTCACTGCTCCGTGATCCGCCAAATAATTTTTTTTCAATACTGACGTCCTACATATATCCACAAGTGCATTAATAAGCGCGAACGTGGAAGACAGATTGGTACGGAATACTCCACAGGATGGATTCAGCCACCTAATCGAAAAGGATCTTCTTTCTCTGCGTACAGTGATTCTTGTGTCTTTCTGATGAATGTAGGTGGTTGTAATGGAAGTGCCAGGTTTGTGTCGTATGTTAATGACAGAATGAGTAAGACGAAACCTTGTGCTGCTCGAATAACGTCATTGGGTATCTTAACGTTATCGGCCGACAGAAGAGCCATTATCAGCATCGACCCATGTCCTCACTCTGAGAGGTTGTGGAGAAATTTGGAATTTAACGTAGCAAAATGGCGCAGAGTCCAGTAATTACGAAATTTATGCCACCAGCTTTCCTCTCCTAGCTAGCCAAATTGTGGATTCCGTTCGGTCACGGAGGCGGGTACTTTCTTTTCCAGGTTACCTTCCATTTGGAATGTAGGTGCACTCAGCGACTGTGATATGAGTTTCAAATGATAGAGCACATCAATCAGTCTTCCATTTCTTCAGGTTTTATTAGGCAGATCTAGATTTCGGCTAGTGCCCAGCCATTATCAATGCACCATTTCGTAGTAGCAATACATATCCTATTACATCAGTCCCCTGTTGTTCGGGCCTCTGTCACAGTTCGTCCAAGACTCATCAACGAACTGTGACAGAACCCCGAAAAACAGGAGACAATGTAATAGGATATGTATTGCTACTACGAAATGGTGCATTTATAATGGCTACGCATTAGCCGACACGTAAATTGGCCTAATGAAACGTAAAAGAAAAGACGAGTGATATCTGTGCTCAATTCTTGTTTGTTTTCTTTTTATTTTGTTTATGCTAACAACTTATGAAGGTCTACACGGAATGTATCAAAACTAAATCCTCGAAAACTAAATTAAGGTATTTAAAAAGGAGGAAGAGTGAAACAGTTACGAAGTCCTGAGGCTGTGGACTGTCAGCAATCAAAAAAGGTATAAATGGCACTTACATTACAGTACAGTTTTGCGATGTATGGAGATGAATGCCCGTAACATAATTGCAGTATGCATGACTGATTCGTTGGGAACGTGGAGCATCAAATGATGATTTCGTGATAAATATTTATTTATCTCAACTGTTCCCAATAAATTAATTTACTGTTTTCCTTTTTCAGGGTTTATATTGGTAATCCGAGTTTACATTATACCTGCGACCTCTCAGCATATGGTAAACGCATCTGGAGCATGATTCTTGTTATCCCCAATTATTTTCAAACTCAATCAGTTCAGCTGCCATAGCCGTACTTGTTTGACTAATACGTAGTTTCTTACCTTCTATAATGTTACTTGATAAGCTTCACTATTGCGTAACACATTTTTATGCTTGCTGCTGAACAGTACGTGAAACGGCGAACCTTTTACATAAAGTTAATTTTTATAGTTATAAGATTTTAGAATTTTGACTAAGTTCTTGAATGACTTGCTTAAATGTAGGATACTAATGAATTGTAGCATACGATTTACTTGCCACGAGCATGGTGCTAGACCTGCTCACTATTGTAACCGCAGGGACCAGTTTCTGATTGCAGAGGGACTTTGATTTTTGTTCTTCCTGAGGATCTTGGGCTGATCTTCAACTAATCCTCCTAAATGAATGTTGGTCGGAACCGGCGAACAATTTTCAAATGACAGCTTGCGTTTTCCAACACCTGTTGAAGGAAAACTGAAAGTCGATCTGGGAAACACTGCCTTATTGAAGCGCTTTAAGTGGAAGCTGAAACTGGACGATTGAGATTCCTGCAGTCTGCTCCTTATTCTGACAGAATGAAAGTCCTTTATGTTAAATAGTTTCGGTCAGCCCTTTCTGGAGATCACTAAATCGGAAGGGTATTCGTACAGAACCAGTCAGAAGACTAATGACTGAATTAGGAAGAAAAGGCGGAAAGCTGTCTGGCAGTCTCTAGGTGTGTAGAAGTCGTGTGCTTCTTGGGAGGGGGGGAGGTCCTTTTATCGTCCTGTATATCATAGGTCGAGAGGAAGTGACTCTTCTGAACCAACATATCAACAGAGTTGTCTCCTGCAGTACGAAAAATCGACAGCTTCCGGTGCGGTTGCATGAAATTC
This sequence comes from Schistocerca piceifrons, assembly GCF_021461385.2. Classification (NCBI taxonomy): domain Eukaryota; kingdom Metazoa; phylum Arthropoda; class Insecta; order Orthoptera; family Acrididae; genus Schistocerca; species Schistocerca piceifrons. Next base: position 458,139,231 of record NC_060142.1, read on the forward strand.
TGCTTAGGCCTCTCCGCTTTTGGATGCGTGTGCTGCTCCTTAGCAAGTGTGCAGAAGGTCAGTAGACAGACATCTAAAAGTAGGTTCCACAAGCTCCAAGCAGCTAGCCGGAGAGTTGTATTTAGTGAACGAGACGTATTTGGTGTGGTTTTTATTCAGCCCAATAAATTAAATTCATTTCCGCGAAAATTCTAATGTGACGTTTTTGTGTAGATCTTTCCCTGTTGATTTTGAACTGCAGTCCTGTTTCGTTATAGAGAAGATTGTGCGCATATTCCAGTCCTGTAGTCGCATCTCGGAACGTTTTCTAAAGGGTAGGACTGCTACAGAGCTACATTGGAGTGGTGAGAAATGTAAACGTGTTTGACGGGTCGAATGGAGGCTGGCGCCCCTTATTTAGACAGTGTAGCTGTGCAGAGGATTAACCCGGCTCCGCTAATAAACCGTTTCCGATTAAATCTGCAGACCTGTACGCCAAGTAATTTAACTGGCGTGCTGCACATCGGCGGGAGTGCGTGGGCTCTGGCTTCACGCCACGCTCCGAGACACAGACGAAAGGAACGTCACAGTTTCTTGTTATGGCTGTTCCTTCACAGGAACCACAAAGATGGGGCAAGATCTTTATTCTTTGCTTCTTGTGCAGAACAATGTCAACTAAAGACAATGGCCACAGATATATGCTGTGGTTTTAACTGTGTGTATTAAGGATATCCTGTTTTGATGATGGTACATGTGTGATAGGCTGCACCATTGAAGGTAGTTGTCTGCTGTTATAGGGTGTTGTGTGCGAGGAGGTGTGAAAGTATCTGTTGTTGGAGGCTCTCCGCAAGTTTTGATATGATGTTCGCGTGTACTGATGTGTGCGTTATGATCCAGAAAGTTCCTGGAATATTTCACTAAGCTTCACGATAAACTGCATGTTTTTGTTTTGAGAGTTAGGACGTTCCAATAACGTTGTTCTCTGTGTGTGTGTGTGTGTGTGTGTGCGCGCGCGCGTTCGTATCGCTTCTGGCCACCTAATAACTTCACTGGTCTTTGTTTCTTAGCAACGGACATAACTTCACTGGTCTTTGTTTGTTAGCAACGGCTTCCCTGGAATTTCGTGAGGGAGCAACCTTGTGGCCCCTTGGGGGCAGTCAATCACATATGCAGCTCTCTGCGTGGTCGTATTTTGTTGTCTGTTCCAGACGCTAACAGAGATCGCGCGGCGAGGACGGAGATCTGGTCGCCATGTTGTGGTTGGGGTTGAACGTGAAGAGCGTGCCAATCCCATGTAAAGAATTACTGCTTCCCTCTGGCTTCATGATCGCAGGTTGCGTCTTCTGAATCGTGACCCTGCTAGCATTCCTGGTAATCGCAGTATGGCTGGGTTATTCTTAACATAGTTGTAAAAGAGCTCACATTCTGCCCATTTCTGGTCCCATTCCCATTCTCAGACCCAAACTTTCTACGGTTCCAAATGGTTTAGCTATTTGGTGGTTGCAGTCGATAGACTACATATCTGTGAGATTCTTTGTCTAGAAAAATGATCCGAAAAAATATCTGCTAGAAGCTAACTAACTGTTTGGTCTGAGTTGTGAAAATGAAAATGATTTTCTTGTAAAGATGCCTGGGTGGCCAGTGTTATTTCTTCTGCAGTGTTGACACCACTGTTTCTGACAAAGTAATGGAACATTCTTTAATTGGCATATTTTAAAATAAACTGTTAGAAAATACCTGTAAGACAGAGGGACCATTTACTTTCTTAAAAGGATCCAATGATTTTAGATTAAATAACTCTTTTTTTTCTTTTTTATGTAAGAGTGCGGTATCGATTAACTGTTTTGTAGTTTGGAGCTGTGTGGGAAGGCACAACAGGTCGCATAGGTTGGTTTTCTCTGTGCAGTTTAATAAGCCCGAACAGTTTGGGAGCCACTGGATTCATACTGGTCAAACACTTTTCCTCATAAACAGATATGTTTCTGCAGGTCTTGCTCAAGCTGTTAATGTTTTCATTAAATGAGATGTCTATCATGGGAGTCGGGAAGGAATTAGGTTTGAGGAGTTATTTAACTTTCTCGGCATAATGACTTTTGCCCATGCCTTTACCTGCTTTCGTAGCAATGAGGTTATTCTGATTAATTTTCTTTTTCAATTTCTTTAGGATGCTCAAGTTCATGCAGAGAGGTCAGAAGCAAAACATCTCTGCAATTCACTATCTATAATGTGTTTGGCTGCAGTGTCCTTCGGTAGCACTTTAAGTACATCCAACTGTTTTCTAGACAATTTATGAGCTGCAACATGTTTGATAATTTAACTTTCACTACCAATTTATTTGTAGGCAGTACTCGTTATCTACAAAAATGTTTGCTGTCTTTTGCAGTAGACTTTTTCATGTTAGTTATTTTTCACCTGTTGAGGGCCTAATAAGACGAAAACCAGATCGTAACATACAAATATTACTGGAACAACATGTAGTTTGTTTCCTTTTCAACCATAAAAATGAAATTTTATGTGTAGAAGTGACGGAAGAACCGAGTAATAATTACGTTTCTTTCACTGGAACCGTATCTTCTGTGTTTTCGTGAAACTTTTGGCAGCCTGACTTTGAACTGTTATCCTGTTTTGTCTTAATAGAAGTTATCGGAGTATGTTGTAGCAACCAGTTGAAGGAACCAGTTGTACGATCCAGCTGCAGATGCTGTACAGACTGTTAGCGACGTGCATTTACCAGTCCACTGGTCGAATCTCGCATGTTCCTGAATTCAATTAGATAGCTGAGGGGCATTAGTCTTTAGTTTCGGACCATTGACAAGTTTATCCCTCGCTCGTGAGACAAAGTGAGACAGCCGACCCTTATTAAGGCTCTTTTGTAATTGTAGCAGCGCAGTATATTTGACACATGTCCGCTGATAATCTTTCTATTGTAAACCCTCGTTGCCAGTTTTGTAAAGGCCTTCTCGCCACTGCTGTGGAGTCCGAGTTGCCACTCTTGTTACGGGAGGCCGAGTCTGTGAGTTCGTGAAAAGGCTCCTGGTGAGGTACACCGCTAAGACAATTTCTCCCTGCCACTATTACACAGCTATGCCCCAGCGTCAGGTAAGAGTATAGGAGAACGAAGGTTCTACGACACTCCAACAAATTAGTGACAAAGTCACACGAATGAGTTTAACGGTTTACTTATCTTTGTGATTTGTCTAATAATTAAGTTTGCAACACTGCTTGTAATATAACACAATAAAGGCCCTCAGTGGCTAAATGCAAATACTCGCATGTAAACTTCACAGTAAATAGCAAATATAAACTACAACAACTGCCTGTTGTGGCGTCACCTGGAAGCCTATCTACTGTATGACGCGATTTATTCAACTGATATGAATGAAATGCAAAACAAGAAAGTAATGCTTGTAATATTATGAGTCGTTTTGTCGGGTCTGACAATATTTTGTGACAAATATTGTAAATATTTTCCATTAATAGCAAAGGTAAAGAACACGACAGTTCAATACGTTCCATGAAAGCATGGAACTTCAAGTGTAATATATACAAGGTGGTCCATTGAACGTGACCGGGCCAAATATCTCACGAAATAAGCGTCAAACGAAAAAACTGCAAAGAACGAAACTTGTCTAGCTTGAAGGGGGAAACCAGATGGTGCTATGGTTGGCCCGCTAGATGGCGCTGCCATAGGTCAAACGGATATCAACTGCGTCTTTTTAAATAGGAACCCCCATGTTTATTGCGTATTCGTGTAGTACGGAAAGAAATATGAATGTTTTAGTTGGACCACTTTTTTCGCTTTGTGATAGATATCGCTATAATAGGCACAAACGTATAGTACGTGGTATCAGGTAACATTCCGCCAGTGCGGACGGTATTTGCTTCGAGATACATTACCAGTGTTAAAATGGACCGTTTACCAATTACGGAAAAGGTCAATATCGTGTTGATGTATGAGATCAAAATACCCAAAGGACGTGTGCTATGTATGCTGCTCGGTATCCTGGTCAACATCATCTATGTATCCGGATGGTTCGCCGGATAGTTACGTTATTTAAGGAAAATTTCGAACACTTGCTATTGACAGAGGATGTTCACAAAAGATGTGTCTGGTAATTATCGATAAGAAGCTAAATATTAATTTCCGATCGTTAGTATCATGTCTCAGATTATACTTTTAGGATCCTCGGCATCTGTATAGTTTTGACCCTATATGGGACACGTACAATAAGTGTTGTAAAGTACTGGCCAAAAGCAAAAATTCACTTCGTAATTTATATGTCAGTAGCATCATATGTCAGAAATATGGTGTGTGGGGTATGTTGTCCCCCTTGAGCTGATATAAGGAGGAAAGGAAGATTAGAACTTTCCGTTGACAATGAGGTAATTATAGACGAAGCACAGTCTCCGATCTAGAAGAACGGGGACGGAAATGGACGCACCGTTTTAAAAAAATATCCCCGCCAATCGCCTTAGCGATTCAGGGATATCACAGACCACTTAAACGTGGATCCTCGGACGAGGATTTGAAGAGAATACTCCCTGAATAAGGACATTCTTGTGTTGTGTGTGTATGTTCGTGTGTGTTCAAATGGTTCAAATGGCTCGGAGCACTATGGTACTTAACTTCTAAGGTCATCAGTCCCCTAGAACTTAGAACTAATTAAACCTAACTAACCTAAGGACATCACACACATCCATGCCCGAGGCAGGATTCGAACCTGCGACCGTAGCGGTCGCGCGGTTCCAGACTGTAGCGCCTAGAACCGCTCGGCCACCCCGGCTGGCGTTCGTGTGTGTAAGAGGGGGAAGAAAGGTATCGTAAAACTGGTTTTCGTGAACTACTCAGATCTGACGTTGGCATTTTGCCACCGAAACCATTGATAATTTACCTCCAGTGATCAAAAACGAAAAAACATATGTATACTGCTGTATTCCAAGTATTTAGTGATTAAGGTTTACCTTGTTGCTGAGAGTATTAGTGAGAAGCTGTAGAACTTCATCTCGGGCTTTCCACAGAACTAGATTACTTACTCAGGCAATTTATAATTTCATTATCATCACTTTTACATTGTCCATTAGTGTGAAAAATTTAAGGACGAGAGTTTCGCATGATTCGTCACTGCTAATCAACCGGAAGCTACCTTGTCCTTAATTTTTGCACACCAGTCCAAGCCGAGTAACATAGCTCGATGAAACTTTGACCATACATAGATGCTTACTGAAAGAAATGCGCAATAACACGAACAGAAATAACACTTTCAGAGACACTGAGTAAACTGAAACCAACGAGGTTTATGATGGACCCCTGGACGTTACAAAAGGCGTGACATGGTCCTTAACGTGGTGTTTGATCACCATGGACGGCAAAGCATGCTTTGTAACGTGCCCCTCCCCCAGTCCCCCCCCCCCCCCCCCATCCCCTGCTGACTACAAGGTTGGTAAGAAGTTCTTCGGGTAGAACGGTGAACGTGCTGCACTACATATCCTCAACGCATTCCGAAAGTTGTCGATGGGATTTCAGTTGGATTAATGAACTGACAAGTCCATTCGCCGAAAACCCCCTCGTTCCAAGAACTTCTCCAATTACACTGTTCGATGCGGTCGCCAATTTCAACCTTGAACATGTACGCCACTGGTAGCTGAGTGGGACCGGCACAGTAGCTCAGCGTGTTCAGTCAGAGAGCCGGTTGGCCTCTGTAATAAAAAACTGAGTGGAAGGATCAACAGGCGAACTTGAACGGATGTCATGTGACGTCCGCAACGACCAAACACAACGATTAAAAAAAAAATGTGATCAGCGTGACAGAATGTCAAACGTAAGGAACCGGGTTCGATTCCCGGCTCGGTCGGAGACTTTCTACGCTCAGGGACTGGGTGTTGTGTTGCCCTAATCATCATCATTTCATCCCCATCGACGCGCTAGTCGCCCAAGTGGCGTCAAATCGAAAGACTTGCACGCGGCGAACGGTCTACCCGACTGGAGGCCCTACTCACAAGACATTTACATTTTAATACTTGAAAACGAAGTTTGCTCCCATTCCCAGTACACGGAGTAGCGCAGTTCAAGAATAACGATGACCACTGAGTGTCCTGTGTTGAAAAATAAATGCAACATCTTATCTCCCCACACCGTATAACATGGACAACCAAAATGATCATGTTCGACAGTGTACCTGGGTGCGATCTGTGTTCCTACCTACGCAGAACGCTGTCGAGCATGATTGTTTTGGTGGTCCAGGTGTTGTGATGTGGGGAGGCGTGGGCGTGCTGACCTCCATATCACTCACCGGTAAACGCTATTGTGATGCTGTAGCCCTTCCTTATGTGCGTTTTTTCAAGGGTGCACTCGTCTCTGACGCCATTTTTATGGACGACAGTAAGCGACTGCATCTAACTGCATATCTGGAGCAGCTCACTGAACGAGAGTGTGTTCGGCAAATGGACTGGCCTGCCGTTTGCCGACTTAAATCCCATCGAGCGAGCACGTGTCGGATGACTTGGAAAAACGTAATTCAGCACGTCCACATGAACCAACAACCGTTTGGCAGTTAACCGTGACCTTCTTACCAATCTTGTAGCCACACGTGGGCACGTTGTACAGCATGCTTTACCGTCCGGGGTGATCACGCACCGTATCAAGAACCATGTCCCGCCTTTTTTAATGTCCAGGGGAACATCCTAAATTGAGGTGATTTAGGTGTGAATATTGTCTTTGAATAAAAGTGTCTTCACTGTTCATCTCACTGTGTATTTCTTTGAGCTACCTTCTGTACTAAACGGTTGTAGTTCTTTCTGTGTATGGTCCAAGTTTCATCGAGCTATGTTAGTCGGCAGTGACACATCACCCGAAAGTTACTCTCGTCCTTACGTTTTGCACACCTGTGTATCATGCTATGCAATACCACACTTTTGTAATATCAGTGTGCTTCACCATTTCCCAGCGTCCCCTACATCAGCTCTCCTCTCCCCAAATCGCAAAAAAAAAATGTAACAGTGTGGTTTGAGATCCTGTTGTCAGGGATAGCCTTGATTAGGAAAGAGTAGCTTCAACATGGACTCCTCTCTACTAAAAATCTGCGTATTAGTAATTCGAAACCGCAATTACACGGGTACCTTCACGTCGTTGTTTAGTCAAATCCTGGACTATTTTTCTTAGTTCCTATATTACATTACATTTACCGCGTGTACACAGGAAGAAGTAAGAAAAACTTAGATTTATAGGAAGGGTTCTAGGAGAGTGAAGTACATTTGTATTCGAAACAGCATGCAGGACACCAGAGTGACGAGCTTTGGAGAAGTACAGCCGTTTTACATCAGGCGTCAAGGTGTGCGGAGCCATTGGTATGACTTCAGAACACGTCTGGTAGATATTGAGGGAATTCTGATGGCAGAACGGAACGGCAAGGAGAATGAGCGTCCTCACACGTTACCTCTCATGTGATAGTATCGTGGTGCCAGCAGGACAGTGCTTCCTTTCCACACGTGGCACGTGTCTTTATGAACCGCCTGGTTGATGTTGAGGTATTTGTGTGTCCATCAAGGTCGCTGCATTTATCACCGACAGAACATATGCTGGAGCAGCCCTGACGACAACTCCGTCGCTGTGTCAGTATCGAGGTTATCAAGGACCAGTTACGACGTTTGTGAGCCACCTTGCCTCAGGAGAGAGTAGAACTGCTTCATCACACTCTTCCCAACCCACTTAGTGCATGCCTCCAGGCCGGAGGCCACTGATAGGTGGGCTCATCGTGCTGAGTTCTTAATAAACTGATTGCTGTTTTCTGTTTGCAAGGAACTCTTCAGTGGAATCACAAATAGTCATTGTCTGCGCATAGTGAAGGTGTCCAAAAAATTTACAGCATCTACATGACATGCAATGACAAGCATAGGCTACACGGTTAAACAAAATAGACAAATAAAAATAAAAATAGAAACGGAAATCTTTTCTGATTATTCGTTTTACCACGGTAAACAACACGCGGGTAGATGTAGTAAAACGAAACACCACATTTCAGTGCCTTTCAGAAGAGGTGCAACGTCTTCATTTGTTAACTAAAAAAGGAATCGTGTGAACAACTTGCAGATTCGTACCATGTCTCGACAGATCATAAAAACTTGTACCGAGAGAGCAGTTTCACTTTACGGCAAGAACTCCGTGGACATTACAGTGACATCATTCAACCATTACATCGCTACAGTGAGAGATAATGCACTGAAAATTTGCTGCGATGTGTTTGTCCACCGGCCGAAGTGGCCGAGCGGTTCTAGGCGCTACAGTCTGGAGCCGCACGACAACTACGGTCGCAGGTTCGAATCCTGCCTCGGGCATGTTTGTGTGTGATGTCATTAGGTTAGTTTGGTTTCAGTAGTTCTAAGTTCTAGGGGACTGATGACCTCAGAAGTTACAGGGTGTTTCAAAAATGACCGGTATATTTGAAACGGCAATAAAAACTAAACGAGCAGCGATAGAAATACACCGTTTGTTGCAATATGCTTGGGACAACAGTACATTTTCAGGCGGACAAACTTTCGAAATTACAGTAGTTATAATTTTCAACAACAGATGGCGCTGCAAGTGATGTGAAAGATATAGAAGACAACACAGTCTGTGGTTGCGCCATTCTGTACGTCGTCTTTCTGCTGTAAGCGTGTGCTGTTCACAACGTGCAAGTGTGCTGTAGACAACATGGTTTATTCCTTAGAACAGAGGATTTTTCTGGTGATGGAATTCCACCGCCTAGAACACAGTGTTGTTGCAACAAGACGAAGTTTTCAACGGAGGTTTAATGTAACCAAAGGACCGAAAAGCGATACAATGAAGGATCTGTTTGAAAAATTTCAACGGACTGGGAACGTGACGGATGAACGTGTTGGAAAGGTAGGGCGACCGCGTACGGCAACCACAGAGGGCAACGCGCAGCTAGTGCAGCAGGTGATCCAACAGCGGCCTCGGGTTTCCGTTCGCCGTGTTGCAGCTGCGGTCCAAATGACGCCAACGTCCACGTATCGTCTCATGCGCCAGAGTTTACACCTCTATCCATACAAAATTCAAACGCGGCAACCCCTCAGCGCCGCTACCATTGCTGCACGAGAGACATTCGCTAACGATATAGTGCACAGGATTGATGACGGCGATATGCATGTGGGCAGCATTTGGTTTACTGACGAAGCTTATTTTTACCTGGACGGCTTCGTCAATAAACAGAACTGGCGCATATGGGGAACCGAAAAGCCCCATGTTGCAGTCCCATCGTCCCTGCATCCTCAAAAAGTACTGGTCTGGGCCGCCATTTTCTTCCAAAGGAATCATTGGCTCATTTTTCAGATCCGAAACGATTACTGCATCACGCTATCTGGACATTCTTCGTGAATTTGTGGCGGTACAAACTGCCTTAGACGACACTGCGAACACCTCGTGGTTTATGCAAGATGGTGCCCGGCCACATCGCACGGCCGACGTCTCTAATTTCCTGAATGAATATTTCGATGATCGTGTGATTGCTTTGGGCTATCCGAAACATACAGGAGGCGGCGTGGATTGGTCTCCCTATTCGCCAGACATGAACCCCTGTGACTTCTTTCTGTGGGGACACTTGAAAGACCAGGTGTACCGCCAGAATCCAGAAACAATTGAACAGCTGAAGCAGTACATCTCATCTGCATGTGAAGCCATTCCGCCAGACACGTTGTCAAAGGTTTCGGGTAATTTCATTCAGAGACTACGCCATATTATTGATACGCATGGTGGATATGTGGAAAATATCGTACTATAGAGTTTCCCAGACCGCAGCGCCATCTGTTGTTGAAAATTGTAACTACTGTAATTTCGAAAGTTTGTCTGCCTGAAAATGTACTGTTGTCCCAAGCATATTGCAACAAACGGTGTATTTCTATCGCTGCTCGTTTAGTTTTTATTGCCGTTTCAAATATACCGGTCATTTTTGAAACACCCTGTATGTCCCATAGTGCTCAGAGCCATTTGAACGATTTTGTGCTTGTCCACGGTCAACAACAGCAGCCGATGACTACTACCTACAAATTATGGCTAGTAAGCGCACAGGAGAAAATCCCACACAGATGTTCACAGGCTTTTTGGAAACAACTGAGAGGGCAGTGTCGTCTCAGACAATACCGAACCTTCCCCATACGATCAATTTAACATACGAATCCCTCCATTCCCAACCCCACCCAAAACCTAAGAAGAAGAAGGTGAGTAACTGAACACCGGGCCGGCCGTTGTGGCCGGGCGGTTCTACGCGCTTCAGTCTGGAACCGCGCGAACGCTACGGTCACAGGCTCGAATCCTGTCTCGGGCATGGATGTGTGTGATGTCCTTAGGTTAGTTAGGTTTAAGTAGTTCTCACTTCTAGGGGACTGATGACCTCCGATGTTAAGTCCCATAGTGCTCAGAGCCATTTGAACCATTTTTGAACTGAACACCTGAAATGAAAACTGGATTGATGACGTTGGGCACCCTTCACCACCACCTCCGGGTTTGTGTGAGGATTGGTGATAATCACCGACGAGAGCGCGGTCGGTCAGGTACCAATGCACTACTCAGACATTCAGTCCCACAGGTTTAGCGGGCTGGTGAGTCAGTCACGTTTGGATCTGTGTCATGTGCGATTATCGGACGACTCTCATTGTTGTCGAAGTTAATTTGCGGACCTCGTATTATCGGTAAACGATCGGCTAACCTATTTCCTAGTTACATAGTCAATATTTCATCTATGTGCTTTGGCAAGCAGTTAAACTTGTCTTATGTCACACAGAACTCTGATCATACACTTTAAAACCTCATGAATGCCGGCATCGAAAAATATTGAAGGCTTTAGTGACAACGTCTCCTCCATTTCGTGGACAACATGCATCCGAGGGTCCCTGTGCGTTATAACGCACGTGATGAAAAAATATGGTATTAAATGCTAACCACCTGCAGCTTCTGATTTGACAGATATGGGCAAAAATATGTACTTTCGAACGGACTGCTTTTGCTTGAGCTTTTCTTTTTTTTACGTCAGTTTAACGATTTTTTCCATGAGGTTTATTCTTCCAAACTGTGCTCCCTTGATTCTAACCACACACACACACACACACACACACACACACACACACACACACACACACACACACACACACACACACGCACGCATCCGCGTGCAGACGAGCTGTAACACTTTACTGAGCAGTTGACTCTGTTCCCTCTGCTGACGAGGGTCTACAATAAATGTCTTTCTCCCTTATTCTTCTTGGTGATTCCTCATTCCGAACTTCATCTGTCTGCTTAATTCTTAACTTTCTTTGATAGCAGATACCTCTTCTTTGAGTTTCCGATATTCGACGTTTCACTTTTAAGAGTACACAGGGTGTAACCGGTGTGAGTGCAGATATGGAGAACATCAGTTTGCATACAAATCAGTGAGTTGGTTGTTATTTCTTTGCGTCGAACAGTCTCCCCACAAACACATCACATGCTTTAAATGATGTTTTCTGTGCAGCCGTAACTGCACCACTACGTGGACTATGACTGTCTGTGTAGGATGGCCATTTTCAGACCACACGACCACATTTCAACACTTGACCTGCTGCCAAGAGTGAAATCAGCATTAAGGCCTTCCTGTTGACACATTTCGTTCGAGGTACTAACCAGCCTAAAAACATGTAACTTTTAGTAGCAACAATTATCAGTCTGCCAGTGACGTAGGCTGGTCGCTGTGGCCGAGTGGTTCTATGCGCTTCAGTCCGGAACCGCGCTACTGCTGCGGTCGCAGGTTCGAATCCTGCCTCGGGCATGGATGTGTTTGATGTCATTAGTTAGGTTTAGGTAGTTCTAAGTCTAGTGGACTGATGACCTCAGATGTTAAGTGACATAGTGCTTAGAGCCATTTGAACCATTTGAACCAAATCACGTGAATACTGTATAATGTTGTTGAGTGCACTATCATCACTCAACAACAGAAATACCTGCAATTACACACGTTACGCTCTGTATAATTCTGTCTTCGAAATGTAGACATCTAAGAAACTGTTCTCCTTTGCACACTACTGGCCAATAAAGTTGCTACACCAAGAAGAAATGCAGATGATCAACGGGAATTCATTGGACAAATATATTATACTAGAACTGACATGTGATTACATTTTCACGCAATTTGGGTACATAGATCCTGAGAAATCAGTACCCAGAACAACCACCTGTCGGCCGGAGTGGCCGAGCGGTTAAAGACGCTACAGTCTGGAACTGCACGACCGCTACGGTCGCAGGTTCGAATCCTGCATCGGGCATGGATGTGTGTGATGTCCTTAGGTTAGTTAGGTTTAAGTAGTTCTAAGTTCTAGGGGACTTATGACCACAGCAGTTGAGTCCCATAGTGCTCAGAGCCATTTGAACCATTTGAACAACCACCTCTGTCCGTAATAACGGCCTTGATACGCCTGGACATTGAGTCAAACAGAGCTTGGATGGCGTGTACAGGTACAGCTGCCCATGCAGCTTCAACACGATACCACAGTTCTTCACGAATAGTGACAGGCGTCTTGTGACGAGCCAGTGGCTCGGCCACCATTGACCAGACGTACAATTGGTTTGAGATCTGGAGAATGTGCTGGCCAGGGCAGCAGTCGAACATTTTCTGTATCCAGAAAGGCCCGTACAGGACCTGCAACATGCGGTCGTGCACTATCCTGCTGAATTGTAGGGTTTCGCAGTGATCGAATGAAGGGTAGAGCCACGGGTTGTAACACATCTGAAATGTAACGTCCACTGTTCAAAGTGCCATCAATGCGAACAAGAGGAGACCGACAGAGACGTGTAACCAATGGCACCCCGTACCATTACGCCGGGTGATACGCCAGTATGGCGATGACGAATACACGCTTCCAGTGCGCGTTCACTGCGATGTCGCCAGACACGGACGCGACCATCATGATGCTGTAAATAGAACCTGGATTCATCCGAAAAAAATACGTTTTGTCATCGTGCACCCAAGTTTGTCGTTGAGTACACCATCGCTGGCGCTACTGTCTGTGATGCAGCGTCAAGGGTAACCGCAGCCATGGTCTCTTAGCTGATAGTCCATGCTGCTGCAAACGTCGTCGACCTGTTCGTGCAGATATGGTTGTTGTCTTGCAAACGTCCCCATCTGTTGACTCAGGGATCGAGACGTGGCTGCACGATCCGTTACAGCGATCCTGATAAGATGCCTGTCGTCTCAACTGCTAATGATACGATGCCGTTGGGATCCAGCACGGCGTTCCGTATTACCCTCCTGAACCTACCGATTGCATATTCTGCTAACAGTCACTGAATGTCGACCAACGCGAGCAGCAAAGTCGCGATACGATAAATTGCCATCGGGATGGGCTACAATCCGACCTTTATCAAAGTCGGAAACGTGATGGTACGCATTTCTCCTCCTTACACGAGGCATCACAACAACGTTTCACCAGGCAACGCCGGTCATCTGCTGTTTGTGTATGAGAAATCGGTTGGTAACTTTCCTCGTGTCAGCACGTTGTAGGTGTCGCCACCGGCGCCAGCCTTGTGTGAATGCTCTGAAAAGCTTATCATTTGCATATCACAGCATCGTCTTCCTGTCGGTTAAATTACTCGTCTGTAGCACGTAATCCTCGTGGTGTAGCAATTTTAATGGCCAGTAGTGTATATCAGTGCGGATACTAGTGTGAAGTTGTATTTTATGGTCTTCCACTTCTATCACTCGCAGCTGGGTTTCGTAGACGTAGTGGATTCTTTGTCTGTGTCTGTACGTAAGTCCCACTCTTGTGAACGTCTTATTCGGCCTTACATTGTCGAAAATGTTCTATAGCTTACGAAACGCTACAGAGGTATCCTGACCTTTTATCAGTCTTCTATTACCAAGGGCAGCTAAACCCAAAATGATCTTCCATTTTTTCCGTTTTGGCAGGCCGGAGTTACCGAGCGGTTCTAGGCGCTACAGTCTGGAAGCGCGCGACCGCTGCGGTCGCAGGTTCGAATCCTGCCTCGAGCGTGGATGTGTGTGATGTCCTTAGGTTAGTTAGGTTTAAGTAATTCTAAGCTCTAGGGGACTGATGACCTCAGCAGTTAAGTCCCATAGTGCTCAGAGCCATTTGAACCATTTTTCCGTTCTTCTGCATATTTTTCTGGTAAGCAGTTTACAACCATGACTCGTCAGACGACTGACGATTTTCACATGTATCCGCACGTGCCGTTTCTGGCAGTATAGTAAACGGTCGCCGTCTCCTGTTACCAGGCAGCATAGCACGGAGCCAGCAGGTCGGCGAGTACGCTGCACAGTGGCGATATAGCGGTCCGCGGCGTGGCACGTGCCGAGTGCCGAGAGCTGGGTTGCTGAGGCGGGCGGGGCAGACAGCCGCGCAGCACGCCTTGCCCCGGAATGCGAAGGCGGCGGCTCCAGAGGTCGCGGGGTCGCGGACAGGTGCCGGCTACCGCTCACCTTGGAGCACATCCTGGAGCTGGCTGCCCGGCCGGCCGTGGGCGCGGCGGGGGCGGCGCGCGGCGCTCCACGGCAGGTGCGGCCGCTGGCGCCGCCTCGGCCGCCTCCCAAATGTTCCGAATGCCAGTACTCTCGCTGGCCTTCACCAGAGCAGAGCCAATTAGTTTGTGGCCGTATCGCCTGTTTCACGACAGTGACTGCCAACCTTTATAAGCGTAGTTTTCGATATCCGCAGACCTCACAGTTCTTTGACAACTTGGTCGATTCTCTGCCACTGTGACGGATGGTGTAGTGCAGTGGTTGCCAACAGGTGGTCCGCGGACCCCCAAGGGCCCGCGAGCTATGCCAGAGGGGTCCGCAAGATGCCATTAGAATAAAAAATATATTAAATATATTTCGTATGATAACAGATTTCTTGTTTTGGCCGCTTCCTGCATGAGCAGAGCTTTAGCGAACGCTGACTTCTGCGTCTAGCGTCTTCCTAGAGTATAAAGAGATCGGCAGTGAGCATGAGCTACTTCTTATTGATGCTGAAGTAAGATAGCTTTCTTGAGGTAGGATCTTGTCAAGATTTTGTGAACTTGAAAGGTGGCTTTCATTTGTGACATTCATTTCGCAGATTATTCTGCATGTTTGGAGTAAATAAACCCATATAATGGTTAATTGGTCTTATTAGGTGGATTAGAAAGAGAGATACGTGATGATTTGACACATGTCTGAAAAAATACGGGCTTTGATAATGATAATATTTAGTTGCATGCTGTAGGTGTAAGCAAAGTGGATTTGCCAGTAGAGGTGGGGAGGCGAAGGCCGGTGAGCGCTGGAAGAGCATTGTGCAGGGGCCGGGTGTCCCAGGGGATGCGGCCACTGACCAGCAAGCATCAAAAGGTACGCCGCCGGGTGCCAGGTGAGAGTGAGAGGGGAAATGTCGAGCAGACAGAGAGCGTCCAACATACGCCCTGGCGCCACCCGGTCGCGCGCTGTTTTAGCGGCAAATGGGCTGAGCTCTGGTTGGGCAGTTCATAAGAAAGTGCGGGAAACGCTGAGGGTCAACGCCCGCTGTTGGGACAGAGAAATTTTTGGATAGGTGGAGAAATTGTATCGCTCCGCGAGGGAGATGTGGGAGGCCTTTGCAGCGTCGGGATTGGCTGATTAGAGTTTGGCGGCAAGATTGTCGCAAGAGCATCGGGCAGAGAGCGACAGGTAGGAGAGCGTCTTGTGCCGTGAACGGGAAGTCGCAAAGTTCGGTAGCTCTGAGATAGGGACTTAGATTCTGAAGACTGTGCTGTCTATGATCTAGAGTCTGCAGCTACAGTAGGACATCAGTGTACACGGTAGGCATTGCATTGACTACTAGTATAATTGCAGTTGATTCCGCCTTATAGGCTGCCAGTCATCACTGAACGTAGTCAACCAGTGCACAGAGCTATCATACTGGTATTGCACGTTAGTACAAGACACACTGGGCTGCACATTAAAGGTTGTTGAGCCAGTCTTGAAAGCGTTGTATACCATTTAGAGGAAATATATGGCTTGTCGTATTAGCAGTTTCTGAGTAGTTAATTCTGCACAAGATATTTGAGAGACTTATCTTAATTCAGCCACTCCGCAGGTGCAGTCGTCGCCCCAGCAGTATCGACGGAGCCAGCACCTTGGCAGACGGTATTGTAAATTTGCAGCAGCATCAGTAAAGTTCAGAAATAGTTGTTGGATCGTGTTCTTGCCATCCACTGCGCATCCATGCAGTTTTGCTTACGATTCGTTATTGGTTATTTGTCTTTTTGCATGTTGTTTGGTTTGTTTCTTGGTGGTGATGTTCGATGTGCGTATTATTTCAGACACAAAAGAGATTATAGGAACGCAGTCAGATCGCATTTACCATTTGCTTATCCAGGGGCATAATTAAATCTAACTTCGCATCAACATAACATTAAGAGCTGAGAGCCAAGCTTACCAGTGTAGCATATCTAAGAACAGTGTACAATTTGTTTAATTTGTTTTCATTCATGATTTGTTCAATATGATCTAATTTCTATCGTGACATAATTTACAATAAATACAAGTTATTTACAATACCGCTTTTGATTCAGTAGTAGGTGGTAGTTAGCCGTCACTGTCACATTAATATATTTTATTCATGTTTAATATCGGCCACTACCCCCAAAAGAACCCCTCCAAACTTAGAGGCGAGGTTCGTGTTTTCATTCTTGACACAAAGTACGCGGTTTTTGTCACTAACTTATCTTGGCTTCGCTCAGTTGCGAACTTAGCTGATGTGTTTCAGCACTTGAATGAGTTAAACTTGAGTTTACAAGGAAAAAATGTAGACATGTTCAAAGTTGAGGATAAGATTATGCTATGGTCAAAAAGTGTCAGATCGGGGCGTCAAGGATAGAAAACAGGTCACTAACGTTTCTACTTTAAAACAATTCTTGGAATCATCAGAGGAGAGTTTGCCTGACCAGATCAAAATCAATGTAGCCGAGCATCTACGCAGCCTAGCCACCACTTTTAGAGAGTATTTCCCTGAACCTGACCCTGACGACAGATGGATTCGAAATCCCTACAGCTGCGAAGAAATAGACAAAATCCAACGACTCACAGAAGAAGAGCAAGATCAACTTGTGGATCAGTCCAGCTGTGGTACGATGATAAACATTTAGTGGGCATCAGCACACAAGGACTACAAGGAACTTGGAGATGCTGGCCGGAGTGGCCGTGCGGTTCTAGGCGCTACAGTCTGGAGCCGAGCGACCGCTACGGTCGCAGGTTCGAATCCTGCCTCGGGCATGGATGTGTGTGATGTCCTTAGGTTAGTTAGGTTTAATTAGTTCCAAGTTCTAGGCGACTGATGACCTCAGAAGTTAAGTCGCATAGTGCTCAGAGCCATTTGAACCATTTTTTGAAACTTGGAGATAAGGCAATGAAAAACATTCATTTGCAACCACATATCGGTGTGATCAAGCATTTTCTTCCATGTGTTTCATGAAAAATAAATATAGGAAGCAGCTCGACATGTGGTCGGATTTCAAAGTTTCAAGTTTGGAACCTAATATTTCAGAAATAATGGACTCAAAGGTCAGATTGAACTCATCTCATAACGAACTGAAAATTAAAACTAACTGTATACTGATGGACTACTTTGCTGTAACTGTATTTTTTCAAAAAATGGTTCAAATGGCTCTGAGCACTATGGGACTTAACTTCTGTGGTCATCAGTCCCCTAGAACTTAGAACTACTTAAACCTAACTAACGTAAGGACATCACACACATCCATGCCCGAAGCAGGATTCGAACCTGCGACCGTAGCAGTCACGCGGTTCCGGACTGAGCTCCTTAACCGCGAGACCAACGCGGCCGGCATGTATTTATTTTTTTCAAATAAATAATACCTTGTATGAAATTAGTGTTTTCTTATTTTTCATACATGTCTACTAAATGCAATCTCAAGAATCTCAAGTGTAGTACACTTGAAAGACCAATACACTCAGTTTTAATTTTTTCATGTCATTTTCAGTTCATACTCAATTTTTATTTTTTTAAGGAGTTTGTTATATTAAACACCCAGATTTGAAGGCAAAGATTTTAAGCAATAATCAAAAATTTAACAATAACAATGATGGCTAAAATGAAAAAGTTTTAAGCTCAATATTTTTTCGATAATGAATATGCCAATGTTTTTTTCTAAGTACCAAAAATAGAAAACGTATAGAAAGATTCTTAATTTGGATTTTTTAGGTACTTGATACTGTGATATGACAAGGTACCAATCATGTTCGATGATGGGGTCCTCGAGAAAATTTTGTGGGAACCCGTGGTGTAGTGGATACTGCACAACGTTTCGACGAGGAAGCTTCTCGTCAACTACAGTCGCAGCTGAAGATGACGAGCAGCTGTCTCGTTGGAATATTAAAACAGTGTCCACGACACAATCCGACGCAAAGCGCGGGAACTTTTCAAGCAGTAACTACGCCGGGAAAGCATCAAACAGCACAATTCGTTGACACCTTAAGTTGGTGTACTGAACTGCCGCATTCTCGAAGCACCTGAAATGCAAGGTCGTCGTCATGAGCTTCAAGGAATAGGTGTAGCGGTCTGCTCCGTCTCGAAATTGCTCACGCTAACTTTTCAAAAAGCGTCTGCCATTTCTATTCCCTGTGAGTTATACTGCAAGATCGTTTCGATAACCCTAACAACCCAGCACTTGTTTGACGTGGTATCTCTAGATTCATCTACATTTAGATACAATGCATGAAACAGATCTACTTTAAGTTGTTATTTTTCTTGTAGCCGAAGAGTATTGCTTTACATGAGTGAGAATTCTCATTGTAGCAGACTCAATTCGTCTTAGATGCTCGGACGTAATAACATAGCTCTCACTTCATACAGCAGTAACCACACAGCAACAACATTTTACAGCTAATTACAGTTTACTCGTTGACATTATATTTCACTGTTCACCGTATCTGACCACAGATATACTGAAGTTACGAAGGTCTGTTTTTATATTCTCCTATAACCAATCTTTAATATGATTTAAACTTCGTTTGTGCACCAAATAACCTCTCGATTATGTCCCATAAATGTTCGATGGGATTCATGTTGGGCGATGTGGGTGGCCAAATCAAGGCCACCGTTGTTGGGGAACATGAAATCCGTGAATGGCTGCAAATGCTCTCAAAGTAGCCGAACACTGCCATTTCCAGTCAATGATCGGTTCAGATGGACCAGAGAACCCACTCCACTCCATGAAAACAAAACCAACACCATTATGGAGGCACCACCAGGTTCAAGTGCCTTGTTGGCAACTTGGGTCCATGGCTTCATGGGACTGTGCCACTCTACCACCAGCTCTTACCAACTGAAATCGTGACTCATCTGACCAGGCTATGGTTTTCCAATCGTCTAGGGTCCGACCGATATGGTCACAAGTCCAGGAGAGGCGCTGTAAGCGATGTGCAGTTAGCAGAGGCATTGGCGACGGTCGACAGCTGCCACTGCCCAGTAACGCCACATTTCGCTGCACTACCCTATCGGAAACATTCGTCGTACGTCCTGCATTGATCTCTGCGGTTATTTCACGCAATGTTGCTTGTCTGCCAGCACTGACAGCTCTACGGAAACGTCGCTGCAGCCGGTCGCTAAGTGAAGGCTGTCGGCCACTGCATTGTCCGTGGTGAGATGTAACGCCTAAAATGTGGTATTCTCGGTTCAATCTTGACACAGTGGATCTCGAAATATTGAATTCGCTAACAATTTCCAAAATCGACTGTCCCATGCATCCAACTATGATTCTGCGTTGAAGTGTGTTAATTCCCTACGTGCTGCCATATCACGTCGAAAACCTTTTCACATGAATCACCTGAGTGCAAAAGACTGCTCCACCAATTCACTGTCCTTTTATTCCTTACTTACGCGCTACTAATGCCAAATGACTGCTCCACCATTACGCTGCCCTTTTATTCCTTACGTACGCGGTACTAATGCCATTTGTATATGTGCATATCGCTATCCCATTACTTTAGTCGTCATAGTGTAAATAATTTTCATTGGTATGATTAAATTAGGGAAGCAATAATATGGTCGGTACACTGATGAAAGTCTCAAGGTCATTTCTCGCAAGTGTTAGCTGCCAGTCTGAGACGAATATGATATTAGCTGGAGAAATATGATGGGAGTGCTGAGGTACTGACAAGAAGTAATCAGTTTGTTGGTGGTGTGATCGTTGCACGATTTCCATGCTGCGCCCTGGAGGTTAACAGTCTCTGGGAGCAGTGCCAGCCGCCTACTGCAGTGTCATGCGTATAGGACGAAGAACGATGTCAGGCAGCTTTTTTCTATGATTGTCAATGTCGGTCATAGCTTACATGCACAATTAAAATCTTGCGCGCCTCCTACCAAACAATGAACAGGACTAACAGTGAGCCATCACATCTAAATGCATCTCATAGAATCTAGTAACAGTGTACGATATTGTAGTGCATGCATGTCGGAAGAAACAGGTACCGTGACGAATACATCTGTTATGAAATACATGATATTTATTCACAGTTGCGAATATGGACAACCTCCAGCTGTCTAGTGGATTGACGGCATTGAAAATTTGTGCCCGACTGGGACTCGACCAGGATTTCTCGCTTGTCGCAAACAGTTGCGTCCATGGATGACGACGTAGGGAAGTTTGGGTCCGGGAGTGAAGCGTTTTTGGATAGCCGAAGTGGTTAAAGTTACTGCTCGCGACAAGTGGGAAACCCGGGTTTGAGATCCAGTCGGGCACAAATTTTCAATGTCGCCATTCCATTATTCAGCTGAAGGTTGTCTGTATTCGCAACTGCGATTACGTTTCATGTATTTCAGAACAGCTGTAGTCGACACAGTGCATGTTTCTTCAGACACGCATGCACTAAAACATCATATTTTCCGCCGATACCACACAAGCGACATTCAAGTAAAATGTCTGCCCCATATGGGAATGTAGGTAATTAATGTATACGTGAAGGTTGTAGACACATGAACTACGACATATGTCTGAGTGTAGCCGATATAACTGAAGTGATTAAAGCGAGAGGTCTGGCCGTGAGTCGTGCTCGGATAACCTCAAACGATATAGCATCAAATTGTCCCAAGGTTGCAGAACTTTGCCTCAGCTTACTACAGTTTTCTGTGGGTGTGTCCTTGCATGGGCCAATCTCCGTTCTTCGCCTCGCTAATCAGTATTTCATAATGTCCTCGTTTTCCATGCCAAAGCGAACTTCCTCCTTGAAGGCCTTCCAGCCCTTTCTTTAGTTCCGTCCGTTCAGTTTCTGCAATATCTGAAAACGCCACGTTACGTTCATGTGCCCATATGTCAGATTTCTTCGACACGAGCTTTTATTGCGCAAATTTCTACGTCCCTGCGGCAAATCGAATCACGCCCAGGGTGAACAACCGTCCCATCTGGTCAGGCAATGAGAATTGGAGGCCATTCTGTGGCGACATTCCCTGTCTTCACTCTTGCCACAAGGCAGTTCAACCAGTTGTCATTTCTCTTTTACGCACTTAATTTCTAATGCTTTACATTTACTTTTTCGAATTATCACTGCACATCTAGCAGTGTAACAGAGCAATAAATGTTAGGGCTGGGGTGAGGAGGTAGGCGTAATAAAACAGTTCTAACCATAACTCTATTGTAGCTAACAATCCAGTAAAATCCACTGATACTCTTAAAACCAAACTTTTAAAAACAACGCGAAATAACTGATTTAAAACAACATGTCAAAAAACTTTACAATGAAATTTTTGGCCAAGAAAAACTTCAAAACCAGAAGTGAATGTAACACATGCACTCATCCTATCACAATTACTGCTGTTTCTCATTCATCTGTCTTTGCTCAATGCAAACATTTACAAAAGTCAAACACAACTAGCCGGCCGCTGTGGCTGAGCGGTTCTAGGCGCTTCAGTCTGGAACAGCGCTACCGCTACGGTCGCAGGTTCGAATCCTGCCTCGGGTATGGATGTAGTGATGTCCTTAGGTTAGTTAGGTTTAAATAGTTCTAAATTCTAGGGGACTGATGACCTCAGAAGTTAAGTCCCATAGTGCTCAGAGGCATTTGAACCAAACACTACTATCAGAATTTGTCTCTGTAAGGGACGCGAAAATAACGATCTGAATACAGAACATATGAGTAACACGACAAGTTTTCGGACTCCCTCTCCCGGAGAGTTCTCTTAGTTAAATATACACCCAAGCTGAGCCACCTAGAACACGCTCGTTATTCAGACCCCGGGGTGATGACCGTTCCAATCACCACAGCTCACTATAACTCAAATCGGTAGTATCCACGGTGTCACCGATACTGACCAAAGGCATCTTCTGTCCGGAACACGCCGTGTAGCAGGTTGATGCAATCCGGGACTCCGCTCTTCCGTCTCTCTCCCTGGTTGCAACTGTTCTCCTCGTAGCTGGCTCCGGCAGCCCCTCATGGCAGTCGGCAGGGGGCGACACCTGAGTGGCGCTGGTCGCGCCTTACTGTAGTACCGGCGAAGGAAGGCTGCGCGCGGCAGTCAAAGGCGTCGGAAATGCGGCGATGATATTATCGTCACAGCAGTAACCTAGCCTTTATACTGGTTCCATCCCTTCCTTCGATGATATTCTTTCTTCTTTGTCCTGGTCTTATTCCGTGTCTTCATGGTGTCCGCACGCTATTCTGGATGCAACAAAGCCACGCCGGATGCACTTCCTGTCACCGCCTGTTCCCTTCCACGGAATTTGTGGATCACATCTGCCTGCGTTAACTCATATGAAAGTGTGGGAAGGTTTCCGAAATTTTTACGAATCGTGTAATTGGGAGCAGACGCGGGTATCACACCAGTATTCACCTATTCGAATGTGGGAATTCACCTAAAAACCACATCCAAGCTAGCTGGCAAACTGCCCCCGTTGTTAATCCGCCGGGCAGATTCGACCCGGGACCGGCGCGGTTCCCCGAACCCTGGAAGCGGCGTGTTGGAGCGCATTGCTACCCGGGCGGGTCAGTTTTAATTACTTGATCATCAGCAAATAATAAATTTGTAGCATTTACATTGGTAATGGTTTCAATAGCGGTTGTTGTTTTCAGTTAGATTTTATAAACTCGTCAATTATGCGTTAAAAATTTGACTAGAATCTTCCACTCTGCAGTGGGGTGAGCACTATTTCGTGGCTTAGCTGGAAGGTTAAAACTGCGTGCCCTCCTGCCCGTTCCGCCGACTCAAATCCAATAAAGCACGCTTGGGATGCGTTCGGAAGAAATACTGCAGCCCGTCCACATGCACGAACGACCAGCCAGCTGGTTTCAACCTTGCTTCTGGAGGAAAGGTGTAATCTCTCTCGCAGCGGTCTCTACGCGTTATTTTCAGAAATTTTATAAATTATATAATTCAGTACATATCTCGAAATATCTCTTCTTATCTTACCGATTATCAGTGCAAAGTAGTTTCAAGCCCAATTATTCCTTGGAGCGTCCATTTACTCCATGGAATAGCTTCTCTGCTATCTATGTTTTCTCTTATGAAAAGAATGAAGGGGGCTTGCCGATTAGTCGTGAAAGAAGGAGGATGTATATGTATGTATTGTTGAGCCAGTCGCTATCTTGATGAGATTCTGTATGAGAAGGAATTTAATACACGAACTAAACTAAAGTAAGTGTATTCGCGTATTATTTAACTGATTATTATTGACAGTGTCTGCTTACTGCGCTGTGTTGCACGGGATCAGTGGGGAACGTCTGATTTAAACTGGACGAACCTGCGGTTTTGTATGCTCAAGATATCCAGTTACTTCAAATAAATAGGCTAACACGGTCTTACCAGCAGATCTCCGGTCTTCCCCAAGTGATCACCGAAAGTTAATAATTATTACAAATGTTTCCAGGAGATCAACTGACAATTTTCGTCGCACCGAGACTTCGAAATTGCTTCACTGCCTTATGGAATTTAAGTTAAGCTCAATTTAATCGGGATAGAACAGTACTGAACTGTGTGACTGTGATAAGCCTGCTTTGTGAGTGAAAATTCCCTTAACATACGCATGTTTTTACTATCCTGATCAGTGAAGCTAAATCAGGCCGGTGTGAGAGAGGTTTTTAAATTTTAGATTCCACAAAAAAAAAAAAAAAATTAAAAAGGGCTAGGTCCGATACATCAATATATCGGAAATAACTTTTCCTCCGATACATCGATATCAAAATTGCAGTATCGTATGTCGATATTTTCGTTTTATATTATATTTTTTCACAATTTTCGGTATATATTTGAAGCTGTTCTTTTGAAATAGTAATAGAACATAATTTTACTTTACTGTGTGAAGGAGTCTTACTACTTTTTCAGCTGAGCTTCCATCAAGTCCAATCTTTTTCTTTGACTGTGTGAAGCAAGTAGATGTGGCGCAAAGAAGAGCGATTGCACTGGGGGTGGGGTTTGGCGGTGTAAATGGAGTAACGAGAAGGGGAAATGCTTGCGTAGTCGACGCTAGGCGCTACCAACAGAAACTGCAACGTTTAGCTTCATCGCGCAATTCTTACACTACAACAGCTGGGTCGCTGGCGTTGGCAGAAGTGTAAAAAAAAGAAAAAACAGGGAAGTCGACATGAAGCGTTGCGGACAAATCTGGTATGTGATGCAAATGAACCACAGACCCGTCGGACAACTTTTATTATGCCACTTAATGCGGTTACCATTATTAACAAAATGGTTATATTGTAAGGTGGCATCATTTTGAGCGACACTACAACTACCACTCCGGAAGTATAAACATCGAGACAGGAAATCATTAACGATACTGACATCGGCTAGGGATCTTAATTTGTAGCAGAATATCTGCATGTTGGGCGATAGTGAAGCGGACGGAGACGGGAGGCTGGCAGGAGAACGGGAAAGACACAAGCGTGGCAGGCAGGCCTGAGAGCTGAAGACAACAGCGCCCGTAAGTTACTCTGGAAACCCCAGGCGGGTGGACCGCGGCTTAGCGGGAGCCACGTGGCCGAAAAAAATGGTTCAAATGGCTCTGAGCACTATGGAACTTAACACCCATGGTCATCAGTCCCCTAGAACTTAGAACTACTTAAACCTAACTAACCTAAGGACATCACACAACAGCCAGTCATCACGAGGCAGAGAAAATCCCTGACCCCGCCGGGAATGGAACCCGGAAACCCCACGTGGCCGAGGTCAAGGAGAAGACACAGGGGCTCGCTCACAAAACGCATGGCGGCGTGTAGGTGGATTTCCCAACGGCCGGAGCGGAAGCTTCTGGAACAGTCTAGAAGCTTCGGTCGGTTGCAAAAATGAGATTGGTCGGCGCTCGGAAACGAACGCCTTCCAGCAACATGATTGGCCACATACATTAAAAGGGGGAAGAAAAAAAACAGGAGCTACGAAAAAGCGTAGCGACTGAGAGACACTTGTTCCTGGAGCGTCGAGGAGAGAGGCTAGTCCTGGCGAGGTGTGCGACCTCGTTACTGGGACAGAGTACTTGTAGCGAGAGCCTGAGGATCGTCTGGTGTTCCACGGCAGCCGTGGAGGTGCCCACGGAAGCTTTTGGTGAAGTATAATTTATGTTATCTCGCTGAGCCGAGAACCTTTGCAGCGATAAGCGTCAGATCACTGTAGTGGTCGTGTGAGGGAAGTAAAGTAAATTGCTGATCACGTGTCTTTTTCGTTCTATGCTGAGGCTTCACGTTGCTAGCCGCGAGTGTAGTTCTAAATATAATTGCAATTGCCATAGCTGATGTCAGTATTCCGCGCTTGAATTAACGAACGCGATTATATATCACAGGACAGTGCCAGACAGACCGATTACCAAATGTGAATAGGCAGAACTATAATGTTGCTCATACTGTGTAATCTTGAATAGAGTGAATTGCAGAAGAGTAAAGAATTTAACACTACTGAGTGTATCATTTCATAGCTAGTACTTTCCTTTGTCATTTTATTGTGTCCTTATTTGTGTATTTCATGTTTGCAACCACCTAGTGGAGGCAGTGTTTGTAGGTCAGCACATCTGAACATTCTAGCGTATACTGAGGATATGGTTAGAAACTAATATGATTTGCATACGACTAGTTAACGTCACATATAGAGTAAAGGATAAGCTTACCCTTCTGGAGAGCGTATAAGGGTCAGGGCGACAAATTAGCGTTACAAAATCCGTTGTGCAAAATTTTTCACATATACGTTCGGCTCTCAGGCTTAACCACCAGCAGAAAAGAACAAAACAGAAGCGGTAACTTACAATCTTTAAGCGTGAACGTGCATCGTTTTCCTTTCAATTCTTGCTCTGAGGGGGATAGGCTGGCTGCTAGCTTGGCGACGTACAGAATATCTAATAACAAATCAATACTGAAATATATAGCTCTAAAACCGGCAGTACTTTTAAAAATTTCGGCAGTCCTAAATGGGCGCCCTATCACAAGAATTTTTTACCAAACTTGTGGCCGGCATTGGAGCACGTTCGTTGTGATCAGACAACTTATTGAGAACCGTTTCCGTCTTTTGTAATGTGCATGGGACCATCATGAATCCCGGTGATTTCTGTGTAATTACTGTCTTTGACTAAAAGTGTTAATCGTGATCATATTGTAAACTGTCTACAAAGGAATTGTCTGTATTTCAAAGAACTAAGCACATATATTGATTTCAAAGACCTTTTTCCTCATGTAACGTGTACTTTAGGTATCTTGTTCAGTTACTGGTCCAAATTGGCTGCTGGTTGGCCCTGTGTTGCCCATGTGAACAGAACAGTGTTGTGAAATAAAATTTTAATCTACATGAAATGCAAAATTTTGAAACAAAGATAATGAATCTTATTAAATGGAAAAGGAAACTTATTGCGTGCTCATTAAAAACTGTATAATTAACGCCAGCTTATCTCACGAGAGGTAAGATAGACACTGCCTACAGGAAAATTAAAGAGACCTTTGGAGAAAAGAGAACCACTTCCATGAATATGAAGAGCTCAGAAGGAAACCCAGTTCTAAGCAAAGAAGGGAAAGCAGAAAGGTGGCAGGAGTATATAGAGGGTCTATACAGGGGCGATGTACTTGGGGACAATATTATGGAAATGATGGAAATGGAAGAGGATGTAGATGAAGAGGAAATAGAAGATATGATACTGCGTAAAGAGTTTGACAGAGCACTGAAAGACGTAAGTCGACACAAGGCCCTGGGAGTAGACAACGTTCCATTAGAGCTACTGACAGCCTTGGGAGAGCCGGTCCTGACAAAACTCTACCATCTGGTAAGCAAGATGTATGAGACAGGCGAAATTCCCTCAGACTTCAAGAAGACTATAATAATTCCAATCCCAAAGAAGGCAGGTGTTGACAGATGTGAAAATTACCGAACTATCAGTTTAATAAGTCACAGCTGCAAAATACTAACGCGAATTCTTTACAGACGAATGGAAAAAATGGTAGAAGCCGACCTCGGGGAAGATCAGCTTGGATTCCGTAGAAATGTTGGAACACGTGAGGCAATACTGACCCTACGACTTATCTTGGAAGGTAGGAAGGAAATTCAAACCGACGTTTATTGCATTTCTAGACTTAGAGATAGCTTTTCACAATGATGACTGGAATACTCTCTTGCAAAATTTGAAGGTGGCCAGGGTAAAATACAGGCAACGAAAGGCTATTTATAACTTCTACAGAAACCAGAGTATTGATTTAAGTGTTAGGAAGTCCTTTCTGAAAGTATTTGTATGGAGTGTAGCCATGTATGGAAGTGAAACGTGGGCGATAAATAGTTTAGACAAGAAGAGAATAGAAGCTTTCGAAATGTAGTGCTACAGAAGAGTGCTGAAGATTAGATGGATAGATCACGTAACTAATGAGGAGGTATTGAATAGAATTGGGGAGAAGAGGAGTTTGTGGCACAACTTGACTAGAAGAAGGGATCGGTTGGTAGGACATGTTCTGAGGCATCAAGGGATCACCAATTTAGTACTGGAGGGCAGCGTGGAGGGTAAAAATGGTAGAGGGAGACCAAGAGACGAATACACTAAGCAGATTCAGAAGGATGTAGGCTGCAGTAGGTACTGGGAGATGAAGGAGCTTGCACAGGAAAGAGTAGCATGGAGAGCTGCATCAAACCAGTCTCAGGACTTAAGACCACAGCAACAACAACAACAATTAAAACTCAGAGCAAGAGTACATTTTGAACGTTGTGTGATATGAAGTAGAATGCTCGACTTGGAATATCCACCCAAATAAATTACTGCTCTCTGCGGAAGATAGTAACTGTCTGAAATTACTATCACTGTCCACGGAATTAATTTTCTTGTTAGCATGACACCTGACAAATCCGACTACGCACGGTTTGCGCACGAATGCAAGGTGAGATTTGCCTTGAAATAAAAATGAATTACGCCTTGTTTAGCAAGGTGGTTTTGTGTCTGCGGAAGTAAAGTTCTTGAATGCAAATACAAATCAGCAGACAGCCTAGGAAAAAAAAAAAAAGAACTACTCACTACTAATTTCTCGTTCTTTACTTGTCTGTGACTTCATGTAGTGTCAGGTGCAATACACACACGATAAAATATTCAAAACTTTACAATGAATCATGGAGGTGAGTTTTACTTTAAAGGAAAACGTCCTTGAAAAAATGAAAATGATAGCGCAACACAAGAAAAACCTAACAATTACAAAATTGTCTCATTACAAAACTTACAAACATTTCAATCAATTGTGTTATTTGTGGCACAAAGAAAAACAAAAAGATGAAATTGTCCT
Organism: Schistocerca piceifrons; assembly: GCF_021461385.2. Taxonomy (NCBI): domain Eukaryota; kingdom Metazoa; phylum Arthropoda; class Insecta; order Orthoptera; family Acrididae; genus Schistocerca; species Schistocerca piceifrons. The sequence continues at coordinate 458,167,919 of NC_060142.1, forward strand.
AATCGTGAAATTTATTAGTTATCTGAGAGACAAAAATTTCCTTCGATTAATAATTCTGACAAACAAACATTTCGTTCTTGAGCATGTTTCGCTACCTTTAAATTTCCTCCAAAATCTGCTCCATAAATATAAGGTACGAGAAAGTATTATAAATGACTTTGCATCTCCGGAATAATGTATTTCAAACAGTTTTTCTCAGATTCACAAATAACAGATCTGATTCTCTGATAAACTCAACTGCCCGCTGCTAAACCTCAAATGAGAATGCCCAAGCACTGCGCATCTGACTGACTAGCAAGTCAACCGCAGATAAAACTAAACACAGAGTCAAGGATCTTAATCACTACTCGTACAGTGCGATCAGTCATTTTTCTCCCAGTATAGTGAAGGCGAATCATGTACAATAGCAGAAAACATATGAGAAGCTTAAAATCTCATAGGGTATTTCTTTCAGTTACTTTCTGTACTGTACTATACTGTACTGTGGCAAATCTTTGCGTCCAAGCGTCATCGAGCTGTGTTAATTGGTAGTAACACATCATTAGAGAGTTACTTTCGTAGTTAAGTTTAGCACACCAGTGTAATTGCGTGATGGGAGGAGGGGGGAAGGGGAAGGAGGAGTACTTCTTACGAGGGGCGAGCTTTGTTAGAAGTCTTTAAGCGGCCGCGGCGCGGCGTCGTGATCTGCACGTTTTCCGTGGCGTATCGTCTCGCCGCAAGGAGGCGAACGGCCTCGTAAATGAAAACCCGAGCAGGAATCGCCGCCGCTTAGCCGTTGGTTTACGGCCGCAGCCTGCTGTTATAAACGCGGCGATCTGTTACTTGCACTGCGGGACGAGCGTTGAAAATTCGCAGAGCTGCAAACGCGCTGTCTACAGGGAGAGGCAAAAGGTTGGGAGAGGGGGGGGGGGGGAGGGGGCGTCGATGGCCGTAGTGATAAGGCACTCGTTGCGGGCTGCCGGCGGCGGCTGCCGGCCCCGTATTTATATTACTTACTGTATATTTAGAGGCCGTTAACTGCTCACATGGAATATGTAATCGAGCGATCCTGCTTTACATAAAGTATCGCAGGCCAAGGGCGAGCGGCCGCCTGCAGGTAGTAGTAGCCTCGCACGCGCTGGCGGGGGGCGCCTCTGCAGAGCGGCGTCGCTTTCTTGCCGACCGGCGCCGCTTCTGCAGTCGCGGCACAGAGGTGTACAGATCCTCCTTCCAGCCTGTCTGCCCCTATCTCTGCCGCAACCACTACAGCAGCCAGCCTGCCGCAACGGAGACATTGAAGCACATTGGGTAACAGTCTACGGCACAGAGCATAAAACCACCGAATATCGGGTGAAAATTAGTGAAATGAAACCAAACACACAAGAAGGAAATGAAATTGACAATTTATTGATTTTTTTCGTACGTTTGCATGTAAGATAGGATGTGGCTTCATTTGAAGCCACTGGGGCAAATCTCAGCGACATACTGTGGTGTTTCAAAAGTCTTATCAGGAAACATCGCGTCTCTTTACCGCTTGAGCGACGCCAGGTAAGAAATGTTAATACATATATTTATTTATTTGTATTATGTTAAGTGGAGACTTGTTATTTAAAAAGATTTTGTTTCTTTTCTTTCATGTCGAGCGTGGCAGCAAGATGATCCAGTGGGGACTCCAGACGCGGCGGACGACGAGAGCTAACAACTGTTGCATCGTAGTCTACGGCCGGCGGCTGGAAGGACCGTTGAAACATCAAGCTGACCAATATTAAAATATGTTTTATGTTTTTTTGTAAGTGAAAAGGAGTTCAATGTTGAATGTGGAATGATAAAGTTTGTAATTGGATGTCAATTGGTTATCAACTGTTAAATAAACTTCGAGTTGGAAGTTAAAACAGTCAGTGGACTCTATTGCTACGACATACGTCGTAAATATTACTTATGTGTGAAATTTGCAAATTTTATTAAAATTCAGACTTCTTGAAGAGATTCTGGCAGAATTTTATCAGGAGTGTGGACGATCTTCAATAATTAACTAGTTCAAAGTTTTATTAATGAGAAGTCGACACGTATTGACATTTTGAAAATAATCGATACTGTGATGTGTATTAAAATTCTGTTTTAAAACTTTATCGGCGATTGTGGTCAAGAAGATCGGTTTTAAAGTGGAATATTTCGCTAATCGAGAACAAGATTATCAAAATATCCACGGGTATGCTGCCGGTCTATAGTGTCCAACGGGCACAATATTTCGGCGATCATATATGTCGCCATTATCAGGTGAACTGACGGACTGAGCTCCTGTGAACGTGCCGGCACGGAGATCCGTACGCTATGGCTGCTCAGAGGGAACTGGGTTCGGTCGCGACGGCGGCAGATTTAAATACCCTCCGCCCGCGGCGCGCTCCCTCCGCCGTCCGCGCCCCGCGCCACGGTCGCGTGGTGGAACAGATTGCGACGACCTCTGAGATGACGTCGGTGTGATGGCTCTGTCCGCCGTGGTCGTCACAACTATACGTTTGCTCGATTTACTCTTGATTAACCCGATCGCTGGTTCCCAAGCCTTGCTAAGATTATAGCCACAGTCACGGTTTATGAGGTCGTCATTGGTGCGAATTTCGATGGCCTCTACCACAGGAATTGGAACATCTGACAACTGTATTTCGAAAAAATGTGTACTCAGAGTGGCAGATTCAACGTGCTCTCCGCCTAACCACTGCAGCACAGCCTGTTGAGATGGATGAAGTCACGAGGGAGGAGGTAGGCACTGCATTTATTCCATGCACAGGCGCACTCTCGGGGAAAATCGCCCGCATTCTGAAGAAACTCCGGGTCGGAACTGTGTTTTGTCCTCCAAATAAAACTCGTGCACTGGTGGGGAGCGCCAAAGATGACCTCGGTTTGAGGAAGGCCGGCGTGTACCAGATTCCGTGTCAATGTGGCAAGTCGTATATTGGTCAGACGATGCGTACCGTCGAGGATCGATGCCGTGAACACCAGAGGCACACTCGACTGATGTATCCGAGCAAGTCGGCGGTCGCTGAACATTGTTTGTCGGAAAATCACGCCATGGAGTATGACCGCACGAGGATTCTGGTACAGACGTTGAGATACTGGGACACCGTTGTTAGAGAGGCCATCGAAATTCGCACCAATGACGACCTCATAAACCGTGACTGTGCCTATTATCTTAGCAAGGCTTGGGAACCAGCGATCGGGTTAATCAAGAGTAAATCGAACAAACGTATAGTTGTGACGATCACGGCGGACAGAGCCATCACATCGACGTCATCTCAGACGTCGTCGCAATCTGTTCCACCGCGCGACCATGGCGCGGGGCGCGGACGGCGGAGGGAGCGCGTCGTGGGCGGAGGGTATTTAAATCGGCCGCCGTCGCGACCGAACCCAGTTCCCTCTGAGCAGTCATAGTGTACGGATCTCCGTGCCGGCACGTTCACAGGAGCTCAGTCCGTCAGTTCACCTGATGATGGCGACATGTATGATCGCCGAAATATTATGCCCGTTGGACACTATAGACCGGCAGCATACCCGTGGATATTTTGATTATCAAATACGCCGGGAGAAACTTAAGAATCACGAGAACAAGATTGATTCCTTAGTGACATTAATTAATTATTTAAGGAAAAATTAGGAGAATTTCAATTTATTCTGGCAAAGATATGAAGGAGCGTCAGACCGCACAACGAAAATATAGGAAATCTGTGACTTTGTTGAACGGTCAAAAACTTTTTTTACGATAAAACTTCTCTATAACAGGGACTGGTGAATTCTGCTGCGTCTATCCTTATCTTCTAGGTTGAATCTGCTACAGCTTAATGTTGTTCTTTATGGATTTTTCAAGTAACTGGGAAAAGAACTTCTAATTTGATCTGCGGCGGACCGTCGATATTGGGTACACGGTTAGGCTGTTGTGAAGCCTTTTGGTTTGCAGATTGCCTTTCTTTCCCCTGCTGGAGACATCGTTGCTGAGTTGCTGCGACAGGTACGGCGGTTCAGCGCAATACACAATACATGAAAAGACCCACGACTACCCTGAATAGTCTCAAAATAACTGATTATTTTAAGTAATGAAACAATTCGTGTCAGACGGCAAGCATACATTTACATCACATGTTTTACAACTCCATCTAGCTCTGTATGAGGTCTTTTTTGTACCACAGTACGCACAACGTTTTGGAGGCCCATGCTGTGGCTTAAAAATAATTAGGAGCGGTGGCGTCTCGATGTCACTCTCTTCATCAATAACTTCCAGAACAGGATCAGGATTGCCATCAAGATCACTCTCATCGCTTCCCAATTACACTTTCCGGATGTAATTTCGCCCAAGATTTCTATTATTTCTGTCTCAGACAGCGTTGTCCTAGAGACACTGTCTGTGGAGGAAAAAACATAAGCTAGGTTTGGACTCACGTTGTCAGCCATAGCAGCTCCATATGAAGCCATCATATTATTGCTCATTTAGTATTAACTGTGTATGTTGTTTCATGTATTACCATAGTAAACATTATATCTACAACATTTTCAAACATAAATATCTAGGAACATATAATTACAAGTAATGCTCGCTTGAGTAAACTAAATAGCAGCCCACCTTCTCATGACGAAACAGACTCTGGTTCTATTTAACCAAACTTAAAGGAGTTTGAGGAGATATTAAGAATTGGAGAATATATACTAGTCACGAAAGACAGCCCAAGTCTGGCAGTGGACGCAGCTTCACGTAAATCTGTAGGTGTCTCACAGGGCAAATTCTGAATAAAGTTACTAAGCACTCACTCGGGAACCTCGAGTACGTTACGACATGTCTAAATTTGACCAGCAGTTTCCTCACTCCACAAGTGTTTCCAAAGAGAACAAAAACTGTGGCAAAAAAAGTGTGCGGAAATGTGTGCTAAGGACTTGAGGCCTGAGGTCATTTAGCAGTATATAGGCTTTCTAATTTTAGGACAAACACTGACTGAAATAGAAAAAAATGACTTAGTGGATATTTAAACTCATGTTCTGGTAGTACGCAACGCGAATAAAAGTTAGATATCTTTCAGATATGTACCTTTTCAGATTAAAATGATACGAAAAACAAAATTCATGTTTATTAAAATGCATCTGCGGGATTTAGAACGAGCAATTTTATACACATCCTGGAAAAAGTAATTCAGATTGGTATAACAGGGGTCATATTGATTGGAACACACTAAGGTTACAGAAAAAAGTCTTTCAAAACCTTACATTAATTGGCGTTGGAGCGTAACAGACATCATCACTTTCTTGGTTGAAAAGGATCTGGACTTCGAGAGATGGTTCTCATTAATACAAAAACTATCTATTAGACGTGACCTGTTGATGCTTTGGACTAAGAACAGCCAGTGATAGTCGAAAGGGGTTGCAGTTCCAGACAAAACTGTTCATACCAAAATAAATACACTACTGGCCATTAAAATTGCTACACCAAGAAGATATGCAGATGATAAACGGGTATTCATTGGACAAATATATTATACTAGAATTGACATGTGATTACATTTTCACGCAATTTGGATGCATAGATCCTGAGAAATCAGTACCCGGAACCACACCCTCTGGTCGTAATAACGGCCTTCATACGCTGGGGCATTGAGTCAAACAGAGATTGGATGGCGTGTACAGGTACAGCTGCCCATGCAACTTCAACACGATACCACAGTTCATCAAGAGTGGTGACTGGCGTATTGTGACAAGCCAGTTACTCGGCCGCCACTGACTAGACGTTTTCAATTGGTGAGAGATCTGGAGAATGTGCTGGCCAGGGCAGCAGTCGAACATTTTCTATATCCAGAAAGGCCCGTACAGGACCTGAAACATACGGTCGTGCATTATCCTGCTGAAATGTAGGGTTTCGCAGGGATCGAATGAAGGGCAGTTCAAAAAATGTTCAAATGTGTGTGAAATCTTATGGGACTTAACTGCTAAGGTCATCAGTCCCTAAGCTTACACACTACTTAACCTAAATTAGCCTAAGGACAAACACACACACCCATGCCCGAGGGAGGACACGAACCTCCGCCGGGACCAGCCTTACAGTCCATGACTGCAACGCCCCAGACCGTTCGGCTAATAAAGTGCGGCAATGAAGGGTAGAGCCACGGATCGTAACACATCTGAAATGTTAGGTCCACTGTTCGAAGTGCCGTCAATGCGAACAAGAGGTGATCGAGACGTGTAACCAATGGCATCCCATACCATCACGTCCGGTGATACGCCAGTATGGCGATGACGAATACACGCTTCCAATGTGCGTTCACCGCGATGTCGCCAAACACGGACGCGACCATCATGATGCTGTAAACAGAACCTGTATTCATCCGAAAAAATGACGTTTTGCCATTCGAGCACCCAGGTTCGTCGTTGGGTACACCATCGCAGGCGCTCCTGTCTGTGATGCAGCGTCAAGGGTAACCGCAGCCATCGTCTTCGAGCTGTTAGTCCATGCTGCTGCAAACGTCGTCGAACTGTTCGTGCAGATGGTTGTTGTGTTGCAAACATCCCCATCTGTTGAGTCAGGAATCGAGATGTGGCTGCACGATCCGTTACAGCCATCCCGATACGATGCCTGTCATCTCGACTACTAGTGATACGAGGTCGTTGGGATCCAGCTCGGCGTTCCGTATTACCCTCCTGCACCCACCGATTCCATATTCTGCTAACAGTCGTTGGATCTCGACTAACGCGAGCAGCAATGTCGCGATACGATAAACCGAAATCGTGATAGGCTACAATGCTACCTTTATCAAAGTCGGAAACATGATGGTACGCATTTCTCCTCCTTACACGAGGCATCAGAACAACGTTTCACCAGGCAACGCCGGTCAACTGCTGTTTGTGTATGAGAAATCCTTTGGAAACTTTCCTCATGTCAGCACGTAGTAGGTGTCGCCACCGGCGCCGACCTTGTGCGAATGCTCTGAAAAGCTAATCATTTGCATATCACAGCATCTTATTCCCGTCGGTTAAATTTCGCGACTGTAGCACGTCATCTTCGTGGTGTAGCAATTTTAATGGCCAGTAGTGTAAATAAGCTGGAAATACGCCCAAAAGGAAAGTAAGGACAAATAAAATCCAGCTTTTTCTGGTTTATAGTGACCCAGAAGGAACATATATTTTATTGAGTCACGTCTTCTGATACTCGAGTAAAAAAAAAAAATAAATAAATAAAAAGATAGACTTTTCATGAGCTTCCGAGCACTACTCACAACACTACAATGGAAGCTCGCAGAAAAATGGCACAGAGTGTGTAGCACAGCGGGAAGACGGGTATGCCGGTAGGCCGGCAGGCACGCTGGCAAACAAAACTCATCCAGTCGGCTTGGGTTCGGCATAGCTTGGCCTGAATGGGATAAAGCAGCCTGCCTGCCCGTTCTACTGACAACGTGCGGCAAGCACGGGCGGGTTAAAAGCGGAATGCGTACACCTCTCTCCTGACACGGCGGCAGCAGTGATAAACGCGTGCGATCCTTCCCGGCACGTTCCGCGGCAAAACGAAGTGTGGAGGGTGTTTTGTGGGTACAGCGTGTGAAACGGCGCTGCATCGACTCTCAGAAGAATAGGGAGAAACCAAGGGGAGGGGCAACGCGGGGGCGTCGATGTAGTTGGGTACAATTATGGCAACGGTGTTCTGAATAATCTGAATCAGTTAGGTGTGCTCTTTACCCCTCCAAAGGCTTTATACACTTCATCGGCGACCTTGCAACTCTACCGGATTGAGGAAAGACCAGATACCAAACACCTCTGGTCCTCAGAGGCACCATATCACATCGTTTTCCAGTGGAGAAGGTATCTACAAATCACTAGAAATATCCTAGACCTACTCCAAGTTGAGGTACAATTGAAAATATTTATAAATATGTTAAGCAGCGTACTGATTTGTTCATGGGCAATATAATCGAACTAATTAACCACTGAAGTGACACGAGAGAAAAGTCCGATGTGCTGGAGATGACCATGAAAACTGGTAGTAAATCTCACGATGATCGGGTGGGTTCGCACACGTTCTTTACAGATGCGTAATGGAAGGTGTTGACTGTAATGTAAAAGGCGTTGGTGGCACCCTTGTCTATCGAAAACGAAATCTGAGGTCGTCGTAGGAGAGTGATAAGTTGATGGATGCCTCTCACAATTTCACCTGACCAAGACAATTTGATGCATATCTTCTAGTAACGCTGTCTAGAATGTGCCTCTAATCTATTGTTGTATATGGTAAGGCATAAATGTGAAGAAATATCCCGAGGATCACAGATTGCTATACACTGTAAGCCTAGACCCACTGTTACTTTTTCGCTCTTGCATTTACTGTTCACAAAATAAAGAGTTAATGATTTGATTGGTTGGTTGCTTTGCGGAGGGAGGGACCGAACAGCGAGGTCATCGGTCCCGTCGAATTAGGGAAGGAATTCGACCGCGCCCTTTCAAAGGAACTATACCGGCAAATCACGAAAAAACCAAATCAGAATGGCCGGACGCAGGTTTCAACCGTGGTCTTAGCGAACGCGACTCCAGTGTGCTAACCACTTCGCTACCTCGCCCGATGAGTTAATGATTCAAGTCGACACTGAAAAACGTCAAGTCGTAACATGTTGTTCTGCCACAGATGTATGACATGACAAAGTTCTCAAATGGTTCAAATGGCTCTGAGCACTATGGGACTCAACTGCTGAGGTCATTAGTCCCCTAGAACTTAGAACTAGTTAAACCTAACTAACCTAAGGACATCACAAACATCCATGCCCGAGGCAGGATTCGAACCTGCGACCGTAGCGATCTTGCGGTTCCAGACTGCAGCGCCTTTAACCGCACGGCCACTTCGGCCGGCTGACAAAGTTCTCATGTGTATCAAAAAACACTAGAAAGATAAGAGAAAAATCTCACCGTAGAGTTCGAGCAGTCTTATAATAGCTTCAGCGACGCATTGTCGACAGTTTCGTCCCATATGAAGGTGGAGCTGTAAACAGAAATAGTGTCTGATGTCTCAAATAATATGTGTTTTATTTATTTCGTTGGCGTTCTGCACCTAATGGTCATTTACCCAGCTAAAAGTAAGTAATTGAGGTATAGTAAGAAACATAAACTGATGACATAATGCGGTAGCATATAGATACAAGTTTAACGAAGGGCTTCTGAAGCCTGTTGTTGCAGGCCGTGATGGCCGAGCGGTTCTAGGCGCTTCAGTCCGGAACCGCGCGACTGCAACGGTCGCAGATTCAAATCCTGCTTCCGGCATGGACGTGTGTTGATTAGTTAGGTTTAAGCAGTTCTAAGTTCTAGGAGACTGATGACCTCAGATGTTAAGTCCCATAGTGCTTAGAGCCATTTGAAGCCTGCTGTTGATTCACATGCCTGTAAAATATCGAACAATTGGTTTTGGTAATTTAAAGGTAAAGGTAGAGGAACCATGTGAATGATTGACGTTGATAATGTACCACAGACATAAATGTACAAAAACACTTTTAACAAATATGTTACATGTTTTGTGTAAATTTTACTGGGTAGTTTCACAGAGTTAGCTATTTTGCCTCCACAAATTTAAAAAATAAAACCGAAAGAACAGGGACAATAGCAATAACACTCCTTAATTTCTAAGCGGAAATAACTATACGTATAGAGTACATATTAACATGAAACGATTGTAAACGTGCTTCCCAGTATTACTATTACAGATAGCTTGGCACCATCTAAAAGTTTCTAAAGCTCTTTATTACATGTGGAATTAACTGCTCAAATAAGAATGCTGTTTAAAATGGTTGCAAGACGTGGGGCCTTGTCCATCTGTCCTGGTTTATCCAGGTGCACAGGAACACTGAAAGCCTCCCATTTCATTTTTCAGCTTCAGCTGAATTGCTATTTATTGATATATGAAACCGACAAAAACCACTTTCCGGTTGAGTCTCGATGTGTGATACTTTGTACGAAGTAGTATCTTCAGTTAGAACTCACCCTCTTTTTACAGCGTTTTTTAGCGTAGAGTGTTTCAAAAGCATTCGTCTGATTCCGCAAGACAATATTTTCCACATTACTGAAGATATAAACTTAGGGTTAATGTTAACCATTTTATTTTCGTCCAATATAAACACCCGGTTTTACAAGGGTACATCACCCTTTCCATTTACCTTTCATGAATGTGAAATGTGCCTTCCAACGAATCCACGCCAAACATCCAGACGATAGTCAAATTGGTTCCATACTTTTTCGAGCATGTCTGAAGTACTGTATTGACGAATGTTGCAAGCGGTGTCGCAGTTCACCAAGAGTTAGGAAAGGGAATCACATAGACAGAGTTGCACCCGCTGAACCGAAGAACGGAAAACGTATTTGTTACTGTTTTGTCGCCATTTCGACCAAACGCACATTATGATACGAATGAGTAAGCAACTGAGCTAACAATACCAGCGTGCTCCCTACCTGAGACCACATGAGCTAGTAGCTTACAACTCGGCACCGAGGTAAAGTTTTAGTTGCGGTTTGTAAATTAAAATTTACGTGGAAGATACAGTCTTGTGAAATCGGGTGAATCTTTCTGAAACACCCTGTAGTTGTAGCCTGACTATTATAATATCGTAGTCGGGACACTGTCTATAGATAGATATAGCTAAGTGTTTTGCTTCGTTTCTCTTAGGCTAGTGACGGGAACTCGCCCAAAATCGTGACTTGTAAATACTGCATGCCGGCAGAAGAGATATGACAGTAATGTTGTAAAGGATGTGCAGTTCCTCTTGTTGTGGCACCATGTTATTTTCTAAATTTCACATTTTACTGGGGCTCTGCAGCTAGCAGAAGTAATTCGTTGCCTTAAGCGGTACCGCACATTACGACAGCACCGAGTGAGAAGCTGGTTCTGTCGTTGGCATCGGTGACGAATGGACCATATCTCAAGGTAGTAAATCACAGTAATGGAGATAAGTACACGTGCCAAAAGAATTGATCTTTTTTGATGTAGGGAGACCACAGGCATTCCGGCGCCAAACTCAGAATTTTATTCGTTAAATATCATTTATCGAAGTTTGCTTTTGGCATAACAAATACTGGATCATCAGAGCCTTAAGACAACAATACCACTACGCAGTAAACAAGTTTAATCAGTAGACAGATGAAACTTATTAAACTACCGACGATGTACGAATAGCTACGGAGTTTTGCGAAGCAGGAAAGAGATTTCGGCTGCGCGCCAATCACGTCAGTAGACAATAGAACATACTCAGAGCTTCTTCCCCTGTCATAGACGTCTCTACCATGCTCTCGAATTTCACTAACTTTTTGAGCTCAATCGTTTTAGACATTTTACGAGGGCTGATCGATAAGTAATGCAACACCTTCTTTTTCTCGGCCAGTTTCAGTTTTAAAAAATGCATAATTTGTTTTGAGACATCGTGGAATGATCTCGCATCAGCCCCTATAGTTTCATGACGTTCCGATACAGTCGGCCCTATAAGTAGCATTCAAAAGGGCATGTGTAAAGGAGATGCATTCCAAGCAGAAAGCTGTCACTTTTTTTTGGCGGAGAACCAGAGCATCGCCGGTATTCGTAGGCGCGTGGAGAATCTTTGCGGATACCTGGCAGTGAACAAAAGCACAGTGAGTCGTTGGGCGAGGCAAGCGTCATCATCTCTACAAGATCTGGGAAACATGTCCGATTTCCCGCGTGCCGGCCTGCTACTCACAGCTGTAACTCCTGAAGTGTAGTAAAGTGAGGACACACTCAAAAATCAGATGGCTCTAAGCACTACGGGACTTAACATCTGAGGTCATCAGTCCCCTAGAACTTAGAACTACTTAAACCTAACTAACCTAAGGATATCACGCACATCCATGCCCGAGGCAGGATTCGAACCTGCGATCGTAGCAGTCGCACGGTTCTGGACGCGGGCCTCATTTAAGCTTGCGCACCCGAGAAGAGCTCATAAAACGACTGTGGACTGTTCTTCTTTATGCACCCTACAGCAAGTGGTTGGCTCCGACGTCGACCAGCAGAGTGGTACCATGCGGGCACACAGGCCTCCCAGTGAGGTGGCGTAAGGCCATCGCATTGAACGGAGCTAATGCTGAAAAACAGGATTTTGTAACCAAAAGAGTGATACAATATGCTGCATTGAAATTCTAAATAACATCAACCTTCTTTCATAAAAAACGTGTTGCATTATCTATTGAAAGATCCTCGTAATTGTACCTGTTCTACGGTGTTCGCACATGAATGCTTGGTAATGGCGTCCTGGGACTTATTTCAAGTAAATTAGACACCTGAATGTCCACTTACAATCACAGGCCGCCTTCTTGCATTTTTCAAAGAACCCAGTGCTCTATAGGAACAGCTTCAAGGGACGTCAGCTTGAAACTTTCAGCCGGCCGGAGTGGCCGAGCGGTTCTAGGCGCTACAGTCTGGAACCGCGCGACCGCTACGGTCCCAGGTTCGAATCCTGCCTCGGGCATGGATGTGTGTGATGTCCTTAGTTACGTAGGGTTAAGTAGTTCTAAGTTCTAGGGGACTCATAACCTCAAAAGTTAAGTCCCATAGTGCTCAGAGCCATTTTTTTTTAAAACTTTCCCTTTGAAAATTAAGAATAACAGTGCTGGAAAACTTCTGAGCAAAAATGAATGTACTCAGACATTTCTCTCTTTACTCATTCTGATCATCACTAATCTGGCACACAATATTTTTAGCGTAACGCAATCTGACTTTCAATAATCCCTACAAAAGAATGGCCTTGACTAACAATAACCTATACCTTACATGAACCCCTTATCTCAAAAAAATCTTCGTTACTCTAACTACTGCAATACAGCGAGCGCCAATACTCCCAGCTAAATAAAAGATTGTAACTACTAAAGGCACTAACTACTGATATGAATTGTTAGCAAATGAAAGATTTTGATAGAGAACAAACAATGTATTTACCTCAATTGCGTTCAAAAGTCATTATAAGTTCATGACATCCAGTGTTACAAATTTACTTTTTCTGACGGACACACGTCCAGATCGTCAGCTCATAGGAATCTCTCTAAACTGGCATCTCTCTCGGCACATCCAACACTGCTGGCGGCTTACCTCCAACTGCCTAACGCTACGCGCTGTTCACATCCATCTGCCCAACACTACACTAGCGAATATTCCAACAATGAGTCCTACCAGCCACAGACTGCACACAGCGCAAGTCAGCGATTTTCATACAGAGCACTACGTGGCGTTACCAACATAAAAACCCAAACAGTCCACTTACAAGCTATAGGTTTACCGACGACGCGGACAGGAGGAAATCCTCCACTCTGATTCATTAACATAACCCAGGAAAGGTTTAGCTTAACTAGCGCAGTCTCAGGTGGGAAGGCATGGCCAGTTACGTGACTTACACCACTTTCTACGGACACGTGGCTGAAGTGTGACAAGATCTTGCAATGAGGAGCTACTGTTCAGTAAGTACTAAGGCGCCTTTTGTTTTATGGCAATGAATTTTCCTGAGTCAACAAACCCAAAAATAATTCCAATGTAGTGGCAACAATAATTAACTTACACAGTGGCAATAAAAGTCATGGATTACCTCCTAGTACCCTGTTGGACCTCCTTTTGTCCGGAGTAGTGCAGCACTGCAGTCTGGAACCGCAAGACCGCTACGGTCGCAGGTTCGAATCCTGCCTCGGGCATGGATGTTTGCGGTGTCCTTAGGTTAGTTAGGTTTAATTAGTTCTAAGTTCTAGGGGACTAATGACCTCAGCAGTTGAGTCCAATAGTGCTCAGAGCCATTTGAACCAAGTAGTGCAGCAGCTCTACGTGGCACGGACTCAAGTCGTTGGAAGACCCCTGCAGAAATACTGAGCCATCCTGCCTCTAAAGCCGTCCATAACGGGAAGGATTTTGTGCACCAACAGATCTGTCGATTATGCCCTATAAATTTAGGATGGGATTAATGTCGGTGGGTGGCCAGATCATTCGCTCGTATTTTCCAGGAAGTTCTTCAAGCGAATCGCGTACAGCTGTGGCCCGGTGACATGACATTTTTGGAAGAATAAGTTCATAAATGGCTGCAAATGCTCTCCAGGTAGCCGACGATCAGTTCAGTTGGACCAGATTATCCAGTCCTTTCCATGTAACCACAGTCCACACCATTATGGGGCCACCACCAGCTGTCACCGTGTCTCGTTGACAACTAGGGTCCATGGCTTCGTGGGGTCTGTACCACACTCGAACCCTACAGTTAGATCATCTGGCCAGGACACAGTTTTCCAGTCCTCTGGGGTCCAATAAATATGGCCACGTGCTCAGCATAGGCGTTGCAGATGACGTCACGCTGATAGCAAAGGAACTCGCTTCGGCCCCTTCTCACATAGCCCATTAACGCCAACTTTCGCCGCACTGTTCTAACCCATACGTTCGCTGTACGTCCCACACTGATTCCTGCGGTTATTTCTCGCAGTGCTGCTTGTCTGTTAGCAATGACAACTCTAAGCAGACGCCGCTGCTCTCGGTCGTTAAGTGAAAGCCGTCGACAACGGCCTTGTCCAAGGTGAGAGGTAATACCTGAAATTCAGTTTTCTCGATACACTTTTAACGCTGTGGATGTCGGCATATTGTATTCTCTAATGATTTCCGAAATGAAAAGTCCCATGCGTCTAGCTCCATCTACCATTCCGCATTCAAAGTCTTTTAATTCCCGTCATGCTGCATGATCACATCGGAAATGTTTTCACATAATCAGCTGAATACAAATGACAACTCCGCCAACACATTGCCCTTGTGTAACCGATACTACCGCCATTTGTATATGTGCGTCTAGCTATCCCATGACTTTTTTCACGTCAGTGTATTCTCCTGGAATCTTCTCCAGCGCATTCTGCAGAAAAATTGAACTGTGGGATGTGTTTCGTAGGTAGCGACTGGAGGGCCGCATCCGTGCCGCACCGAGCCGATCAGGGGCAGAGAGAAACGGCGGAGAGCAACGAGGAGGAGTGGACGGAGATGGGGAGACAGAGAGGTACAGAAGAGAACGGCCAAATCAGGTTCCGGGCCGCCGCCGCCGTCGGGACGCCGGTGATTAATCACAATTTGCGGTGACATACTGGTAGCCGGCCGACTCGTTTCGGCCGGCTGAGTTTCAGTATCTAATCTTTTTAATAAATTGCAGTTGTGAAACCGCGCGCTCGCCGCGGGAGCATTAATCACGCATGTTGAAATAATAACCGAGTTTTATGATTCTGTACCCGGGCATTACCGGCGATATTTCATTCCGTCTGTACGAAAATGGTGCTCGACATCTTACGATGTGTCTCTGCCGTGTATAGTGGCGCGAATACCGCGGTACCGCGCGCGCAGCCTGCCGTATCCGGAAACAAATGTTGAGCGCGCGACATTCCTCGCCGCGTAGCCAACCAACTACCGCGCTCGAGATCCGTGCGGTGCAGGTATTCGGCCGCGAGCGGAGATGACGATCTGTTTTGAATAAGAGAAAAATAGTTCTGGCTGGTCAAACATACCGCTAGAAGGAGGGTACCGTACACCGTTACGGTTCAGCAGTCTGCAATGAGGACTGAGTTTCGAACGCGTGTATAGCTATAAGATTCTTCGCCATTTTTTCCTGAATCATTCCGTGGAATTCCCGAATGCCTTTTTCAATAATATCCATAATATATTCGGTGCACAGTGATTCCAAAACTTGCGCGATATCATAATGCTGCGTTTTCACTGAACCATATTATTTAGTTATGAGGATTTAATATAGAGATACCTACCTAGCAGGGTAAAGCGTTTATCAAACCACTTATTGTTAATACTCAGTGAGGAGTTCTGATACTCCTAACTCATCTCCGTGTGGTGGTGCTTTATGTATTGGTTTTTATATATTATGAAAAGTTGATGTTAATGTTATTGTGCCTACTTCGCAACTGGAAATTATTTATGTCAGTGACTCAGCTGTGGTGCTTCTCGCAGTTAAATTGCTCCACACTGCTTTTTTTTTATATGTTAAAAGACATCACCATCAATGTCGTTACATCCCACCCCTGCCCTGGCGTACGGGACTACAAGCCCCACCGCCACACCTTCACCCGCCCATGTTAGGCAAAATTTTTCTGCCTGACTCATGTAGTACTATCACCGTCAGAGGGTGGTACGGGACCACAAGTCCCACCGCCACACCTCCAAAGCGAATTGCAGTGACGGAGTCACTGCCCTGTGGAAATTTACTGCCTCACTCACCAACACAGTTAGACCGCAATAGACCGGTGACGCTGTATTGTAACATATCACCCCGGACTTCAAGTCCATTAAAAAAAAAAAAAAAAAAAAAAAAAAAAAAAAAAAAAACAATCAATGTATCAGTCATAATCTAATACATTTCAGTATTCAAGAGCCAGTAGCACGCGGATTCATATCATTTAAGTAATACGAGCCGCCAACTCTGTAACGGAAAGAATATTTTAGTAATGAATATGGATTAAGCATGCGACTTTATTTGAATATCAGGGCTTCAAACTTATGGCCCAATAGACAAACAAAATTCTATATAGATGACTGAATTGTTGTTAAACTTGATGTTTGTTAATTATTTTCACTTTCGTGAAAATGCAAGGCTAAGGACAGTCTCACGATTTCGTTAAGCGAGGATCGAAAAATTTTAATGAACTCCGTTTACCCAAATATGATTCAATATTGAAAATATTGATTGCTTTTGTTGTTACAAAGGAAGAACCGCTAATCAAGAGAAATCTCCTACTTTTACATTTATTTCTACTGTCAAAATTAGAAAATATTAAGATATTTATTACGACTCTGGGCCGTTTTCAAATGGCTCTGAGCACTATGGGACTTAACATCGGAGGTCTTCAGTCCCCTAGAACATAGAACTACTTAACCCTAACTAACCTAAGGACATCACACACATCCATGCCCGAGGCAGGATTCGAACCTGCGACCGTAGCGGAGCCCGGTTCCAGACTGAAGCGCCTAGAACCGCTCGGCCACTCGGTCCAGCGGGCCGTTATCATTTAGAACACTGGCGCTGACCTCGGCACCAATGTGCCCCTATAAAATTTTCATAAACAAATTAATTTTACCACTTCATGAGTATAGGAGCTCGTGCATTTAAAAACTGACGTCACTTTGAAGTAACATTTGATTATATTTAGGCTAAATATTATACGAAACGTATACGTTTTCGTGCCTCGTCACAAAACGGCTTCTTACACTACAAAAAAAAGAAGAAAAAAACGAAAACGGAATAGAAGGAATCTTTTTGCAAAGCAAAAAAATTGCAATTGCATTCGCAGATCATATTAATGATTACAGAGTCTTTGTTATTTTTCTGAGAAGAGATAATATCTAGATCTTTGAAAGTTCACACAATAACATATTTAGTTATGACGCAGCTTTCGTATATTTGCGAAGTTCTTTAATATCATTTTTATCACGTTATTTGGCGTACAGCCACATCCTCCTTACATGCAGTCAGGTAAATTTCACAGGTACCAACGTTTTATATTAATATGGTATTTCCATATTGTAATCAACATCGATATAAAGTCTTTACCTGTCTCACAGACCTACCTCTTTAAACAATACTAGCTGACAAACCAGGTATTGCCCCGGAATTCGTTTTGCCAATTTTCTATAAGAAACGGAAACAAGACATGAACTGCATTTGTAGAGAAATATTGAAAAAATTTCACTTACATGCGTTCGTAAAAACGTTTGAAATTATGAAAAAGTAGTACAAAGAAGTATACATATCGTACAAATGTATAAGTACACCTGCTTCGCGTATCTTCAACTCGATTTGTCTGTGGGAACGTTTTTGCCTACACCCGTTCGCGCTTCGCAGTTAAAAGGTGCCAAAAGCCCTGCCAGATGTCAGGGATGTCGTTGACTCGACTGTACAAGTGCCTTGCTAGTAAAGAATGAATGTGCCAAAACAGCCGCGGTGGTCTAGCGGTTCTAGGCGCTCAGTCCGGAACCGCGGGACTGCTTCGGTCGCAGGTTCGAATCCTGCCTCGGGCATTGATGTGTGTGATGTCCTTAGGTTAGTTAGGTTTAAGTAGTTCTAAGTTCTAGGGGACTGATGACCACAGATGTAAAGTCCCATAGTGCTCAGAGCCATTTGAACCGTTTGTACCGAAACCTCGCGCATGACACGGCCTTTTTTCCTGTAACTAAATCTTTACAGTGTAATATCTCTGGACTATGTGCCGTACAATGATGTATTTGTGTAACTTCTTCCAGCGGTTTATGTGGATACTGTCTGCGAAATTTGTTGCGAATATTGTAGCAGTGAAGTAATAAATTTAAACTCCATGCGCAATACGGCATTTTTTCACGCTTCTCACACTTCGTGGCATCATCTCCTGAGCTATGTATGGTATCGTCATATAATTTTGTAGGTGCATTTACTGGAATATATGGATACTGCCTGCGAAAAGTATTGCGAATAGAATTAGTAGCACAGAAGTGATAAATTTAAAGTTCAGGCATGATATAGCAGCTTTTCAACATCTCATTGTTTATCACGTCAGGTCTCCTGAACTATGTTAGACAGGTGGTTGTTATCTCGACAGGGATTGTTGCCCGACAGTAAAGGAAATGTGTTCCAAATTCGCGTGAAATCGGTCGATTGGTTTAGAAGGAGATACACGCACACACTCACATCCATTATTGTGATATGTATTTTTATGACAGGCGGAATACAGTAGGTTCATTTCTCATCGAACTAAGCCATAAGTCCGCTACACAATATGGCCGAAAAAAGACTGTTCTTCTATAGCTAATCTATCATTCTTTTTACTATTCTGAACATCACGGAAGATTAAAGCTATGTACGTAAGTCCTATTTCCCTCACTTCACAGAAAACCTCCTGCTTATCTTAGCGCCCTGGAAGAAAAGGAATCGGTCGTGCGTTTTAACACACAGTTTCAATGTCCCATGCAGTTTTGACTTTTGCTTGCTAGGTAGGCTACTATAGAAATGGTGCAACTTGAATACTATTAACCATTCATCTCTGAATGAAAATATTGCCAACGATTATAACGTTAAATTAATGCACTCATACTCGGACTGAAAACCTGGACTCATAAAACTACACATGAAAAGATTAGGCTGGAAACATTCCTGTTCCCTTCGAGGAACGTTGCGAATACGCGTAATGTCACACACATTCTTTCACACTGACGACGACAGCGATACATCGTCATATACACTCCTGGAAATTGATATAAGAACACCGTGAATTCATTGTCCCAGGAAGGGGAAACTTTATTGACACATTCCTGGGGTCAGATACATCACATGATCACACTGACAGAACCACAGGCACATAGACACAGGCAACAGAGCATGCACAATGTCGGCACTAGTACAGTCTATATCCACCTTTCGCAGCAATGCAGGCTGCTATTCTCCCATGGAGACGATCGTAGAGATGCTGGATGTAGTCCTGTGGAACGGCTTGCCATGCCATTTCCACCTGGCGCCTCAGTTGGACCAGCGTTCGTGCTGGACGTGCAGACCGCGTGAGACGACGCTTCATCCAGTCCCAAACATGCTCAGTGGGGGACAGATCCGGAGATCTTGCTGGCCAGGGTAGTTGACTTACACCTTCTAGAGCACGTTGGGTGGCACGGGATACATGCGGACGTGCATTGTCCTGTTGGAACAGCAAGTTCCCTTGCCGGTCTAGGAATGGTAGAACGATGGGTTCGATGACGGTTTGGATGTACCGTGCACTATTCAGTGTCCCCTCGACGATCACCAGTGGTGTACGGCCAGTGTAGGAGATCGCTCCCCACACCATGATGCTGGGTGTTGGCCCTGTGTGCCTCGGTCGTATGCAGTCCTGATTGTGGCGCTCACCTGCACGGCGCCAAACACGCATACGACCATCATTGGCACCAAGGCAGAAGCGACTCTCATCGCTGAAGACGACACGTCTCCATTCGTCCCTCCATTCACGCCTGTCGCGACACCACTGGAGGCGGGCTGCACGATGTTGGGGCGTGAGCGGAAGACGGCCTAACGGTGTGCGGGACCGTAGCCCAGCTTCATGGAGACGGTTGCGAATGGTCCTCGCCGATACCCCAGGAGCAACAGTGTCCCTAATTTGCTGGGAAGTGGCGGTGAGGTCCCCTACGGCACTGCGTAGGATCCTACGGTCTTGGCGTGCATCCGTGCGTCGCTGCGGTCCGGTCCCAGGTCGACGGGCACGTGCACCTTCCGCCGACCACTGGCGACAACATCGATGTACTGTGGAGACCTCACGCCCCACGTGTTGAGCAATTTGGGGGTACGTCCACCCGGCCTCCCGCATGCCCACTATACGCCCTCGCTCAAAGTCCGTCAACTGCAGATACGGTTCACGTCCACGCTGTCGCGGCATGCTACCAGTGTTAAAGACCGCGATGGAGCTCCGTATGCCACGGCAAACTGGCTGACACTGACGGCGGCGGTGCACAAATGCTGCGCAGCTAGCGCCATTCGACGGCCAACACCGCGGTTCCTGGTGTGTCCGCTGTGCCGTGCGTGTGATCATTGCTTGTACAGCCCTCTCGCAGTGTCCGGAGCAAGTATGGTGGGTCTGACACACCGGTGTCAATGTGTTCTTTTTTCCATTTCCAGGAGTGTAGTTTCCACGAGACACCGAGGCAGATGGAGGACCGTCCTGATCCGCTACTGATCAACCGCCATCGATAATTCATGAAAATCAAATCTAAGGTGGAGTGTGCGGCATCCCAGATGCGGTCAGTGATACAATGCTCGTGTGAACTTGAGAGTGTTCTATTGCAGATGAATTAATGGACGCACTCATCGAAAAGTACGCTCTTGTACCGTCACCTGGTGGGAGACATTGGCAGGTGCTTTAGGAGACCGTCCCCTAACAACAGAATACCTTCACCACCAGCCTGAAGGACCTAGGTACCGTGGACGCAACACGCCATGTGGCTTTCGATGTTTTCATGTCCTGGTTTCGGCAACTGCTATCGTGTACCACGATAGATCAGTCCATGCGATCGTTCATCATTCGACCAATCATTTTGCTGTATTAAGTGTAGTGAACAGTAGTATACATGTGTGGTATACTTTGTGTACACAAAAGCGAGCAGATGGCTGGTCGACGATTGTGTTGAAGTTGTCAAGCATTGAGTGAGCTAGTGATTTGCTACACTTTGGTGTATTTCTCGACAATCTGAATCAACGTTAATCCGAAAGGCAGCTGAAAGCTGTGCCGTTACTTACTCCTACCACTTAACTACCTTGTAGTGTGGAGGTAACTAATGAAACCATCTCCGCTACCTGACTTACAATGATATTACGGAAGATTCAGATGCTGTTGTATCGGTATTCTGAGGTCAGATGGATAAATAACCGAAGTGGCCATCTTTCTCCTGTAGGCTGAGACTCATCCGGATGTCCACCAACCTCGGTAGTATCCCGTTTATGTTGTAGCCATACTGTCCTGGGGAACATCCGACAGCCCATTAGCAGTAAACTCTACCAGGTCTGAGGAAGCCTCTGAAAAGATCGGTCCAGGGCTTCCTCGCAACATGCATGCATTTTTTAAAAAAACAAATATGCCTCCTGGCCTACAAAGCAACAATGCTTTTATCTTAGTGAAATATTAACGATGTCACGGACGCTTCTAAAGCACTAGGTTCTTATAGGCTGTCATACACGTTGGCGGGTAATTTAGGTGGTACAAAGAAATTCTATGATTTTTATATGGGCTCATAAATAAAGTACAGACGGGTCTAAGCACAGCAAACATAAACATAGAAAAAGGCTAGTGGTCAGCCCATTTTTGTATAAAATGTCCCCATAAGAAAGGAACTTTGAGAGATTATAAGACATGGGCATACGCAATGGTTATTCATTACTGTTGAAGAAGCGAAAAGGAACTCATGCTTACGGAGAACATTCTTGAAAAACTCTCTCGCCCAGGAAAGCCAAATTAAACACCCGACATAGCTTACTCTTATTATTACCAACAGGTGTACATGTCTATCAGAAGTTTTTCTATGCGATAGTGGCCTGATATTACACTGTAGAGTCAAAGAAACTGATACACCTGCCTAATGTCGGGTAGGGTCCCCTCAAGCACGCCGAAGTGCCGCAACACGACGTGGCATGGACACGACTAACGTCTGAAGTAGTGCTGGAGGGAATTAACACCTTGAATCCGGCAGGGCTGTCCATAAATCCGTAACAGTACGAGCGGGTGGAAACCTCTTCTGAACAGCATGTGGCAAGGCATCGCAGATACGCTCACTGATGTTCACGTCTGGAGAGTTTGGTGGGCAGCAGAAGTGTTTAAACTCAGAAGAGTGTTCCTGGAGCCACGGTGTAGCAATTCTGAACGTATGGGGTGTCGCATTGCCCTGCTGGAATTACCCAAGTTCGTCGGAATGCACAATGGACACTTGTTGATGGCCCAGCATTGAAATCTGCACGGATTTGCGGAAAGGTTGCACTTCCGTCACGTTGAATGATTCTCTTCAGTCATCGTTGGTCCCGTTCTTGCAGGATCTCTTTCCGGCGGCAGCGATGTCGGAGATTTGATGTTTTACCGGATTCTTGATACTCACGGTATGCTTGTGAAAAGGTCATACGGGAAAATCCGCATTTCATAGCTACCTCGGAGATGCTGTGCCCCATCGCTCGTGCGCCGACTATAGCACCACGTTCAAACACACTTAAATCTTGATAACCTGCCACTGTAGCAGCAATAAGCGATGTAACAACTGCGCCAGACCCTTTTTGTCTTCGACAGGTATTGCTGATTGCAGTGCTGTATTTTGCCTGTTTACATATCTATGTATTTGAATACGCATGCCTACACCAGTTTCTTTGGCGCTACAGCGTATCGTCTGCGTAACGCAAAACGACGGATAGCTAGTGTCTATCGTTACGCTTTTTAAATAGCGATATTTCTTGACTGAATATAATCGGTACTGACAGTCAGTGTCGTCAATACGTTTACATGTTGGAGGCCCACTTGCGTCGGTCTACAATGTACAGTGTCCTCCAAAATCTTTTGTACTTTTATAGGCGACACTTTGCTGTCAAATGATTGGGGGGTACTCTGCTTTACAGACGGGAAAGCAATTTCCATACTTTTTCAAAATTAGGGGCATCGAGACCTATGTCGTCTACAACTTGTTCCTTTAAAATTATTGATATCGATATAATTTATAGTCCTGACCATCTTTGTTTTCTAATTTCTCCGAGAGCATTGCGTTTGAGCAATAAACTTTCATTGTTTATAAAAAAGGTAAAGCCTGTAAAAAGTGAAAGTGTAGCGCTCGAATACATTGTTTTCGGGTGAAGTACACGACGAAGATACACCGGAACTGCCACCACGATGACGGAGTAAAAGTGAATAACTTTTATTAAAAAAGTACTACCGGTTTCGGATCAGTGGAGGTGCATCTTCAGGTGATCTGTACAAGAAACTGAAACGTTAAAGAATTACAATGGTCTTAAAAATAGATATATCATACCATAAAGCGCCATATATAGCAATGAGAGCTGAGTACTCACAAGCTTCTTTGTTTTTTAAACAGCCCTGGTGCTGCAAAGTGAACGCTACAACACAATTCCCACCAAAACCAAAAGTGTGCTAAAAGCGGTTGTCTGTGATGAAAATTACTGGGATTCCGCCGCACCTTTAAGTGAGAGGAAGCCGGATGAAACTATTTATATTTCTTACTCCGATATAATTATGGGAATAACTACAAACTCAATATCAGCATGTCTTAACTTCAACAGAGAAGTATAATAGAGGCTTGAACGTCATACCATGCCGTAGACATTGTGGAACTGCACACAACGCCAGCATAAAAAGTACTGATGTTCCTGTATTACGAGCTAGCGCAAGTCTCGGAACGAACTTAGGCTATTTATATGACAAGAAGTGTGGGGGTTAGCTTTACATGTTACCTGATGCTTTAGAACTTTTTTTCAAAACATTTGCAGTAAAAGCGGTTAAAATCGTTAAAATACAAGTTAATACGCCCCCAAGAACATCTAGCTAATAATTTGAAATTTTTTTTTGAGTGTAACATTGCACCAGTTTTTAGAACCAGCAATAGCGCAAAGCCTCCAAAACGCGTCGTAAAAAATTAAAAAATATAAAATAACGTAGTGATTGGTTACAGTGTTTGATTTATATCTTCACTTTTGCTCTGCTGCCGATTGTTCAAAGAAGTCAGCCCCCAGGCGAGGTAGGGTATCAGCTAATGCAGTTGCCTCGACGCCTGAAACAAAAATATCGACACTATCGATAAGTTCGAGACGAACGCAAAAGGAGTCCTGCACCCACGACCGGCCATATCCTTATTAAGACTAATTGGGAGATATACCAGTGCAATTCTCCGTGTGCCGTTACAAGTGCCTCCCCAGTCAAACACTCGCAGTTTTATCTTTCCATTGGGCAGCCTTTAATGAACCTCCTCGGAATGGCGTGGCGGGCTTATTAAGCCAACAGCCAAAAGGCTCATCTTAATTAACAGCATTAGTGCGGCGGCGAGTGGTGCTGGAGAAGTCTTCATTCGGCTGGTACCGCAAGCTAGCGCCGGCCAGGAACAGGCGATGTGCGGGCCTACTCGCCCGCTCTCCGGCGTTTGCGCGGAGAAGCGACTTTTCCCTCTGTGCGGACCACCTTGTATCTGATTTACGAGCGCTTGATAAATGGCCGCCGAAACGGATCCGCGAGCGAATAACAATGAAGCCGACGCGCTCGCATTCCGCGGCCGCGCGCGGGCCCCTGGAATCCAGCTCTGCGGTGCCTTTTCGCCTCTGAGCAGGTGTTGGGCTGCGGGCATTCCTCATCCGGCGGACGCAGAGTAATTTCGAGGAAATATAATTACCTCTTAATTCGAGCAGCGTCCAATGTTTCATTTCTCAACCCGCAACGAAAGCGGGGCGGAGAGGGAACGAGTGCGCATCGCACGGGGCCACAGCAATTGTTTCGCAGCCACCTATAAATCAGTGTCTTCTCTCTCTTCTACTGCTCTTCTCTCTCTCCTTCTCTCTCTCTCTCTGATAATTTGATACCGTCACGGCGCTAAATGAAAAACTGGACAGCGAGAGCCCCATTGCGTCATGAGGAACGCCATTTATGAGGCCTAATTCGACGTGAAAGCTGTTGGGTACCCCCCATCGCGAAGCCATGAAAGAATGGCCCTCGCGCCACGCGCTCCTATTAACAGGTGCAATTACTGGCGGCGACCCGCGTTGAGAAATATGTATTGTAATGCGAGCTATCGGCGCACGTCACACGGCCGTGTTTATTGTGTCGGCTCGAGCGCGGCCCGTATCGGCCTTGGCCGAGGCCATCTCGCAGTATCGGTAGGCAGCCTATTATGTCCGTGAGCGGCCGCGGTAGAGTACCACACAAATACGGTATCCTGCTTTCACACAGACCTAATTAATGGAAAAAGTTCGGTGTAACTGTATATACGCCGCTGCACCAAGGACGAAAAGTAGGGCCACCTGCCGCAGTAGCTATTGTCGTGCGGGAAGTACAAAGCGACAATTCAGCAACTTGCTCAGTAATCGCGGTTGGAAGCTTATAACAGTGTGCATTATGTGAACCTGTGCTTGTGTCCTAACACAGTGGTACCCAATCTTGGGGTCATTACCGCCTGAAGGGTAAACTGAATTTTTTTGAGTATAAAACCAAAAGGCTTTGACTGTGTCTCAGTCATGAAACTATTTCTGGAAGCTAATTATTATTATCACAAATGTTGTAAGATTTTTAATGCTAATTACATAAAACCTACAACTACTTTTTCTGTGAAACACTGGAATTAAGGCTTGACAGCAACCAGTAGAGGTCACCGCTACTGAAACGAATGTATGGACACCATCTTCTTCGCACATCCACCTTCTTACACATATCGGCTGGTTATAGCTATAGTGCATCTAATCACCGAGATCCTGTGTGGGCTGTAATTGTTATATCGCAGCGAAACTTGGTAGACATGCTAATGCAATAATGCGGAACTGATTTGTGCTAGGAAAAAATAGCTCCACTTTTGGCCACCAGTAGCAAATCTGGTGCGGTACACTGTTTGTATGACATTATGACACCCATGCTGTCATCTAACAAAGCTTAACGTGATTAACCAGTATTGCACTCGAGAAGAGAGGCCGTGCGCTGTTAATGAAACTGCTTTATGTGAACGGCAGTAATTATAGTGCTGCACTGAGCGTGTAGCGCCGGCCTCAGTGGCCGAGCGGTTCTAGGCGCTACAGTCTGGAACTGCTGTGACCGCTCAATGTCATTCAATACGATCACGACGACACCCCTCGATCGACGTTAGCAATCGTGTCACTCGCCTTCATACATGGCAGTGGACGTTTGAAAATTCGTGACGCTAACTCAATGGTCGTCAGTTGATTTAAATGTTATTCCCGGCTGACACTTAATTCAATTACTGCCACGGGGGTGAGGAGAAAGAACACATCCTGGTGACACCAGCATTATGCCTATTTAGATGTTCGATTAATCTGAATGGTCTGCAATGTTCCAGCGATTCTATTCGAACTCCATACCGATGTACCGACAAGGACCATTTTCGCAGATCAACATGCGAGTACGTATGGATGTTCAGTTTCTCAATATAGTTCGTCGCACTCACACATTATACATCAGCTGTAAGAACAATTTCATGCATTTACATTTTTGGTGTCCCACAATATTGGTTGACTAAATATTATGACGATACGTTGCATACAACTTCCACAGATATTGTTTATCATGTAGTCAAGACTACGTAATGAAGCCGAAATCGTGGATAAAATTGAAAAGTAGTTTGTTTATTAACACTTTTCTTTTCACTAACTAAATATGAAATATGAATCGGGATTGGAGGTGATGATCCTATCCTTCTTTTCAGTATTAGAATGGTCGATATCGTGTTCTGAATAACGCGTGTCATATAACGTCCAAATATTGACACGACCCAAGCTCTCAATTCGGCACTTAACTGTCTATTCTTCGCTCTCGAAATGTTCGATGTGATTGTCTTTCACACCCAGGGTTCAATTTAACGGTGTATGCACTGTTTCTACACTCCTGGAAATGGAAAAAAGAACACATTGACACCGGTGTGTCAGACCCACCATACTTGCTCCGGACACTGCGAGAGGGCTGTACAAGCAATGATCACACGCACGGCACAGCGGACACACCAGGAACCGCGGTGTTGGCCGTCGAATGGCGCTAGCTGCGCAGCATTTGTGCACCGCCGCCGTCAGTGTCAGCCAGTTTGCCGTGGCATACGGAGCTCCATCGCAGTCTTTAACACTGGTAGCATGCCGCGACAGCGTGGACGTGAACCGTATCTGCAGTTGACGGACTTTGAGCGAGGGCGTATAGTGGGCATGCGGGAGGCCGGGTGGACGTACCGCCGAATTGCTCAACACGTGGGACGTGAGGTCTCCACAGTACATCGATGTTGTCGCCAGTGGTCGGCGGAAGGTGCACGTGCCCGTCGACCTGGGACCGGACCGCAGCGACGCACGGATGCACGCCAAGACCGTAGGATCCTACGCAGTGCCGTAGGGGACCGCGCCGCCACTTCTCAGCAAATTAGGGACACTGTTGCTCCTGGGGTATCGGCGAGGACCATTCGCAACCGTCTCCATGAAGCTGGGCTACGGTCCCGCACACCGTTAGGCCGTCTTTCCCTCACGCCCCAACATCGTGCAGCCCGCCTCCAGTGGTGTCGCGACAGGCGTGAATGGAGGGACGAATGGAGACGTGTCGTCTTCAGCGATGAGAGTCGCTTCTGCCTTGGTGCCAATGATGGTCGTATGCGTGTTTGGCGCCGTGCAGGTGAGCGCCACAATCAGGACTGCATACGACCGAGGCACACAGGGCCAACACCCGGCATCATGGTGTGGGGAGCGATCTCCTACACTGGCCGTATACCACTGGTGATCGTCGAGGGGACACTGAATAGTGCACGGTACATCCAAACCGTCATCGAACCCATCGTTCTACCATTCCTAGACCGGCAAGGGAACTTGCTGTTCCAACAGGACAACGCACGTCCGCATGTATCCCGTGCCACCCATCGTGCTCTAGAAGGTGTAAGTCAACTACCCTGGCCAGCAAGATCTCCGGATCTGTCCCCCATTGAGCATGTTTGGGACTGGATGAAGCGTCGTCTCACGCGGTCTGCACGTCCAGCACGAACGCTGGTCCAACTGAGGCGCCAGGTGGAAATGGCATGGCAAGCCGTTCCACAGAACTACATCCAGCATCTCTACGATCGTCTCCATGGCAGAATAGCAGCCTGCATTGCTGCGAAAGGTGGATATAGACTGTACTAGTGCCGACATTGTGCATGCTCTGTTGCCTGTGTCTATGTGCCTGTGGTTCTGTCAGTGTGATCATGTGATGTATCTGACCCCAGGAATGTGTCAATAAAGTTTCCCCTTCCTGGGACAATGAATTCACGGTGTTCTTATTTCAATTTCCAGGAGTGTAGTATTTTAGGTCCCCGTTGATTAATATCTGGTAGTTAATAGGCGAACTATTTTTATGCTGGCGCGTTGTTTGTATCATTTACCCCGCAACCATCCAAGGATAAGATTCTCTTAATGTTCCGCGTACACGCGTTTCACAATTTTATAAAATGCAGAATTACGTAAACTATAGCTTTCCGTTGCGTACAACTTTCGTGGGTTCCAAAACCATAATAGTTTCCCAAGAGTATTTTTCCCAGCTAACACAGAGTTCGAGTTATGTTGTTGGAATCATTTTCACTGCACCCGACAATATACGTCTCTGATCACTTCGTCCCACGTAATGTATTTTAAACGTGCTTGAAGAGTCTTTAAATAATCTCCTTAACGAATTTCACAGTCGCGTACCACTTTTTCATCCACTAGCCCGATCGCGATAACTGAAGGTAGAGAGCTCAATAATGTATTACATGTTCTTTTATATGTATTAAAAAACAAACGCGCCCCTATATCTTTCTGTCCCGCTTGGTCTTTGCTACTTTGCTTTTTACTACGTTTCATTATATTGCTTCTTAGTAATACTGTGCAATTATTAAAGTTCCGTATTACTTTCCCCTTTTTAATTCTACCAAAATAAAGTCTATTTATCCCCGATTTTAATTAAGATGATGCTAAGTGACACGCCTGCCCGCAAAGTACCGTTATACCGCGTGACCGCTACGGTCGCAGGTTCGAATCCTGCCACGGCATGGATGTGTGTGATGTCCTTAGGTTAGTTAGGTTTAATTAGTTCTTAGTTCTAGGGGACTGATGACCTCAGAAGTTAAGTCCCATAGTGCTTAGAGCCATTTGAACCATATTTGAGAGTGTAGCCCACTGGAAGCTCTGAGAAGAATTTCCATATCATTACGTGGTTTAAAGAAGATGATGATGAAATTCAAAAACAGGGTGAGCTTGGTGTGGCACCTGGAGGAGAAAGGCGTCCTGTCTTGGTGGGAGTTATTGTCTAGGTTATTGGTGCAGTAACTGATCATGCAGCACTTGGCCCGGATAGTGCTAGAGCTCGTGCAGGATCACGAGAATTGTCCATCCCGTGGTCAACAGTACGGAAAATTTTGCGGGCAGTATTGCATTGGTACCCTAGCAAGATCGAAACTATGCAGCAGCTGATGATCCATAGCAGCCTTCTAAATTTGCTCCTCGGTTCTGGTACGAATCGGATGACGTATGCCGGCTAGCAATCTATGGAGTGACGAGGCACATTTTACACTACAGGATGCAGTGAATACACAAAACTGCAGAATTTGGAATTCTGTTCAGCCGCATGTTGTGCACGAAGAGCCTTTGTATTCGCCGTGTGTGGTCGTGTGGTGTGAATTCACAAGCAACTTTATGCTCGGTCCGTTCTTCTTGGAAGAGAATACATTCAGACGGCCTGTCAGGTGTATCATGACGTCTGCACGTTATCGAGAATTCCTTGTACAGCAAGTGATTCCTCCTTTGAAAGAGCGCAATTGGGTGTAAACCACAATTTTCACGCAAGATGGGACAACGTGTTCAACGTAACCTTCCAGCAGTGTTTTACCTCCAGATGCATGGCCTTCAAGATCACCTGTTCTGAATACACGTTACTTTCGGGTCTGGGAATTCCTGAAAGGACGCCATTACCAGGGACACGTTCGGCCTCTATATCTACATCCATATTCCGTAAGCCACCTGACGGTGTGTGGCGGAGGGTGCTTTGAGTACCTCTATGGGTTCTCCCTTCTATTCCAGTCTCGTATTATTAGCGGAAAGAAAGATTGTCGGTATGCCTCTGTGTCGTCTCTAATCTCTCTGAGTTTATCCTCGTGGTCTCTTCGCGAGATATACGTAGGAGGGAGCAATATACTGCTTGACTCCTCGGTGAAGGTATGTTCTCGAAACTTCAACAAAAGCCCGTACCGAGCTACTGAGCGTCTCTCTTGCAATGTCTTCCACTGGAGTTTATCTATCATCTCCGTAACGCTTTCGCGATTCCTAAATGATCCTGTAACGAAGCGCGCTGCTCTCCGTTGGATCATCTCTATCTCTTCTATCAGTCCTATTTGGTACGGATCCCACACTGATTAGCAGTATTCAAGCAGTGAGCGAACAAGTGCACTGTAACCTGCTTCCTTTGTTTTCGGATTGCATTTAGGATTCTTCCAATGAATCTCAGTCTGGCATCTGCTTTACCGACGATCAACTTTATATGATCATTCCATTTTAAATCACTCCTAATGCCTGCTCCCAGATAATATACGTAATTAACTGCTTCCAGTTGCTAACCTGCTATATTGTAGCTAAATGATAAAGGATCTCTCTTTCTATGTATTCGCAGCACATTACACTTGTCTACATTGAGATTCAATTGCCATTCCCTGCACCATGCGTCAATTCGTTGTAGATCCTCCTGCATTTCAGTACAATTTTCCATTATTACAACCTCTCGATATACTACAACATCATCCGCAAAAAGCCTCAGTGAACTTCCGATGTTACCCCCAAGGTCATTTATGTACATTGTGAATAGCAACGGTCCTACGTCACTCCCCTGCGACACACCTAAAATCACTTTTACTTCGGAAGACTTCTCTCCATTGAGAATGACATGCTGCGTTCTATTATCTAGCAACTCTTCAATCCAATCACACAATTGGTCTGATAGTCTATATGCTCTCACTTTGTTCATTAAACAATGGCCGTCTGAGTCTCGTGGACGAATAGCGCGAGCTGGGTTTCACAGGATCGTCTTTTTCGAAACCCATGCTGATTCCTACAGAGTAGATCTCTGGTCTCCAGAAAAGTCACTATACTCGAACATAATACATGTTCCAAAACTCTGCAGCTGATCGACGTTAGAGATATAGGTCTATAGTTCTGCACGTCTGTTCGACGTCCCTTCTTGAAAACGGGGTTGACCTGTGTGCCCTTTTCCAAACGTTTGGAACGCTACGCTCTTCTAGAGACCTACGGTACACCGCTGCAAGAAGGGGGGCAAGTTCCTTCGCGTACTCTGTGTAAAACCGAACTGGTATCCCATCAGGTTCAGCAGCCTTTCCACTTTTGAACGATTCTAATTGTTTTTCTATCCCTCTGTCGTCTATTTCGATATCTACCATTTTGTCATCTGTGCCACAATCTAGAGAAGGAACTACAGTGCAGTCTTCCTGTGTGAAACAGCTTTGGAAAAAGACATTTAGTATTTCGACCATTAGTGTGTCATCCTCTGTTTCAGTACCATTTTGGTCAGAGAGTGTCTGGACATATTGTTTTGATCCACCTACTGCTTTGACATAAGACCAAAATTTCTTAGGGTTTTCTGCCAGGTGAGTACATAGAACTTTACTTTCGAATTCATTGAACGCCTCTCGCATAGCCCTCCTCACACTGCATTTCGCTTCGTGCAAGTTTTGTTTATCTGCAAGGCTTTGGCTATGTTTATGTTTGCTGTGAAGTTCCATTTTGCTTCTACAGCAGTTTTCTAACTCGGTTGTTGTACCACGTTGGCTCTTTTCCATCTCTTACGATTTTGCTTGGTCTCTATCTGACTTGAAGGCCAATATACAGGAATATGTTGCTGAGATTCCACCGAACTGCTGCGGGCAACTGTTGATCACGTCGTTGTCTGGATCCAGCATCTCGCTGATGCCTACTGTGCTTAAGATGAACAATTTGTGCAAGCGGCGGTGAATAATGAAATGAACATTATGCCTTTCTCAATTGTTTGACCTTTTTTGCCCATGTCGCATTCCTAATCCATTGCACATGGAAACAATTTTATGCGTCGTTCTCGCATTCAAAGCATCAGATTTGCTCTTGGTGGCCCAAATTGAAACCAGATTTTCCCAGTGTACATCGTTTCTGCATTAACAAATTAGTTATACTGCCATAAGATAATTACGGCACGCACTGGACCTCCGTGCGTAGCTGCACTTTGGGTATAGCCGCCTGGTACTTCGTGCTTTGGACCATGACAATAAAAGTGGAACACGTAGCAGATGCTAAATATCTCATGAAAACATTCTTCTCCAAGTTGTACTTAGTTCCTGCAATGGACCAGATATCACTGCATTACTCACTTTAAAACTGGTAAAAGACCTAATTGACAGCACAGCACAACAATAACTAGATAGTATCCTCAGCGCTACTTCATACAATGTTATTATTATTAGTGCCAGTGGTCAGAAAAAAACATTAGCAGCCTGAAGTCTTAATTTCTGCCAACTCAGACATAAGGAATCCAGGAATCAACTGAGTTACAAACGGTAAGTCTAGCGCACACATTTTAACTTGGCTCATTTTAAATGATGATGCTAGGTGCAGGTGAAGGAATGCAGGTGAAGAAATTGTCGCTAGGGACAGTAGTGTGCAGAGCAAGAATCTTTTGTAGCGTGTGTGTCTACCATCACAATGGGTAGTTAACTTTCTTTCTGAGAATATGTTGTAGGCAGTACTTACAATGCAACAGTAACAGCGTCATCATTCAGCTACTGTATACAATGTTATTATTATTACTGCCAGTGGTCAGGTAAAAAACATTAGCAGCCTGAAGTCTTTCAATTTCTGCCAACTCAGACATAAAGAATCCACGAATCAACTGAGTTACAAACGGTAAGTCTAGCGCACACAATTTAACTTGGCTCATTTTAAATGAGGATGCAGGGTGCAGGTGAAGGAACGCAGGTGAAGAACTTGTCGCTAGGGACAGCAGTGTGCAGAGCAAGAATCTTTTGTAGCGTGTGTGTCTACCATCACAATGGGTAGTTAACTTTCTTTCTGAGAATCTGTTGTAGGCAGTACTTAACAATGCAACAGTAACAGCGTCATCACTCATTCTGACACACACAATACTGGAACATAGCACATGGGAAAGAAAGGTGGTGTTCAAGATATACGGCAGTGAAAGCAGATCTGTGACAATGACAGTTGTGTAAACAAAAACAAGTAACTGAATGGACTTGGGAGATGATTTATGACGCGCGATGACAGAGTTATCCGCCTAACCATATTTAAGAAAGGGTCTTAGAAATAATCAATATATATCCAACTGTATCAGTGACTTGTTATGGTTTAGTTCAGTGAAAGACCTACAAGAAAGTTAGTATCATTTCTTTTTCGGTGTTTTAAAAATAAAAATGTTCCAAGAAAATTCGTTATAATTCTGTAGTTTAGTTAAGCACTAATTTTAGTGATGGTGGGGGTGCGGTGTGTGTATATGGGGGGGGGGGGGGGATACTACGTAATATCAGATTGTACTCAGGAGTAGTTCTCAGGAGTAACGGCCTCAGGAACTTTGGGGACCATTGTTCAGAGAGTTGCTGCAGAATGACGAAAGAAACTGAGTTTTATGACGTTTTCTGTCTTTGTAATGTTTCTGACATCTGACTTCGCCACCGTGTAGTCATAGAAGAGTTCCGTTATTTTGCAGTGTTCCAATGTGAATCAGATGACGTCGTGTTCAGCAACGCGTATTTGAAGACTTACCTAGGGAATGAAGCTGTTTTGCATGTAAATGTATTTCTTTTTCTAACTTTCTTAGTCAGCACATGCGTTTCGATGGCACACCTTCTTCTGGTGATGCCTTTCCACTAAACTTTACTTACACAGTACATACCGACCTCTACCTCTGTAGTCGAGGTCGCCAACGTACGCCTGTGTCTTGGAGCTTGTCTCGGAGGTAGCCGAACCGAACCCTAGTGGCGGAAGAAATTTTCAACATTTGACCGGTTAGCGGGTGGGAGTTGGTGGTGTAAAGTGGTGTAAAGTTCCTGATCACCAGAGACTGTGCAATTGTCTTAGAACTGATTCCAAATCACTCTACCGTCTACGGTGTCTCACGAAGTTGGGGCTTGTGACATTATTGAAGCTGAGCTGTCCCAAGGATAAGACATTAACCCTAGTGACCCCTACGCGATGTTCGTAAGTAGTGGAGTATGTGTCAACAACGGGTCTCACCCTCCCCCTTCTCTCATAATCTTCAAATGCATCACACCACACTATACACACAACTGTTACACTCATTTATATTCAACACATACGCACAACTTTCATAAAAAGCATGCCACTTGATTTTGTTGAACATAAAGAAACAGTGTTGTTCAACAATCATTTATGAGCCATTGATGTATAACGTTTATAAGGGGGGGGGGGGCTAAGTAAGTTAGTATCAAACAGTGTGCCCAGAGTTGTGGGGTTCAATCCACAGTCAGTCCGTGGAGTCCTTTTGTCACTTACAATTTCTCAAAGGAGGGCATAAAATCTACATAAGAGCAAGGAATAATTTTGTCATTTTTACTAACGGGTTTGGTCTAGATCGCAGTTTATTTGTAATCTAGACTGAACTCAGGTCTGGAATGGACTTTCGTGAAAAATCCAATCCCATAATAAACTCCAAGTAAATGGTTGGGTAATTCAGTTGCAAGGTCGGAGGAAGGTAATTCCATACCATCTCCAGTAGGTCTACGCCCAGCAAATAATTATGTAGTTCGAAACAGATATTTTTACAAAAAAAAAAACTTTTTCAAATACTATTCACTGTGTTGCAATCACAGAATCAGCGTTCTCCAGGGAAAACCCTGTCATCAGTGCAACGGATACAACCTTTGGCCTATGGCTCTCAGATGGTTCTACTCGAAACTCCAGAGTTTGGTTTTCCTCTTTATATCTACGCTACTGAAGACAAAATGCTTAGTCGTTTCCATACGCCGAATTCCGTCGCTTCCTATCGCGTCTCTGTGCAACTGAGCTACAGCGCCAATTAAAAACAGACAAATGGTTCAAATGGATCTGAGCACTATGGGACTTAACTTGTGAGGTCATCAGTCACCTAGAACTGAGAACTACTTAAACCTAACTAATCTAAGGACATCACACTCATCCATGCTCTAGGCAGGATTCGAACCTGCAACCGTAGCGGTCGCGCGGTTCCAGACTGAAGCACATAGAACCGCTCGGCCACCCCGGCCGGCAACAACAGACATCGAAGAGAAGTTGGATTATAGCTTCCCCTCTTTACTAAAACTTATGACCTCATTAACAGTGTAACACTCTCAATAATATCAAGTTCACGTATCAAAAGACACAATAATTTAGTAGTGTCCACTGTGGAAACACAGAGACCTCATGCATGATCGAATTGTGCGTCTACCTAGGTATGAACTGCTGAAGGTAATGTAGTCTAAAGTAAAAAGACTACAACGTCGCTTCAGGGGTATGCATTCGTAAGGTCAGCGGTTCAAATCGCTGCCTGGTTTTACAGATTTAGATTTTCCATGGGTTCCGTAAATTGCTTAAGACAAAAGCGAGAATGGTTCCTTTAAAAAGTACGCAGCAGATTTTCTGTCTGTCCCTCCGCTAACCCGAACTTGTGCTCCGTCTCTAATGACCGTCGTCGATGGACGCAAAACTTAATTTTCCTTCCCTTCGGGATATGCAAGAAACAGCTGGTGGGGTAGAACCTCGACAGATTTTCGTGCATATTAAATCATTTAATTAAATACTAGGTTTTAACTTCAAAAGAATGCAGTTCATTTCTCCGTTTGGACTGGATTAATATTCTGATACGGAACGCGAATGCCTCTTCTGACAGCAAGTACAACCATACTATAATTTGACCCTTATTTCCAATTCCCTCACGTGGGGTGAAGTTCAACGTTGGAAGGTAGAACAGGTGAGGTGGCAGTTTTAGCCACCAGACGCGCGGTCGGCAGTAGTGAGTCTAAAACGCTCCTTTGGCCACCCTGTTTCGAATTTCCCTTGCTTTCCCCTCATTACGTCAGGTAAATGTCAGGATGATTAGTTTAGCAAGACCGCAGCTCTGATTCTACCCATTAGCCCCCTCGCACTCCCATCTTCCAAAGTATTTGAAACTCAACCCACCTACTGAAAGCCTTGTATCAAAAATATCCAGACTCTTATTGGTGGACATTGATGTGGGGTGTGTCCACCATTTTCCTTTATGACGTGTTGAACTCCGCTGAAGACACCTTAAGTGAGGTGTCTGAATGCTTGCGGAGAAAAGGCAGTCCATTTTTCCTCAAAAACCGAAATCAGAAAGGTAGTGATGTGGGCGCTGGGGTCTGGAGCGAAATCGCATTCTAACTCATCCGAAAGGTGCTCCAAAGGATTCGATGGGGGCACTGAACACGCCAGTCCATTTTAAGAATATTATTGGCCACAAAACATTGAATCACAGAAACTGTTTTGTGACATATTGTAATGTAAAAACAGTAATCGTCTACGGACTGTTCCTCTGCTATATGCTGTACACAGCTGTAACATGTGTTCAAATCCTTCCGCATTTAGCATCTTCTTAAACGCAATAAGAGGGCCACACCCTAACTACGAAAACACCCCCAAACAGTAACACCACATCCGTTCTTCACTGGTGGCACTACGCATGTAACTAAGCTAATGTTCTCCAGGCATTCGCCAAACCCACCCCTCACACAGGATTGCCAAGGAATAGGCCTATAGCGTGATTCCTCTCTTCAGATAGCTCGTTTCCAGCCATCCATCGTCCAGCAACGCCGCTCGTTACAATACGTCTCTAGATTTCAACTGTCATGTCATTATCGAGTGCAATGATCTTAGACCATTAACGTATTTTGCTATGTACCGTGCACGACGACATTATGACACGCCATTATGGAGTACAGTGTTCTTAGACCATCATTTTGCTGTGTGCTGTATATGATGACATACACAGTTCAACACATTTAACAAAGCAAAATGATGTTAATGATCGAAGAGCATTGTACCCTGTAATGGCGTGACATACTATGCCAATTTGCACGGTACAAAGCAAAGCATGTTACTGGCCTAAGATCATTGTACTCGATGATGGCGTGAAAGCCGAAATCTATATTGTACATAGGAAATATACTGTCAGCGGAGTGCATTCCTACAGAACATACTGTATGACTGTGGCTCAGCACCATCGAGAAGTTCTTCCATTCTATTTAATTCCCTACACACAGTCGTTGGGATGGCTGGACTGCTGGTAACACTTCAGAACTCACAAGTGGGTCTTTCCGATGACTCCATTCGACTTTCTACAACCAAGGAGGAACTAGATGGTTGATGAGGGCGAAGGGTGCTGGGAAATGGGATTGGCAAGAAGGCAGCCACAATGAGTTCATATAGTTATATTTTGTGTATATGCAATAGATTTGACCAACAGTCAGAGTTGAGTGGAGAGGAGCCTCTTGTAGCTGTAGGGGTAGGAAACATGCAGCAGTCCTCAGCAGCTAGGAGGCCTAGGACAGTTTCAAAGTCTAAGAGAAAGAAGAAGGTTCTGCTGCTAGGTAGTTCGCACAGTAGAGGTGTGGGCCAGCAGTTGCAGGAAGTGTTGAGGAGTGAGTATCAGATCACCAGCATTGTGAAGCCTAGTGCACGTTTGGCTCAGGTAGTGGAGTTACGTAAGAAATTCACGAAAGAGGATCAGGTAGTGATAGTGGGTGGAGTAGTGAAAAGTCTTGATAGGGACGGGGAATATGATGGCAGTGGTGACTTGGTTAAGATAGCTACTCAAATTGGTGACACTAATGTGCATTTCGTGCAACTGTTTCAGCGTCATTATCAGCCTCAAATTATCGTGACTGTTCGATGTGTTAACATGGGGCTGGAGAACGCACTGATGGCAGAGGGCATGGGTCACATTGCAGTGGTGCCAGTTGGGTCTATCAGTAGATCGGGTTTCACTAGGTATGGCCTGCACCTCAATAGGTATGGGAAGCAGAGACTGGCAAAGCTTATAGGTGACAGTCCAGTGAATGTAGTGGGTGGTGGTGGTATCACTCATGGAAAAATTCCTGTAGTAGTTGCTGTTAGAGCTGCACCTTTTCTAGACTTAAGTCAGCAGCGTAAAGGAAGTCACTCTAACTAGGGGCTCACCTTCAGAGGACGTCATGTTTCCAAGTAGAGAAGGAATTCAAATGGTTCAAATGGCTCTGAGCACTATGGGACTTAACATCTGTGGTCATCAGACCCCTAGAACTTAGAACTACTTAAACCTAACTAACCTAAGGACATCACACACATCCATGCCCGAGACAGGATTCGAACCTGCGACCGTAGCGGTCACGCGGTTCCGGACTGAAGTGCCCAGAACCGCACGGCCACATCGGAAGGCAGAGAAGGAACTACCACATTACATCAAAAGATAACAGGTATTAGAAGTAAAGTTAGTGAACTGCTCTAGATGTTGACTCTAAAATTATTGGTATATCGAAGCACCACTTAAATAATTCGACAGTTCAGAAGCTTCCATTACCAGGATACAGATTAGCTGGCTGTTTTTCAAGGAATTACTTGCGGAATGGGGGAGTGGCCATGTACGTAAAAAACAGTAATCCATTTGAGTCCATAGACGTATCACGGCACTGCACTGAACAGGTATTTGAATGTTGTGCAGGAGCAGTTGACTTTAGTGAAACTAAACTTCTAATTTTTGTTGTATGTAGGTCCCCTAAGTCTGACTTCAATCATTTTTGCTCCAGCTAGAGAGAGTTTTTGATTCACTTTACAGGAAGTACCAGAAATTGGTTATACGTGTTGACTTCAATATTAATGTTGTATGTGATGGTGCAAGAAAAATCTCCTAAATTCATATGATCTGATGCAGACTGTTTTCTTCGCAACTAGGGTGCAGGGGAACAGTAGTACAGCCACATACAATATTTTTATTCATTCTTCATTACTAGATGGGCATTCTGATAGTAAAAGGGAGAATGACCTTTCAGACTACGATACACAAATTTTAAGACTAAAAGGCTTTTGTACTCTAACAAATGTCACATATAATTACAAACTACATAGGAAACTTAATTCAATGCTAATTGAGAGTTTTTTAAACCTCGTCGAGGAACAATAGTTGCAGGATATTTATAGTGACGATAACACAGATGACAAATACAATGCTTTCCTTAAAACATTTTTCATGCTATTTGAGAGTTGCTTTCCATTAGAAAGTTCTAAACGGGGTACTAGTAGAATGCAGCCTGTGTGGCTGACTAGCAGGACAAGGATATCATGTAGAACAAAGCGGGAATTGTATCAAAATGTTAGAAGCAGTCACAATGAAGCTACAGTAGCAAATTACAAACAGTACTGTAAAGTGCATAAAAATGTTATTAGGAAGACAAAGAGTATGTGTAAGCAAATAGAACAGCTATTTCACGGGATAAAATTAAAAGCATATGGTCAGTTGTGAAGGAAGTGTCTGGTCAGCACCACAAGGTCGACAATATAAAGTTAGTTCGTAGTAAAAATATTTCTGTTACCGATAAATCAGATATATGTACAGTATTTAACAATCATTTTCTGAGCATTGCTGGTGAATTAAATAAAATTTAATTTCTGCATGAAATCATATAACTCTCTTGACAAATGCCTTTCCGAGATTGAAGTCTGAAATACTCCTCTGTGATTCAGACAAGGGAGAGATCGAGTCAATAATTAAATCACTGACGACTAAGGACTCTCCTTGATATGGTGGAGTGCCGAGCAGAATATTAAAGCACTGTGCTGCACATGTCAGCCCTGCCTTTAGCCATATTTGTAATTTTTCCTTTAGGAATGGTTACTTTCTTGAACTATTAAAGTACTCGGTAGTATAGCCACTTTATAGAAAGGGAGAAAAAGATAATACCGACAATTTTAGACCTATTTCTATTCCATCAGTGTTTGCTAAAGATATTGAAAAGGCTGGATAATTGTAAGGATAATTGATCATTTTATATCATAATTTGCTATCAAATGTACAGTTCGGCTTTAGATATCGTTTAACAACCGAAAATACGCTATTTTTCTTTTTCTCTGTGAGGTACTGGATGAGTTAAACAAAAGGTTTCGAACGCTAGGCGTATTTTTTATATTTATCTAAGGCGTTTGATTGTGTTGATCAAAATATTGCTCCAGAAGTTGGACTATTACGAAATACGGGGAGTAGCTCACAACTGGTTCACCTGTTACTTTAGCAACAGACAGCAAAAGGTCATTACTCGCAGTGTTGAGAATGGAAGTTATGTGGGGTCTGAGTGGGATACAGACAAATCAGGGGTGCCCCAGGGATCAGTGTAGGGGCCACTCCTGTTCCTTGTTTGTGCAAATGATATGCCCTCTAGTATTTTGGTAAATCCTAAAATATTTCTGTTTGCTGATGACACTAGCTTGGTAGTAAAGGATGTTGTGTGCAGCATTGGCTCGGTTTCAAATAGTGCAGTTCATGACATAATTTCATGGCTTGAAGAAAATAAACTAACGCTAAATTAGAGTAAGAGTCAGTTTGTAAAGTTTCTAACACACAATCCAACAAAACTCGACGTTTTAATTTCACAGAATGGGCATAGTGAAACTGAACAGTTCAAATTTCTAGGTATTTAGATTGATGGTAAACTGTTGTAGAAAGTCCACGTTCAGGATCTTGTTCAAAGACTTAATGTTGCCATTTTTACTATTCGACCAGTATCTGAAGTACGTGATCGTTTGACACGAAAATTAGTCTACTTTGCTTATTTTTCAGTCTCTTATGTCATATGGTATTACATTTTGGGGTAACTCTTCCATTCTAAAAGGATATTTTTGGCTCAGAAACGGGCAGTTCGGCAATAAGTGGTGGAAGTTCGCGAACCTCTTGTCAAGCACTGTTCACTAGTCTGGGTATTTTGAAATTGGCCTTAATATATATTTTCCTTACTTTCGTTTCTTGTTAACAGTATCAGCTTCTTCCCAAGATTTAGTAGCTTTCACTCAGTTAATACTCGGCAGAAATTAAACCTGCATTTTCATCGGACTTCCTTAACTCTTGTGCAGAAAGGTGTGCAATATACTGTTGCATCCATTTTCAATAAGCAACCAGAAGAATTCAAAAATCTTAGCAGAAATCTATGCGCTTTCCATTCTAAACTGACGAGTTTCCTCATAGATCACCCTTTCTATTCTGCCGAGGAG
Source organism: Schistocerca piceifrons (assembly GCF_021461385.2). Lineage (NCBI taxonomy): Eukaryota > Metazoa > Arthropoda > Insecta > Orthoptera > Acrididae > Schistocerca > Schistocerca piceifrons. The sequence goes on from NC_060142.1 coordinate 458,209,360, forward strand.
TTCTTTGAAAAATTAAGCTGATTGTTGTTGTATTGTTGATTGCGTTTCCTTAAACTTATGGGTTGACTTTTTTTGGGTTCATACACGTTTTATTTTTTTCTGTTATTACTTTGAAGATGTAATTTTATGTACTGACACGTTCTATGACCTTGGAGATTAGCTCTGCATTTAGGTCCTACGGAACTTGAGGTGTAAATAAATAAATAAACCACCCTCCACAATACTCGGTGGCCGCTTTCCGTCAGTACTTCAGATCTGCCTGGTCTTGCTTTAGCTGTAGTTGTTCCTCCGCCTTTCCATTTGACAGTCATATCACCAAGCGTCGACTTAAGCAGCTTTAGAAGGGTTTAAATGCCCCTGATGGATTTGTTAGATGACATCCAATGATTAGGCCACAAACATGTGTAACAATCCCGCTGAAATTCGCCGTGTAATTTGTGACATTTGAATTCTGCAACATCGTTTGACGCAACAATGTGTTTTCGCGTATCGCTGTGGCTGGAGCTCAGTGTTCAGTCTTTAGTGACAATGTATCACTGTTCTGTCGGAGTGCGCGAGTTTGTTACGAAACAATTTGGATAACTGGTTCCGGCATGTCATCGAATGTTTATTAAACGGTTTGGTGAGCAGAATTTACCATCTAACTGCTGCATACAAGCAAACAAAAGATAGTGAAAAGAAAGAGAGCAGGAGAACCATGTTTGATCTTCACGACAGGGGACAGCCGCCATTATGGGAAGAAAGAGTGACTAACGTGAAATAACGATTGTTGGCGTCTCCTGCAAAGTCTGTTCGACGTTTATCCCAGGAATGTTGTGGAGAATATGTCACAGAGCTGCGAAGAAAGCCGGCGTGTATCTACACAGGTTTACAGTTGTTGAGAAACTGAGTCTCAATGACAAGGACAAACGCACTACATTTTGCCGTTGATTTCAACAACTTGTTGCTCAGAGGTCAGGAAAATTGCAGTACACATAGTTCAATGACGAGTCGTGTGTTCAATGACGAGTCATGATTCCACCTCTTCGGCTTTGTAAACTCTCCGAATACACGTTTGTGATGTAATGAAAGTCCACGTGCACCGGTGGAGTAACCTTGTGCATTCACAAAAGACTGGCGTGTTCTGTGCAATATCACAGCGACCCAATTCTTTTCGAGTCTGTTGTGACAAGTTCAGTTTACTTCGATTCGTTTCGAGAATTTGTGAACCAGACAGACGATGAAGAACTTACTGTGGGCGAGTACCAACAGGATGGCGCCACATGCCAAACATTTCGGGTGACCACCGCTGAGGTCGAATCATTTTCCCCTGCCGGAGTGATTTCGAATGGACTACGGCCCCCGAGGTCACCTGATTTAACACCACCCAGCTTTCTCCTTTGTGATGGCCTAAAAGGCAAGGTCTACAGAAATAAACCACACAACTTGGAAGATTTACTATCCGTGAAATCCAGGCAGTGACACCAGAGGTTCCGGCAGCAACATTCGAGAATCTGTAGCTTCATGTTCAACTGTGTATACAAGTCGTGGGCGGTCACTTCCACCACCTTTTGTGATTCACCTTTATTTCCCCAATAACAAGGTATGATATATTCGTTTCATTTTATTTCTTGATATTCATGCAAATCCCTTAAGTGTTTTTTAAGCAACTGTTAGTTTTTGGCGCCTCTTTCGAGTGGGACACCCTGTGCAATTCGAATCGTTAAGATACAAAGGAGAAATGTGTACACGTAAGTTTGGTTCAAATGGCTCTGAGCACTATGGGACTCAACTGCTGAGGTCATTAGTCCCCTAGAACTTAGAACTAGTTAAACCTAACTAACCTAAGGACATCACACACATCCATGCCCGAGGCAGGATTCGAACCTGCAACCGTAGCAGTCACGCGGTTCCGGACTGCAGCGCCTAGAACCGCACGACCACCGCGGCTGGCACCAGAAAGAATGCTGGACGGGAAAAACTCTCACGTCGCAATGGACAAATAATCCACAAAATTCGATTATTGATGTAATATAAGAAAGCTCTAGCAGTTTCAGTGTTGCAAAGGTAAATTACCGAATAAAATATATTAATACTCAAGAAAAACATTAAATTATTACTTAGATATTAGAATCTCTTTTTTTTACAAGCAGTGACTTCTGTAAAGATGATAGTAATTTTTAAGGAAGCAGAGTATTCATAACACAGTTTTGAATGGTAGTCTATTTTCAATAATGTAGTAAGTCGAGTTTCTACCACCATCACCTCTTGAAAATTTTGTTTTCTAATTGTATGTCTCCGCATTGCACTGAGAGGAGAACAGTCATTCAAGATAAAGCATAGCGTACTTACCACAGCAACTTTTCCATGCCGTGCATTGGGCAGGGTTGCTTTTCTTTAGCTGATTTTCTTCTGTGTTGATTTTAATATTTCGAGAAAATCAGGGTTTCCGTTGCAACAAAGAAAGAGATGAAAATTTGTTAGCAACAATTTAACATTAATTTCAGGATACAATAAAATCATTCACAGTAATGCGTAGCATGTAGTTCAAATCTCATTTACTTTGTCAGACAGCCTTATTCTTACAGTGCAGTGTTACAATCGCTTGTGCATCGTTTTATCTCGAGAATTTTATTGAAACAGTTTTCATGCGTAAAATTAAAGGGAATTTTTGTAGAATCATTTTGGAGATTTATCCCTTCAAAATACGATGTAGTTTGAGGAAGAATTTTTATTCTGTTACTTTTGTGTGTGGGAACTGCAAGTCACGTATTGCGACGTCACACATTGTAGCTATGGTCACTGCACTGCGCAGTTCAGAATTTCATAGGACAGGTTATTCAGTATACTGTTTTACGTTTCCCTAAAGTTAATTTTAATACAGTTATGCAGTTTCAGAGTGATTTGGCGAGTGTTTTCAGATGGTGTTTACGTAACTAAACCACTTGCATTGTTCAGGTTAACATCACATCACATACAATAAAGTTTAAGAATGAGAAACCAGTTTGTTCTTCAACAACAATATACAAGAACAAAATAAAACAAGAACAGGTACACATTTAATAAATTTTATGGAAGTAGATTTCCCCTGCAAGGTTCTATTGAGTATAAGTCATAAATGAATCAAATTCATATTTACATGACTTAACATAGGTTAAAATTCTGCATCTGTCTCTTCTGTGAGCATTGACAAGCGTTACACACCTCTTTTAGCAGTCTGCAGGAGTATGATTACATATCTCGCAAGAACATAACTTTTTAATACGATATTGTAGTGCCTGTGTTATTCTGAATTAGTGCCTGTGTTACTCCGCATGCATGTGCGAAGAAACTTTGCATCATAATTCGGAATATCACAGGGACTGCAATATCGTATTTATCCACCGACATCCGGAGGGCGACTTTCAAGTAAAATGTCTCTCCTGTACAGAACTATACATATTGGGTGCACGAGTACAGGCTGTAGACACAAGGTTGATGACACGTGGAAGTTTGGGTCTGGCCGTGAGTCATGCTCGGGTAGCCAAATGGTACAGTCTGCACTAGGCAGTGGCACGACTCGGACCTGCTGTCCAGGCCTGGGGCGTACGTAGAAGACGAAGTGTTTACACGGCTGACATTCGCGCGTGTTTTTGTCTGAATAGGTCGCCTTGGCACATAATTTTAGAAAGAGTACGCTCCAATTTACGTTTGAAAACGACTGTGCCAAATCCAAGACTTTTGAAATACTGCTTTTTTTTAGGGGAGGAGTTCGTTTCCCTCTACAGACCTATTTGGGATACACCTATCTGTTCTGGCGTAACCAGAAGCGCTGGAATGAAGATGAAGAACGCAAAAGAAGAGAATGCGGTGAGACGACATCGGACAATGGTGCGCTGATTAGGACCGTTCCACGACAAGTGCGCCCCCTAGCCGAAGAGATAAGCGCCGCTCCTGCCAGCCTCGGCCGCTCAGTATGCGCTCAGTATCTGGACAGTATTAGCACGGCCTAGCAGAGAGTGTTACGATAGCAGTGACGTGTGATCCATATCAACTGCTTGCATGAACATTGTATATAGCAAAGGTCACTTATTTGGTTATCGCCCATCGGTTGCGATCACTTGCTGTAAATACAAGTTAAGTATTGTCATTCTTCTTATTTGTAATTTTTGCATAACATTACAAGAACGCAAAATCCCTTAGGCATCCTATACGAGGTGAGATGACAAGTACCAACTCTATCCATTGTAAGCAGCACAATGTAAGTCAAGGTGTGCGATTAAGCTGCATGTGAAAGAACTATCGGTTCTGCTCAAAGGGGATTTAAATTTCGACACTCTGATGACCACATCACCCCTGGTCATCAGTCCCCTAGAACTTAGAACTACTTAAACGTAACTAACCTAAGGACGGCACACAACACCCAGCCATCACGAGGCACAGAAAATCCCTGACCCCGCCGGGAATCGAACCCGGGAACCCGGGCGTGGGAAGCGAGAACGCTACCGCACGACCACGAGATGCGGGCGGACTGACGGTAATTCGGATCTTTGAACTGTCGTTTGAGGTACCAGAACCGATGGTTATTGAATCGCCGCGACCATGTGGAACGGTACTCAGTCATGCGCCTGGCAGCTGGGCGAGTTTTAGCACGCATCCCGTGCTAAACGGCGTTCCACAGGTGTGGAATGTCCTTAACAAACTTATCCCTTCATATTTATATAATGGAAGATGTCGAGCAATTGTGATTTACGACGGCGAGCCACAGAGACGTTCTGGATGCCGTGTAGAAGGACATATACACGCGGAGTGCATACGAGGCCGCGTCATGCTTCTTCGGTAGAGAAGCGTCATAACGAGAAGTTTCCACCCAACTGCCGATGCCGTAGGTCTCGGTGGCCCGCCGAGAGGCGTTGTTAAGTTCGGAGCGTGACACCTACGTGTTGAAGCAACAGCGGACTCAGCTAGGGGAGCATGGAGGTGACATGGTGGATGCCCCTACATCAACTTCAGGCACCTTCCGCACCCTCAGAAGCAGCACGCAGCGTGGAAGTGGAAGTCGAGACTGTGGCGGCAGCAACGGACCAACGAGCGCCTGTTGAAAGATGTGAGGCGTCGTCTACAGCGGCAGACTGCAGGAAGCGCAAACAACGATCGCCGAGACGTCGCAAAAAGCGTCGCTATAGTTTGGGTGACAAGTCCTTCCCTAGCCTAGGGGAGACGAAAGATATTCGAGCTGAAGAGACGTCTGACATGGAACACTTGCCTTTAGAGGAGACTGAAAGGATCTCTTCAGATGGTGACCAGATGTCCTGCCCTTCAGACGTCCCTCTTCATTGACACCGAATGACCCGATACTACCGATGGAGGAGGCAGTGTCCCGGCAGTCACGTCAAAATGCAGCAGAGGGTGTTCCTGGGATTGATGACCAATGTGACTGGGCAGAACCAGTCGAAGGGATACCGGAATTGGCACCACCACTTGGCGACGACTCACTCGCAGGACGCGCACCCCAGAAAGAAAACAGCGGAGAACAACCCGTTGGCAGGCAACCCTCTGACGTGCGTGTTTACAACACTTACCTAGCGCCGACTCCAGACGTAGGAACACGGTACAGCGATATTAGTCCAGGAAGGGATTCCGGTGTGTGACCTCCATTATCTCCCTGCGGCCCGGGGTTTGTCGATGACTATGAACGGCATTCGTATTGTCAACATCTACGCACCCTCCGGCTCTGACAATAGACGGGCGAATGCACACTTCTATTCGGAGGAGACTGCGCCCCTATTCCATGGCAGATATGACCACATCTTGGTACGAGGGAATTTTAATTGTGCTTTCACACCGAAAGATCATACCCTGAATTTTAGCTCCTGCTATGCACTGCACACAACCTGCGGAAACATGCGACTAATGGACACATGGGAGAATATCCATGGACAGCATGAAGACTACACGTTTTTAATAGACATCCGGAGAGCAGACTGGATCGGATTTATGTTTCTGCTGGATTAGGAGATCACGTGTTGGGTGCTGAACGTTGTCCCACATTTATGCACGTAAAACGTCCCTCGACAGTGCGTCTGGCGGAGCCGCAGTTCGTGGAAAATTAATTAGTCCTTATTGATGGGTCCTGAATGTCGTCAGCGGATCGAAAAAGGGTAGCAGATACACATTCGCCGTCTCCCGATGCACCGTACGGTCTTTACCTGGTGTGTGCAATGTGCAAACCCGGCGATAAGAAGAGCTCTCGTAACTTATGGCACAGAAAAAGCGAGATGGCTCCGAAGTACATTTGAATATTACCACATGGTGCTCCGTGACCTGTCCTCCAGGGCCCCATCGCTCGAACGTCAAGTGAAAGTCCATCGCATTTCATCGATCACGAGACGTCGAATAGAGGGATTTTCGAACCGTGCTCGGTGCTTGGACAACGTCGATGGAGACGTATTTCCATGCGTCATGTGTCCAGGGGAGATGCACGTAATCGCTAATCCTTGATCACAGAGCTCCTTGATGGTGATGATCTGCCCTTGACGTAACAACAGAACACTGCTGATGGTTTCTGAAGCATTGCTGCCTTCTTTTCGCTGGGAAGCCGACGGGCGATTGGATAGGAGAAGACATTTTATTAACGGCGGTGGATGGTACGGATGCAGAGGCGTTATTTGAACTCCTAACGGAAGATGACATACCGATGGCACTCATGGAGGAAGCGGTGCATAAATCCCTTAGGCCAGATGGGTTGACACTCGAATTTTATTGCGAATTTGCAGATCTAATAATGTCCCTGTTGTTGTTAATGTATGAGTTGTTGCGCCCTAACACGGACATCCCGCCGTAATTCATGGCGGGAATTTTTGTACCAATACGGAAATTGGCAGGAAGTGTCAGCGCCCATCAACGTCGACCGCTCACGATGCTCAATACTCACTACAAGATCTTCGCGCGAATGTTGGCGGTAAGGCTCAAGACTGTAATATCCAAGACATTACCACCAAACAAGGCTTGGCTAGGGGTTCGCAGCAACATCCATTCTATCCTAAGTGAATACCGTGGCATCATTGCCCTGATGGAAGCATATTTCTTACGAGCGGCGTTCGTATTAGTGGATTTTGATTGTGCCTCGGACCTCAGGATTTTATTACCGTCTTCATACGCCTCCTTTGCGGGACTCCTTCGGCGGCGAGAGTCAATGGCTGGGAGGTAGTTAACATTCCTGTTTACAGCTCAGTTAATAAAGGATGTCTCTTGTCGATGGTGCTGTCTGCAATAGCGCTCGAACCACTGTTGCAGGCTCTTCGACGACTCTTACAGGCATCCAACTCCGTAAGAGTACCTTCACGTGTCGTGCATATGCCGGCGGCTTGATGATATGCCTCCGATCGGAGAATGAAGTTTGTGAGGTGGTTCCATTGTTACTACATATGGAGAGGCGGCGGGTAGCAGGGTGAACATGAATAAAACCAAGATTATGTACATCGGTTGGGGGCTGCACGCTCTGTACAGTCCGTTTACGACGGTTGAGAGCATGCGATCCTTTGGGGTGTTGTTCACTCGATCTCTACGGCAATCAGCGAATGCGATCTTCCGGGGGCTGCTCCAGCACGTTCGACTGCACATACGCAGTAATTCACTCTGAATCCTCGACCTGCTCCAAAGGGTGGTATACACTAATGTTCATCTTGCGTCACGACTGCTTCACCTGGCACGGTTACTGCCAATGCCACATGGTATTGCTGACAGATTAATGGCGGCCTTTGGATACTATGTCAGCCAACAGCCAACGGATGCTATTTAAGGTCGAATACGAGACTTTAACTCTTCCAAACCATTCTGGAGGCCTTAATCTCACAAATGTAAGTAAAAAGGCTCTCGCTCTATACCTGCGAGCGACGCTACGGGCCTGGAACCAACGGCAGCACGCCATCACGCCGGCGACCGTGAACGTGCTTCTCCATCCGTCCTTTGAACCGCCAGCGCAATATCGCCATTTCTTCTCGCGTCGCGCGATTCATTATTGATTGTAATTATGTTGATTTACAAATACCTTCCTCGAGAATCCCTAAAACCGGTGAAATATATGGCCAGTTGGGGCACCATCATGGCAGCAATGTTGTCGAGCTTAAACACCCAACGAGGGATTGGCGACAGATATGACGCGCTGTCCATACTCAGCTCCTCGCCACGACAGCGAGATCGTCTTGGGATACATTAATCACCCCAAGACAGTCATTCGCCGCTGATTTTACCACATTCACACAGTAGATTCCCCACACTGCCGTACAGTTGGCATGGAGGACACCGACGAACATCGTCTGCAGTGCGGTGAGGCGACGGATGTTTGGTGGCTGACGTAACGCATCGTGGCACTCCTACAACACATAGACGACTTCGCGATCACGACGGACGCTTTATTTTTCCTGCAAGCGATCTTTTTCCCTAAACAAAAAACGTCGGCAATTAGCTGGATTGGAGGACACGCATCGAACTACGTGCTCTCGCGGACAGTGATATCGGGCATGGACTATTGGCTCTATCTACTACAATAACGTAAGATCATCTGACGTCACTCTAAATACAAAACACGCACTTTGCGCACTTTCTAGGCAGCATGTATCGTGACCCTACGGAGCGGTGGCGAGTTCCATGTTACGTAGTTTCGCGGACTGGGATATTACCCCACGTGATGTGATGAGGATGTCACTTCGGCCCTACATTTCTTTCCTTTCTTTTTCATATGTGATTGGTTTTCCTTCCTGCAATACTGAAATTAAAATAAAAAATTAAAAATTAAAAAAGAATTAAATGTACAATGTTTCCTTCCCGCTGCGTCTCTCTTATCCCGTCAGGAACAACCCTTCCCACTCTGCCCCCCTTATCTATACCTTAAAAAATGAGTTGATAGAGCATTTGCCAGTTAAAGGCAAAAGAAAGGAGATGAGCACCTGCCAGCGGAAAAAAAAAACAAATGGTAAGGCAACCGCTCGCGATATATGGGAAATCCAGGTTCGAGTCCTGGTCTGGCATAAATTTTCATTGTCGTCATTCCATTATACAGCTTATGGTACCCCACATTCGCAGCTCCAAATACCACCAGGACCGGAAGACTGTTTCCCTATACCACAGAGGACAATCACATGATCTGTTTACCCATTGCAAGATACGAACAATCCAGCTGATGGTTATCCGTATTCGCAGCGCCAAATACCACCACGACTGGGAGATTGTTTTCGTATACCATAGAGGGCAATTACGTGATCCATTTATCCCCCTCAAGACTTGAACAATTCACGCACAGTATTAAATATTATTGAAGGTCGGAGGGAAAGCTTGTAGCGAAATAGTGTTTGAATGCAATGGCCTCAGTTCACTAACACTTCGGAAAAAAAATGTTCTTTTCGTCTGGTTTGAAGTCTTAAATCATGACATGGCAAGAAACTCCGTTGCGATCATTTTGTGAAAAACACACTAGCATCACCTGCAGAAATTGACGGAATCAATGGAAACCTCAAGTTAAATTGTCAAGGAAGAGTGATTTCAACCGCGTTCCCCTGGAAGATTAGATCAGTATTTTAACCACTGTGTCGATGCCATCAGAGAACTCGCTTATCCTTATCGTGGAATTGTTTACGTCATTCCCTGTCTCCGGTTAGCGCTGCATAGCGGATACTATCCCCACCCCATGTGAAGTCGTAGCAGTTTGTGTACATGTCAGATGGCGATTATGCTACAGCCTGAACTGTCAGCATTGGTCCACCCACGACACTAACAATAAGACATCTGAAGTCTGCTGCTAGGACTTCTCGTGTTGTACATACGCACAAGGCACTTTCGTCTTTCCATACCCCTAGCACAGCGGAGAGCGGTCTACTCTTTGCGCGGCGACAGCAGTAATTCGGTCCCGATTGACTGGCAAACAAGATACGCTGTTTTAGGAGAAATAGTACACATGGCGTAAACAGTAACTGTTAACAATATATCACAGTAGTACAGAGTAAGTCGAGAAGTACAAATTCATATACAAGACTTCTGATCCATCAGGTCGTGAGACAACCTCAAACTGGCCTACAGAAACTACTTAAGACACAGGGCATTCGCGACGCATGAGATGTTTAAAGTTCACTCGCCTCTCGATCTCCCCGCTCCAAGTATTTTCCCTATACAAAAATGGGTAGGACCCTTCTTGTAATTAACTGAATGTAGTTTAATTTTGTACTCGGATACGTCTTCCACAGAGGCTACGGTTGACGAGTTATTCCCGAAAAACGTACAAAAATGACTTTGTAAGGTACCCTGTACGCCCCCGTCCCACACACATACTCCCCCTCCCCTCCTCAAGGATTTTAGTAAGTGTTCATTGCACTCCCCCGTACTATTGTACAAAAGTTCGCGACTATAAGATTTATGATCCATGTCTAAACTTCTTAGGTCTTCACTGTATTACACACGACAGGCTTAGTTGTGTACTTAAAAATTGTAAACCTGACATTTGTGTAAATTTTACATCACAACTATGAAACTTTTGACAGTATTAAATTAACGATTAAATTGCATTATTTATTTGGCCTTCTTACTACGAAACTACTTTACGTGTAAGTTCAGGCTCATGAACGTAATTAACTTTTGCATAACGTTTAAAAAAATCATTTTCTTTCATTACCGTCGTCATACGTTTAAACTAATGACAGCGAAATAACCGAGACCCACCGGGTTAGCTGAGAGCGCTCATGCGCTGCTTCCAGGACTCGGATAGGCGCACCGGCCCCGGATCGAATCCGCCTGACGGATTACTGACGTCGGTCGGTGTGCCAGCCAGCCTGAATGTGGTTTTTAGGCAGTTTCCCACATCCCGCTAGGTGAATACCGGGCTGGTCCCCACGTTCCGACTCAGTTACACGACTCGCAGTCATCTGAACACGTTTGCACTATTCCACCAGACGCAGAGAGCAGGGGTACACTACTTCCGTCCCGGGTGGTACGGGGTGGCGGCAGGAAGGGCATCCGGCCACCCCTTCACATTAACCTTGCCAAATACGTTCCTAACGATGCCGAACCTGCGGCAGCGCGGGACATGGCACCAGTAAAAGAAAGAAAGAAAGAAAGAGCTTCTGTAAAGTTTGGAAGGTAGGAGACGAGGTACTGGCAGAAGTAAAGCTGTGAGTACCGGGCGTGAGTCGTGCTTCGGTAGCTCAGTTGGTAGAGCACTTGCCTGCGAAAGGCAAAAGTCCCGAGTTCGAGTCTCGGTCGGGCACACAGTTTTAATCTGCCAGGAAGTTTCATATCAGCGCACACTCCGCTGCAGAGTGAAAATCTCAGTCTGGAAAGAAAGAAAGATTATCGAAATAGCCGAGTAAACCGTTAGTGTAACTACCAAGCCAATTAAGACCGAAAAAGGTAGAATGTGGGAAATAATCCGTGTAGTCACAAATTTTGTGAGGGGTGCCATTAACGTTTGAAGATCGCTTCTGCACGTATTTCTTTAATAATTCTCTAGCCACGGCCTCTATCGAAAACGTACCACAGTACAAAATTACGCTACATTAAATTTCTTACAAGAAAGGTCCCATCATTTTTTTCTGCAGGGTTATTGGTTGGCGCGAAGAGAGCGAGAGCATACTGAAAATATCGAGCGACGCGCAGCTACCGTAGCTTAGATGGTTTTTGTAGGCCAATTTGAGGTAGTTTCCCGACTTGACAACACAAGTTTTAAATATCAACTTTTCTTCTCGGCTACATCTGCATCAAGGTGGTACGTTGTAAATAGGTACCTTTTACACCTCTTGTATGGGCGAAGGCGGTTGTATAGATTAATTAAAGAGGTCTCCGGAAGAAAGTGCTAATCTTCAATTTAGTAAGGATAAGTGAAATCTGTAGAGTATTACAAGGCGACACATCCTGGCAATAAGTAGATTCACATGTACCGGTAGAAAACACTGTCAACTGCACAAATTATCTTCTCTAGTTGTATTTATGTTCTTGTCTTGGAATTTATCCAGGCAAATAACATACATTATCTTAAAATGTGCTCTTGTGGGTTTGCACTTTCTTCTGCCGACCTCTTCGAATAAAACATTCCATACAACGGATGTCCAGTTGCATTGGTTACAGAGACGTAACTGGTGACACAGATAAATTATAATTTTAGGCCACGTTGCACAATCAGGTTTCTGTTGGTTATTCGAGTCTTCCCTGCACGATATTTCAACTGCATGTCTTGTAGTCTTCTTCAGGTGCTGTCTGATACTGTTTTGCCGGCCGGGGTGGCCGAGCGGTTCTAGGCGCTACAGTCTGGAACTGCGAGACCGCTACGGTCTCAGGTTCGAATCCTGCCTCGGGCATGGATGTGTGTGATGTCCTTAGGTTAGTTAGGTTTAAGTAGTTCTAAATTCTAGGGGACTGGTGACCTCAGCAGTTAAGTCCCATAGTGCTCAGAGCCATTTGAACCATTTGATACTGTTTTCATTGTGGAACGCGTCCGATATTTATGCCTATGTTGTGCTAAGCGCTCCGTCTGCGGAAGGCACCACGTCAGTCGTTCCGTCATTGGTATGCAGCGACTGTTATGTTTCCTCATAGCCGCAGCAGTTCCGAACGCTATGTGCGTTGTTTGTTGTTATTACCCGTTGTCAATCCTGCTGTATGAAAATCTCATGACGTCCAAGCCGTTCTAGACATTTATCTTTCGATTGTCGTTATTTAAGCCCTCCTGTGCTGTAGGACGTTCTGTTACCGTGGCGTGCCGTGTCAGACGTTCAGTCCGAAGTCCGTGCCCGCCAGGAGCGGCTGCAGTCTTATCTTCAGGTCGCTGGTGTTCAAATTGTCGCTCGAGACTCAGTAGAATGTCCTCAGGCATCAATTCTGTAGTCTGAGGTACCATTGCACGTATATCCTTTGCTGCATGTATTGGCCTGTTTTCTCTAACTCCATCTTGATATTTGTGTCCCATGGGGTCTTGATGTTGCCACTGTTGCGTCTTCAGAAGATTGAGTACCGGGTTCCAGGTAGAGCTCAGCTGGAAACCGCTTCCACAGTTAGATTCTCTGTGACCTTAATCTCAATAGATTCTTTGATGACGCTGTCCCGGTATGTCGATATTTGTTTTATAATCTTGTCATCATTATAATTCATGGAATGACTGAGTTCTAAACAATGCTCGACAATAGCTGACTTGGATGTGCTTCTGATGTCCTTTTCGCCTGATGTGAACGGTCCTGGTCGTCTGGCTGGATGTATGCCATACCATGTTCACATCGTATGTGGTAAAAGCCCGGTTTCCGTATTCCCAGGTCATCCTTCACACTGTTCGACTGCTTAGCTAAGTTGTAACGTGTTTGCCTATCATGCAGAGGGGCTCGAGTTCGATTCTCGGCAAGGTTGGAGACTTTCTCCGGCTCGTGGACTGAGAATTGTGTTGCCCTCATCACCCTTTCATCATTATCATCGACAAGCAAGTCACCCAATGTGGCATCACCTGAAATAGGACTTGCAAATTGGCGTCCGAACTTCCCCAGATGGGGCCTCCCAGCCAACAACGCCACACGATCATTTTATTTGATCCTTCACACTCCCTAGTAGAGCCTTAATCTTGTTGGGTGGATTCATCATGCTCTTTCGATGTTATGTCTGAGGAGAATTCAGATAATCTTGGCAGATATCGGCCCGACATACATGGCAAATACGCAACTTTCTTTGTTTCTTATTGTATCTCTTCAGGAATCTCTGGCGCGGAAGCAGGGCGCAGTACCTTTTCAACAACGCTTTTGTCGAACACAAATTGTAGGTCTTCTATCTCCGTCGCCAAATAATCAGGATCTGATAGAGTTCGTGCCCCGTGAACCACAGTTCTGAGTACACCATTCTTCTGTGCCAGATGCTGGCAACTGCTGTCTTGCAGGTATAAGTCGTTGTGAGTGGATTTGCGGTGAACAGTGTGGCTGAAGGTACCATCTGCCTTCCTCTTCACTAGTACATCTAGGAAAAGGAGCAGTCCATCCTTCTCCAGTTGCATGGAGAATTTAATGTTAGGGTGGCGTGAGTTTAGGTGGTCCAATAAACATCGACTTTTTGCCTCCCGTGAGGCCATACAACAAAAGGGTTATCCACATACCTATGAAAGCATTTCGGCTGATTTGAGGCCCCCTCTTCAAATCCCTCCATAAAGAGAGTGGCCACCATCGGTGAGAGAGGGCTGTCCATTGTCACCCCTTCAGTTTGCCCGCAGAATTGACCCCCATCTGAGAGATATGCAGAAGAATGGTCTACTCAGAACTCTGATTCGCCGGGCACGAACTCTGTCAGATCCTCATAGTTTTGGGACAGAGACAGGACACCTTCAATCTGTGTTCGACAACAATGGATATTTTTCTCGAGATGTTCAAAAGGCACTGAGCCCTCTTTCCCCGCCAGTGATTCCTGAAGAATTTCAAGAAGAAACAAAGAAGATCACATATATGCCACACAACTCCCGCAACACTCACAGTTCTTCTGAATCTCTTCCTACAGTTAGATATGTTGCGGGCTTTCAAACAGTATGAAATGCGGTGATGCTGCGAACCCCAACTACGTACCCTCCGACTCAGAGTTGCAACATTAAAAGTTTGGCTGGTTTCGTTGTCTATGGGCTGGGATACGTAGTTCCGCAATACACGCCAAATACTGCTGAGTCTACAGTATACGATAAGAATGACCACATGAATCGAATGGTCTAAAGTTTCTATGACTCGGAAATTGCGAATTATGAAAGTACGATATAAATTTATAAATGAAAATTTGCAATTAAATAAAATCTTTTGAGAATGCGGTATATTTCTTTAAAACACTTATTGGTGTCGATGGTCCAGCAATTAATTAAAATGTAAGTTGAATAACAGGGAAACAATAGATCCCCACTGCACGTAATTAGTTATGAATAACACAGCTCGCGAGGTATTCACTTCTAAACGCCCACTACGTCTTCACTGTAGAAGCCACACAAACAAGTGCACAAGTCGGCACTCCAAAGTATTTCTATCTGCCACGACCACGCGCAAACCGCTCCTCACTCTCCAAGTCTCTGCCTCGACCGAGCGTCCGTCGCGCCGTCACGTCCAGTACTCCCTGTCCTGTGCCGTTCTGTACCAGCAGTGATGCTGAGGGAATTAGATTAGGAAATGAGACACTTAAAGTAGTAAAGAAGTTTTGCTATTTGGGGAGCAAAATAACTGATGATGGTGGAAGTAGAGAGGATATAAAATGTAGACTGGCAATGGGAAGGAAAGCGTTTCTGAAGAAGAGAAATTTGTTAACATCAAGTATAGATTTAAATGTCAGGAAGTTGTTTCTGAAAGTATTTGTATGGAGTGTAGCCATGTACGGAAGTCAAACATGGACGATAAATAGTTTGGACAAGAAGAGAATAGAAGCTTTTGAAATGTGGTGCTACAGAAGAATGCTGAAGATTAGATGGGTAGATCATATAACTAATGAGGAGGTATTGAATAGGATTGGGGAGAAGAGAAATTTGTGGCACAACTTGACTAGTAGAAGGGATCGGTTGGTAGGACATGTTTTGAGGCATCAAGGGATCACCAATTTAGTATTGGAGAGCAGCGTGGAGGGTAAGAATCGTAGAGGGAGACCAAGAGATGAATATACTGAGCAGATTCAGAAGGATGTAGGTTGCAGTAGTTAATGGGAGATGAAGCAGCTTGCACAGGATAGAGTAGCGTGGAGAGCTGCATCAAACCAGTCTCAGGACTGAAGACCACAACAACAACAACTAAACTTTAAACTAATAAAGATATTGAAAATCTGATTAGACCATCAAAATCATCGTGCAAATAATAGTAATGTCCATGTTTCTTTTTGAAGTATCGTGATTCATCCGGGTACTATTAATTTCTATACGAACTGTGAAATGTCTGCCGTTAAGGTTTCACAAAGTCCGCCATCTTTGGCCCTGCCGGTGCACAGCGTCACCAAGGAATTCCCAGCCACGTGCTCGATGGACAACGCGCTGGGGCTACGCCACTCGACCGGCTAACGTTCCGTACCACGTGTTTGCTGCCGGGCACCAGCTGGCCGTGCGGCCCGTGCGGACATCGCTTCCTCCGAACTTATATTTTCACGACGCAACGGCTCGCCCATTACCTCACAATGTTGAGAATAGTACAGGAGCAAAATGAGATTTATTTTTACTTGAGAAGGTACGTGTTTGCCAAGAAATTTAGTCGGTGAGAGTAAGGTAGCAAGCATTTCATAAAGACTGCATAATACTCCTGCTGCTTCAGTCGATTATAGTACATAGTGACTAAAACAAGTCAGTATCAATGTGTAACTAAATTTAAATTAATCACCAATTGACATCAAGTAGTTTGGGTTACTCTCGCGAACAATCTGTCAAAATCAGCAGAATTCTCCTCAAACATAACATCTAGAGCGTGTTCCATACTCTCACCAACATTAAGGCACTTCTAGGGAGTGTGAAAGTTGACCTGTTCCGCAGAATCTGGGTATTTACCACATACCATGTGAATGTGGCAAGTTAACATTAAGGCATACCTATCACACCGCCATTTGTGTATATCCTTTAATAGGGAACGCTCATAGCCAGAAGGCTCAGAGTGGTGCAAATGCATGAAGCAAGCAGGTGGCCTTACGACAGAGACCCACTAGTGCTGCCTACAGCCAACCGAGCGCGTTTGAAGAGGGTCAGATTCTGACCTTTCGAGTGACTGGATGGTCCATTAGGAGAACTGCCACACAAGCTAGACGTCCTTAGTCAGTTGTGCAACGATTTCGGAATCAGTAGTCAAGTTGAGAGATTACAGGGCACTCTCAACTCTGATACAGTGTTATGCCGTGTAACGTTCTTAGGGAGGCTGACCTTTATTGCTTGGTTGCTAAGCTTTATACGATCTGACTTCATCCATATGCTGAAATGGTTGGCAGTAGTTAACGCTCTTACTCGTTTGCTCTAGTGACGGAATATTGATAAGCTTTACTTGTGTTCAAAGGAAAAGGGTACTGATTTAAACGACTGCAGTAAAAGCGTACAGCAGCTGAGGGCCGAGGGGAGCGTTTTTTTGGTGGAATCTGGGTGAAGACATTTGCAGACTGTTCAGTCCCTCGGTCTTATTTTGCAGATACGTTGAATAGCGCCGATCTGTCAGCGGCCACTTCCAGGTAGGCTGACTAGCGCCGAGGAGTCGCCGCTGGTATTGGCAGAGCATTGATGGCCAGCAATAAAGCAAGGGATGGGCCCTTGTTAGGCAGGAAGCCGATGAGACGACTGTGTGTTTCTGTGAGCTTCCATGGAACAGCTCAGTGATGCCCAGACGTCCAGACTCTGGGACAAAACATATCTGAGAAGGCACGAGGCTTTTAGGGAGTTTATGGCAATTCTTTGGAAAGTTCGAAATGGACGCAACAGAGGAGACAACGATCTTTTTATGGAGGGCTGTGGTTCCATCCAGGTAGTGCTATTAGCAAAATACACAGCGTAAATGCATGCGAAAGAGGCCGCAATGCTGAATCTTTCTTCCTTTTCTCCCAATAAAATTTTAAAGTCGCTGATTGGTCAAATCAGTGTATGCAGAGCAAGGGGTGGTCTCCCAGCTACGAGTGCCGCGCTCCAGCTCGTGATTGGCTTGGGATAAAGTGGGAGTAGTCTAAGAGGTCACTCTTGTACTGGCACTTTGCTAGTAAGGAACTGCAGGTCTCTACCTAAATGGTGAGACTTGTGGTCTTTGCTAGTGTGCCACTTAGAGCCGGTGCCAGTCACAATCTGAACTGTCAGAGGCACTGCTTCTAGCTTCACAGACACAACAAGTGATGTGTGGGTGTACTTATTTGTTTTGAGTTGGCCGTCTAAAAATTTGACATGTTCCGTCATGCATAGTCGTGGCTCAAATTCAAATTACTTTGGCAGACCAGCAAACGCGTCCACCAGCACATTGGAGTCCACCGGGTTTTCAGACGCTCATAGGGAAATACGTGCATTACGAATTAGCCGAACGCAAGGCTGCGTACTCGCATTTTTTCGGGGGCGCGCCGTCAAAAACAGATTGCCGCCGTCCATGACTCCAGTCACCGAACGCATCGTGGTGTGCCGCCCTGACGACGAGCAGGTGGGTAAAGTATTTGCTGCTACGGCGTAGGGCCCCAATATGTGCTTCTCAACACCCTGTTCTTTGGAACCATATTCTTTCTTTATGGAATAGTAGAGTATAGATGCTTGACTGTAGCGTAGTTTTTGGGCTATACCAAGGATTCACACGTAGGAAGTCAGGTAAAGTGATTAGTTCTGTCTAGTGTCATGTGTTGATCCCCATCTGATCACTTTGTTCACCAAAGACCGCGTTTCACTGAAAGTGTTTGTCCAATAAAAAATATATGTGTGCCGTTTCTTTAGCCATTTTATTTGTCTTGTGATGTTAAGACTGAAAACGCTATTGTTGTTTAGACTCCAGTCCTCCCAGTGTTCTGATTAATGTTACCTTTGCCATTTTTATTAAAGTCTTGATTACAATTGAAAGTAGGAAATTTGTAAAGTGAACGTTTCACACACATAGATGGGGCGCTGGACGTCCAGGCTACGAAGACGCAGGCCAGGATCGTCGAATTGTGAGGGCGGCAGTGGCAAATTGTACAGCTACCACAGTACATATAGAAGGGCTTGTAAGCTCAGACATGCCAACTCGAGTTGTTATGAACTGTTTATTAACAGTGGGACTATAGGTACGCGCACCTCTAGCCCGTCTTCCAATACCGCTACAGCATCGAGATGCACGGTTCCACGGATAACATCGGAGGATCACTTGGAAGATGGAGTGGCTTTCCCTGGCCTTTAGCGAAGAAAGCAGCTTCTACCTGCACGCAAGTTACTGTCGTTCGAGCGTACTACATAGATATCGTCAGCGCTGTCTTGTGGAGTGCGTTCGTTCAGGACACACTGGCCTCAACTCAGGCCTCATGGTCTGTGGTGCGATAAGCTATAACTCACGTTCAACTTTGGTATTTCCGGATGGGATGTTAACCAGCGCTCGGAAAGTGTAGAATGTTGTGAGAACCGTTCTTTTGCCGTTATGGCAAAATGAAGGTAATGTGTTGTTCCAACAGAATAGTGCTAACCCACATGCTGTCCGTGAAAGTAAACGTGCTCTGCAAGTCGTGCTGCAGCTTCCCTGGTCAGTACGATTTCCGCACATGTCTTCAATCACGCATATGTGGGATATGATGTATGAGAAATGATTCGTGCGACTTGTAAACCAACAACTCTTACAGAACTAGGTGAACAGGTCAAGCAGGTATGGGAAAACGTGCTCCACGGCAGTATTCGTCATCTGTACGGTCGACTGGATGCCAGAGTCAGCACATGCGTTGCCGCCCATAAAGGCTATAGCACCTACCTACTAATATGGGGATTTCAGTGTAGGTCGACACCTGGCACCTACGAGCCGCTTGTGCTATTGATCTATTACTGTAATCATTTCATGTACTCCTAATGTGGAGTTGCATTAATAAATCTTGAGTGAACTGGAAACCTCTAAAAGGGTGTACTAATTTCTTTCGGCAATATATACTACTGACCATTAAAACTGCAACACCACGAAGATGACGTGCTACAGACGCGAAATTTAACCGACAGGAAGAAGATGCTGTGATATGCAAATGATTAGCTTTTCAGAGCATTCACACAAGGTTGGCACCGGTGGCGACACCTACAACGTGCTGACATGAGGAAAGTTTCCAACCGATTTCTCATACACAAACAGCAATTGACCGGCGTTGCCTGGTGAAACGTTGTTGTGATGCCCCGTGTAAGGAGGAGAAATGCGTACCATCACGTTTCCGACTTTGATTAAGGTCGGATTGTAGCCTATCACGATTGCGGTTTATCGTATCGCGACATTGCTGCTCGCGTTGGTCGATCCGATGACTGTTAGCAGAATGTAGAATCGGTGGATTCAAGAAGGTAATACGGAACGCCGTGCTGAATCCCAACGGCCTCAAATCACTAGCAGCTGAGATGACAGGTATCTTATCCGCATGGCTGTAACGGATCGTACAGCCACGTCTCGACCCCTGAGTCAACAGATGGGGACGTTTGCAAGACAACAACCATCTGCACGAACAGTTCGACGACGTTTTCAGCAGAATGGACTATCAGCTCGGAGACCATGGCTGCGGTTACCATTGATGGTGCATCACAGACAGGAGCGCCTGGGATGGTGTTCTCAACGACGAACCTGGGTGCACGAATGGCAAAACGTCATTTTTTCGGATGAATCTAGGTTCTGTTTACAGCGTCATAATGGTCGCATCCGTGTTCGGCGACATCGCTGTGAACGCACATTGGAAGCGTGAATTTGTCATCGCCAAACTGGCGTATCACCCGGCGTGATGGTATGGGTTGCCATTGGTTACACGTCTCGGTCACCTCTTGTTCGCACTGACGGCACTTTGAACAGTGGACGTTACATTTCAGATGTGTTACGACCCGTGACTCTACCCTTCAGTCGGTCCCTGCGAAACCCTACATTTCAGCAGGATAATGCACGACCGCATGTTGCAGATCCTGTACGGGCCTTTGTGGATACAGAAAATGTTCGACTGCTGCCCTGGACAGCACATTCTCCAGATCTCTCACCAACTGAAAACGTCTGGTCAATGGTGGCCGAGCAACTGGCTTGTCACAATGAACTGTGGTGCTGTGTTGAAGCTGCATGGGCAGCTGTACCTGTACACGCCATCCAAGCTCTGTTTGACTCAATGCCCAGGCGTATCGAGGCCGTAATTACGGCCAGAGGTGGTTGTTCTGGGTACTGATTTCTCAGGATCTATGTACCCAAATTGCGTGAAAATGTAATAACATGTCAGTTCTAGTATAATATGTTTCTCCAATGAATACCCGTTTATCATCTGCATTTCTTCTTGGTGTAGCAATTTTAATGGCCAGTAGTGTATTTACTCTTATTACTGAAACACTGCATATGGCGTACGAGTTGGAGTCAGCTGAATCACCCTGAAACGCACTGTATAGTACCCAGTTGCTCTTCTGTACTTCTTGTTCTCAGTCTGTGGTAAAAATCGTTCTTACGAGTTCTACGTGAATCGATTAACTCAAAGAAACAAGCTCTTCTCCCACTACGACTCGCAACCTCTTCCCTGGAATAGTTCTCTCCACTTGTCGCTATGCTGTTAGGAAAGGTCCTTGCCCCAAGCTCCCTATTAGCAGTAAAATACGGGCTGGGCACTTGCTGCAACGTCTGTGGTGCGAAGGAGCAGACCACTGAACACTGAGCAGTAACAATAAAGGTCCGGCCGAGATTGGAGCCGGCCTCCTACGGGGCTATTATTTTTAATCGCGTCGGTAGTGCCTGGTGGACTTTAATTGCAGCGACTGCCCGCCGACCCGATTGGCACAATTACACAATGGCGGGTCAGGCGGACGCCGGAAGAAATAATAAGAGCGTCACCATTAGCTGGAATTCCGTCGCATTACGGCTCAGGGGTCGCAAAGGCGCTCCATATTGTTCCTAAGTTGCCGACGACGAAAATTATTTTCCGCGTTAATGACACCGCCCAACGGTTTCCGCGTCGGAAGAATCGTTTGATCGAGTCACGGTCGGCGCCGGACCTGGGTGGTCTGGTATTTACGGCGGCCATTAGGAGACGCCCGTCTCGTTGGACGCACCGCGAGACGCATAAAGCGGTGCATTGTTAACGCGTGCCGACCGTGACATTGCGTCGGCCGGCGGGAGGCGGCGGAATGACGTGGGTGACCCCGTTACGGTATGTCCACATGACGCCGCTCTTCTCGCGTACCAGTACAGGCGCTCGGAAACAAACTTGCATGTGTCACAATTGATCGAATGAATATTCGCCGTAGCCTAGCGACCGTGTTGTGCGACGGCACCTCAAGACAGAGTGACGAATGACATCATTGGCAATGGGCTGCTCCAGATCTGAGCACTATGTCATTTTATGTTGGAGCGGTTGTACCGGTATATTACATCCACATCTATATCTCCAGGGATACTCTGCAAATCACATTTAAGTTTTGAATTTACCCATACTGGATGAGAGGTCGTGGTTATGAATGTCAATGTTAAAAAATTTATCGGCTCAACCACTTGTTTATAGTGTAAAACACTGAGATTGACGCGTTTCGGAAGTCAAGCTACCATCATCAGAATAATAAAAAGGAAAAGAACGTGTTAAAACTCGCTAAAATGGAACATGCACCAGGCACAATAAAATTGATGATAGAATTAAAACATCGTGGCTACTTCCCTTGTTGCAGCCGTGTCTTCCAACGTGCATCTCCACCTAGTCATCAAAATATAAAAAACTCTAAAATGGTGTCGCCTATGGTGTTCAACATCTAACCATATGGCTCTCTCCTCTATCGTCGTAAACCGCCCGTGCGTCTTCGTTGATACCACACACCACGTAGCCAAACACGACACTGAAACGCGAGTGAGCTCACGCGACAAGGAAATCACAGAGATGTCTATACAAACAAATGACCTATACATGTTCTAAGGATTATGTGGTGATCCACCTTGGAAGACACGGCTGCAACAAGGGAAGTAGCCACGATGTTTTAATTTTATTATCAATTTTATTGTTCCTGGTGCAAGTTCCTTTTTAGCTAGTTTTAGCAGGTTCTTTTACTTTTTATTATTCTGATGATGGAAGCTTGACTTCCGAAGCGCGTAAATCTTAGTGTTTTACACTATAAACAAGTGGTTGAGCCGATATATTTTTTAACATTCACACTTAAGTGCCTGGCAGAGGGTTCATCGAACCACCATCACAATTCTCTAGTATTCCAATCTCGTATAGCGCGCGGAAACAACGAACACCTACTTCTTTCCGTACGGGTTCTGATTCCCCTTATTTTATCGTGGTGATCGTTCTTCCCTATGTAGGTCTATGTCAACAAAATATTTTCGCATTCGGAAGGGAAAGTTGGTGACTGGAATTTCGTGAGAAGATTCCGTCGCAACGAAAAACGCCTTTCTTTTAACGATTTCCAGCCCAAATCCTGTATCATTTCTGTGACACTCTCTCGCATATTTCGCGATAATAGAAAACGTGCTGCCTTTCTTTGAACTTTTTCGATGTACTCCGTCAGCCCTAACTGGTAAGAATCCCACACCGAGCAGCAGTATTCTAAAAGAAGACGGACAAGCGTAATGTAGGCAGTCTCCTTAGTAGGTCCGTTACATTTCCTAATTGTCCTGCCAATAAAACGCAGTTTTTGGTTAGCCTTCCCCACAACAGTTTTCTATATGTTCCTTCCAATTTAAGTTGTTCGTCACTGTAATACCTAGGTATTTAGTTGAATTTACGGCTTTTAGATTAGACGGATTTATCGTGTAACCGAAGCTTAACGAGTTCCTTTTAGCACTCATGTGGACGACCTCACACTTTTCGTTATTCAGGGTCAACTGCCACTTTTCGCACCACTCAGATAGTTTTTCTAAATCGTTTTGCAGTTTGTTTTGATCTTCTGATGACCTTATTAGTCGATAAACGACAGCGTCATCTGCAAACAACCGAAGACGGCTGCTCAGATTGTCTCCCAAATCGTTTATATAGATAAGGAACAGCAAATTAATCACAGAAATTTATAAAGCAGCTTACAGCTATTTTCGATTATGACATTCTTTCCAGCGGAAAGAATCTTTAGTTTGATCACACCAATGGTCTAACTATTTCCCCAGTGATGTCTAAACCACTATGCAAGTTTTGTGGATGCAAACTGACTTTGGTCTATCATTTCCGATATAGGTCCACTTGCGATGCCATTTCAGAACCGCAGAAACGGAGTACTCACAATTAGAAGCTGAGGGTCAATATGTCCCCTGTAACTGTTTTGATGAGAATATACATGTGGAATCAGCATGACTAAATCAATCGTTAAATTAAATTACTCTCTGTAAAAATAAACAGCTTAAGACCTGCAACGAGTCAATGGAACAAAGCCATGAAAAAGAAGATAATTAATGGAAGGGATGGAGCAGTTAGGTATCGGTTACGAAGTGAGTCGTTGTGGAAATTAGAGCCGTAGACTTGGTGGAAGGAAAGAGATTTAAGTGGAGGTATAGATATTAGCATATAATGCAGATCATTGATGACATAGGCTACAGTAATTACTCACAAATGAATAGTAGATATTCGACAGAAACTGAGCTCCCACATGTCAGCTATAGGGGCGACGGCTGAGAAGCAACAAAGTACATTCCACTGCTGCTAATGACTTTGTTGGGGTAAAGTCTGTAACAAATGTTATACTTGACCGCCATAATATCCGTATCATATCTGGCAGTAATTCGTTCTTCCTTTCCAGGGGCACAACCTTACTGTAGCACTGACAAATCAGGTAGAAAGGTTTGCAGATTCACCTGAAATTGATGACTATGCCAGCTGTAGCGTAGCTACTGACAGGGTCTCTCAAGCCAGAGAGGTCTCAGCTGATGAACCTGATGAAGTGCGTCCCACAACGACCCATCTCTTCCCACATCCATTTCCGTAGTCCTTCCCCAATTCCCCAACCCAAGGTGTGACGTGATCCGTGCAGAGGGGTGGGCTGCACATGGGAAGATGTGAACGCACTCTCAGAGATAAAGGGCAACCTCCCCAAGTAATTATTCTTACACCTCCCTGTGGCACCGCTGGTGTCTACCTAATAAACCCTTAATTCTCGTGGGACCGAAATGAAGAACACTGAAAACAAGTCAGATCTGTGGGAGTTGATGACAACTCAAATACACAAACACTGAGGCTACAGCCGAAAGAAAGCTACTGGAAGCTACTGGATACTACTGGATTAGGTGACAGGCGAATCGAAAAAGTCGAAAACGTTGTTAATAGATTGGATCAGATTAAGATCAGTTCCTTGTATGGAGCTCTGGGGCGAATTCTTTTCAGGGAATAAAGGGAAATGGAAGGCAAAAAATGACTGCCTAAACATAAATGAAGGAAATTAAAAGATCTTGAACCTAAGACCTCTAAAAAAAACTGTTCATAGTGAAGGGAAGGAGTAAACAGACCCCTTCCACATCGAAGACGTGGGAGGAGTATAATACTCCCATTTCACAGGTAGATCAGACAGAGAAAAATCGAGGCAAGATATAGACAACAGGACTGCAGTCTCAGTTTTTAGGATGGCGGTTATCCAACGGGGATATCTGCTAGTCAACATCACCACACAGTAAGAGGAGCTAATTCAGATGGCTCTCTTTGAGAAGATAGTGGAGACCCAAATACAGGAGGGCATATCTGGACAAAAGTGCTATAATCTTTCTCTGTGATGGGATGAGAACAGTGGATGGGCTTAAGGAGATGGTGCCCAAGATATATCTGGGAGGAGGCGAAGCTAATGGTCCAAACAGCAGCGAAACTCTTCAAGACTGCGATGAAATCAATTTGAGTACCGAAACTTCTCAAGCATGTTCCTCCAGAGGTTCTGTTTGATAAAGTATGGGTGCAGAACCAGAAGTCTTGAAATAAGACTAGAGGCTAACTGGAAAGTTACATCTGATGGCCAAATTCTTGTCATGGAAGTCAGTGATTAATTCCCGAGGGCAATGCGAGAAAAGGATCTGCATCCATATTTAGGGTTTTCTCAAGTTACCGTCAGGGTAATTACGGACATTATTAGCGACCATGGCGACGAGTTAGTGGCTGGAAGTGTTGCAGACAAACCTTCAACATAGCAAGCAGGCAACTGCTGCCCTGAGACGCCTTCTGGGAAGATAGGAGGTGGATGTAGCCCTGAACCAGGGGAACCCTACTTATGTAAAGGGGGCATGAGGCCCGGAAGAGCTGTAGGTAAGTTGATTCTTCCCATAAATGTAGCAAGAACCAGAATGTAAGTTTATGTCAAGAATGGAACTTCATTCATGCTGATGGCGGACTTCTGTTCCAGACACTTAGTGACTTCCAGGGTGAAACAGCATGAGGAAGAAAGCACAGAGGAATACGTTTTCGCCTCACCTTACCTTTATTATGAGGAGAGAGCTCCTCTTTTGAGGATAGGTACATCCCAAAAACTGAATAAACACTGTTGATTGGGTCTGACACCTACACGCACAACTTTGTGTAGGGAAACAGCGACACAACAGCAGAGGTGAGTACTTTTTGGAATACCCGTTGGTGGTTGAACATTGCAGGGGACCTATCTATAGGAACAGAATAAGGGATAAAGTAACTGACATTACTTTGGGATCTATCTTAATGGCACATCAAACAGTGGCAAATGGTAATGGAGCCATCCTTAACTGACTTCACATATAGTAACTTCGGGATTAAAATTGTTGTTAAATTGTGGCCTATGGATACCTTAGGGAAACAGATTGGGGCTTATTCAGAAAAGACCTAAACTCATGCTTATCTGAAGTTAAAGCTTTGATAAGAAATCGAGTAGATATTGAGGAATTGGCAGATTAAGTGACGTCTGCTATCATGACCTCATACTTAGAAAACAGCCCAGTCCCTAAGAAGTTTACAAGAAAGACTGTCCCTTGGTGGAACAATAATTTGGAATTGGAAAGAAAGCAGTTAAAGAGTCTGTTCAACTTTGCAAGAAGGAAATGGCAATGAGCAGAATATCAGGAGGCCCTTGCTTAATACAACCTTGCTATTAAACAAGCGAAACTATAATCTTGGAAGGAATTCTGTGAGGAGGCGGAAGGTACTGTTGTGAGGGCCAGACTTCACTAAATCCTAGCAATAGTACCATCAAATCGAGGCACAGGAAGAAGACTGGTGAACATTCAAGCACAGCAGATGTGACGTGGGATTTGCTTCTAGAGACTCACTTCCTTCAGTGCACTGTGGCAGATAACATAGACCAAGATCCAGTCACTCTCCAGGAAAATCCAGTGGGCCGGCCTTTGTGGCCGAGCGGTTCTAGGCGCTTCAGTCTGGAACCGCGCTGCTGCTGCGGTTGCAGGCTCGAATCCTGCCTCGGGCATGGATGTGTGTGATATCCTTAGGATAGTTAGGTTTAAGTATTACTAAGTCTCAGGGACTGATGACCTCAGATGTTAAGTCCCATAGTGAAAAAAAAATCCAATGGGCAAATGGAAACGTTCAAGTCACCAGGCTCAGTGGAATCTTTCCGAACCTAATGCAACAAGCAGACTGTTCAAATTTAGTCTAGCAGCAGGAGTCATCCCTAATGCTTGGGGGACTGTGAAGCCAGGAAAAACTGATCATATCAAGGCCAAGGACATGAGACCAATCAGTCGGTCTTTTCTTCTAAAGAAATTGGAAAAACTGTTTAACACGCACAACAGGGACAGGAGGTAAACTGAACTTCCTATGGATGAAAGCCAAGACGCATATCAACCGAGCAAATCTTGCGAAACAGCACTTGTTGGGAAGGTGGAGTTCTAAGTTCTAGGGGACTGATGACCTCAGATGTTAAGTCCCATAGTGCTCAGAGCCATTTGGACCATTACTTTTTTCACTATTGCTGCGTAATCGGACTAACTTGGTTACTGAACTGAACTCGCTAGGTCTGTGAGATGAGAAAGTGTATTACTTGGATATTCAGAAGTTCATTAAATTTAAAATCTGCCTTGAGCTCTTTTTCACAGTATACAAAAAACTTACTGTTGTCATTTATGCGCACATTTCATTTTTTTACCAATCTATCCCTTACAATTTTGAATAGATCACGGAACCAAGTGTGTTCGAAAAACAGTTCGAGTTGCAATTAACAGAGAATTCATTGCATCTTTCGAGTGTCTCTGTACAGATATAGTAATTTTCAGTTTTAGCATAGCGGCGCGCAAGGTTCAAATGGCTCTGAGCACTATGGGACTTAACATCTGAGGTCATCAGTCCCCTAGAACTTAGAATTACTTAAACCTAACTAACCTAAGGACATCACACACATCCATACCCGAGGTAGGATTCGAACCTGCGAGCGTAGCGATGGCGCGGTTCCAGACTGAAGTGCCTAGAACCGCTCGGCCACTGTGGATGGCCGGCGCGCAAGTCAGAGCAGTACTGCAACGCGCTCTCCAGATTTGCGCAAGGTAGAGGTAAGGACTAAATAGTTTGACTTTTTTTAATTTATTCAATCAGGGCCAACTTAGTTTATTCAGAGACAGTTTTTGTGAGCAATTTTGCAAAACCAGTTACTCTAGGTTTCATGTCAAAGTTCATTACTGAGGCAGTTTATAGTGTTCAAAATTCTTGCAATCAGATTGATAACTTTTGCAGTATGAAATACTCCCCTTTTCATAATGAGAATTAATTATTATGACAGTGCAACGTTACTTTCACATTACGACTGTACAAGTTTCATTAAGACAGTCCATTTACTATTACAGCTCAGAGCTTACGATCAGAAACGGTACTTCAGTCACAGTTTTATTATCTAAAAGAGAACTTTCACTATTAAATTTAATAATTATTTTAAAAGAGAACTTTCAATACCTGAATATACGTATCCAATTACTAAGACTGTGGCCTGAATTCACTGTTTACGTTCAGCAGCTCTGCACCATTTATGTGATAACCGTTGGTAAATGAATTTTGCAAAACTGCCTTATTTTTTTGTCAGTAAGCGACCTGTCACTAAGGGTAAAAACAAATAGCGCAATTTTTCCATCTGGAGTGCAGCAAGTAAACGGCTGTATATGACATGGATAATTTGTGCGCAGCCGTGACTGGCGGTTAAGGAGTAGCATCTCCAGTGAATTCAGTGGCGCCAGTAGCAGGTCTTCCAGTCACGATGCCGTCATACCTGCGGAGCTGGTCGCCGCTTAAAAGAGAAGAGAGCTGCAAAGGATAGCACGAGCGGTCTTTCATGCCCGCTTCCCGCTCATTTGTCTTGGCAGGTCTGCTTCGGAGGCACTCCTCCCGCCGCTATGCAAATTATTTCTGGGAACGGCCGCGATTTAACATACGTAATTAGCCGCGCGTCACACGCGCCCGTGGGCGGATCCGAGAGCCGACCGGGCCGACAGCCTCATCATTATCGCTTCGTTAATTCATCAATTACGGACGCACCGCCGCGCGGGGCGGCCTTATCCGAGTGCCGCCGCCATTGAGATGTCTGCGCGATACGTCGCCCGCGCGCGTGGCTCGTATATTTCGGTAGCCGATTATTCGACAACGGAGGCACTCGATACGTAGATCCGCAGCGCGTCGGCATCGTATTGCTGTGTGCCGGCTCAACGAACCGGGAACAAATAAGATCTCCCGGACAGTATAGGACGAAAAATAAAAAAAAGGGGCGAAGTCGAACAAAAAAACGCGTGGTGTCTAGCGACCGGTGGAAGCGCGAAGCTAAAGCGCTGTCGGCCAGAGTCACGAAGACGATTCATTATATAATTTCACCGTTACCGTTCGTGATGCCGGTATCTGCGCTATTGGCTGGACATAAAATTCCGGACGGAGATTTTCCGGGAAGATAGGGCTTCGTATAAATATGTTTTCGCCGTGCAAGACAGGCAGCGGCCGCGAGAGACGGCCTCCCCGGGCGGCGAGCCGGCGTTATCACCGGCCGATACAATAGCGGCGGCCATCCTGTGACACCTGCGATGCCCGCCGATTCCATTTCAGATAAGGCGTCCCGCACGGCACGTGCTGCAGCCAAGCGTGCAGGCACTGTGTTCCGCTCCCCGCTTGAAGCTGCTACCTCTTCGGGAGGACACGTAGCGGTGCCAGGTGTGCTGTAATTCCGTCGAATTCTACACTCTTTTCATCGATCTAAGGCCCCTTTCAAGCTCTCGATGTATAACTCATCGTTCACTTCACACACTAGGCTCTTTACGCAGCATAACCTAAATTCCATTTCAGAAAAATTACTTCTGATGTAAAATAACATATTTTCGGGTACAACATAAAATTGCGGAATATTAACAGTCTGTATTCAAATGAGCCATTTGACGTACACTGCCAGAGAAAGAAACAGTACACTTGTGAAGACGACGCCGATTTTTACCTGATGACTCAAATGGCACATAGGGGAACATCTCGTGAACATCTCACCCTCGTAGATGAGGCTGTAGACGTCTGCACAGCACAGGCGACATTCTCAAACTCGTAGATGAGGCTGTGGACGTCTGTGCAGCACAGGCGACATTCTCACACTCGTAGACGAGGCTGTAGACATCTATGCAGCACAGGTGACATTCTCACAACGTTGTCCGCCGACACATAGCGTAGGGGTGTAGCTATCTGAGTGCCATTTTGCGACTATCCTTTAATGCTCACCACCAGAAGGTTCCGTGTGGTGCTTAGTGTGAAACAAGCCAGTAACCATGCCACGGAGACGCACTCGTGCTTCCTACAGCCAACTGAGTGAGTCTGAAAGGGGGTCAACTGTGGCCATCCGAGTATCAGGAAGGTCCTTCCGGGGAATTGTCATACAACGTGGATGTGCCGCATCAGTTGTGGTCTCGTGAACATCTCACCCTCGTAGACGAGGCTGTAGACGTCTGCACAGCAAAGGCAACATTCTCACACTCGTAGACGAGGCTGTGGACGTCTGCGCAGCACAGGATACATTCTCACACTCGTAGACAAGGCTGTGGACATCTGTGCGACACAGGTGACATTCTCACAATCGCACACGAAACTATGGACGTCTGCACAACACAGGCGACATTGTCACACTCGTAGACGAGGTTGTGGACGACTACACAGCACAGGCAACATCCTCACACTCGTAGACGAGGCTGTGGACCTCTGCGCAGTACAGTATACATTCTCACACTCGTAATCGAGGCTGTGGATATCTGTGCAGCACAGGTGACATTCTCACAATCGCACACGAGGCAATGGACGTCTGCGCAACACAGGCGACATTGTCACACTCGTAGACGAGGTTGTGGACGACTACACAGCACAGGCTACATTCTCATACTCGTAGACGAGGCTGTGGACGTCTACGCAGCACAGGATACATTCTCACACTCGTAGACGAGGCTGTGGACGTCTGTGCAGCACAGGTGACATTCTCACAATCGCACACGAGGCAATGGACGTCTGCGCAACACAGGCGACATCGTCACACTCGTAGATGAGGTTATACACGACTACACAGCACAGGCAACATTCTCACACTCGTAGACGAGGCTGTGGACGTCTGCGCAGTACAGCATACATTCTCACACTCGTAGACGAGGCTGTGGATATCTATGCAGCACAGGTGACATTCTCACAATCGCACACGGGGCTATGGACGTCTGCGCAACACAGGCGACATTGTCACACTCGTAGACGAGGTTGTGGACGACTACACAGCACAGGAAACATTCTCACACTCGTAGACGAGGCTGTGGACGTCTGCGCAGTACAGTATACATTCTCACACTCGTAAACGAGGCTGTGGATATCTGTGCAGCACAGGTGACATTCTCACAATCGCACACGAGGCAATGGACGTCTGCGCAACACAGGCGACATTGTCACACTCGTAGACGAGGTTGTGGACGACTACACAGCACAGGCTACATTCTCATACTCGTAGACGAGGCTGTGGACGTCTACGCAGCACAGGATACATTCTCACACTCGTAGACGAGGCTGTGGACGTCTGTGCAGCACAGGTGACATTCTCACAATCGCACACGAGGCAATGGACGTCTGCGCAACACAGGCGACATTGTCACACTCGTAGACGAGGTTGTACACGACTACACAGCACAGGCGACATTCTCACACTCGTAGACGAGACTGTGGACGTCTACAAAGCACAGGCGCCCGCCAGGATCGTCATATTAAAAGGGTAGCAGTGGCAGATCGACAAGCTGCTTCAGTACAGATTAAGAGATCTTGTTAGCACAGATGTGTCACCTCGGTTATTATGAGTGGAACTATTGGCGCACACATCTCTAATCCATCTTTCACTGACGCCACAGCATTTACCTTCACGGCTCGACTGGTGCCATCAGAGGATCTCTTGGGAAATAGAATAGCGGGCCATGATCTTCAGCGATAAAAGCAGATTCTGTTTGCAAGCATGTTATGGTCGTTTTTACGCACGACTTTGAGTGCTGTCTCGTAGAGTACATTCTTGCAAGACACGCTGTCCCCAACCCAGCCCTTACAGTCTGGGGTGCGACAAGCTAAAACTCTCATTCATGTCTGATATTTCTCTCGGGGACGCTAACCAGCGCTCGGTACGAGACTTTTGTTAGACCCGTTCAGTTTGCCGTTATGGCAACAGTGAGGTGATGTGTTGTTCCAACGCGATAATGCACGCCTGCACACTGCTTCATTGATCAGCACGATCTCCGGACTCCAATCGAGCACGTGTGAATATAATGGGACGAGAATGACTCCTACGACTCGTCATCTAAAAATTCGTCTAGAGCTACGTGAACATTTCGAGCAAGTGCGGAATTACATACACCAGGACAGTACTCGCTATCTGTACGATTGACTGGATCCCAGAGTCAGTGACTGCATCACCATCTGTGGAGGCTACACCACATACTAATATAGGTGTTTCAGCGTGGGTGGATACCTGGTACTACAGAACCGTTTATGCTATTGATCCGTAAATGTAATCATTTCATGTATTCCATGTGCACTGTTACAACAATAGATCTTGAGTGAACTGGAAACATCTAAACGGGTGTAGGATACTATTTTTTTTCTAGCAGTGTATATTTACTTTATCGGCTTTCATCGTATGATTTAAGTTTTCGCGTTTCGCTTTTTTGTTTAGAAATTATCCTAATGAGTGTTAAGGTTTAGAGGAAGTCAGGGCCACAGGTTTTGTAGTTGATAGCTTTCGTGAACTAACCCGACGAGAGCACTTCTCAAGTTAACCTTTGATATTCTCTTTAAAAAGGTTTCTGAGACAATTGAGGCAGCAGACTTGATGTACGAGGTCAAAGTAGCTTTCCTCTATAGGTCTATGTGTTAATTTCATTTATTAAAAAATATACGAAAATGCATCTAGAACGTTTGAAATACGGCGCTTTTGGAAAATCCGAGTCCAGATTTGTAATGACACATCAACTGAAATCATTTGATATTAGCACCAGGCACATTATGTTCGGTTTTTATTTTGACATTTTCTTACTATCTTCGTTCATGTATTATTTATCCTTGCTATCCCGTGTCAGACCACGCAATCAACATTTTATCAGCATTGTTTGCATGTCAGTAAACGAACAATCTGTTAAGGTCCCTGAATTCTATTTCGATCAACTTAACTATGATGAAAATTTGCCTTCAGTGTTATTTGAAATTGTGCGGAATGATAATTTGACTCACATGACGTTTCTTAATTCTGAAGAATGGCTTGGGCAATATCATAAGTATAAAGCCACAAGCCAACCTTATAAGAGTGAAAACTATAACTCACAACAACGCCTCACAATAGTGCAGAGGAAGTCGAAATGAACAATTTGATATGAGTCACTTACTGTCTACCAAGCCGGGAAACAACCTCAGATTGGCGTTCAATGGTCACCGCAGCCACAGCCCATAAGCGCCTTGCGAGATGTTGCGTATTTCATCTGTCTCTTACGCTACTGGCTTTCTTCAACGTTAGTAATTTAAACTTTCCTGTGAGGGTTATGGAAAAAAAGAGTTTTGAACATTTCATGCAAAAACTAATTGTTTCCATTTCGATCAAATCTTAAACCTCAGAAGCACAGTAGCCACGTGGTAAGAAGGCCAGAGAAACAAAACGATGTAATTCTTAATTTTAAAAACTGTGAGATAAATGTTATATAATTGACCGTTTTATAATGAGTAAGTGCGCGACCAAGCCAGCGGCGTAAGAATACCGTGCAATAGTTTCATGCACCATGGATCATTTGCACGACAAATCGTAAGGATGGGGAGAGAGTCATTTTTACATTCACATCAAAAATTAATTTTCAAACATGGCTACATGGTTAACATTTATAAGTGACAGAATTTCTACTACGGAATGGGAGCTTTCAAAGTGAAGCTTTTTCAGTTTGTTCTCATATTTTACTTTGCTGTCTCTCAGACATTTTATGTCAACGGGTAAGAGATCAGAAGTTTTATTTGCGGCCAGGTGCAACCCTTT
Organism: Schistocerca piceifrons; assembly: GCF_021461385.2. Classification (NCBI taxonomy): domain Eukaryota; kingdom Metazoa; phylum Arthropoda; class Insecta; order Orthoptera; family Acrididae; genus Schistocerca; species Schistocerca piceifrons. The sequence goes on from NC_060142.1 coordinate 458,243,351, forward strand.
TTGTGCAAGATACGATGTAGAAGAATGAATGTTGTTTTTTCTTCTGTTATCGTAATTATGTACATCATTGTTCCTTTTCAACTGCAGTGGATTATCTACAACGAACTTTGTGAGGGAATGTATAGGGTGAACATTAATAAAGCTGACAACTCCAGAGATGGATTACTGACTGGAAATGGAGGAAAAAGGTCCTATGAACAAGTGTCCAGGAATGGACAGCGTACGTACAGCGACAACAAATCGTCCTGGAACACAGTATAGAGCTGTATCGAATCCATGTCACAACAGAATTTCAAAGCGGCCTCAATGTGAGTGGAAGAGACAGGGCCAGTAGTGGTTGTCATGTAGCATATACCTAATCGTACTTTGGCTTACACCATGTTGGAAGGCCACTTGCCTTGAGATTGTACTAGGGTTCGTGTCAACCTCCTGTAGAATCTGGTTCTTCAAATCTGGTATACGACCAGTCCGTGCACGTTCGTCTGTCTGAAAGGACCCATAATAGCACAAACGCCCAAAAAGGGAGTGAAATATTGTGTGAAGTGGTTGGTTGTCTGTGATGGTACTTGTTTTGGTATAATTGGTTCAAATGGTTCAAATGGCTCTGAGCACTATGGGACTTAACATCTGTGGTCATCAGTCCCCTAGAACTTAGAACTAATTAAACCTAACTAACCTAAGGACATCACACACATCCATGCCCGAGGCAGGATTCGAACCTGCGACCGTAGCAGTCGCGCGGTTCAGGACTGAGCGCCTAGAACCGCTAGACCAACGCGGCCGGCGTTTTGGTATAGTCATGCAGCCTCTCTACCTTGTCCATCTACTTGGCCGTACGCAGGCAACATCTCGGCTTGTTCCCAAAATGAATACTGAACCATTCTGTAAGCAGCATCAGTCACACAGCGTGCAACGCTCAGGAAACATACAGCACGTGGTCGTAGTAACTCTCATTCTTCAGCGCCATTATTAATGTTCAACGTGTATGTGTTGTGAAGCAGTAGTCACAACGCACGACAACGTGAACAGATGTCTTCAAGATAAGCGCAGGTGAGCACCACATATTATTCTTACAGCACTTTTTTGAACATTGAATATTTTCTTTCTTAAAGATGAAGTACCCCAGAATGTAATTCCAATTGACATTATTGAATGAAAATATATAAAATATATCAACTTACTGATATATCTCTCCCCAAGATTCTCAATGGTTCCAAGTGAAAATTTGACTGAACTAAGCTGTTTTAGGAGATCCAAAATGTGCTTTTCCAGTTTAAATTCTCATCAACATAGTCAACCACAGCTTTAAGTTACCTTTCATTTCCTCACAATAAGTTACACTTCTCACTTGTACACTGCTTCTAGATGTGCAGAACTGTTTGTATTTAACACGTTGTGAGTGAGCTGTAGCTATGATGTCTTTTGTAGGTCAATTTGAGTTAGTTTCTCTGGCCGACAGACTACAAGTGTCTTATATCACATTTATCGTCTCGACTTCCGCTGCACCAAACTAGTATGCTGTAAACAGGTCTCGTTCACATCCTATAAATGCTTCGACAGTTTTTCAGCGCATTTCCACAGTTACTGCAGTCTGTTCAAAATTACTTTAGGATTGACACTTACGAATGAAGCAGTAGGGTAAGTCTCACGAGGAAGCACGGACCGCCGGCCGAAGTGGCCGTGCGGTTAAAGGCGCTGCAGCCTGGAACCGCGAGACCGCTACGGTCGCAGGTTCGAATCCTGCCTCGGGCATGGATGTTTGTGATGTCATTAGGTTAGTTAGGTTTACCTAGTTCTAAGTTCTAGGGGACTAATGACCTCAGCAGTTGAGTCCCATAGTGCTCAGAACCATTTGAATTTTTTGAAGCACGGACCACACTCAGCAAAGCTGACGAAAGGTGCTGCCGTATGCTGCTCAGCAACGATCTGCGGTTGTAAGACCGTCACCACCATTACCTACAACAGTTCAGCTTGCACTACGTTGCAGTGTCAGACGGCTTGCTTTCCTCTGGGATTCTGTCATTGGGGTACCACCTTGTCACTGCCATTTCCACCCAACGGAATTGATGTGGACCCAAATTAAAGGTTACATTGCGAGTAATGTAAAAAAAAATATTCAGTCGAGGCACTCACAAAGAAACCTGTTGGGTTAGTCACCTCTGAAGACTGACGGAGAGCCGTCAGTTACAAACACACATTGTTGAAAAAGAGTGACAGAACGAAGCTGTTGAAAAATTTTTTGTAGGAAATGGTAATTTCATTAAATAACGAAATGGCTATGTTACTTCGAGCATCTGTGATAGCAACGAGTGTAATGTCAATGCAGCTTTTCTATTGTCACCACAGGAAAATGGGTAGACTGATTCAGGTGAATGTTTGATGTGTGCGATTTAAGTACCTGCACAGCAAACTTCATCCCACGTTTTAACGATATATGAAAAGACTGTTTCTAGCACCACAAGTGACAATGATGTTCATCTCAGGAACTCAGTACTAAGAGGACAATAGAAAAACCTCATTCTGTTTGCATCGTAATTTTGCAAAACTGAGTTTGTGTGTTTTGTAGTACTATTATTCTTGCTTCCAACGAGTGTGCGTTGTTTTGGATATGTTACAGAGAGTATAATATTTGATCAAAAACATAATAACAAGTTAATCATCAACGTAGAGCTTTGTTTCTCAAATGAAACCAAACGAGCGACTGCTGAAGTTTCCAAGTGGCAGTACAGCATCATCCACAACACTTAACACAAATTATCTCGTGTTAGAGATGTCCAGCATAGTTTCGGTTTGTAACATACGAAAATATGGTGTATTTTTTAATATTTCGTAAGCATTGTGTGTTCAGTAACAAAAACGTTTCCCTCACATTGAAATTTCGGTTACATTACAATACAATGAATTTTTGAAACTATCTGAACATCATCATAAGATTTGTTACTGTAAATAAAACCAAAATGCAGCTCTTCCAGAAGACATAAATGCATTTTCCGCTTTTGTACATCGAATATCTAGAAAGTTTCAGTTAGTTGAATGAAATGTTGGTTGGTTAGTTGGTTGGTTGGTTGATTTGGGGGTAAGGGACCAAACAGCGAGGTCACCAGACCAATTGGATTAGGGAAGGATGGGGAAGTAAGTAGCCCAAGCTCTTTCAAAGGAACCATCCTGGCATTTTCCTGGAAGGATTTAGCGAAATCACGGAAAACCTAAAAGTGGATGACCGGACACGTGTTTGAACCATCCTCCTCTCGAATCCGAGTTCAATGTGCTTGAGCCGTGTGCGTCTCACGCTGATGTCGTTTGTTCCTTGGCATTTTGTCACATCCAGTGGCGTCTTGTTTCTTCCTTACTTACTGGTGTAACGAAGTTGCTGGCTTGCCTCCTTCAGTGGCAGCAACAGCACTTATCGATACTAATACTGTCATATTATCTTTGGTGTGACCGCTAGTATTTCTGGGTGGTGTTGGTGTGTGTGGTAGGCAGTCAGTTGGGACGGAGCAGCGAGGAAGTCTCCGTGGCGCGCGGCCAGGCCGGGACCGCTGGCAGCGTGCACACGCTATCGGATCGTGAGGCACTAGCTGCGAGAGTGACGAAGTTCCTTGCCCACCTAACCTGGACGCTGAAATTGAGTGATCAGTTAACCTGTTATGAAACCTCAACTATTGCAACATCTCTTCGTTCATTTGTGGGTTGTTGCTCCCTGGGCCGTTCGGACTAGCAGCAACATATGATGTGTTGGAGTCAGCGAAATCTTGCAGCCGTCTTCCTACATTGTGATTAATTATTAAATTGGCTGTTACTTGTTAGTGAAGTGCACCAGCGGTATTTTCTGCCATGTGGCTGTTAACTCCCCAGCAACCTGCCCTGGTCGTTAGTGTAGTTTTCCAGCAGTTTGCGTTCCCTCGTCGAGTTGATGCTGTTTGGCATGACGTGAAGTTCGACAGCTTTTGAGGTTGTTTGGTTCAGGTTTTGCTTAGAGTTGTTATTGTTCCCTTGGCTGTTTTTAGATGCCAATCTCTGAAGGCGTAGTTCTGTTCGTATCCTCGTCCTCGGCCGATATTTTCCATCGTTATGCCATTGGTTGGACAGAAGGGAATGGGTTAAATTGCTGCTGGGTCCTTGGGCCGTCCCTAGTTTGGGTTGGCTGCCTGTCTCACCTCACCTTATTTTTGAGCTAACTTCTCAGGGCGACACTTGGAACACTTCTGAGCACCACTTGTTTGTTTTAGATTGTGATTTTCATTTTAGTTTGAAGTATTGTCAAGGCTTTCAGCTGTGTATTAATTCAGTTCTTTTTAAATTTTACATAAAGGCCTTCAAGCATATTAAACTAAAATTTTGAAGATTGATTTTATTTTTAAATTTTTTTTCCCTTGAAATTGGTTCTATCTGTGTTCGTAATCCAGGCCCTTAGCCGTTAGTTGTTTGATGTTTAATGTATGGCCTTCGGCCGAGGATTTACGTGAACCCCTTTTAATTAGGGCTTCAACTATGTGCATTCTTTAAAGGAAAATTTCTTATAAGAAGAAAGGGGTTTATTTTAAATTGTTTGTCTGACTTGTTGTTCAAGCCTTCAGCCGTTGTTTCATATTTGTTTGTGGCCTTCAGATGTGCAATAAGTTAATATTTCTTTAATTAGACTTTTGGCCATTCTGTTGTAAGTTTAAAAAGAAGTTTCTTGGTTAAAAAAATTGTTTATTAATGTGTTTTAATTATAGTTGTCCTTAAGATGTGTAGTGTAGGCCTTCAGCCGCTAATTGTTTTGAATTGCATTTTTTTTAAATTTACATTCTGTTTCTAATTGCCTTCAGCCGTTGTTGTTTTTGGTGTGGTTTTGGGCCTTCAGCCCAGAAAGCATCTCACGTTTTCTCAACTAGGGTTTCAGCCGTATTTCTAATTGCGATCTTTTAAAGCAATGTGTAAAAAATTTGTTCCTAGAAAAACGAAGTTGTGTATTTGATTGTGCAACTTACAGTAACTGTTTACGGACCCATCCACAATCGTAACCTTATCCTGTGCACTCTCTGAGTACCTACCAACCAGGTTTCAGTGCTAGCCACTGTGCCACCTCGCACGGCTGAAATGTAAGCTTACGAGTGTGTTCTGTGAGTGGCGTGGCAGCTCTGCCTTGCGCTTCCTCATGTTGCTGTCCAGGTGGCAAATTTCTTTTTTCTTTTACCTTTATCCAGTAGCTACACGGAATCTGTGTGGGATGTGACATTTTGAATGTTAGAGAGTGGCCGGATGCTCTTTCTGTCGCCAATCTTTTTGTCTTTATAATAATGACAACCAGTTTAATAAAATCTCTGTATGTTGTTACCAAAAATGGTTCAAATGGCTCTGAGCACTATGGGACTTAACTGCTGAGGTCATCAATCCCCTAGAACTTAGAACTACTTAAACCTAACTAACCTAAGGACATCACACATATCCATGCCTGAGGCAGGATTCGAACCCGCGACCGTAGCGGTCACGCGGTTCCAGACTGTAGCGCCTAGAACCGCACGGCCAATCCGGCCGGCTGTTACCAGACCTGGCAAGGTTTACAAGGGGCGTCAACAGCGACAAATATCGAGCAGTCACTGTGAAGCACACCGAGATGCTGCTTGCTCATGGAAGACAGCGTTATCAGCACCGGACAGAGTCCGGTAGGGGCGTGATTATGGTTATGCATTTGGCCGTCTGGTCGATATGTGCAATATCCTGATGTGTTGGCTTTCGGGTATGACAGCTCTGCAGGCTATATTGCATGAGAACATGAAGACAGGCACATTCGTTGTTAAGGTAAAGGTTGACGTCATTTGGCCACTGCAGAGGACGATCACCGTACTGTGTACCTAGGACTACGCAAGGCCTTCACGCTTGCGGCCTCCATCCGAGAACAGTTAGTGGTCTTCGTGCATATGTACACTAAAGACGATCGTGTACAGGACACGAGTCCGATCCATTCTTCAGTACCGCTCTAGTGTCTTGCGTTCCCACAAGGTTTGATTAAAGAAAGACACCGAAGCGTTTTACTGCCGGAGTGCTCGATTTGTTACTGGTACTTTCGATGGACAACCGAGTTCTACCGAGATGCTTCGTGAAATCTAATGGCAGCCTCTGGAAGGAAGACGGCGTTCCTTTTCGACACACTATTGAGAAAATATAGAGAACCGGCATTTCAATCTGACTGCAGCACGATTCTACCACCAACGTACGTTTCGCATAGGGGCCACGAAGATAAGCAAAGAGAAATTAGGGCTCATGCGAAAGCATTTAGACAGTTTTTTTTCTCTCTGTCTGTTTGAGAGTGGAAAAAGAAAGGAAGTGAGTAGCAGTCGTACAAGGTATCCTCCACCATGTTTCATACCGTGGCTTGCAGAGTATGTATGTAGATGTAGCAACTGACACTGAAAGAGTAAATCATCATTATTCCATCACAATGACTCGCTGGCGTGCTTTCGCTTGCTTGGTACGTTGCTCTTGTCTATGGATGTGTAGCTAGAGAGGGTACATGTTGCAAGTTCAAGAAGTACAATGTTAAAAGTGATGAACTACGATGTGCTCTAGAAACTGGGTATCAGCACAGTTAAGAAGACCAGAAGTTGAATCACAGACGACTGACATGTATGTTCAGGTAATGGATAAGTTTCGGCTGATAACTTGATACATTTTAATTGCCTAGGCTTCCACGGCCAGAGTCAGTCGATATAAAAGTTTTCTGGTAATGGCAACGTGTCATATTGTATAAAACTACTGCTGATGGAGAAAAAAAACAGTATAACCAGAAGAAAGCCGCTGCAAACCGTAGTCGAAACGTTGATTTTTCTCCAGCAGTAGTAGTTTTATACATTATGACGCGGTACCATAACCAGAAAACTTTATATTTTCTTCAGACCATTCACCGACAGTTCTAGAATCACGAACTGGCATATTTTAAATCGTGAACAGATAATCGAGTAGTGTAATCCCAAATGAGGAGCTACCTTGTACACGGATAGTTGAAAGAGCGCCCGGGTAATCTCGTCAGATGCGTGCTGCATGCATAATACTTTGAATAATACATCGAAGTAATCCCTCTCTTCATTCATTTTGGCAATGACAACACATCACCATACGGCTGGAAACACTACAACTAAACTGCCTGGACAGATATTAATAAAAGTTTCCCTATGGTCGATGACACTACAACGGAAATTCGAGCTAACTGAATGATACAACTATATTCATGTTATCAAAGCGTCACTGTATCTGTGCAGGCCAAGTCTTCACACTAATTCTGCTGTTACTAATGATATTTTGGAATCATACTAATTTCCATATGCTTAACTGAAATACTAGCACATAGTGCCATCTTAAACTAACAGTTAAAAGACTGAGATTACTTAACTGTGGTTGGATCCAAGTTGTGTCCTCACTAATCGGCCATCACAACAGGCTGCTACTCATTGTATACCGTCTAGTTGCGCCGAGGTAACAGAAACAAGTTTGTTTCGTACGTTCTCTGGTGGCAGAAAACGTTCCCTGTTAGGATAACACACCGTCAAGAGGTACCATCCAATCACGTGGCTGCCCTCCCTACTGTCTGCTTTGCCAATCATCCTGGTATCCAACTATGGTCGAGTCGGTGTAAGAAGAACCCTGACTTGTTGCAGTGGCCTGTGAGCTACAGCGTCGCTCGCCTGACTCAGTCAATCACATCGCTCGATTATGTACACGTTTCCATGGAAACGCAGCTGTATTATCACAGCTATATAGACGACTGTTGATTCCAGCTGTAGCTGTTGAGCTGTTGGTGCTATGTAACTGAGGGCTGGCATGAGTGCTGCTACAGCTATTATCATTTCTTCTTCTCCTTCTTCTTCTTCTTCTTGTTCTTCTTCTTCTTTCACAAATGGACCTCACTGAACCACTCGATATCAGCACTCGTTGGCCTTCTTTCTCGCCAAGTATTCCTTCTTGTGCAATGAGTAACGTGGTTCCATTGCCCCGTCCAATTCTGTTATTTGGTCCTTCTCTCTTCCTCCTCAAAAGCCTTTTTTTGTGTGACTTTGCAGATTGCATCTCTATCGTGTAAATTTGGCGATCATGAATCCTCAGGGTCTTTTGCGTCTGTTAATCTTATTTTCCAAGAACGAGTGAATCTGATGGTTTAGCACATTTAGGTTTATTCTACGCGCGACATTAGTTGGATTCACAGACGCATTGTAACCTTGCTTTTTAGGGATTTGCTAGCAGCTTTCCTCTTTAGGTTTTGGGTAACGTACCAAACTTCTATTTTTGATCCTAAAATTTTTCTCACAGATTTAAGTTCTTTTATTTCTGATTACTCCTTACATGTTCTGTGCTGGACAATAAATGTTTCCGATGTGTACGGTGATTCTGGTTTAACGACTTGTGTAATACCGAGTTTTTCAGATTCAGGAAAAGCGGTGTTTTTAAAAGAATCTTTTGTTGACCGAAGCCCGGTTTCTATTTCCTGAAATCGGGCACGATGGCGTTCTTTTTGTTACACTTCCCAGTGAGCCATGCACCTTGCTATTTAATGCTTTATACGGAATATTTCTATTGCTGATTTTGAGCTCAACCGCTTCTGTTTTTGTGTGAGCTATAAATTTAGTTATTTCAGATTAAATTAGTGGTTCAATTTTCACTGTTTGTTCCTGCAATATTACATGTTGTTTTTATACATCAGTCATGACTTTGGAAATTAGTGTTATGGAATCTGCAAAGGCTAGAATAAATAGCCCTATACCTTTGAGCAAATGTCGTGCCGCTCTGTTGGTACGCCAGATCTTCTCCACATTCTTACCATTTCTTTCAAGGACACAGCTGAATAATAATGTGAAAATGACATTTCATTCTCGTACTCCCATGTACAGTTCAAATGTTTTGCTCAGTTTTCTCACAAATTTCAGGGTTGCAGTTTTTTCATGACTTTATTGCTATTTCATTATCATTAATTATATTTTGATCCCAATTGCGCTGCTTTTTATGTGCTCGCTGTTTTGCTGAGACGTTTCCGGTGCTCAAAGGTGCCCTGTCACTTATCTGGAGAACCGCCACACAGCGTCCCTAATTTTCTGCCACACAAATGTGCTTATTGGCCTCAGCAGTCCCACCTCTGCAATGAATTGTCATCATAATGATGGCAAAGCTAAGTGCTGCTTGTTGGCCATGTACGGCTAGTGAACTGTTATAACCCTATAGGATGTTCATTCGAATGGTTTTTGGAGTATTTTTTAACAATCTGGGACCCTTACCAAGCGGGATTAACAGAAGAGATAGAGGAGGTCCAAAGAAAGGCGGCTCGTTTTGTCAGTGATCACTTACCCGGTGCGAGAGCGTTACGGATAACTTTCTTCCATATACGTCTCAAGAAATAATCGCCGCACCGAGATCAGAGAAATTAGGTCCCAAACGCAGTTTTAACGACAGTTGTTGTTTTCAAGCGCCATGCATCAATGGGAGGAAAAATAATAGTGATACCACAAGTATCTTTCACCATACATCGTAAGGTGGCTTGAGGAGTATTGTCTCTGCTGTGCAACTATATTCATCATTATTTATCAGAACGGTCACAGTTCGTAGTAACTGACGGAAAGTCATTGAGTAAAGCAGAAGTCATAACTCGCGTTCCCCAAGGAAGTATTATAGGTCCTCTTACGTTCGTAATCGGTATTAGTGATTTAGGAGAGAATATGAGCTGCCGTCCTAGATATTTTGCTGATGTTACTGTCGTTTACTGTTTATTAAAGTCATCGGACAGTCAAAACCGAGTGCAAAACGATTTAGACAAGGTATCTGCATGGTGCGAAAAGCGGCAACTGACGATAAATAATGAATGTGTGAGGTCAACCACACGAGTACTAAGATCTGTTAAATTTCGGTTACTCGATGAATCACACAAATCTAAAGGCTGTCAGTTCAATTAAACGATCCAAGAATGATATAGAACATCAATTAAAACATACAATTTTATATCACTTTTGAATCAGAGAGTAAAGTTTTACTGTAGTTTGTAAGAATTAGTGATTTCGTTACTAAATGATCTTCCTTCTCAAAAAGACAATGAATATAATGTAGTTAAAATACAAAATTGACATAATGCTTTCAACCAACAAGGAAAAGTGATTTTTTTTTCATTGGAAGAGAAAAAGTTTAGATTTGTTTTGTGACACATTCAGGAATTTTATATTGCTGCTCTTTTAACAGTTATTTATTATAGTGACATGAAAAGGACCATACTGTTGGTAGTAAGAACGCAGGTAATCATTAACACAAGATAAGGATTAAGGTTCTGCACACCCACTACAACGATCGATAAAATGATTCTGATATACTGCAAGTGTCCAACGCTCCTAAGCGTCTGGAATGGTGCAGTCTTACTTTGAACTGGAGCTGCTGTTGGCGGGATATAATGGTTTTGTGGCAACAGTCATTTAAGCAATGGTTCTTTATCCAGTTACGGGTAATTTTAATATACCTGGCCACACAGTACTCTGCTTTTCTAAATCTTCTGGAAACCGCTACTTGTATAAACATTGTATTGTGACGCAATACAACTTCAAGCCCGGCACATCCACAATGCTTTGCTACACATTCAGTCACCACACTGTCTGCTCCCATCACAGTGCGTGTCCACCCTCTAAATGTAGGAGGGTACCTTGGCGCTAAATCAGTTCCTTCCTAGTTAGTACCTTGCCGATTGCCTTGTTCCTCACGAGCACCATTTTGAAGCATACAAAATAGGAAGTGGAGACTAGCTTAAGGGCAGTAACAACCTAAAGTATGATAAATGTCGAACAGGTCGCTGACTGCCGGGAAACATTTGTACACGTCGACTTAAAAGATTTGATATATCTGAAACCAGGGCTAGTTCGAACCGGCGGTGGCCGTATGTGTTGTGAGAGGGAACCTCCGTTACAACGACAGTTGTCCCTCACACGTAACAATCATAGGAGATTTCGGAAAATGGAGCAACGAGCTTCAGATACGGGAGGACTGGGTGGTAAAGATATGAGTCGATGATGAGGTCGTTAGTCGATGAGAGGTCGTCGACTGGTGTAGGTGCTTTTGTTAAAGGCGACTGTCGCTCGATGCTGTGATGTTGACCGAAGACGTTAACGAGTAACAAGGGCAATTGCGCGTAAAGCGTGCGGGAGTTAGTTACCTCCGGACGGCTTAGGAACTGACAGGCTCGTTTGACACGTTCGCGAATCCAAAGTTGGTAATTATAAAAACGTTTCGGTCGCACACTGCCAAGAAGAAGATCTATTATTCAGACAACGGTCATTACTTTCCCTACTCTATTAAATGTTAAACTTTGGTGAAACTTCTTTCTAGGCAGCAGTGCAGACCTGCAAGTCAAACAGGAGAGCAGTGATTTTTGTAAAGTTCGAAAATTGCGTTCACAGAATTGAAGCTGTCAAGGAGGCTCAGGTCTCTTGCCCGAGTAGCTCGATCGTTGAGAATATTTTCCACAAAGGGCACGGTTCCGAGCTCGGATCCCGGTCTGGTATACATGTTTCTTCTCTCAGGAAGTATCAAACCACATGTGTTAGCAGGAGTAATAAATGTAATGGCATATTTTATAATTCACTTGATCTGTAGTTAAATATTGTCAACGGGCTTGCCGCAGTGGTAACACCGGCTCCCGTCATATCACCGAATTTAAGCGCTGTCGCGCTGGGCTAGCTAGCACCTGGATGGGTGACCATCCGGTCTGCCGAGCGCTGTTGGCAAGCGGTGTGCACTCAGCCTTTGTGACACAAACTGAGGAGCTACTTGACTGAGAAGTAGCGGCTCCAGTCGCGTAAACTAACATACGGCCGTGAGATCTGTTTGCATCGAGTGGCGCCTGTGGGCTGAGGATGACATGGCGGCCGATCGGTACCGTTGGACCTTCATGGCCTGTTCGGGCCGAGTTTAGTCTTTTTACAGCCAAACATTGCATCCTCTATTTTCTTTTTCAAATTTTTAGTTATTGGGAAGAATCTTAGTACACCATCACGAAAACAGTCAGTGCAGTCTCACCACTTAAGATTTTTATCATTATCCTGACTTTTGAGGGACTGTCATCAAAATATAGAGCCTCTTATCGGCAAGTGTACCACAAGTCGTCACCACATGACATTATATTCGAAGGAACAGATTATCCAGATTGACAGACTCTCATTTCAGACCGATCGATGTTGCTTACCATGAATATTACCTCGGTTGGAGCAATAGAAAGCCATCTTGATACGATTTTTTCGAGATTTATAGAACTGCAGTATGATTGCTTCCGAGGCGTAGCCGTTAACAGCATCATGGAATATTCTGTCACAGCTTAGACTGGCGATTTATATAAAAAGACTTCGTAATATGTAGGACGAAAACAACCATTAAATAGTTATCTGTAACTTCTAACGTAGCTCCATCAGGTTGTTTCGTATGTAAATGTACGCCGCAGCACTGTCACTATGTCACCATATTTGTCCTTTTCATCTTGCCACTCTGATCAGCCAGCTGAACACTCGAGACAGATTTCTGTTCGTACAAAAACATAATTTCATCCTAGTAAACTGCACTTGTTTATCTCATGAGAAGGAGACTATTTCTCGTCTGTATTTTTATAATGCTTAATAACTGTATTACTTGTGAATACAACGCTCTTATTCAGCCATGCTTCACAGAACACAACTAATTATTACTTGGATTCGGTGACGTGTATTTTCCAGTATTCTCGGAAAACGGGGAAAATGCTCAGTCCGAAAGGCTCTAGATTTTATTTAATTATGTCAGTAATTATATAGCACAAATGTAATTCGAGTCAACTCTCAGTGCCAGACATGAAGACCAAGAGAAAGAAAGCTGCTGAAGGTGAGAGACAGGGATCAGAGAGCGCGTATGAGAGGAACAGTTAGGTGCATAGGTGTGTGTGTGTGTGTGTGTGTGTGTGTGTGTGTGTGTGTAAGTGTGTGCGTGCGCACGTGTGTTTAAACACTAACAGCCTGTCTCTAGCACAGAGATTACTATCGCTATGTTTAACACACGAGTACCTTTACGTGAAGTCTGTATACAAGTGCACTTGGCATTTCATTAGCAACATTTATTTTTTCCTAAACGAAAGCTGCTGTAGGTGGCAGTTAATTGAAAATATGCACACTCACACACATATACACACACACACACACAAAGACGCACACACACACACACACACACACACACACACACACACACACAGAGGAACTCTGTCTCCTATGATCTCACCACAGGCCTCTTTCTCTAGTTAAGCGCAATTGTAGTAGTAATTGAAGAAGAAGACTTAGCCGATTTAGCGGCATGAATTCTAATGCACAGTGTTACGAAGCTCTACGAATTGAACGGAGGGAAATACAATGTCTTGTATACACTTAATTTAGTTTAGAAACAACCACAGAATGTATTTCCAAATGTCGCATACGTTTTGACCTGCAGGCTGCGGTGATAATGATTAACGTTAGATGTTATGAGTTACAGAAAATAAAGACTATAAACTATTTTATGTAGATGAAAACTAGATATATATATAAACTTTGTGTAACAGAACTAAATGGACATTTTAAAAATTTGTTTCATTCTAACATTAACATTTTTTATACTTTTTACATTTAAGTATTTATGAAGTTCTTCTCAGACTTACAGATGACGCACGTATCTTGCGTTGAGTGGGTATTACGAGACACATTTTGGTTATGAAAATGGCATTCATTTGTGTTTGTTCTCAGATTTAGTATGACAAAGCATGCTGTGAACGCTTTGCTCGTCAAATACCACATGGGTCATCGGTACTTCAGCTTTTAAATTGCATCAGTTTGCCAGTATTAATGCCAAATAACTTACAGACTTTAAAGTAGATTTATCTGGTTTTCTTACTGTGCAGTCATAGGATGGCCAATGAAGACAGAAACAGGCTGTGGTAGTTTTAATCATACGCTGTGTTCGTATCTAAAAGAATGGAAGTTTATCAGTCTCTGTCCATCTTGTAGTCAGAAACTCCTATACGAGAAAATTAAAGCAAATAAAATCTCCTGTTTTATTTTTCGATCAACAGTTTTCTGAATGATATGTTGCAGCCCATTATGATTTCGATTATTGTGCCTGTCTATTCAGCGGCGAGTACGACTTACACCAAACGTCCTAATGTATTTGTTGTGTCTGCTCCAGCCTCTGTCTTCCCCTATACTTTTGCCCTCTACAGCTCTCCCTAGCACAATGGAAGTTATTTCCCAATATATCAACGAATTTCCCTTTTTATAGTTAGTGATTTCCATGTATTCGATTCCCCGCCAATTCTGTGGAAAACCTATTCATCAGTGCATTTACTTTCCAGCGACAAATCTCAACCACTTCGATTATCTCCCTTTCCGGTTTTCCCGATGATCATGATTCACGATGCCGAGTCCCAAACGACCGTACTCATAAACGTTTTTCTCGGATTGACGCTTACGTTCCACAAGATTCAGAAACATACCTCTAGTACCATAAGCTGATTTTACACTCATTCATACTCGGAGGAAGATGTCAATCAGTACAGCAAGTAAAAATTCTATCTGAGTCATTCTGCCTTTACATAGTATGAAACTTTTCTGTAGGCAGAAAAGTCGGTAGCGAACAATTTGTTTGCTACGCTGTTAAACCGTATATATACAGTGGTCTCGTTACACTTCACTAGGGCAGACGCAATGTTTCTTCGCTGTACAGTGTTACAACGTAGTGGCTTCTGTAAGATGCCTTTAAAGCCATAATTCATAGTCTTATTGAAATCCTCATTTCAGTAGCAGCTCTTTACTACTTTAGACTTCCCTAGCGTCGATTCTGTACAACCTTCTCAGAGAATGTACTTCGAAATTTTGATACAGATTAAAACTGTCTGCCGGAGCAGAACTTGAAAGGAGAACCTTGCTTTGCACTGGCAATACCCTTATTGAGTTATACAGGTACGACTAACGACCCGCCTTCACAGCTTCGCTTCCGTCAGTAACTCGCTTCTGCTTCCCAGCCAGCATGGAAGAGCGGATATGCAGAATGAAAGATTCCTTCTGAAAGCAACGGCTTTGACTGTGGCTAGGTCACTTATCCGTAATATCCTCTCTCCCAAAAGTGGTTGTCCAGCGAGGTATCTGGGAGAGCTTCTGTCTAGATGGGAAAGTACGAGAAGGGAAGAGGTGCTGCCAAAAGGGAAACTATGAGGATAACTGGATAGCTTATAATGCAAATGCCGTCATGTATAACCTTAAGTATAACATTTCATTGCAACTAGCGTTACCCTCTGGGAGGAATTTTGCATAGTTTGACCGTGTTGACCTAGTGGAGAGACGGTATCGAACTATGATTTCGTACAGATTTCAGTTAGTAGAAAAACTGAAAAACTTTATTTTTGGAAGTTAAGAAATTAATTAAATTCACATAAAACAATGAATAAAAGGTTGCCAGCCTAAATAGGGGTAATAATTGAGAACATTAAGTTCAAGGAATTTTACTATAATTTAACGAAAGGAAACTTTCGTTACTTCTTTCTTTGTAAAGTGCAATGAACACACACAACTACTAGACGAAATGAACGTTAGATAGCAGTAGTTATCATTGGCCTAATTGTCAATCACAGAAAGACAAAGGGCCTATACATCTATTAATAATATTTATCATCTTAGCTATTAACCGATTTAGTACCAAATGTAATCAAAGGCATCACAAGACCAAATTTGAGCATGAACAGAGTCCTGATTTAACTAACACCCACGCATCACAAATGCAATTAAATGACTCTGCACATACGCTTTTTACATTCACTCTACTGTGGAAATGTTTCATATTTCATTAGCAAAATTACTATTTAGCTTAACTTTCTCATGCTAGAAAAGATTAAACTGGGGACCTATAAACAGTCACTTCCTTTATAAGCAAGCTATGCATACATTTCATAAACAATTTGCATCACAGTATTACTGATTTCCAACCCCATTTGAGATTATTTATCTTTCAATGCGTCATAGCAATTTACAGTAACAACATTCTTAATTAATTTCAGAAATCAGTTCAAGGTATAGTTAAGTTTCAAGTTGGTCCAAAATTGTGTGCCTCTTTCATTACTTGTGAAGTAAGTGATTTTAACTAACAGCATTTATGACCTTTAACAGTAAAACTTCGGCACATTCAAAATAGAAGCAATTCAAAGCAAAATAAAGTTTTTTTTTCTTGTTGCAAGTTCCAAATTTTGGCCTCCCTCTTTACCTATGAAATAAGTAATTTAACTAACAACATTCACGTGCTTTAACACTGAAACTTAGGTACACTCAAATACAGACAAGTTAGCAGTTCTTCATAAACGGGATACTCGGTCTTTAGAACGTTTAGGATAGGACCCTGCTTGGTTTCATGAACAGGACAGTTTCGAAGTTCAAACACGAATTTTTATGATTAAAATTATTACTGAAAACCACTCACACACAAGCATACTGGTTCATACTGGTATACATATCTGATTTCCAAAGTTGGTGAAGCAGTGGTGCAATGGTGGTGGCAAGCATGTAGCTGCTATCTGCTCTCACCTGTGGTAGTTTAAAGCTCTATTCAAATCTTCTTGGCTACGTATTAATATTTTGGAGCCATTCCAAAATGCGAGAGCACCATTTTACAGTCAAAACCACATCCGAGGCCATTCCATCATAAATCGGTTCCTGAATGCATCTTTTGGCACCCGCAGTGTTGACTGTACAATGCTGGTCACTGATTGCCTAATGTGCTCTCTCTCTTGCCTCCCAGACTGACCGCCAATTCCACCTTTTTCCTCGCGCCACACCACTTCCGTAGCGGAGGAGTTTCCCTACGTCTTTTAAGTTACATCATTCAATTTCCTTAAGTATGAACCAGGACTCAAATTACAAATTATCTTTTCTAAACAGGCATAATTTACAAAATTTCATTATTTTTTTAAAAACTTTTTAGTTTCTATATTACATATAATAAACATATCAGCTTTCCTTAATCAGTAAACAACAACTACTTCATAATTAAATACACATAATTACATTGTATAAACTACTTACAATCGATATTGGTGTTACAAGCTCAGTGGGCAAGATCACTGCCCACGAGAGACAAACTTCCGAGTCTGTGTTTTGGTCAAGCACACATTTTTAACATGCCAGTAGCAGTAATATAAGTGTGTTATGTCTATTCATTCGAACAAGTCCGCAAGAACAGACACGGTTTTTGATTCATCAGCCATTCTGAATTAAGGCACAAAATAATGAGAGACACTGGCTGGGAGTGGGCATTGATTTAAGTCAGTTGGGGTCTCCAGCTACCTCGACAGATGCTCTGACCACTAAGGTATCTGGACACACTGGTCATTGCAGCTGCACGGACTACCCTATCACGTCTTCCCTCACACTCTACTAATGTACTACCCCTTGTCGATTATCCTCATTACTCTCGACATTTCGTCGATTCTCGCAAGAGTTTAAGCTTGGTGTGCATCTGCACTGAAGAAGTCACTCCGCGAGTAATGAGGATAATGGGCAAGGGTCACTATATTAGTAGTGTGTTGATAAGTTGAGAATTTGGGTCTGACGGGAGACCCTCTGTAATAAAAAAAATAAATTAAAAAAAGAAAACGGAGTGAATGGATCAACGATGAACTTGTGTAACGAACAAAATGAAATTTAAAAAAATGTAGCTCGGTGGTCAGAGCATCTGCCTAGTAAGCAAAAGACCTGGGTTCAAATATCGGTCCAGCACAAATTTTCAACCTTCTCCATTGATTTAAATCAATGCTGTCATGCAGCCAATGTTTGTAATTCCTTTGAGTAGTAGTAGTAGTAGTAGTAGTAGTAGTATTCATCCGTAAATCACTTTTACAAGGATACTGGGCATGGCTGGATTTTACAATTTAAGAACAACAAAAATAACGTAATTCATATACACAGCATTTACATATTTACAGATCAAGTCTGACAAGGATGGAACACGTAGTTGGCTGTGGCCTTATAGTGGGGATCACACTGGCATTTGCCTGAAGCAATTTAGGGAAACCACGGAAAACATATATCAAACAAATGAAGACCAGAACTTGCACCCTCCCGAATACAATTCCAGCCTGCTTGAAACCGTATTATGTCATTCGCTTTATTGCTAGTGTACAAAACTTTTTATAAAGAAATTATTTAATAATATAAAAGGCTAGTGCCGCACTGATCACTCATTTCTCACTCTCAGTCACTGCACAAACTACACATAGTACACGTATATTGTTTCATAAAGTATCAATACACACACTTTCAGGTAATATCACGAGTATATCAAAGATGTCTGGTTTCCATTTTGTGTACTGCAACTTCCGATATTCTAGCCTGAAAAACAGTGCTGACGCCTCTCTGGATTGAAAGATTAACGCCCGAAACGCAACTTTCACCTCGCAGCTCTGCTGAAGGTTCCTGAAATTAAAAAAAAGTGCCAGGATGAAGCCTCGGTGGTACGTCTCAGTAGCTGCAGGATCAGCACAGCAGACTGCTAACCGAAGGGATGTTGTGTTGTTTCCACATCCATATCGTCATTATTTACACGAAAGTCGCTTCAGACACACCGTCGTATCATCTTTCCACTACTGATTTGGCTGCACGGCCAATAAACTGAAATTTATATATAAAAAAAGAAGCCTCTGTAGTCAAGGGCTGCGTCTGCGATGTAAAAAGTTCTGGGTTCGGGTTATAATGGTATTTGGGGTGTATCGCTTCGTTCAGTACAGAGTTTCGTTTCGTTCTGCTATGGTCGTTTCGCGATGCGTTATCGATCAGTGCGTATATGATAATACACAGAGTGATTGACTTCTTTATTTGATTATGAAATAACGCGCCAACATAAAATATTTCAATTCAGCACAAAAATTAGTTAGTTAATATCCCATAGGTTAACCGAGCGACTTTTTAGTGAAATGATGTGGAACGAGTCACTTTACATAATATGTGCAGATCGGCTAAAATGGCTGTATGGCCTCATTGCCCAGGAGACCCCATCATCCGTAGTTTGAGCGCACAGTGTAAGTCTTTCTACTTGACGCCGTTAATGAACACAATACTTTTCAGTCAAATACCTAGGGACTTGGGAAGCTGGACGACAGATACCTATGACAATGTACGAGGGCAGTTCAATAAGTAATGCAACACATTTTTTTCTGAAACAAGGGTTGTTTTATTCAGCATTGAAATACACCAGGTTATTCCCCAATCTTTTAGCTACACAACACTATTTTTCAACGTAATCTCCATTCAATGCTACGGCCTTACGCCACCTTGAAATGAGGGCCTGTATGCCTGCACGGTACCATTCCACTGGTCGATGTCGGAGCCAACGTCGTACTGCATAATAACTTCATCATCCGCGTAGTGTCTCCCACGGATTGCGTCCTTCATTGGGCCAAACATATGGAAATCCGACGGTGCGAGATCGGGGCTGTAGGGTGCATGAGGAAGAACAGTCCACTGAAGTTTTGTGAGCTCCTCTCGGGTGCGAAGACTTGTGTGAGGTCTTGCGTTGTCATGAAGAAGGAGAAGTTCGTTCAGATTTTTGTGCCTACGAACACGCTGAAGTCGTTTCTTCAATTTCTGAAGAGTAGCACAATACACTTCAGAGTTGATCGTTTGATCACGGGGAAGGACATCGAACAGAATAACCCCTTCAGCGTCCCAGAAGACTGTAACCATGACTTTACCGGCTGAGGGTATGGCTTTAAACTTTTTCTTGGTAGGGGAGTGGGTGTGGCGCCACTCCATTGATTGCCGTTTTGTTTCAGGTTCGAAGTGATGAACCCATGTTTCATCGCCTGTAACAATCTTTGACAAGAAATTGTCACCCTCAGCCACATGACGAGCAAGCAATTCCGCACAGATGGTTCTCCTTTGCTCTTTATGGTGTTCGGTTTGATAACGAGGGACCCAGCGGGAACAAACCTTTGAATATCCCAACTGGTGAACAATTGTGACAGCACTACCAACAGAGATGTCAAGTTGAGCACTGAGTTGTTTGATGGTGATCCGTCGATCATCTCGAACGAGTGTGTTCGCACGCTCCGCCATTGCAGGAGTCACAGCTGTGCACGGCCGGCCCGCACGCGGGAGATCAGACAGTCTTGCTTGACCTTGCGGCGATGATGACACACGCTTTGCCCAACGACTCACCGTGCTTTTGTCCACTGCCAGATCACCGTAGACATTCTGCAAGCGCCTATGAATATCTGAGATGCCCTGGTTTTCCGCCAAAAGAAACTCGATCACTGCCCGTTGTTTGCAACGCACATCCGTTACAGACGCCATTTTAACAACTCCATACAGCGCTGCCACCTGTCGGAAGTCAATGAAACTATACGAGACGAAGCGGGAACGTTTGAAAATATTCCACAAGAAATTTCCGGTTTTTTCAACCAAAATTGGCCGAGAAAGAAAATGTGTTGCATTACTTATTGAACTGCCCTCGTACAAACCACTATAATGAGTAAAACACATACGCTGTGGTGACGTATGCCATGGGATAGCATTATGAACATATACTGGTGGCAATAGTAACGTGTCCACAAGTTGTAAAAGGGCAGTGCTCGGAATGTTAGTTGGAGCTAGACACGTGGGACAGTCTGTTTCGGAAACCGTTAGTAAACTCGTTATTCCAAGATCGACGGCGTCTACAGTATGCCGAGAAATCCAAATTCCATGCATTACCTCACACCGCGAACAGCGCAGTGGCCGACGGCGTTTACTTAACGACCGACAGTAGCAGCGTTACAGTTGTCAGCGCTAATAGACAAGCAACACAGCGAGGAAAAACCGTAGAACTCAATTTGGGGCGTACAACGAATATATCCGTTCGGACGGCGTGGCGAAATTTGGCGTTAATGGACTATGGCAGCAGACGACCGACGCGAGTGCCTTTGCTAACAGCACGACATCGCCTGCAGCGCCTCATCTGGGCTCGTGAGCATGCCTGTTGGACCTTAGAAAATCGTGGCCTAGTCAGATGAGTCCCGATTTCCGTTGGTAAGAGACCCCACGAAGCTACAGAGCCATGTTGACACTGTGCAAGCTGGCAGTGCGACTCCACAGTGGTGTAGGAAGTGTTTACATTGAATGTACTGGGTCATCTGGTCCAAACGAAACGATCATTGAATGGTTCAAATGGCTCTGAGCACTATGGGACTCAACATCTGTGGTCATCAGTCCCCTATAACTTAGAACTACTTAAACCTAACTAACCTAAGGACATCACACACATCCATGCCCGAGGCAGGATTCGAACCTGCGACCGTAACAGCCGCCCGGTTCCGGACTGCGCGCCTAGAACCGCTAGACCACCGCGGCCGGCGAAACGATCATTGACTGGAAACTATTTTGTACAGCTACTCGGAGACCATTTGCAGGTATTCACCGAGTTCATGTTCGCAAACAATGACATTGTATCACCAGGCCACAAATGTTGACAATTGGTTTTGAAGAACATACTGGACAATGCGGGCGAATGATTTGGCCACCCAGGTCACCCGACATGAATTTATCTGACATAATCGAGAGGTCAGTTCATGCACGAAATCCTGTACTGTAACACTTTCAGAATTATGAATAGGTTTCGCCAACAGCTTGGCTCAATATTTTTGGAGGGTACTTCGTACGACTTGTTGAGTCTATGCTACGCCGAGTTGTTGGAGCACGGCATGCAAAAGGAAGTCTCACACGATATTAAGAGGTACGTCGTCACTTTTGTCATCTCAGTTATGGAGAACACGCAAATTTCATTCAGTAAGATTTGAATTGTATGCCCATAGAAAATTAATTAATAATAACAAGATTTTAAACATGGCTGAAACAGAAACTGTTGAAATTATTCACGATAAAGGATGACAGCCAAAACAGTTGCAGGATAAAGATTTACTGAAATTCTTCACCAAAGTTTCGGTATATATAAATATACCTTCATCAGAAGTAAAAATCTAAAATTAAGTCATGCAATGGAGATTAATAAAACAATTGTGCCAAAGGCGTCGTCAATAATGAAGACATCTTCCCCATTTGCACACCATGACTATGGGCACAGGGTCAATGCATTGCTGTGCCCATAGTCAAATGGCTCTGAGCACTATGGGACTTAGATGTGCCCATAGTCATGTTGTATAAATGGAGAAGATGTCTTAATTACTGACGACGCCTTTGGCACAATTGTTTTATTAATCTCCATTGCATGATGTAATTTTAGATTTTTTACTTCTGATGAAGGTATATTTACATATACCGAAACCTTGGTCAAGACTTTTAATAAATCTTTATCCTGCAACTGTTTTGGCTGTCATCCTGTATCGTGAATAATTATTAATAGGTGAGAACGACTAGGTCAGAGGGTGCTGGTTGCTACGGTCAAGAGTTCTAAGCTGTCAGCGAGGCTGGCTCCGGCGACTAACTTGTTTGGGCCGCATGCATCCGGCGCCAGGTTCAGCGGCCGGCACACGTGTCCGGCCAGAGCAGAGCGGCAGAGCCGGGCCGGCGCCGCCCACATACGGCACGCCACGCCACGCCACTGCACGGCACACCGGCGCTGCGGCGCTACCGCGGGCAGGTTTCTGGTGCGGACGCCGCTCTCCACCAAGGTCAGGCCGCCTCGCCGCATTCCTCGCCACCGCACGGCGCCGTCCACACGCCTACTCGTCGTGTTCCGTTTGTAATGATCGTTGAGTCGTCGGAGTGTCTCATTTACTGGGACGCGTTCGGCCGAGTTGTCGTTTCCCTTTTGTGCACAATATACCCGAAGGCCTTGCCAGTCATCCGCGAGTTCTACATTTACAGTAGAACCTCGCTGATCCGTCCCGTATGGGGCCGGGAGCATGGTCAGAACACAAAAAAAAGGATTATCAGAGTAACACTTGCTCTGACTCGTGCAATCACAACACACCACAGTAAAGCTTTAATTTTCAACTTGAAATACTGCCTGAAATATTGTTCTATGTTAAAACAGTAACATAAAGACAGGAAACACTGACACACTAAAAAATCTTACACGAAACTCTGATGAACGGTAGTGCCAGCATCGTACGGTGAGTTATTGTTACTATAAGTGCAAATTCAACGACTGTATATACCTTATTACAGAACTGCACTGACACGTAACTGATTTTCACTATTGTTGTTGTCTTCAGTCCAGAGACTGGTTTGATGCAGCTCTCCATGCTACTCTATCCTGTGCAAGCTTCTTCATCTCCAAGTAACTACTGCACCCTACATCCTTCTGAATCTGCTCAGTGTATTCATCTCTTGATCTCCCTCTACGATTTTTACCCTCCACGCTGCCCTCCAATATTAAATTGGTGATCCCTTGATGCCTCGGAATATGCCCTACCAACAGATCCCTTCTTCTCGTCAACTTGTGCCACAAATTTCTCTCCAGTTCTATTCAATACCTCCTCTTTAGTTATGTGATCTACCCATCTAATCTTCAGCATTCTTCTGTAGCACCACATTTCGAAAGCTTCCATTCTGTTCTTGTCCAAACTATTTATCGTCCACGTTTCATTTCCATACATGGCTACACTCCATACAAATACTTTCAGAAACGACTTCCTGACACGTAAATCTATACTCGATGTTAACAAATTTCTCTTCTTCAGAAAAGCTTTCCTTGCGATGCCAGTCTAAATTTTATATCCTCTCTTGACTGTTTGAAACACGAGAAATCACACGGTAAAATTGTTCTCTTCTTCGGCAGGACAAAAAAAGTCTGTAATATTCTTTTGCTCAGAAGACGACAACACCGATACTGCCGCGATGTTCCACCACTTCCTATTCCGCAAAATGGCCATCATAGTAGACATAGAGCTTTGTTCGATGTGACTGGCTGTATCAAATGCATTTTTAGTATCTGTATGTGACACTGTAGCCATAGGTTCCTTGTTTTGGTTGTCGTCATCATACACTCCTGGAAATTGAAATAAGAACACCGTGAATTCATTGTCCCAGGAAGGGGAAGCTTTATTGACACATTCCTGGGGTCAGATACATCACATGATCACACTGACAGAACCACAGGCACATACACACAGGCAACAGAGCATGCACAATGTCGGCACTAGTACAGTGTATATCCACCTTTCGCAGCAATGCAGGCTGCTATTCTCCCATGGAGACGATCGTAGAGATGCTGGATGTAGTCCTGTGGAACGGCTTGCCATGCCATTTCCACCTGGCGCCTCAGTTGAACCAGCGTTCGTGCTGGACGTGCAGACCGCGTGAGACGACGCTTCATCCAGTCCCAAACATGCTCAATGGGGGACAGATCCGGAGATCTTGCTGGCCAGGGTAGTTGACTTACACCTTCTAGAGCACGTTGGGTGGCACGGGATACATGCGGACGTGCATTGTCCTGTTGGAACAGCAAGTTCCCTTGCCGGTCTAGGAATGGTAGAACGATGGGCTCGATGACGGTTTGGATGTACCGTGCACTATTCAGTGTCCCCTCGACGATCACCAGTGGTGTACGGCCAGTGTAGGAGATCGCTCCCCACACCATGATGCCGGGTGTTGGCCCTGTGTGCCTCGGTCGTATGCAGTCTGATTGTGGCGCTCACCTGCACGGCGCAAAACACGCATACGACCATCATTGGCACCAAGGCAGAAGCGACTCTCATCGCTGATGACGACACGTCTCCATTCGTCCCTCCATTCACGCCTGTCGCGACACCACTGGAGGCAGGCTGCACGATGTTGTGGCGTGAGCGGAATACGGCCTAACGGTGTGCGGGACCGTAGCCCAGCTTCATGGAGACGGTTGCGAATGGTCCTCGCCGATACCCCAGGAGCAACAGTGTCCCTAATTTGCTGGGAAGTGGCGGTGCGGTCCCCTACGGCACTGCGTAGGATCCTACGGTCTTGGCGTGCATCCGTGCGTCGCTGCGGTCCGGTCCCAGGTCGACGGGCACGTGCACCTTCCGCCGACCACTGGCGACAACATCGATGTACTGTGGAGACCTCACGCCCCACGTGTTGAGCAATTCGGCGGTACGTCCACCCGGCCTCACGCATGCCCACTATACGACCTCGCTCAAAGTCCGTCAACTGCACATACGGTTCACGTCCACGCTGTCGCGGCATGCTACCAGTGTTAAAGACTGCGATGGAGCTCCGTATGCCACGGCAAACTGGCTGAAACTTACGGCGGCGGTGCACAAATGCTGCGCAGCTAGCGCCATTCGACGGCCAACACCGCGGTTCCTGGTGTGTCCGCTGTGCCGTGCGTGTGATCATTGCTTGTACAGCCCTCTCGCAGTGTCCGGAGCAAGTATGGTGGGTCTGACACACCGGTGTCAATGTGTTCTTTTTTCCATTTCCAGGAGTGTATTTATCCCACTCATCGGTTGTTCGAGCCACACAGAGAGATTTGGTCGTCAGTTAATTCTGCTTCCGTTGTGCAGTCATCATCACTTGTATTGATCCACTCACTTACATCCCTGGCCTCTATGTGCGGTTGTTAAGACAATATCATATGTTTACGTTTAGTTGTTGCTATAATTTAGTTTCACACATTTTAATAAGTAAGAAGACACTCACTAATTTACAGAACGAATGGGTGGAGAATTAGGAACAAGCTACTTCATACTGAAAATTATCACACCTACCTACTGTCAACAGCCTACTAACCGGGATTGGCCGGCTGCTGTGGCCGAGTGTTTCTAGGCGCATCAGTCCGGAACCTCGCTGTTGCTACGTCGCAGGTTCGAATCCTGCCTCGGGCATGGATGTGTTGATGTCCTTAGGTTAGTTAGGTTTAAGTAGTTCTAGGTCTAGAGGACTTAAGTCCCATAGTGCTTAGAGCCATTTTAACCGTTACTGTAGACGATGAGTCATCGACAAGTCCGCAACTGCGGCTCGTTCGCGTAAACAGCTCCGGAAATAGCAGAGCCGGACTAAACCGGGACTCGGACCATCCGAGGTCGGAGTAGCGAGGTTCTACTGCACACCGACGGGAGTGATAACATTTCGGGAATACATTTGTCTAGCTGACGTATGTAAGTGATTAACACTACAAGTCACAGGTCACTGTAAGCGCTAGATTAGCCATTGCAAATCTGAAATGTTGATACGTTACTGACCGGTCTAGTGCTGAATGTTGACTGCGAGAATGCAAAGGTGCATGTAATGTTCGGTCAATACAGGAATGGTTAATGCTGTTTGTGGATGACGTTGGAACTGTTGTCTGATGATGTCCCATTTGTGATCGATTGGAGACAGATCTGGTGATCGAGCAGGCCAAATCATCGTGTCGACATTCTGTAGAGCATGTCGAGTTACAAAAACAGTGTGTGGGGAGCTTAAACCTTCTGAAAAATAGCCCCTGGAATGCTGTTCATCAATGGCAGCACAACAGGTCATATCAACCAGACTAACGCACGAAGTTGCTGTCAGGGTGCGTGGGATAACCACGAGAGTGCTCCTGCTGCTACACAAAATGTTAAAATGTGTGCGAAATCCTATGGGACTTAACTGCTAAGGTCATCAGTCCCTAGGCTTACACACTACTTAACCTAAATTATCCTAAGGACAAACACACACACCCGTGCCCGAGAGAGGACTCGAACCTCCGCCGCAACGAAATCACATTGCAGAGCATTATTGCAAGAGTAGGTCCAGTACGCACAGCACACAGACGGGTTGGTTGCAGGCGCTCAACTACTCTCCGTCTACCTAACACACGGCCATCAATGGCACCGAGGCAGAACCGGCTTTCATCAGAACACACAACACAGCTCCACCTGCCCCATAATGAGTAAGTAGAATGGGGTAAGTAGAATGCACGCTACATGGTGTCCAGATCGAAGCTGTCCTTGAAAAAACCGATTTGTAGCAGTTCGCTGTATCATTGTTGTATCGTTTGGTGCGCAAATTGCTGTTGCAGTACGGTGCGCCAGAGCCATACGCCGAATACGGCAGCCTTTCCTCGCAGTAGCGCCACGTGCCGTCCGGAGCCCGGTATTCTTGCGACCATTCATTCTCGTGACGACACTGCTAGCAATCCTATACAATGGCTACATTCCTGCCAAGTCTTTCTGCACTATCGCAGAAGGAACACCCAGCTTCGCATAGCTCTATTACACTACCCCGCTCAAACTCCCTGAGGTGCTGATAATGGCACCTTTACGCCTAAAAGGTGTTCTTGACTAACACCAGCTCACCATTTCCAGTCTCGAAGGTAACTAACGCTCACGACCATTACAGCGCGTGTTTACAGCAAACCTGATTTGTGCCCTCATACAGCCGGCCGGAGTGGTCGTGCGGTTCTAGGCGCTACAGTCTGGAACCGAGCGACAGCTGCGGTGGCAGGTTCGAATCCTGCCTCGGGCATGGATGTGTGTGATGTCCTTAGGTTAGTTAGGTTTAATTAGTTCTAAGTTCTAGGCGACTGATGACCTCAGAAGTTAAGTCGCATAGTGCTCAGAGCCATTTTTTGTGTCCTCATATTGGCGCTACCAGCGTCACTCTTGTGCAACTGGCGCGAAGTTTGAACACAAATCGTCTTTCAGATGTAGATACACGCCTACCAACTTCTTGGTGTTGCGATTTTTTGCCCGTCATTGTGTGTCTATGTTCTGCACACTACTATCAAGTGCGTGACAGAGGGAAAGTCTCATTCTATCGATTACTAGCGCTTTCTCCCGCTCCATTCACGTAAGGAGCTGGGGAAGATTGATTGCTGCAACGCCTCTGTGCGCATTGTCATTAGCCCAATATTGTCTTCGCCGTCCCTGTGGGACCGATGGATAGAGAGTTGTAAAATATTCCTAGATTCAACAGTTAATGTTGGTCCTAAAATTTTCTAAGTGGGCTTACAAGGGGTATTTTGCGTCTATCTTCAGAAATCTGACAGTTCAATTCTATCTGCATTTTCGTAACATTCTCTCATAGGTCATGCAAATTTGTGAACATCCGTGGTGCCCTTATTTGCATCCGTTCAATATCCTATGTCTTGTACGCTTGAGCGATATTCTAGGATGTTTCACACCAGTGTTTTGTATGAAGTCCCCTTTGCAGACCGATTGTATTTCCCTAGAATTCTACCAATGAACCGCAGTCTGCCACACGTCTTACATAGACCTAAGCTTCTGTCATCGCTCCGCTGCATATCCCGGAAAATTCTTCCATCCAGGTATTCGTATGAACTGATCGATTGTAAATGTAACTCATTGATACTACAGTTAAGGGGTAGTAAGTATTTTAATTTTTTGAAGTGCACAATTTTTATTGCCGAGGATTTAAAGCAAGTTGACAATACAGCAACACTTTGAAATCTTACAAAAATCTGACTGATATTTCTGTAGCTTCTCTCAGACAGTACTTCGTTATGGATAACGACATTGTCCGCGTAAAGCCAAAGTTTATTATTAATTTGCGGGTTATGATGGCTAGAGAGATCTTAATAAATTAAACACCAAACCCCGAACCATTACGCCGTCTCTCCCCTTAAATATTATTTTTCTTATAAAATGAGTTTTGAAAACTGTTAATTATTGTTGCATATTGTCTTTAAAAAACAAATGAAATAATCTCTGTCTATTTTTGGTCGGTTAATCTCAATTATATTGAATTTACAACATTACATATTACAATATACACTGAACGGCCAAAGAAACTGGTACATCTGCCTAACATTTGTAGGGCCCCCGCGAGCATGTAGAAGTGCCGCAATACGACGTGGCATGGACTCGACTAATGTCTCAAGAAGTGCTGTAGGGAACTAACACCATGAATCCTGCAGGGCTGTCCATAAATCCGTAAGAGTACGGGGACGTTTAGATCTCTTCCGAACAGCACGTTGCAAGGCATCCGAGATATGCTCAATAATGTTCACGTCTGTGGAGGGGGGGGGGGGGGTCTCGTGGCCAGCGGCAGTGCTTAAGTTCAGAAGAGCGTTTCTGGAGCCACTCTGTAGCAATTCGAACCTGTGGGGCGTGGCATTGTTCTGGTGGAATTATCCAAGTCCGTCGGAATGAGCAATTGACATGAATGAATGCAGGCAATCAGACAAGATGCTTACGTACCCTGTCACCTATCAGAGTCGTATCTAGAGGTAAGAGAGGTCCCATATCACTCCAACAGCGCACGCCCCACACAATTACAGAGCCTCCACCAGCTTAAACAGTCCCTTGCTTACATGCAGGGTCCATGGATTCATGAGGCGGTCTCCATACCCGTACACGTTCATCCGCTCGACACAAGCTGAAACGAGACTCGTCCGACCAGACATCATGTTTCCAGTCACCAACAGTCCAACGTCGATGTTGACATGCTCATGCGACACGTAAAGCTATGTATAGTGCACAAGGGTACAGAAGTGGGCCTTCGGCTCCGGAAGCCCGTATCTATGATGTTTCGCACCCTGACACTGGTTGATGGCCCAGCATTGAAATCTGCAGCAATTTGCGGAAGCGTTCCACTTCCGTCACGTTGAGCGATTCTCTTCAGTCGTCGTTGGTTTCTTGCTTGTAGATCTTTTTGTGGCCGCAAATTTGATGTTTTACCGGATTCCTGATATTCACAGTACACTCGTGAAATGGTCGTACGGGAAAATACCCACTTCATCACTACCTCGGAGATGTTGTGTCCCATCGCTCGTGCGCCGACAATAACACCACTTCCAGACTCACTTAAATTTTGATAACCTGTGACAGTAGCAGCAGTAACCGATCTAACTGCGCCAGATACTTGTTGTCTTATATAGAAAATGCCGACTGCTGCGCCGTATTCTGCCTCTTCACATATGAATGCATTTGAAATCGCATGGTATACCAGTTTGACGCTTTATTGTACAAGGAAGTTGGTCCAATGCGTAGTTTCGCCTGCGTAGAACTTATTCATCATCTCTGAGTAGTACTGACTGCGGGAGAAATACTTTACTGTTATACTAGTTAATGCTTTCATTGACGTTACGTAGTAGAACTCTTTAAAACTGTTCACAAAAATATTAAAAGTGCCTACAGTACACCACGCCAAGTCTCAAGTTGGGCTTTAAGTCAAAATTCACTAAGAAAATGTTTAGAAACTGTACTGCCCAGCTTATCTGCTGTTCTGAAAATGAAACAATTTAAATTGTTGCAGGTCGTGCGCATTTTGCACGGTTAGTTTAAATTATTATTTGCCGCGTAATGGGGCGGCTGCAGGTCGTTCAGCGATGATGCTCGAACAACTAAAAATACCAAATGCCGAAAACTCTTAATGAATTTGACATGAATGGGTATTAACAGCACTTAAATAATTCCAACCAATACTCTGTAATCATGTATTGAAATATTTAAGAGTTTTAAACATACCTGATTACTCATACAGATGCAGTAAGACCACTAACATCAAAAGTAAATAGAAGACAAAGCAAAATCCGTAAAGGCTTTCTTTTCCTAATCACGATAAATTAACGCGACTTCAGATATTATTACAATGTAATTCTAAGATACATCTTTTTTAACGTATAGTTTTTCTTTGACGCTTACATTAATTACAAGAAATAGTTTTTGATAAATAAAATACAATTATATTTTTAACACACAGTGATTCTTAGGGTTTTGTGAATGTTTATTAAAAAAGGTTTACGTTATTGTTTTTTATTCATCGTTCGTTAAGACATGCTATACCTTGCTTAAATTGAAATCTCCGTCCAGTTCACTTGGTTTTTCAATATCTTTAATTCGATATACTGCACAGTCACGTCGCCCCACAGGTTGGCGTTTGCACCACGATACTGGTCTCATTGTATCACATTACGTGATTACGCCTGAAGCAGTTGTAAGTAGGCTGTTTAGGTTTTTATGTCGGTGACGCTACTTAGCACTCTGTATTAAAATCGCTCACTGCGCTGTGTGCAGTATGTGGCTGGTTGGACTCATTGTTGGATTATTCGGTAGTGTAGTGTTGGGCTGTTGGATGTGAACAGACACTAGTGTTGGGCTGTTGGAGGTGAGCCGCCAGCAGTGCTGGATGTGGAGAGAGAGATGCCAGAGTTTTGAGATGTTAATATGAGCGGACGATCTGGACGTGTGTGCGTCAGAAAAAGGAAATTTGCCAAAATAGATGTCAACAATTTATATGTGTATTATGACTTCTGAACACTATTAAGGTAAATACATTGTTTGCTATCTATCAATTTTTTTCATTTACTAGCTATGCCTATCAGTAGTTAGTGCCTTCAGCAGTTAGCCGGCACGGTAGCTCAGCGTGTTCGGTCAGAGAGCCGGTTGGTCTCTGTAATAAAAAAACTGAGTGGAAGGATCAACCACCGAACTTGAACGGGATGTCTTGCGATGTCCGCAACGACCAAACACAACGATCTATAACGAACAAAATGGCAAAAAAAAGTAGTTGGAATCTTTTATTTAGCTGACAGTATTGGTGCTCGTTGTATTGTAGTAGTTCAAGTACCGAAGATTTCTGTGAAGTAAGTGATTTATGAAGGGTGTAGGTTATTGTTAGTCAGGGCTATTCGTTTGTAGGGATTATTAAAAGTCAGATTGCGTTGCGCTAAAATATTGTGTGTCAGTTTAGAAATGATCATAATAAGTAAAGAGAAAACGGTCTGAGTACGTGCAGTTTTACTCAGCTGTTTCTGTATCAATAATGTAGAAGTTTACCAGCACAGTCTTTCTTTACATTCAAAGGGGAAGTGTCACACTGCTGGGCGATAACTGACTGCTTGGTGGTTTTAGTCAGGGGTATCACTGATGTTCCTTGCATCTCTCCTCGACTGTTCTAACAGCCTTCCCCAGGAAGGGCATGCCACATTCACATGCACTGCGTTTCAAACTCGGCTTTCCGAGACCAAAATCGTCTTCAGTATTACAAAGAAAACCTTTAACCTTTGTTGATGGGGTCGAAGTACATTGAATTCCATTTTTCCGTCGAAGTCTACCCATGATTCCAAAAACCGGGCCAGCATAAAGCAGATAACCAGTTATTTATTGTCTTCCTTCCGTCTGCGCCGATTACTGTCTCGAAAATAATCATGAAATCAGTTACGGCGAGATCTGTATAGTGGAGAAAACACCACGTGTCTGGGACAGGGTAGTTGAGTAATTCTTCTTCTTCTACTTTTACGGTCCAATTGGATCTTGTCGGTGAGTTATATAAACATTTTGTCATTCCTCATCTGCAAATATCCTTTTTTTGCATGTCTTTTTTAGTTTTTGGTTTAAACCTTATTTTCATGATTTATAGTTTCTTTAAATGTCCTTTCTTGTTTTGCAAATGGCCCAAGATTAATTCTAGCTCTTTTATATACTCTCTGATTTTCTTTATCCATCCTACTTGTTGCTTCATGTTCCATAGTTTCTCCATAGCTTTCTTGATTATCTGGTTTCTGGTGTCCTCGTAATGTGACCAAACAAGGGACCCTTTTCTCCCGCATATTGTTTGTAAAGGGCTCCAGTTCACTGCAGACCATTTCATTTGACACTATTAGGGCTCATATGGAGGCATATAGACGGTAGTTATTCTCCCGCTCTATCTGCGAGTGGAACAGGAAAGAGATTGGGTTGATTTGGTGGAAGAGAGCAACAAGCGAGGTTATCGGTCTCATCTGATTAGGGATGGATGGGAAAGTAAGTCGGCCGTGCACTTCCAAAGGATTTGCCTGAAGCAATTTAGAGAAATCACGGAAGACCTAAATCAGGATGGCCGAACGCGGGATTGAACCGTCGTCCTCCCGAATGCGAGACCAGTATGCTAACCACTGCGCCACCTCCCCCGGTCAACAGGAAAGGAAATGACTAGTAGTGGTACAGCGTACCTCTGCCACCCACCGTGAGGTGGCCTGCAGGGTATGTATGTAGATGTGGATGTAGACCAGTTATTTTGCTGCCCAAATAGTACAATATTTTGATGACACCTTTGTAGTTTGGCCCTATGGTGAAGACAACTTGCAAGACTTCTTAAGACATCTGAACTCCCTCCACGATCAAATAAAGTTCACAATGGAAATTGAAAAGGAGGGATGCCTTCCATTCTTGGATGTTTTGGTTCGGCGCAGAGAGGATGGCACTTTGGGACATGAAGTGTATAAGAAGCCGACACACACCGATCTGTATTTACGTGCAAATAGCTGCCACCATCCTGCCCAGACAATGAGTGTTCTCCGAACTTTGACTCACAGAGCGCATATTATTTCTGACGAAAGCAGTCTGCAAGATGAACTTTCCCACTTACAAAGAGTTTTTGAAGACAATGGGTACTCTCCACAACAAATACAGAGGGCACTGAAAATGAAACCGAAAGAGGCCACAAAGAAAGCAGAAGATGATGAAGAAACCTTTAAATCGATGGCCTTCCTGCCATATGTGGGTAGCCTCTCATCAAAAATAGGACGCATTCTCAGCAGACACAAAATAATAGTGATTTTTCGTCCTCCACCTAAGAAAGCTGCACTCGTGGGCTCCGTCAAAGATGATTTGCTGCTCCGAAAATCTGCAGTTTACAAAATTCCATGTGAATGTGGCTTCTCTTACATCGGACAAACAACTCGTACTGTCCAAGAAAGATGTACAGTACACCAGAGGTACACACGACTTTTACAACCTAACAAGTCGGCCGTGGCAGAGCACTGTATTGATAATGGTCACAGTATGTTGTATGACAACGTCGAAATTTTGGCAACTACATCGTCCTTTTGGGACTCGATAGTAAAGGAGGCAATTGAAATTCGCTTGACGACGAACTTAATTAAAAGAGACAGTGGTTTCAATCTTGATAAATCCTGAAATCCGGCACTTGCTGTAATAAACTCGCAAAGACGTCGTCACAGTGCAGTTCACAATGATATATCGATATGCCAACAAAGATCAACTGCGGAGTCATAGATACAAGTCGCGCATTATGCACGTCTTTGCCGCCGACCAACGTCTCTGGCGCATTTGCATCTGTGGCCGCATGCGCAGTCGCGCGGTGCAACACTATAAAGGGACGAAGCAAGCTCTGGAGCGGCAGTCTTGCGGCTCACTCTGAAGATGGCTGAACGTTTTACAGCCCAAATATTAGAAGAAGAAGGAGATTTCTTTCGGCTGCACACCTGAAACTTAATGGAACATTGAGAGTAATATTCGTGTCTTTCTTGTGGCCAGGACGTGTTTATTGAGTGTAGACATTGCGGAACAATTAAAAATCTGTGTAAAGTTTGTCAGTGCTTAAATAATATATTGCAAATATAGTAGGTTATAGTCTTTATTGCTTTTTTTAATTTTTTTTACACCGCTTAAGGGTAGTTGACCAAACCACTCCTCAACATTCAATTTCTATATATAAAAATATGGCAGTAGTTGTTGCAGTTATTATGTCCATGCATTGCACTCTGCATGGATAGCAGTATTGCTTTTGAAATATTTTAGCATTTTGCTGATCACGTAGCTGTAGCCGCAAGACAAGTTGTCTGTTGCGTATAGGAGGATTGCAGAACAGTTGTCAGGAAACATATTTAAACTCGCAGTCAGATACTTAAAAATTGATTTGTTTATGACTTGTAGGAAGAGTAATTTAGTTCTGTTTTTATTTGTTTTCAATCAGAATGTTATTATTGTCGGAGATGGAACGTCACACATTTCAGTACGTCTTTTAAAACAATTAAGAATCCGTTTCAACATGATGCATTGTCTTCGCTCTCCCTCCCCCCTCTCCCCACCCCGTGAAACAGTGCTTGTTAAGATGAAATATTACAGCTGACGAAAGTTCGTTTTATGAACCGCCAATAACATTTCATCGATTAAAATGACAGCATCCCTTACTTGTTTTAGACTTGGATATATCGTTGCAATACTTTACAAGAGCAATTTAGATGTGGGAAATAATTAGTTTAAGGATGCATTGTGCCTTACACCATACAACATAAAATAATGAGACTGTTTATGCTGCCATCTTGGGCGTTGGCAAACAACAGGAACGTAAAACAACAGTTGATTTTATTTCATATTTGAAAGTTTGACACAATAGTAGGACAAGTGAAAGTCATCTTTGGCAGCTACGTATTTCCATTTTGTTTACTGTATCGCATTAGCGACCAATGTTCTTTAGGTGTATGGAGAGTATGTTTCATACTCGTTCTCACATACCACAGTGAATGCTGTACAGGGTGATTCCGTGATGCTGTTACGAACTTTCATGGATGATGGAGAAGGGTAAATGTATCAGTTTGAGGTAAGGATCCTTGGTTCACAGACGACTGAGGAGGAAGTCATAGAAAAAAAATCGCTCAAAATACCTCTGACAGTGGAACACATGCACTGGAACCTTCGTTGCTCAGATTATATGGTAGTTAATCTCGACGAGGACTTATATGTAGAGGTTAGTGATCCAGTACAGATGGCGTACTGATAACAGGAGTCCTAGTGTACAATGTCTGTACTGTAACAGACTGCAATCTGTGTTTACAACTTGAGGTACTAACATCGAGCAGCCCTAGCCAAATGGAGTTTCACCCATTGACGGAACTTATAGACATTATTTTCGTATATGAGTAAGCGAATGAAAGCTCGCGCGGTTAGCCGTGCGCTCTAACACATGGCTTTCCGAAATGGGAAGGAGCGCTTGGTCCCCAGCACGAATCCGTCCGGTGGACTTGGGTCGAGGTCCGGTGAGCCTGCCAGTCTGTGGATGATTTTTAGGCGGTTTTCCATCTGCCTCGGCGAGTGCAGGCTGGTTCCCTTTATTCCGCCTCACCTACACTATGTCGGCGATTGCTGCGCAAATAAGTTCTCCACGTATGCGTACACCGCCATTACCTTACCATGCAAACACAGGGGTTACACTCGTCTGGTGTGAGACGTTCCCTCGAGGGGTCCACCAGGGGCCGATCCGCACAATAACCCTGAACGAGTGGTTCGGTGTGGGGCTGCGCAGGGGTGAAGTGGACTGGGGTAGTCGTCGTGGCGTTGTGGACCACTGCGGCTGCGGCGTGGACGGAGCCTCTTGGTCGTTTCTAGGCCCCCGGTTAACATACAATACAATACAATACAAGCAAATGAAAGCAACATGGAAACTCAAAAGATGCAGTGCTTGCTCGACTGGATGAGGTACCTGCAGTCAGCATTCGATCAGTTGCAAGTGGCATGAATGTTTCGCAGAGTATTGTTTGGGGAAATGCAGCTGCACCTCTACCATCCACAGAAAGTGCGTGCTTTGACTCTTGCTGACTTTGAATCTCGTGCTCCCGTTCGGCCAAAGGTTCATGCAGCTCCTTATAGTCGATCCTCACTTTCCTGTGTTTCACCAGAGACGGAATGCTAAATAGGTGGGCAAGCATAATCAAAGAATACGTAGTAGGTTCATTTCTTCTTCCTCCCCGCTTAAAGGCACCAGTGTAAACAGCGTCTATCACAACCATATTACCCAGGTTACTGAAAGGTATCTCACTTGTTATTCGTCAACGGATGTGGTTCCAGTATGAGGGGGCCTCACCCCACTTTGAACTGATGGTTCGTAAACACCTGGCTCAGACATCCCCTGAAAATTGAATACATAGAGGAGGTCCTCTTTCATGGCCGGCATGTTCGCCTGATCTGACCGCACTTGAATTCTCCTTGTGGGATCACGTGAAAAGCATTGTGTATGAGAAGCCTTTCGAGGCTGAAGAGGATCTCCCGGAAAGAATTTTCGTTGGCGTCCTCAGAGCGTGTTGGGAATGGGGGGGGGGGGGGGGCTGCCCCACTGGAATCTGGGGTACAGAGTTCTTATTCACTACAAAAACAGAAATCTCATACACTTGTACAAGTCATTTCCTGTGATATCGCAAAACCCCTCACTTAATCAATTTGTAGCATTGCGTGGCTGATCACAGTGAGGTAATACTATGGCAGTTACCACTTCCTCTTTAGAAAGTCCAAAACATGCCACTCTGTTATGGAGCGTCGGCTTCATTCTTTTTTCACGTCGTTCTGCCTTCCATAAAAGTGAGCTCGCTGTTGTACGGCGCATCAAACGATGGCTGAAAAAAGCAGTTCTAGTGCGCCATACCCATTTCCTTAATTGACTTCTTCGAAGTATTTTTGTCAAGTTAGCTACGAAGCCTTTTCCCAATTATCGTGGAATCAAATACCCGTCTCAATCCTCTTAACGTTAGCGATAATAGCTAAAACGCTGCGCTTGCTGGAGTATTTTAGGATTCACAAGAAGGCAACATGCGGTACCGTATGCACTCCCTTATGCCTTAAAGACTGATTTCAAAGCAGCTTAGTTGTTTTCGTGACGAGCTCGTTCTCATTGTGTTGAAGGGTCCTTTAGGTGATGCCTTTTCATAGTGCTGGAAAGAACTGTGACCTGCGTGAGGAAGCTTCATCTCATCTGTACTTTGCAAATCAACTGACGGTGTGTGGTGGAGGGTGGACCTACTTCTGGTCCCACTAACTGATCCCTCCTCCCCTGTTCATTTCACGAATGGCGCGAGGAGAAATGATTGTCGGTAAGCCTCTGTTTAGCTCTAATTCCTCGATTTTTCTCGTTCTGATCATTTCGCGACAGGTAAATTGGGGAGAGTTGTATATTATACGACTTTTTCTGGAACGTACTCTTTCAGAAATTAAATAAACCTTTCCATGATGCGCGGAACCTCTAGTAGCCTCTGCCACTAGAGTTTGTTGAGCATCTCCGTAACGATCTCGTGGCGACTAACGATCCTGTATCGAAACGCTACACTCTTTGTTGGTTCTTCTCTACCTCTTTTGTTACTTCAACCTCATAAGGGTTTATTCTGTTTATTTAATAACACTAGAGCACTTCTTCCAAGATCAAATACTCATTCGGAATGAGCCAAAGACAGTGGACTTCAGTAGACTAAAGCCGGGAACAACAATCACTCATATTTTTTCAGTGTGAATGTTATTTGTCTTCAAAGAGGATAGTCGCTAATGTTGCATTTCGTGTAGTTACGTATCACATTTGCTCCTTTGTAGATATTTCTTCCTTCATCAGCTCTTGTTAAGAAAACATTAATTATATTATTACTTCGAAGTGTAATTTCTAAGCTTTCATTTGATATGAAAGAAACTACATATTTTTTGAATGTGAACAGATGTTTTTCTTGTAGGCTATGATTATAGTGTATACGCAATTTTAAAATTTGTATACTGCATTTTCGCTTTCGAGGGAGATGTTTACGAACTTCCAGCATGCTTGATTAATTGCGGGTCAGAAAGTTCTGTTAATCATTACAACGGAAAACCAGCCAAAGTTGCAAATTTCACTAATTTATATTTACTTTCAGAGTTATCTGTACACGTTGTAACTGTTGTTTTGCGCTTAATATATTTTTGACATGGTTCTTGTATTTTCATATGTACAAATTTGACTGTCTGAATGATTTGTCAATAGGTCCCTTCCCGAAATTAGTCATCAAGGAAATTTAAATTAAGTGAAATTTGCAACTATGGCAGCCTTTCCATTGTACTGACTGCTATTTTTGTTTAAAACCAACAGTTTTCTCATTTCAGACATTTCAGCTTCAGACCTTTCACATTAGGTATTAATTTAACGTTAGTGGTGTATCAATAAATATATCTTCTCAAATATTGTCTGTCATGATTAGGGTTCGGAAGGTGGGGCCCTTAGTTTCAACGCTGCGTGAGACTAAGGCGGAAGTTGATTTTCGCTTATGATTTTCGACTAGGTTGTTTACGGACTAGGGCCCTTTAAACCCAAATGCAGACATCTACCCTTCCTTCGTCATCCCCGAAAGTCTGCGACCTCATGGAATCGCCCTGTCTAACACATTGCCATTCGCGATTCCAGGTGCATCAGCAATTTTCCAATGATTTCTGAAGCAGCTGGTTAAAAAGATTCCGATTAGAGTGTAGCTGTGTTGGGAAAGAACCAGAGCTCCAATCCCTACTAAAGAGACTGCTTACACCACGCTTGTCCGCCATATTCTGAAGTATTACTGTGCGGTGTGGGATCCGCATCAGGTAGGACTGACGGATGACATCGAAAAAGTACAATGAAAGACCGCTCGGTTTGTATTGTCGCAAAATAGGGAATATAGTGCCACAGACAAGACACATGAACTGGAGTGGCAATTATTAAAACAAAGGCGTTTTTCGGTGCGACGGGATCTCCTCATGAAACTTCAATCACCAGTTTTCTCCTCCAATTGCGATAACATTCCGTTGACACCCACCTACATAGGGAGAAATGATCATCACGATAAAATAAGAGAAGTCAAGGCTAACACAGAAAAATTTAAGTGTTCGTTTTCCCCGAGTGCCGTTCGAGAATGGAACGGTAGAGAGACATCTTGAAGGTGGCTCACTGAACCCTCTGCCATCACTCTATTGTCAATAGCAGAGTAATCACGTGGATGTAGATGTAGAGTAATCTATTTGAGCAATGAGGGCAAGATCTTGCAAACTTATGTCTTCTGTCGAAACAGTACAACAGAGTGGACTAAAGTGCAGTCTACAAAAGTATAAATTCCTTCTAGAGGAGTTGGAGTACTTAAGCCAATATTCAGCTTAAAGAACAGCAAGCAACTGAGCAACATCAGAAAGCTAGAGAAAAAATTAAAGTGCCTTCAACTTACCATGCCAAATTCATGTCAAATGTCGCCCAGATCGCCAGAACACTTAATAATTTACGTTGGAAAGGTGAAAAGTGTGAACGGTCATACCAGAGTAAGGAGGCTTTTCAAATGATTAAAGCAGTAACTAAAGGCAACCCCTTGTGTGGCGACGACCCATCAAAAAGTCTTTCCCTAACCTTTAAGGCCTATCTGCATGAACTCAGGGCCTTCCTTCTTCACAAAAGCTCTGAGGAATATAAATAACCCATTGCTTACTTGTATGAAATGCTAACTTCATCACAAAAATGTATTTTTAAATCGAAAAAGAAGCCCTTCGTATCATATGTGGCAATTAGAAACTCCATTCATTTCTTTACGTAGAGAATTTCACCTCATTATCATCCATAAACCATAGATTTCCTTGTTCAGACCTAAGAGCCGACATACTGAAAAAATGGCCCAACGTCTCCAATGCTGGGCCGTCTTCCTAATTAATTATACACTCCTGGAAATGGAAAAAAGAACACATTGACACCGGTGTGTCAGACCCACCATACTTGCTCCGGACACTGCGAGAGGGTTGTACAAGCAATGATCACACGCACGGCACAGCGGACACACCAGGAACCGCGGTGTTGGCCGTCGAATGGCGCTAGTTGCGCAGCATTTGTGCATCGCCGCCGTCAATGTCAGCCAGTTTGCCGTGGCATACGGAGCTCCATCGCAGTCTTTAACACTGGTAGCATGCCGCGACAGCGTGGACGTGAACCGTATGTGCAGTTGACGGACTTTGAGCGAGGGCGTATAGTGGGCATGCGGGAGGGCGGGTAGACGTACCGCCGAATTGCTCAACACGTGGGGCGTGAGGTTGTAAGTAGGCTGTTTATGTTTTCTCTATGTAAGTAGGCTGTTTATGTTTTCTTATTGGCAACGTTACGTAGCGCTCAATATGAAAATCACTGGCTGTGCTGTGTGCAGTCTGTGGCTGCTTTGCATTGTTGTAATACTCGCCATTGTAGTGTTGGGCAGCGGCAGCTGGATGTGAACAGCGCGTAGCGTTGCGCAGTTGGAGGTGAGCCGCCAGCAGTGGTGGATGTGGGGAGAGAGATGGCGGAGTTTTGTAATTTTTCATGAACTGATATATTTATATATGATGATATCAAGGTAAATACATTGTTTGTTCTCTATTAATATCTTTCATTTGCTAACTATCCCTATCAGTAGTTAGTGCCTTCCATAGTTTGAATCTTTTATTTAGCTGGCAGCAGTGGCGCTCGCTGTATTGCAGTAGCTTGAGCAGCGAAGATTTTTGTGAGGTAAGTGATTTGTGAAAGGTATAGTTTAATGTTAGTCAGGGCCATTCTTTTGTAGGAAATTTTGAAAGTCAGATTGCGTTGCGCTAACAAAATATTGTGTGTCAGGTTAAG
Source organism: Schistocerca piceifrons (assembly GCF_021461385.2). Lineage (NCBI taxonomy): Eukaryota > Metazoa > Arthropoda > Insecta > Orthoptera > Acrididae > Schistocerca > Schistocerca piceifrons. The sequence goes on from NC_060142.1 coordinate 458,284,321, forward strand.
CACAGTCGTGTAGAATTGTTGAAAGGGGACGTTTCAAGGTCTCCACAGTACATCGATGTTGTCGCCAGTGGTCGGCGGAAGGTGCAAGTGCCCGTCGACCTGGGACCGGACCGCAGCGACGCACGGATGCACGCCAAGACCGTAGGATCCTACGCAGTGCCGTAGGGGACCGCACCGCCACTTCCCAGCAAATTAGGGACACTGTTGCTCCTGGGGTATCGGCGAGGACCATTCGCAACCGTCTCCATGAAGCTGGGCTACGGTCCCGCGCACCGTTAGGCCGTCTTCCGCTCACGCCCCAACATCGTGCAGCCCGCCTCCAGTGGTGTCGCGACAGGCGTGAATGGAGGGACGAATGGAAACGTGTCGTCTTCAGCGATGAGAGTCGCTTCTGCCTTGGTGCCAATGATGGTCGTATGCGTGTTTGGCGCCGTGCAGGTGAGCGCCACAATCAGGACTGCATACGACCGAGGCACACAGGGCCAACACACGGCATCATGGTGTGGGGAGCGATCTCCTACACTGGCCGTACACCACTGGTGATCGTCGAGGGGACACTGAATAGTGCACGGTACATCCAAACCGTCATCGAACCCATCGTTCTACCATTCCTAGACCGGCTAGGGAACTTGCTGTTCCAACAGGACAATGCACGTCCGCATGTATCCCGTGCCACCCAACGTGCTCTAGAAGTTGTAAGTCAACTACCCTGGCCAGCAAGATCTCCGGATCTGTCCCCCATTGAGCATGTTTGGGACTGGATGAAGCGTCGTCTCACGCGGTCTGCACGTCCAGCACGAACGCTGGTCCAACTGAGGCGCCAGGTGGAAATGGCATGGCAAGCCGTTCCACAGGACTACATCCAGCATCTCTACGATCGTCTCCATGGGAGAATAGCAGCCTGCATTGCTGCGAAAGGTGGATATACACTGTACTAGTGCCGACATTGTGCATGCTCTGTTGCCTGTGTCTATGTGCCTGTGGTTCTGTCAGTGTGATCATGTGATGTGTCTGACCCCAGGAATGTGTCAATAAAGTTTCCCCTTCCTGGGACAATGAATTCACGGTGTTCTTATTTCAATTTCCAGGAGTGTACTTGTACAGCTCATTACTGGCTGACAGCACAACATGCTCATGTCTGTCCAGACAACTTATGAGGCCAGAACCCATATTTGACGGGCAGGAAACACTGTACTCCCAAATCTATGATGCACTACAAAACCACAGACAAGACTTTCCCCTCACAGGAGCTGTAATTGCAAAGGACACAGTTGAAGGCACTCTTGTAAAGGGAATTATGAGAAATATTCGTCAAGTTTGGCTAGAATCCCTCGCAGCTCATTCCTTTCCAGAACCCTTCCCATACTTTGTTCTAAATAATACAATCCACATGGTGCAGGGGGCACTGATGCTGACAGCAGATAATGACAATTGTCAGGTCTACGTGTCATACGCCCACGCTGATTACTGAGGGACAACATATATAAAGCCAGGTGCCACACTTACTGGACAGTATTCATGCAGGCTATAGAGAGGACAGAGCGTGAACCTAGTCGGCAATCCCCCAAGTTTTATTTAAATGTCGGATACTACAGCAAAGGGAATAACAAGTGCCTTACATATAGTATTTGTTGTGTTGTCTGAAGAGCCAACACCGTGTTACTACAGGAGGCCGAAATGCACGCGTTCCAGCTCACGCAGGCTGGCGTGAGGAGGGAAGAACTATACTGACGAGAGGTCTGGAACATGACAAGGAATTAGAATTCAGAAAGCGGACATATTTAGTTTGATACTTAACTTTAATCCGTTAATGATGAACGTCGCTCTTGACGGTACATGATTCACAATATTATCAGTTCAGAATAGTAACTGAATATGGCGCCTTGCTTGGTCGCAGCAAATGACGTAGCTGAAGGCTATGCTAAACTGTCATCTTGGCAAATGAGAGCGTATGTAGACTGTGAACCATCGCTAGTCGGCTGTACAACTGGGGCGAGTGCTAGGGAGTCTCTCTAGACCTGCCGTGTGGCGGTCCTCGGTCTGCAATCACTGATAGTGGCGACACGCGGGTCCGACGTATACCAACGGACCGCGGCCGATTTAAAGGCTACCACCTAGCAAATGTGGTGTCTGGCGGTGACACCACAGTATTCGCCATTGTAGGGGTCCCAGAAACTATCGTTTCGCACAATGGTCCTCTATTCTCATCTAGAATGCGTTATGTTTTCTGCTCTTGGCATGGCATCATGTACCGTTATGTTTTCTGCTCTTGGCATGGCATCATGTACCTGACAACAGCGTCGTTCCACTCGTTTTCTAATGGTGAAGCCGAGCAGTTCGGCCACCTCTTTAAGGAGCAGAAGCGGAAAATGATGTCAGAAACACCTCATCCATTTTCTGGACTCCTACAGAACCACCCCAACTCACGTACATGTTCCAGCAGAACTACTGAACACTCATCGACTTTGAAAGCTCTGTTGCCGGCCAGGGTGGTCGAGCGGTTCTAGGCGCTACAGTCTGGAACCGCGTGACCGCTACGGTCGCAGTTTCGAATCCTGCCTCGGGAATGGATGTGTGTGATGTCCTTATGTTAGTTAGGTTTAAGTAGTTCTAAGTTCTAGGGGACTGATGACCTCAGATGTTAAGTCCCATAGTGCTCAGAGCCATTTGAACCATTTTGAAAGCTCTGTTATCCACTGCAGAACACTCCAAGGATAGCGCAGTCATCGCCCCTGATACTCTCTGAGCCCAGAAGTATGGGTTTGCATATTTAGATGAGTTCCAAGATGGCTACCAGGCGTCATCAAAGCCGCTCAGGGAAAACAGTTGTTCTAAAACAGATGTTCACTGTGGAAGCCAATAACGCCATGCTGGGAAGGCATACCCAATGACCCATACCCAATGACCACTGCCCTCAGAGGCAGCTCAATATAACTTCGGACGTCAGACTGAAAGAGGCCAAGAAACACAGGTCCAGCCACAATTAAGTAGGTTGCCTATTTTGTGGGACCCCTTCCTACTCCAACATTTATGGCTCCCAGCAGGGAGCCTGAGACTAGAACAGTTCCAGCAGGTTTCAGAAACATGATGATATCCCCACCACAAGTAAAGGATATAGTGCATCCATGGGCAACATGTACAACCAAACCTCTCTGGCCTGCCAACCTACACATCTCACCTACCGGTTCAGGTATCCCGCTACCGTCTGGGGCACTCTCGACCCTACAGGCCACTTGAAGAGTTCTCAGATAGTAAAGTCCATAATCTCAGATATTCGCTGCCAAAGACTTCACCTGCCGCCGATACGAGACGCTCACAAGCTTTGACAAGAGCCTGGCCTCAGACGTCATGCAGGAAATAAAATCGGCTGCCTCGCCAGCATGAACTCATTTCGTATCATGCCGTACTCTAGTATTCTGCATCGCTGACCCTGCACTTACGTGAACCGGCTAATTACTGGAAGTCACTTGAACAGCTCTTTGGATTGTGAATACACAGATGCTGATGGGCTTGAATGACCGCGGTTTACTCCTCTTCTCTTGCTGTGCGTCTATGGCCTTGTGACCGTCTGGCGCGATCTGGTTTTGCGAAATGGTTGAAGAGTTTTTAATGCGATATTACAGTGCCTGTGACGTGGAGCCCGATGCAATGTTCCTTCGAACAAACATGGCAGACACTGCAGCGACTGCGGCCGTTATGGAATATATGAAATGTATTCGAAGTTGCGAATACGAACAAACATGAGCTGCATAAAGCAATGGCCCGGATTTCCCGCTTTACGCCTTAACCACTTTCACTATCTGTGCTCGACTCATGGCCAGACGTCACCTTCCATATGTCGTCAATCATGCGTCACATCCTATACTAGTACACACATTACATAATTCATGCCTGCATGCTCGAACAAACATTGCATCATCCTCCGATACCAGACAGCAACTTCCGATTAAAGTGTCCTCCCCTGTATAGGAATTACATTATGTTGTGTCATAGCAACGACGACATGGGGCGTTGGACCAATGCTTGAATACTGCTCGTCAGCCGGGATCCACACGAGATAGAACACAAATGGGAAATAGAACAGAGCCAAAGAAGAACCGTGCGTTTCGTTAGAGTTTCATTTAGTAAGCACGAAAGCGACACGACGTTGCTCTTCCAACCCCAGCGGCAGGCGGTCCAAGAGAGGCGTCCTGCATCACGTCATAATTTAATGTTACAGTTACGACAGAGTATGTTCGTGGAGGAGTCAACCAACATACTGCGTTTTCCTGCGTCTATCACGCCATGAAGATAAAATTAGAGAGATTCGAGTCCACACGCAGGCTTACCAGCAATAGTGCTTCCCGTCAACCATTCGCGACTGAAGAAGAAAAGGAAGGATTAGGGACTGATACACGAAGAGCCATTTGCCACACACCATAAGGTGGCTTGCAGAATATGGATGTAGATAAAAACTGTGTACCCATCCTTACTGTCCTAAACAGGGTGTTTGCTGCACTGTGACAGGTGTAACATACTGCGACCAAGTCTGTGGTGGTAGGTAAGCTGTCTTAAACGATGACTGAGTGTGCCCCAGGAGCCAGTCTGAAGGAGGACTCGACTAGATTGCAAATGAGGGCAAGCACCCGCTTGCCGCAGGGAAGCTGCAATGCTTTACCAAGACGTTGTGTCCAGAAAGGTTTTAATGATGAGTCGAAAGCTATATTTGCGCATGCTCGCCCACGCGGCTGACGGGGAAGCGTCTCATTAAGCAGAGCGCCTTTGGTCACGCACTTGCCGCTTGTCGGCCGCTTCTGAGAGGTCTGCTGGCCGGCTGGCAGCGTGAGCGCCGCCGCTCCCACCGCTCGGCTCTGTGGCCAGACCGCGGCTGCTTCTCGGAAAGCAGTGCAGGCAGGCGGCGCCTGAATAGAGATTCGCAGAGGCGCAGATTTCCCTGAACGGCTGGATAACTATGACCGAAGTGGAGTGAATGCACAGAGAGAGAGAGAGTGGCAGGAAGCACTTTTCTCGAAAAGCGACGCTGTGTTTTGTGTACACACACATTTCATGTGTGTCTGTTAAATGCCGCTCGTTCCTCTGCGCTCACTAGGAAAGAAAAGCTGACTACATGAACGGATGTAACGCATTCACATAATTGATTCACTTGATGGTCAATAAATCTAAGACCTCCAATGTCGGTGCTTATTTACGTTCGACCAGCTGTGGGAATCTAAAACTAGCGAGCATGGAGGACGTGGACAGTGGGCTGCAGGTGGTTTTCACTGGGTGGGAAAGTGAGTGGGCTGGGGACCGAGGCGCATTTGAGATAAACATTGTGTCCGGATGACGCAGAGCTTAGTGCAACTGACCAGTAAGGAGGAGATGCTGGTTTCGAGCTCCATTTGCGTGGGAGCTGTTGCCGTTTCATTGTTTGGAGTGTTGTTGTTCTTGTTGTTGTCTTCAGTCCTGAGACTGGTTTGATGCAGCTCTCCATGCTACTCTATCCTGTGCAAGCTCCTTCATCTCCCAGTACCTACTGCAACCTACATCCTTCTGTATCTGTTTAGTGTATTCATCTCTTGATCTCTCTCTACGATTTTTACTCTCCACGCTGCCCTCCAATACTAAATTGATGATCCCTTGATGCCTCATAATATGTCCTACCAACCGATCCCTTCTTCTAGTCAAGTTGTGCCACAAACCTCTCTTCTCCCCAATCCTATTCAATACCTCCTCATCAGTTATATGATCTACCCACCTAATCTTCAGCATTATTCTGTAGCACCACATTTCGAAAGCTTATATTCTCTTCCTGTCCAAACTAGTTATCGTCCATGTTTCACTTCCATACGTGGCTACACTCCATACAAATACTTTCAGAAACGACTTCCTGACACTTACGTCTATACTCGATGTTAACAAATTTCTCTTCTTCAGAAATGCTTTCCTTGCCATTGCCAGTCTACATTTTATATCCTCTCTACTTCGACCATCATCAATTATTTTGCTCCCCAAATAGCAAAACTTCTTTACTACTTTAGGTGTCTCACTTCCTAGTCTAATTCCCTCAGCATCACCCGACTTAATTCGACTACATTCCTTTATCCTCGTTTTGCTTTTGTTGATGTTCATCTTATATCCTCCTTTCACGACACTATCCATTCCGTTCAACTGTTCTTCTAAGTCCTTTGGGGTACCTGCCTTATTATGAAGCGTATTGCAATGTCGTGACTTTGTTGTACAATGTAAGTCAGAGGAGAAAGGCGGCCGGGCACAGATTTTAAATAGTTCCCTCTGATTTCGCACAAACACACAATGTAGCCAATTTCGTTAGATCCTTCCATTTCCTTTCCTCTCTCTCTCCCCGACCCACCAGTTTACATAAACTGGATTGTAACTAATACTCACTCTTTCGTAGCATTTATCCATTGTGCGGTGCCCACCGTTTCCATGCTGCAAACTTAGTTTTTTATTAATTTTGAGCCCCGATACTGGTGCTGTCGTCACAGTCGTCAGTTGCCGTAAAGGTGCATTTGCACCTACTCAACTTTCTGTGCAGAGTAGGTGCATGCGGCCGTTGCGTCAAGAGGTATGGGGAACATGCCAACGGTACGAACTGTTGCATGCCTTTGATTTGTGCGCAAGGGCCGCCAGATTCAGGCGCCGTCTCGCCATCGCGGTAGAGGACACACGTACAACAGTCTCGTGCCTGTGTACGGTTGCGTTTAGTGCTGTCTTACAGTAGGTCTCATTGTTCAAAGATTTGGTTTTTCGCACAAATTCATATTTTCCTGTGCGTTAACACTATAGGCGAGTGTCTAACGAGAAACACGTGTAATTTCCAGAGCATAATCATGTATTTCCTTGTTTGTTGATTAATTTTGCGAATTACAAATAAGTACAATCTGGAAGCAACAAAAGCAAACATGAACAGAATAAAAATATTCCGTTCATACTTCCGACGAATACTTATTGAAGAACAGGAATTGTTATGGGAGTCTGGAAGTGCAGAAATCCATCCGGTTCCTTTATGAGCCGCTCTCATTCAAAATTAGTTTGCATCGACGGGAGAAAATGAAGGAACACTCAAATCGTGCTTTTAATTCACTCGGCCCGACACATAGTTTTAATCTACTAGGAAGTTTCATATCAGCACACAGTCCGCTGCAGAGTGAAAATTATCGGATAATCTGCCTTCAGCAGTGCTACAGTGTGGACACGTGACCGTGTTTCACAGAGAGGCTGGGCTAGCGGATGTTCGTGCTTACCACAGGTGTAAGTGTGTGCCATAGTCCCTAGTGATACATCATGACGTACATCATAAATCGGCTTTGCGATTCACTTTTTGCTCGATTTCACCCCCCCCCCCCCCCCCCCAAGCGCTCTTCATCGAACGATTCTTGCTTGACGAAATGAAGATAACGCCGACCGAGGTCATAGGGATCCTTCTTTCCATGAGCAGTAGTACCGTCTGTATGAAAATGGATGACAGCGCGGCATGTGAGTAAATTACTACGTCCTGTTATGGCAAAGTGGGACTCTTCACCGTTGATCGTACTGGTCTTGGTGTCAGAACGAGCAGAGTTTTCGAACTACCGTTTCAGCTCTCTGCGGGCGTTGTGATCGAGGCTCTCCAATCTTATCGTACGGCTGTCAAACACGTTGCCGAAAAGTGGGCACAGTTCATGACATATCCTCCACTGAACGCTGTTCGGCAAGTTCGCATCAAACTTAGGAGAGCGTTGTATCTTTCTACCTCCGGATCAAAGGTTGCAGTGCCACAAAAATTGTGCGATAGTTTTTAACGCACATGCTCTTCTTGCTAGAAAGAGGGTCATCTGCGGTCAGAATGTGTTCGACAAAGTGCTCTGCAACTTGCTCTTACGGATGTGCTACCCCCACCAGCATGACTGTCCTGTCGGCACTCACACAACTTCCAGTCCATTGCTTGGCCGCTTCAACTAACACCACGAGTCTCCCCACCATCACTTGCACATCACTAACAATGAGGAGGCCGCCTTACAGACATTCCCCCCCTAGCCCTCAACAGAAGGAATGCCTCCACAGCACGGCTGCTCGGTGTAGTTGTCGCGCCTGCGGCGGCCTTCAACCCAGGACATGACACCTCGTTGCCATCATCTGATACGAAAGAACACATTCATAAACAATCACCAAGCCAGTCCAAAAGTCGTTGTCGGTCACTTACGGGGCCTAATGAACTTCCCCCCACCCTCCCCCACCACCAAGAGGACCTGGAACCTGCCAACTAGAAGATGTCACTCACATCACACTGTCAGACGATGGCGACAGCAATGAACAGCTTTGCTCAACTGTTGCCTGGATTCTGCACTACTATGGATGTTTCGCCGTCGGTAAACCACAGTCCCCTTCGTCATCACACAGCCCACCCCACCCCCCGCCAATTAATAAATGGTGATATGGGTACAGTACATTCCCCATCCCCACTTGTTGGCAAGGGGCGGCGACGTTCAGGACAAGCCAGCACCCAGACTTTCCGCCGCGGTTCCACACCGATATCCAATAAAGCTCCCAGCTGCGCTTTCGAATACGTGTTGGTCACCTCTGTTGACACGAACTTCCACCACTTTTGACGATAATAAATCCGTTCCCAACGTCACCATGCCACACATACAAATTCGTAACGCTGAATACCAATTTGATCAACAGCACGGCAACATGCTCAGGGTGTCAAAAGTTGGCATCGCCTGCCTACAGGAAGTGTGTCTCGCAAGTATTCATACCGTTGACAGATTCGAGTTGTTTTCCTGAGTCGGCAGCCACGCTAGGTGTTTTGTAACGCTCTACAGCCGGGAAGGCATCCCAGTCAAAGATGTGGTGGCCCTCCCACCTGGACAGGGCTCTTTCCTTATTTGAAACTGGATCATCAATTCACATGCTCCATCAGGCTGGACACGCGCTAACGTCAATGAACTGTGGTTCTGCGCAAAAGAATTTTTTTTTCTTTAGTCATCATTCTTCTAACTGGTTTTATGTGATCCGCGACGAATTTCTCCTGTTCCAACCTATTCATCTCAGAGTACCATTCGCAACCTATGTCCTCAATTATTTGTTCGTTGTATTCCAGTTCCTTTCTTGTTTTGCCAGTCTTATCGTCTACAGCTCCCTCTAGTACCGTGGTATTTATTCCCTGAAGTCTTGACATACGTTCTATCATACTGTCCCTTCTTGTCAACGGTTTTCCTATATTCCTTTCCCCGCCGTTTTTGTGGAGGACCTTCTCATTCCTAACCTTATAAATCCACTTAATTTTCAACATTGCACCGTAGCACCATCAAATGCTTCTCTTCTGGTTTTCCCTCGTCCATGTTGCACTACCATACAATCATGTTCTCCAAACGCTCATTCTTAGAAATTTATTCCTTAGATTCAGGCCCATGTTTGATACTAGTAGACTTGTCTTAGCCAGGAATGCCGTTTTTCCAAGTGCTAATTTTTTATGTCCTCTTTACTGCTTCCATCATGGGTTTTTTGCTGCTTAGGTAGCAGAATCCCTTAACTTCATCTACTTCCAGATGACCTGTGTTGATGTTATGTTTGTCGCTGTCCTCATTTCTGCTACTTCTCATTACTTTCGGCTTTCTTCAGTTTATTCCCAATCCGTATTCTACACTCATTAGACTGATTATTCCACTCAACAGATACTGCAGTTCTTCTTCACTTTCTCTCAGGACACGAATGTCATAAGCGAATCTTATCACTGATATCTTTTCAGGGTGTTATATTTATTTCTTGGTCTTTCACTATTATTGGTATCCCTTAGCTCTTGTAAATATTGTAGATTACCCATCTTTCCCTGTAGCTTACTCCTACTTTTTTCAGAATTTCGAATATCTTGCACTATTTGACATTGTCGAGCACTTGTTCCAGGTCGACAAATCTTATCATAGTCATATAACCTCTGACATTTTATACATATAGTATGACCAACAGAAATGTGTGCAGTAAAATGAATCCCTACTATTTGCTTAACTTGAAGAACTGGTGTCCATAGAATTTACAATTTTACCTTATAAGAACACAATTACAAAGTTACAGAAAACATCTTTTCTTTTTTTTTTTTTTTTTTTTTTTTTTTTTTTTTTTTTTTTTTTTTTTTTTGCTCTAATAACCATTTAGGAGGAAAGCAATAAGAAAATTGATGAAGCCAAATCTGTGGTTATATATCAATACTAGAATTCCTGAATGTTCTGAATTTACGCATTGTGATGAAGATCTTACAGTCAAAGTCATCACGACGCCAAGTCGCAAATCTGTCATTCTTACGTAGTGTTGGCACTCACATCTCAAAGTTCAGTGCACCCTGCCGACTCCTTTAAAAATCTCCAAAACTCCCTGTGTTAATACTTTGTCATTTTTTCTTATTTCTAAATCCCTCTTCCCATGTCGTAGCGCTAGTATCCTCTGAAATATGTAACTCTTGTATTAAATGAACAAACTGACCTTCTACTTCCCACATTTCTCTTTTGTATTGTGTATTAATTTTATTCTGGTTTTGTTTAAATTTCCTAATTACTCATACTCTCCTGCATCAGTAAAGGCTACCGGTCCTGTGTCATTCAGATCATCATCTATCTTCACAGATAAATTTGTTAGCTGATCCGAAAACATGACTGCAAAATACTTGGTGCAAATCCATATGCATGCCACAACTGCTTTGATCATTACAATACTGAACAACAATGAGAAACTACAGCTACAAAGGAAATTCTCTATGCAATTACGTGCTAGCAATAACAATAACTAATTTCTAATCAAGTACTAATTATTAAAACTACAAAAAATCCTAAGATTCCAGTGAGGTATCCTGGCAGGGTCGACAGGTGAAACTCCATAAAATGATTTTACTTACTTAGATTGAAATAACTGAGAAGAGGAAATTTCTACATCATTTGATTGTGAAACAGCTTAGTGAAATTGAATGCAAGTAAACCTGCTTAAACTGCTGAGTGAAATTGACTATACTGTCTCTTTGCTATTCTTTATCATCTCAACACCGACCCACAATATCCTAGCACAACGCAATCTGACAGCTCAAAAATGATAACCTGACTTCAAATAATTAATATAAAATACTGACCCTGAATTAGTAGAAATCCTAACAATAACTCATACATTTCATAACTCACTTACCTCACAAAAATCTTCATTATCCACACTACAGCAATGCTGCAAGCACCAATACTGCCAGCTAAATAAAAGATTCTAACTACTGAAGACTCTGCCTACTAATAGGCATGTGGTTAGCAAAGGAAAGATTTTGTTACAGAGCAAACAATGTATTTACCTTAAAAATGTGACCATCAGTTCAAAAATTATATAATCATTAGTAATAAATCTCCATGTCACATACACATTGAGACTGTCCACACGTGCTAATACTGCAAACCTCCAACGCCGCTAATTATTAACCTCTAACCTCCATCACTGCTGACTACTCACTCCTACCTTCCACCATGCTGGCCATACACCTCCAACTGCCATCACCGCTGACTGTTAACGTCCAGCTGCCAGTCCAACCAGCCACAGAGTCTTTTATATATTTCACACAGAGCTGTCAGAGTTATTAATGCAGAGCGCTATATAGCACTGCCAACATACGACACATAAACAGCCTACTTATAACTTCTGTGCGGCACCTGTTTGTGGACTATGTACCTTTATCTGTGTGTTATTGTATTTTAGCTCTTTGTACACCACATTTTCTGATGCATCAGTTGAGGACCAGCCCAACATACAGAGCGTGGGAGTTGGCCTAAATACGATACTCAAGTTGGTCGTTATTCCACACCAACGGTCATTAATCCTGTAAGTGGATTCGATTTGAGAATTACCCATCTCTCTTTTTCGTAAGTTAGCATTCTACCCTTAAGCTTAGGTGCGCATTTTTTTAATCACTTTATTTATTTCCAGTTTTTTTCTACATTCATAGGGCCTGTTTCTACCCCTTCCACTCGCCATGAATTCGCCTTCTTCGGTGCGAGCATGAAGGCTACAGTTAATTTTCCTTCACGGAAAATGTCCGGCGCCCTACCTAAGATACATATTCTGAAAACATGCCTCTTGTTGCGAAAAAAGCGTAATAACAATATGATGAAGAACTAATTAAAGAAACAAAACAGTCCTCTTTGGAAAATGTAAAACTATCTTTGAGAAACAATTAAACTGTTTTTGGAAAAACATGGAAGATCTCCTGGTTGTCAGGCCATATAGCGGGCGACAGTCACGTTGGTATCCCACCACCGTCCAGGGCGTCTCCAGAGACGTCTTCGGCCCGTAATCTCATTAAATAGAGTAGAATTGTCTTCAGTCATGAGCCTCGCTTCGAAATGAGTCCCGATGTCTGGAGACGCCCCAAACAGTGGTGAACCAATTGTTCAATTTATGAATCTCTTTCTCTTGAATATGTCATCAAGTTTTTATTAAATTGTAATCATTTGTTTTCTGTGTGTCTGCATCACATATACCGATTCCCATCCCATTCGGATAATTCCTTTGCAGTGTGTTACAGTGTACTTCCTTAGCTTTTATCTTAGAAGACAAGGAAATTCCTCTTACACAACAACAAAACATATTAGTGGGACATTCGTGTGACAGGGACCCAGTATTGAACTACATGGCAACATAGGGCAGGTATGGTCTTCGTCAAGGTTCCAGTTGACCACGTCTGACCCACACAAAGAAGGATCGCCATACTGTGGACCAGGCACATTGCAACTCCTTCAAAAGTGCACCTTCCTTCTGAGAACAAGTAGTGGACTCCCAAAACATTTTGTATCCTCCTGCACCATTGACTGGAGACAAGCAGCAGCTGTCTTATGATTTTACCATGGCACATGTAGGCTACTGTTAACACTGCAGCAAGAAAAGCTGCATTTGGAGTGATGTCGCAACTAGGAAGCATGGATTTCTGATGAATGGAGTCACATTGTGTTCAGTAATGTCTCACAGTTCTGCACAGTAGTGGGGCTGTGTGTACGTCAGTTCAGCCTGCATTGTTGCCATAACTCTTCTAAGGTCAAGGTCGATCTCATCACCCTCCCCTTACACTCTCCCCCACCTCCTGAACTTACCTACAGCACTGCCAGATTTGCCCCTTCCCCTCCCTCCTCCTCTTACCCTCTGCCCTCCCCTTTATCCTGCATCTCCCTAAAGCCTCGTCAGATTTCCCTCTCTCCTCCACACCTTCACCTGTACATAAAATTGCCAGATTTCGCCTTTCTCTCCCCCTCCATCCATTCCTCCATGTTGTGAGTGTTAGATGTGTTGTGAGATGGCTGTGTGTAAGATTTTGGGAAATTCTGCAAGTCTGCTAGGTTATGGGACAGTGGCATACGTTCCACTACAGTTAGACTCTGAAATTTTTTCAGAAATCATCGAACTTAAAGATATTTAAGATCTACATCTACAGCTACATTAACAATCCACAAGCCACCTGATGGTGCGTTGCAGAGATACTTCTGGCACCAATGTCTGATTCACCCTTCCTTGTACCATCAATGAATGATGTGTAGGAAGAATGATTGTCACTAAACCTCTCTATCAGTTCTGCTTTCTCACTATCATCATTTTGCGAGACATATATGGAAGCAGGTAATACATTGCCCACCTCTTGCCAGAATGTACTCTCTTGGAATTTCACTACTAAATCACACTATGACACACAACACCTCTCTTTTAGAATCTGCCACTGGAGCTTGTTGAACATCTCTGTGAGGCCCTCATGCCATCTAAATCACCTTGTGACGAAATTCGTTGCTCTTTGTTGAATCTTCTCTATCTCTCCTATTAGTTTTATCTGGGAAGAATCTGAGAGTCGTCAGCAATACTCAAGAATCGATGGAATGAATGTTATGTAAGCCACTACTTTTGTGGATGAGTTACATTTAACTAAAATTCTTCCTATGAATACCTGTCTAGCATCTGATCTTCCTACTATGTATTTTGTGTGGTCATTATTTCTAATTGTTTTACGGTGTGTACTGTTCCCAGAAATTTGTCAGCAGTGGTGAGTTGCGTAGTAGTAGATTTATTCTCCTATGCGTGTAAATTATATTACATTTATTTACATTCAGTGTAACCTGCCTGTTCCTACACCAATCATCAATCCTCTGCAGGTCGTATTGCAAATCACTACAATCTTCTGGTGTTGTTATCTTGTTGTAGGTAACTGCGTGATGTACCAATATCCTTATGGAGCTTTTGACATTTTCTAATAAGTTATTCGCATACATTGTAAACGGTAACAGTCCTATCATGCTTCCTTGGGGTACTCCGGAATCTGCCTTTACATCAGTCGATTTTGTTTCGTCACGACTGATGTGTTCAGATCATTCTGCTAAAAGTCTAGAACCAGTCATAAGTCTGGTCCAATACTTGGTAAGTAAATCCAAATATCACCTCAGATGCCTAGGAACATGGCTTCATTCTGAGCTCTGATGTCTGCAGTATTGTGCATCTCAGGGAGGGACAGAGCAAGCTGAATTTTATATTAACATTGGACAATTTGTAGCAATTTTTATAACATGCGGCAACGTGTTTTCATTTTTACTATAACATAGAGCTTTCTGTTACAGTTTTACTGTAATATGGGTCAGTTTTGGGAAGCCTGATTGTATGAAGGCTACTCAGAAGTATCTAAGATTAAGTTCAGACATTTAATATTTTTTACTAAGTGGGAATATAATGTGAAATTGAACAATTCGTTTGTTTTTTAGTGGAGACTATTGATTACTTTGCTGTACATGTTACAGTGGAACAAGATGGTCTATATAAGAATAAAATGGTGACAAAATGTCCCATTTTACAGGAAAAACTGTAACGAACTGCACCCTATTACAGAGAAACTGTAACAAAATATTCCACGTTACAATAAAATTGTAACAAATTGCCCCATGATACAGTGAAATTGTAGTAAATTAGCTAATAGACCTGCACGCTGTAGGGTTCCATGAGAGCTTTAGGGCAGAACCAATGCAGTAGGTTGATACAAGTTCAACATTACCCACATACTAATCATGATCAATGGATCTACCAAAGGTGCAATGTCATAGCTTTCACAAGTTTTCAGTGCCATTACCAGAGACCATTCACCTCCAACACAGTTGGCACACAGAAAGTGTGGTGTCACCGCCAGACACCACACGTGCTAGGTGGTAGTTTAAATCGGCCGCGGTCCATGTAGTACATGTCGGACCCGCGTGTCGCCACTGTGATCGCAGACCTAGCGCCACCACCAAGGCAGGTCTCGTGATACGAGAGTGGACTCGACCCCAGTTGTACGAGAACCAAGCTACCGCCCAGTTGTACGCGAACCTAGCTATCGCCCAGTTGTACGAAGCCTTTCTCTCTCATTAGCCGAGAGACAGAATAGCCATCAGAAGTTAATGGCTACGAACTAACAAGGAGCCATTTGTATCAGTGCCTATAGCTTACGAGTATTCAAGAGAGATGTATTCCAAGGAATAAATAAAAGTTAAGTAAAAAGCATCTACATACTTTTCTTCTTATTCATTCATAAGTTCTCATGTTCCAGACTTCACGCCCGTCTGCGTTATGCCGAGCGTGCACTATCGGCCACAGCGTTAGTCTATAGCTTTCTTTTTCAGCATTCCACATCACGGTGTCGGTCCAGCTACCGACACTACAATTATTGGCGACGAGGGAAAAGGACCTTTTCTGATTGCTTACATTTCTTTCTGATTGCTTACATTTATTTGTGTCATGGCTTCGCCACATTCTCCAGATGTACTGTCCGAATTTTATCGCTTGCAGAATCAGCAGACGCAGGCGTTACTGGATGCCCTTGGACAGCTCGTCCAGGGTCAACGTGCGCTGCACACCGATGCGGCCGCAGCCGCTTCACCGCTACCGCAGCCACAACCTGCCGTTGCACCGCCTTTTAGGCACTACGACCCGAACCACGAGACCTGGCAAGAGTGGTCTCGTCAGTTCGCCTTCCACCTTGCTGCCTACAGAATTCAAGGTAATGAGCGGCAGCCGTTTTTGCTTTCTTGTGTCGGTGTGTCCACATACCGTGTGATAGTGAAATTGTTTCCCCGACGCGACGTAGCAACTTTGTCATACGAGGAAATTTTGTCTGCCTTAGATGCCTATTTCAAAGAAACAGTTAATGTGGTTGCAAAACGGTATACGTTTTTTCGTACAAAACGTACGGCCGGTCAAACTAATAGGGAGTGGGTAGCAACATTGCAAGGACTTACTAGGGACTGTGCCTTTGAATGTGACTGTGGTCTTTCTTATTCAGATACAATGGTGCGTGATGCAATTGCACAGAACGTTTCTGATGTTCGCATACGGGAGCAAATTTTGAAACTAGTTAATCCCTCCCTTCAACAAGTGATAGACATATTGGATAGACAGGACACACTTGACTGTGCTCAGGAATCTTTTGAAACTTCGCCAGCTGTGTGTAACATTAACCGGCCCGCCGGGCGCGCTCGCGCCACGCGGCCCGGTCAACTGCCCTCGCGGCCGTCCGCACAGCTGCCGCCGCGTGCTAAGCCAGGTGTGCCGCGCCAGCACACACATGTAGTGAAATCATGCCCGCGGTGTGCTACTAGACATTCGCGTGAACATTGCCCGTCACGCCAAGCTATTTGCTTTTTCTGCAATAAGAAAGGACATGTTCAAAGTGTTTGCCAGAAAAAGCTCAGATCAGCCAATCACAATCATTCCAGGCCCTTTGCTTCGCGCCGGAATCGAACCAAGGACACTCAGGCTCGTGGACCTTCGCCTATGGACATTCATGTCGTTAATTCCACTTCGTCCAGTGACACTTTCTCTAACAGTGACTGTGATCGTCCCACAAAAACTGTGCGTCGACGTCGCCGGAAATCACGTCAATTAGCAAGTGTTTCTGTACCAGTGTCTGTTCCAATTGCACAAAACAGTCGCTCTTGTCGTCAGCAGGACAATAAACTTTTTGTGGACTTAGACTTTGAAGGCCAAGTGATACCATTCCAGCTCGATACCGGAGCTGCAGTTTCATTGCTCAATCACGACACATACAAACAACTGGGCGCACCTCCGTTGCGTGCCGCAAATGTTAAGCTAACTACATATTCCGGACAGAAAATTCCTGTGTTAGGACAGTGCAGCCTTCTTGCAACATTCAAGGGACAAACAAAACTTGTGTCATTTTCCGTTCTTCGTTCTTCTTCTGCAGTGAACTTGTTTGGTCTAGATTTATTTAAGTTGTTTAACATGTCTATTGTAAATCAGGTCCTATCAGTGAATCAGACTGTGCCTACAGACAGTGTTTCTCGGCTGTGTGACGAATTTGCAGACATTTTTGCACCGGGCTTAGGTTGCGCTAAAAACTATGAAGCACATTTAGAACTGAAGGTAAACGCGCAACCGAAATTTTTCAGGGCGCGCAATGTTCCCCACGCATTGCGTGATGAGGTCGCAAGAACGTTACACGATCTCGAATCACAGGGTGTAATTGAACGTGTGCAAGCTTCTCGCTGGGCCTCACCCTTAGTCATTTTGCCAAAACCTTCCGGAAAATTGAGACTTTGCGTGGACTTCAAGGCCACAGTGAATCCACAGCTAGTGACTGCTACTTTTCCTTTGCCCCGCCCGGAAGATCTTTTTGCTAAACTGTGCCCGGGAAAATATTTTTCAAAGTTGGACCTAGCCGATGCGTACTTGCAAATACCGGTGGACGACGAATCCCAGCGCGTATTGGTGGTTAACACGCATCTTGGATTGTACCGCTTCAAAAGACTGCCATTCGGGTGTGCATCCGCCCCTGCCTTGTTTCAGCAATATTTACAAACTATTTGTGCGTCGGTCCCTACTGCAGCAAACTATCTGGACGATATAGTGATCTCCGGACAGACAGAAGAAGATCATCTTGCGAATTTACGAACATTATTTCAGGTCTTGCGGCAAAATGGTCTTCGCTTGAGGAAGGACAAATGTGTGTTTTTTGCTCGTGACTTACCATACCTGGGACATGTCATTAATGCCCAAGGCATACATCCAAGTCCAGCGCACCTCCGTGCCATACACGACTTGCCGTCCCCTCAAAATCTGAAACAGCTACAGAGTGTGTTGGGTAAAATTAATTATTACCATCAATATGTGCGCAATGCCTCTTCCATTTCAGCTCCGCTTCATCGCTTACGCCGTAAAGGTGTTCCGTTCGTCTGGACGACGGAATGTGAACGCGCCTTTCGCCAGTTGAAATCGGCGTTGCTTTCTAATACTTGCCTTACGCCATTCGATCCCCAGAAACCCCTTTTGTTGATGGTAGATGCATCGGATTTCGGGATCGGTGCTGTGCTTGCGCACAAAGTTGGCTCACATGATCGCCCTATTGCCTTTGCGTCCAAATTGCTCTCGTCTGCGCAAAGAAATTATTCACAGATCGAGAAAGAAGCTTTGGCTCTCGTGTTTGGTGTTACTAAGTTCCATGATTTCTTGTATGGTCGTCACTTTACCATCATCACAGACCACAAACCTTTGACATCGCTTTTTCATCCGTCCAAGCCTGTACCTCCACGTACAGCGCAGAAATTCATTCGCTGGTCTATTTTCCTCTCGCAGTACCGCTACGATATCTTGTATCGGTCCACTGCTAAGCACGGAAACGCCGATGCGTTGTCCCGTTTGCCTGTTGCTGAGGATAAAGCATTCGATTCTTCCGAACTTGCTTGCATGTTCATTGATTCGGAAACCGATGAAGTGGTCGAATCGTTTCCGATTGATTTTCGTCGTGTCGCTACAGCCACAGCTGCTGACCCTGTCCTTGCTACTGTTTTACGTTTTGTTGCTACGCAATGGCCTTTGTCAAAGTCTCGGATCGAGGATCCGTTGGTTCGCCGATTTTTTGCTCACAAGGAGAGACTTTTTGTTCGACGTGGTGTTTTGTTGTTGCGTTCTGATAATGATCAGTCCAGAGTCGTGGTCCCACGTTCGTTACAGTCCTCTGTTTTACGGCTTCTTCACCAAGGACATTGGGGTATAGTGCGAACGAAACAACTTGCTCGTCAGCACTGTACTTGGTTCGGAATCGATGCTGCGATTACGAATATGTGTTCTTCGTGCCCGGCGTGTGCCGAACAACAGTCCGCACCGCCGCGGAAAGTCTTTGCGTGGCCAAAAGCCACTTCCCCTTGGCAACGCTTGCACATTGATTTTGCTGGTCCATTCTGGAATGCTCGATGGTTGGTTCTGGTCGACGCCTTCAGTAATTTTCCTTTTGTTGTCCGGATGTCTTCCACGACGTCCTCCGCCACCATCCAAGCGTTGTCTGCTATCTTTTGCATTGAAGGTCTTCCGCAGACTATTGTTTCCGACAATGGCCCACAATTCATGTCCGCAGAATTCCAGTCTTTCTGCCAGGCCAATGGTATTCAACATCTGACATCCGCGCCGTTTTCGCCTCAGTCCAACGGTGCCGCTGAACGATTGGTCCGGACTTTCAAGTCACAGATGTTGAAATTGAAAGAGTCGCATTCTCGGGAGGACGCATTGTTGCTCTTTTTGTCTTCGTATCGCTCTCAGCCCCGCGATGGTCGCTCGCCGGCTGAGTTGCTCCACGGTCGTCCTCATCGCACCTTGATGTCTTTGCTGCATCCGCCGCATCAGGTTCCTGCGCAGCGGCAGACTCCTGCTTTTGCTCCAGGCGACGTTGTATTTTATCGCAACTATCGAGGTTCACGGCGTTGGCTCGCAGGGCGCATTCTTCGCTGCCTCGGCCGCGCGATGTATTTGGTTTTGGGGGCCTCTGGTGAGGTGCGTCGGCATCTCAATCAGCTGCGCCTCTGTCGTCGCTCGGGTTCTGCCGCTCCCCGTCTGCTTTCAGCGACGGTGCCGTCCGGTCAGCGCCCTGGGGACCCATCTACTGGCTCGCCTCATCCCCAGGTGTTACCGACGATGCCTTCCATTTTGCCCCATGGCGACGCGCCGCCGCCGCCGCAGCAGCAGCAGCAGCAGCAGCCGCCGCCGCCGCCGGCGCCCGCATTCGACGCTTCGTTGCAGCCGCCAAGCGCCTCCCAGGGTCACGCGCCGCCGATCGCTTCCCGTGACCAGCTGTCCTCCGCCATGGAACTCCCGACCGCTCCGGACCACATGCCGTCATCGCGCGTCGGCTACCCCGACGCAATGGAGGTCGACACTTTGGCCCCTCCTGTTTCTTTACGGGCGCATACACCGCATGTTGACGTGCACCCTGGACTAGTTTTGCAGGCGTTTCCTAGCTCCCCTCGGACCGGATGGCCGGGTGCGGGTGGCACAGCCTCGCCTGTTGTTAGGCTCCCCACCTCATCGCATACGTCAACATGTGGTCCTCCCCACGGCGGGCGGAAGCCTTATTACACGACCGTTCGCCGATTTGCGGGGGAGGAATGTGGTGTCACCGCCAGACACCACACGTGCTAGGTGGTAGTTTAAATCGGCCGCGGTCCATGTAGTACATGTCGGACCCGCGTGTCGCCACTGTGATCGCAGACCTAGCGCCACCACCAAGGCAGGTCTCGTGATACGAGAGTGGACTCGACCCCAGTTGTACGAGAACCAAGCTACCGCCCAGTTGTACGCGAACCTAGCTATCGCCCAGTTGTACGAAGCCTTTCTCTCTCATTAGCCGAGAGACAGAATAGCCATCAGAAGTTAATGGCTACGAACTAACAAGGAGCCATTTGTATCAGTGCCTATAGCTTACGAGTATTCAAGAGAGATGTATTCCAAGGAATAAATAAAAGTTAAGTAAAAAGCATCTACATACTTTTCTTCTTATTCATTCATAAGTTCTCATGTTCCAGACTTCACGCCCGTCTGCGTTATGCCGAGCGTGCACTATCGGCCACAGCGTTAGTCTATAGCTTTCTTTTTCAGCATTCCACATCACGGTGTCGGTCCAGCTACCGACACTACAGAAAGTGTGTCACTTGTGCCAAGTGGGCAAACCAAATGGGCATACCTATAATATCACAATACAAGATTACTGTCCAAGACATCATCAATGACATCAGAAGCCAAGCTGGTCTTCAAAGATCGCTGACCTGGAAATACCAGCACAGTCCAAAATAGTTTTTCCAGTGCCAGTCATCCTCAACATCCAGACCTACAAGCCATCAAGTGAATTCGTCACCTGTGTTATGTGCACCTAATGAAATGTTAATCATCATCATCATGAAGTGTCATCAGAAATCTAGCATCCCCAAACAGAAAAAAGCGACCCACACAGCCGAATGTAGGTATTGATTCATTTCTCTTTCTCAGTGTTTATCATTATTATTAATTATGTGTGTTTGTGTGTTTTCATTTGTGTGTTCTTTTATCCCTCAGTGCAACATCTCCCTGATTTAGACAGTGCAGTGCCTGGCACATCTGTGCAGCAACAGAACCCAAGTAAGAACAGACATCCTCTATAATGCAATTCCCAAAATATTGGAGTCAGAAGGCATAACTATTTCCAAACTGCGGGTTTCCACTGTATCCATCACCTGCGCCAACCTTTGAGCCTCAGCTAAATCGTTTCAGAAAGCAACTATTCAACTCAATTTAACAGTTGACTACCAGTGGAGCAAAGCATGTTAATGTTGGTTTAGCACCTTATGTAGACTCTGAGGTTGTAGCTGAAACAGAGAATGTCCAGTGTGGCACAGATATACAGTTTAGTGACGTGGAGTGGGATCACTTGGGCGCCAGTCTGAAATACAGTGAGGATTCCATGACACTCAACTAAAATCCATTCCCTTGTGACATCAGTATCTCCAGCACAAAAACTGCAACCATTATCCATGTATTAGGAAGTGGTGTGATGAAGTTAACATCTCAGGACCCAACACAGTGCATATATTTCAAGCGCCAAAGTGCTGTGAACCAGTGCAGCTCATATTCTGCAATATGGATCACCGTGGACAGACTCGGCCTATGATGAATTAATTTTATTCTCTTTGATAGTGTTGACAAGTATGTGTCAACCACAAAGTTCATGATGAGGAGGACCTGTCAGACACGTTTATAAGTGAATGTTCATGCGCTAGCGTACGTCTGCTAGTATTAATCCTATAAATGGAAGTTCTGAACAATTTAAGTTTACATATGTTTTCACCTAAGTAAATTTGTACATCAGCTGATGTGTGGGCAACACAAACTGAAGCTGTAGAATATAAATAACAGTTATTTGAAAAATATTCCAAAGTGATGAATAAGATTAACGTAGAAAAAACAGAATGACCATGTTTTAACAATAGTGATTCATTTTTTCACAGTCAACAAATAAATAAACTGTATATTTACAATTGAAATTTGTTTCATGCCATCGAGACGTAACAGTTCGGCTGCTGGGGACAGAGACACTTAGTGTCTACACATTTACAATGTGAGACAGATAGGTTTCAAGCGTAAAGTAACTAGACTAGGGTACGTTGTTTACGTCATTAGCTTATACAGCCGGATCATAATCAGTTGCAGTTTTAAAAGCCATTAATACACTGCCGGCTGTGAGACGGGCTAAGCAGCTGTAGCGTATTCTTAGTGTTTCTTCTTTTCTGTCAATAGAAGGCATGACAGGTTATATACCATTCGAAAGCTGAGACATCGATCTGTTTAGTGGTGTACAACACATTGAATTTCTTTCAAG
This sequence comes from Schistocerca piceifrons, assembly GCF_021461385.2. NCBI lineage: Eukaryota > Metazoa > Arthropoda > Insecta > Orthoptera > Acrididae > Schistocerca > Schistocerca piceifrons. The sequence goes on from NC_060142.1 coordinate 458,306,960, forward strand.
ATTTTGCGAATTACAAGCAATCGTTTTCAGTGTTTATCACCAGCTGTGGAGTAGCAAGCAATACTGTACCATAAAAGGTTTCTCTCGTATGAGGAAATCGAAAGTCTATTGAATAAAACTGACAGTGATATTTCTGAAAGTGATGTATCTTAAAATAATACTTCTGATAGTCCTGATAATTAAGATAGTTAGGTAAATGACACTAGTGATGACGATGAGGCAAATTAAACAGATAGGACAGTGATGTTGCAGCAACAGATGCGAGTGCTGCTAAAAACAGAAGGTACAAGAATGAAAATGGGGAATAAATCAGGATAAACCGTCCCAAATTTCAATTTCTGGGTCTAGTAGCATTAGTCATATAGTCCAAAGACAACTCCCTTAACAACTAAACCACTTAGATACTTACAGGTAAGGGATCATGTGTCTATCTAGAAGGACGTATCAGTGGAAACAAATAGATATGTAATAGCTTGGTATAAAAAAGTCCTACTTAGAAATCAAAAAGAGCTTGGTTTCCTGATCAGATTCAAGAATATTTGCTTTATGTATTCTTATGGTACAGATGAAGAAGCCAGCACTTTAGTCATACTGGTCCATAAAAATACCAATTCATAGTCTTTTCTTGTCTGATGTTATGCTGTATGGAAGAGCTCTTACGTATTTGTAGGTTCCTTCACTTTGTAAATAATGAAAATGATGACCCTGCAACCTGTCTGAGCAAGTTTCAAACTTTTATTGACCATCTGAAACAAAATTTCCAAAGTGTTTATTATCCTGAAGAGGATATTGGAATTGACGGAAGTCTCAATCAAACTCGTAAGTAGACTCTGCTACATCCCATTTAATCCCCAAAAAAAGCACTTTTCGGAATAAAGTTCTTCAGAATTTGAGTCAAATCGTGACTGCTGTTCAGTATTTGATATTTACACAGGAAAAACCCCTGAGCCAAGTAATAAAGAGATCCCTATTAGATGAAGAGAAAAGTGTTTGGACAATGGTCATACAGTATATATTTACAATTAACAGACTTCCCTGTCATTGTTTTAATGCTCACGGAAAGAGACACAAATGCCATAGGGACAGTTAGATCTACAAGATGAAATATGCCAGAGCAGTTCCAAAAATCTAAAGTAAATAAAGGAGACACCATTATTTTACTTTCACACAAGCTCATGGCCCTAAAGTGGATGTATAAAAAAGAAGTAAATATTCTGTCCACTATCCATACAGATGTCAATATGACAGCAACAGGAAAATTGAAATAAAAACCAAAAATCCAGTCCAGAAGCCCCAAGCAATTATATAATACAACAATTCAATGAATGCAGTTGACAGACTGGACCAGCCGTTATCATCTCTCCCTCTCATGTGAATACGTGCCGAGGGAAGTAAGAAAAGTGAGAGAAAAAAATTTCGTTTCAATCACTTTAGAAATCAGCAGGCTGAAGCTGTAATAGAGCAGACTACTCTAGATGTGGACAGCACCAATCTGGAACTTCCCCTGTTAGACTGCAAGCGGAAAATTGGGCACATTTTGTTAGGTTTACCTACCAATAACATCAAGAAAACGACCCCCAGAACTTGTGTAGATTATAAAGCAAGGAAGAAGAAAAGTGATCCACAGTAGGGGGTATGTGACATATCGAGCGGCGTAGCACAAGCATGAATGTTTTTGGGTACATCACACCAACAGAAACTTCTAGAACAGAATTATCTACACTACTCTTCATTTCAGTGAATAGCAATATTTATAAAGAATTCCTTCCAAAACAGATGTATGATTTAGAGGAAAGTATGTAAGACAAAGCACGTTGATTTTCGTAAATCTGAATGATACAGATAGGGTCGACTATGGGGAAAACATTAGTAATTCAGTGGATTAAATTTGATGTAAGATGGGTGGGAGGCGTTGTTTCAACATAGAGGCTGCACTGTATATAAACGTAAGGCAAGCAAACTGTGATGATAGAGGAAAAACAACTATTTTTGAATATTTGGTCGTTTTCAACTTTAGTACAAGTGATGACGGAACCATATGGGCTGCACTCATATTCCCAGATCTACACTGCTGGCCACCGTAAATGCAACACCAAGGAAGACAAGAGGTAGCACAACAAAATTTATTTTGTAGATAACATGTTGACCAAGTATCAAATGATTACGTTTACAGACGTCTGTGACATGTGGTTCCTGCCAGAATCAGTAGCCAGAGTAGCCGCCATTGTTGGAGATCACCGCTGCCACACGTCTCGGCATTGAGTCAAAGAGACGTTGGATGTGTTCCTGGGGTACAGCAGTCCAAGCAGCTTCCACACGTTGCCAAAGATTATCTGTTGTGCCAGCTGGGGATGTAATCTGGGTCACTCGTTGAGCAACCATGGACCACATGTTTTCTATCGGCGAAAGATCCAGAGAACGAGCCGGCCAGGGAAGCACTTCAATCTGGTTATTGACGAAGAACCTTTGGACAATGCGTGCCACGTGTGGTCGCGCATTATGCTGTTGAAATATGGCTGTGGCCGAGCCCTGAAGGTAAGGAAGGACAACTGGCTCCAGCACCTCGGATATGTAGCGCCGGCTATTTAAAGTACCGGCAATGCGTACTAGAGGCGTGCGAGAGTAATATCCAATACCGCCCCATACCATAATACCCGGTGCAAGACCAGTGTGGCGGTGCATAATGCAGCTGTCCAGCATCCTCTCTCCACGGTGTCTCCACACTCGAATCCGACCATCGTGGTGCTGCAGACAGAAGCGTGCCTCGTCAGTAAAGACAACGTCATTCCATTCTGCCGTCCACATCCGTCTGTCATCACACCATTGGCGACGGAGACGTCTGTGCTTCTGCGTCAATGGTAGACGAAGCAATGGACGTCTTGCGGACAGACCACTCTGCTGTAAACGGCGTCGAATGGTACGCGCAGACACTGGATGATGCGTTACAGACGCAATGTGCTGTGCTATGGTTCGGGATGTCACTGAGCGATCCGTCACTGCCATGCGCACAATTTGCCTATCAGCACGTGCAGTGGTGCACCGAGGTGAATGCGATCGACCACGTCGGTCCGTCGTACCCTCCTGCATCCAACGGTCACATATCCGCAATACAGTTGTTTGGTTTCGTCCAACACGACTAGTGATTTCTCTGTATGATAATCCACAATCTCGGTAAGCCACTATCCTTCCTCTGTCGAACTCGGATATTTGATCAAACGATGTTCGCTGTTGTCTACGAGGCGTAACTGATCGTCTAGTGAAACAACCACAGGGTAAACACACGTGCCGAAAGTACACTCGTGATGTGCGTCTGCGCTGAAATTCTAATCAGTTGCATATCTCATCGCTGCAAACCCATGGTGTAAATTTCACTTGATTCGGATGCTTCCTTCAGGGTGTTGCATTTACAGTGGCCAGCAGTGTATCATATTGAATTCTGATGTCATAGTGCTGGTGACATCTGACAACCAAGCAAGGTGCTTCTATATCATCAAGTCCACCGTCTTGAATTCGATACTTCGCACAAGTGATCTACTTCTGCTATTTTGGATTTTCAACGAATTGGATTTTTTGAATTTCCCACTAGTTTTCACAAGGCTATAAGATGTGACATCGTAAGGAGAAGTGAACTATTTCTAATTTCTCACCATTTTTTAAGAATTTCTCACCATTTTATATATAGGACAACTGGACTACATGTGAGCGGGAGACAGCTGGGAGAATTTGACAGTGGTGTGGTGGAGGTGTGAGAGGCGAGAGGAGAAAGGGGGGACCTTCGCCTTAAGAGAGATTGGCAACAAAGTAGACTGCACCCTAGTGCCCACAAACCCACAACTCTGTATTACTCAGGATGACCACTGTTGACAGCTATTGCAGTGACCTGGAGAGAGGACCCATTTTTTCAATGTTTTGTAGAGGCACAGCAATGTTACTCCTGGCATAATCGTGTGGGGATCCAGCAGGTATGGCTTCAGGTCATGGTTGGTAGTGACTGAGGGAGCTCTGGCACAAGGGTGTATCATGGACATCCTGCGTCCTCGTGTGTTACCTCTCATGCAACAGTATCGTGGTGTCATTTTCCAACAGGACAATGCTTCTCCACACGTGAGACGTGTCTTTATGAACTGTCTGCATGATGTTGGGGTATTCCTTTGGTCTGCAAGACCGCAGATCTGTCCCCAACAGAATGAGTGTGCGTTCAGTTTGAATGTCAACTCTGTCTCAGGCCCACAATCCAGGATATGAAGGACCAGTTACAAAAGATGTGGGCCAACTTACCTGAGGAGAGGATACAACGGGTTTATGACACTCTTCCAAACTAAATCAGTGCACGAGTCCACCTTAGGGCAGTTTCAACGCCATACTGATAAGTGGGCTCTCACTGTGATGTTCTCTGCAAATTTGATTTGATATTGTAACATCAGATACCTTCTCAAACGGCGAAGTTACTTTTCGTTTCCTGCACCCCTTCTGCGTGATTCACGTTCTTTTGTGAGGCAGTGTGTATACTGAAGTCCACCGTGCACGAAGTGACGAGCATTTAGTTCTTTATTGAGCCAGTTCCCCCATTTTATGGTCTCAAACCCTTCCATGGACCTGCGTGGTAGGTGCCTCCCACTTAATAAAACAATTAAGATTTCCAGTAGACACTGCGCCGTAGCCAGTAATTTATTAACTCGCCAACGTTACATGTGGACGTACCTTTTTTTCTTTCTTTTTTTTCATTATTGTTCTCACTCAATTGATGTGGTTCAAAATGAATTTCTCTCCTGTGCTAACCCCTTCGTCTCAGAAGAGCACTTACCGTTGTAAATTTTTGTTCGGTAGGTTCCAGTCTCTGTCTTCCCCCACAGTGCATACCCTCTACTGTACCTTCAAGTATTATGGAAGTTTTTTTTTTTTACAAATTAACGTATGTCCTGTCACAATGCCCATTCTTTTTGTAAATGTTTCTCACATGTCCTCTTCTTGGTGGTTTTGCGGAGAGCCTCCTCTATCAAATTGGCTCTGAGCACTATGGTACTTAACTTCTTAGGTCATCAGTCCCCTAGAACTTAGAACTATTTAAACCTAACTAACCTAAGGACATCACACATACCCATGCCCGAGGCAGGATTCGAACCTGCGACCGTAGCGGTCGCGTGGTTCCAGACTGTAGCGCCCAGAACCGCTCCGCCACCCCGGCCGGCGAACCTCCTCTATCCCTGTCTTCTCAGTTCACGTAATGATCAACATCCTTCTATAGCACCACATCTCAAATGTTTCGATTGTCTTTTTTTTTATATTTCTCCACAGATTGTAATTCACTTCCTCATAAAATTGTGCGCCAACAATTTTTTACTCAAACTAAGGCCGATGTGATATGATTATCCCTCATTGGCCCAAAATGCACACTTTCTGTATCATAGTCTTTCTTTAATGTCTTTTCTTCGTACGTCATGGAATATTTTGTTTCCAAGGTAGCAGGATGCCTCACTTTGCCTACTTCGTGGTCACTAGTTTGATGCTGACGTTTATTGATAATCTCATTTCCACTCCTCCTCATTGTTTGTATCCTCCTTCATTTTCCATTCAGTACATAGGGCTTGCTCATTACACTGTTTCATTCAGTACCTCCTGCAATACTTCCTGTCTTTCACTGATGATAATAATTTCTTCAGCGACTCTTATGATTGATATCCTTTCACTCAGACTTTTAATATCACGTCCAAGCTTCTCTTTTATTTCTGTCACTGCTAGACTGAACAGCAGAGACGAAAGAATACATCCCCGTTGAACACCCTTTCTAACCCGCGCACATCATTCTTGGTCTTCCACTCTTAATTTTCGTCTTGGTTCCTGTACATTTTGTATATTACTGGACCTGTCGCTCTATTTTGAACCTACTTTCCGTCGCATTTTTGAACACCTTACATCATTTTACATTGTCGAACGCTCCTTCTATTCCTGTGAATGTGACTTGATTTTTCTTAAGTCTTGCTTTCCTTATTCAGTAAACGTTAGCATTGCTTCTCTGGTTCCTTCATTTTTCCTAAAGCCAAAGTGATCGTCGTCTTACGGATCCTCCACTTCCCTTCCAATTCTTATGTACATTACTCTTGTCAGTGACTCCGATACAAAAGACGTTAACCTGATAGTAATATTGAAGCAACTCAGAGTCTTGCACCTAGATTTGACACCGGCAAGTATCACGGAATTTATTTATGAACTTCAATTATAGTCCCTGAAGAAAGGAAAAGGTTCTTTTCGTGAAACACTAATGAGAAATATTTTCATGTTTTCGCACCGCAATATGTGATCCACTAAATTGGAGCCGCATAAACTGTGGTTTTTGTTCATCTAATATTTCGGTCATACACCTTTCGGCTATTTCAGAGTGAGTCGACAGACTACAGTGATCGTTCCGCCGTTTTAAAACACAGATGTACTTCTCTGGCATTTGTGTATCTGTGGTTTGAAACGATGAATCGAGTACTTTAGCCTTAGTCTGTCGGCTCCCTATAAAGACTGCAGGAAGACATACGGCCTAAATATTAGGAGAAGAAATAGTTAGTGGAACAACTGTTGAGACAGTTTGACGACGTATCTTATTACCAACAACATACTTTCTGCTCAAGGAAAGCGAAGACAAGAGAAATCGGTGCCGTTGTGTAAGCGTAGTCGTCTTTATTTGCGATTGGGATGGGAAACTAATGGTACGAGTTATTCTCCGCCATTCACCACAAGGTGGTTTGCGGAGTGTCTGTGTACAATTAGATTCGGATTGTGCGATAGTTCTCGTTATTACCTGTCACGCTATCTTCCGCATTGTGTGTACGATATTTTTCCAAAAGCCTGTTGGTATGTCTTCGGACTCAAAAATGCTACAATCTAACTTGAGTAGTCGATTTGTTGCTACTTTCGTTAATGAGTTTTCAAGTTACGAAGAATATTCTCTAGGCCTTTCGCCTTATTTGAACTCAACGCTTCCAGAGGTCGGTGAAACTCTGTGTCTAATACTGGGTCCCTTATTTTTTTCTGTATCGACTCTCATTCCATTTGTTACGTCATCAGGGAGTTTCTTCTCTTCGTAGAAGCCTCCTGTGTACCCTTCCACCTATTCAATTTCTCATCTGAGTTTAACAGTTGGATTTCTCTTGCACTCTTAACAGTTATGCCTTTGCTTTAAGTTTACTCAAAGTTGTATCTACTTATCGGTATGCTGAGTAAATCCTTCGGGCGACCAGTTGTTTTACCAATTCTTCACTTTCTTGGTCACTGTCCGCTCCAAAAAATTTTTTATATGTTCGAATACTGCTATACTTGGAGCAGTAACCTCCTAACTTTTGCTCTCAGTTAAAGACTCTATATGGTGTGAGATCAACTCAGAGTTTATGAAAATTCTCGAGGGCGTAAATTGTACGTAGGACGAATGTCACCTAACATCAACTTGCTGAGAAGTATAAGGAAAACATTATTTTCCCCTAGATGTTGAAACTACAGTGCCCAAAACGTAACACTGTGTTGGACTGCGTCCAAGTACATGATTACTAAACAAAGCACAATGATCACTAATAAGCGTATCTGTAATTTTAAGCAAACTTTAACACGATGGTTTCAAAATAGAACTTCTGTATGCTCTACAAGTCCTTACGCACTGGCATGTCGCAATTCTGCTTTTATACAGTTCTGATAAATAGTATCACAAGTTTATAGTAGTGTAAATTCGTGATTTTGTTTCCTTTACGGTATACGCTCCTCACTGCTAGATTGTGTTTGACATTACAATACTGTGAAAATTTCAGCTCTTCTTTTTGAATATACAGACATGTTTCACTTACTGTTTCCAAACTGCTCCATACCAGTTGGCACTCGGTATCCATATAGCCCAACCATTCAAGAATTGGTCAGCTGATGAGGTTTTTCTGGCATTGTAAGATTGTGCAGTTGCAAGTGCTTTATCTTATGTAGGTTCATTTATTGTTTGATTTAATATTAGTTTAATTAAAACGCTGTATTATACTGTCTTTTTTTTAAACAGTGAATCTGAAGATTATGTTATTGAAAAGGATCAGGTTTAAACCATGAAAAAAAGAAAGTTGTGCAAGATTGTACCTGAGTGTACACTCACTTGTCTTGTTTTGTCCGAAGAAGTGGGATATGTTTATGTAATAACTTATTACGTCAATGACCGCACTACTAATCAACAAACTACTGTTTTCAAGAGTTTATTACACTTCTTCAGGTGTGATAGTTGATCCGCAAACAGATTCGTCGTGATATGTAAGTCGAGGTATTTCGTTAACTATCATAAAATAGAGTGTGGTGACAAGTGTCATTGTACAGAGATGTGTACGTATGCAGATCGCGGTAGTATCTCACACACAATGTATGAAAGGGCAGTGTATTAGCGGAGCTCTCAGTTGTACTCAGGTGACCCCTGTCAAAAGGTTCCCGAATGGTTATGGCCGCACGACGGTATTTCACAGACTTTGATGGCAGAATAGTGTTGGAGCTAGAGGCATGGGACATTCAGTTTCGGAAAGCGATACGAAATTCAGATCTATAGTGTCAATAGTGTGCCGATAATATCAAATTTCAGACATTACCTTCCACCACAGGCAACTCAGTGGTCGACGACCAAGAGCAGCGGCGTTTGCCTAGAGTTGCAAGAGCTTATAGACAAGCAAAACTGCTTGAAATAACCGGAGAAATCAATGTGGGACGTACGACGAACGTATCCCTCAGGACAGTGTGGCAAAATTTGGTGTTAATGGGCTGTGGCAGCGGACGACCGAGGCGATTGCCTTCGCTAACAGCACTACGTGGTCTGGGCTCGTGACCACATCGATTTGAACCCAGACGACTGGAAAACCGTGACCTGGTCAGGTGAGTCCTGATTTCAGTTGGTAAGAGCTGGTGATAGGGTTCGAGTGCGTCGCAGATCCCACGAAGCCCTCAACCCAAGTTGTCAACACGTCACTGTGCAAGGCGGTGGTGACTCCATAATGGTGTGTGTTGTTCAGTTGGAATGGACGGCGGTCCAACAGAACCGATCATTGAGTTGAAGTGGCTATGTTAGACTTCCTGGATACCATTTTCAGCCATTCACTGACTTCAAGTTCCGAAACAATGGTGAAATTTTTATGGATGGCAATGCGCCTGTCACCGGGCACAGTTGTTCTCACTTGGTCTGACGAACATTCTGGGCAACTGGAGCTAATTATTTGGCTACCCAGATCCCCCGACATGAACCTCACAGAACTTTTATGATCGAGAGGTCAGTTCGTGCACGTAATCTTGCACCGGCAACACTTTCGCATTGATGGACGACAGAAAAGGCAGCATGACTCAATATTTTTTGCAGGGGACTCGTAACGACTTGTTGACTCCATGCCCAGTCGAGTTGCTGCAGCACGCCGACCAAAGGAGGTCTGACACGATACTGGGGACTATCACATGACTTATGTCACCTCAGTGTGTCTAAGTGAACAATGCGTCATGTCATAATATGGTAAAAGAAACAGTTCCACAATGTTCAGAATGAGTATAACTTGAGTTTATATAACACGACGAATCTGTTGCTAGAGTAATTATCACACCTGACCGAGGAATAAATTTCCGAAACTAGTAATGCGACTATTTGTAGTAATTAGGTGACCTTGACTTAATAACTTATTGTATAAATATTGAAACTTCCTGGCAGATTTAAACTGTGTGCCGGACCGAGACTCGAACTCGGACCGTTGCCTTTCGCGGGCAAGTGCTCTACCAACTGAGCTACCCAAGCACGACCGACGCCCCGTCCTCACAGCTGTAATTCCATCAGTTCCTCGTCTCCTACCTTCCGAACTTCACACAAGCTCTCCTGCGAACCTTGCAGAACTAGCACTCATGGAAGTCCTGGAGTGCTAGTTCTGCAAGGTTCGCAGGAGAGCTTGTGTGAAGTTTGGAAGGTAGGAGACGAGGAACTAATGGAATTACAGCTGTGAGGACGGGACGTGAGTCGTACTTGGGTAGCTCAGTTGGTAGAGCACTTGCCCGCGAAAGGCAAAGGTCCCGAGTTCGAGTCTCGGTCCGGCACACAGTTTTAATCTGCCAGGAAGTTTCATATCAGCGCACACTCCGCTGCAGAGTGAAAATTTCATTTCATTATAAATATTGATGAGGTCGCATGTTGCCATTCCACTTATGCCAGTTCTTGAAATGTTTGGAGATGCTCTGCACAGATATAAATACAGAAAAAGCTGCCTATTACGCAACGAAAAAGGGACAGAACTGCCATCGTAACGGCTTGTAAAAACCAGGAAGAGCACGCAGCGGCGACTGGTGGCGTTGCAATGCGTAGGTGCAGCGGCAGTTAGTGCTACGTAATAGAATGCGTCTTCGCCCACTTGCCAGTCTCGTGCGTGAAACTGCCTTAATGGCGAGCGCCACTAACTCATACGTAGCGGCTAAAGGCTCTCACTAAATCCTGCGGCCTGATTTGTGGCTGCAGCTAATGAGCACGTTTAGGCTGCTGGCTACCCGGCAGTGCGGAGCGGAGCGGCGCCCATAGGCGCTGGCGCTGGCGGTGGCTGACCCGGATATGTGGAGCGCCGGGCGGCGCCGCTCCACGGCAGCACCCGCGGCGGTCCGGAGGCGCCACACAGACAGCGGGCACCTGCTGTGGAGCGAGCGGGTGGGCGGGGGTGGGGGCACAACAACGTCTGTCACGTCACGACTATTGCAATGTGTAACAAACCGAGTACTTACCACGTCTCTGCCAGAAACGTGATAAATTCTAGCCGTCAGGGGGCGCGCCATCACAGCTAGCGTAGTGTGACTAACTCTTCCGTATTTCTCGGGATCTCCCATATTACAGCGACTTTTTTTTTAATCTTCCCAGCTCCGTTAGTGACCGCCTGTTTCTCCCGTATATTTCGTCAGTGATGGCTGTTCTGAGAATGAGGGCTATTCAGAAAGTAGGGAACGTTTCCGTCTGACGCCGCTAGGCTCTCTTCGTTCGTGTATACACTACTGGCCATTAAAATTGCTACATCACGAAGATGACGTGCTACAGACGTGAAATATAACCGACAGGAAGAAGATACTATGATACGCAAATGATTAGCTTTTCAGAGCCTTCACACAAGGTTGACGCCGGCGGCGACACCTACAACGTGCTGACATGAGGAAAGTTTACAACCGATTTGTCATACACAAACAGCAGTTGACCGGCGTTGCCTGGAGAAATGTTGTTGTGATGCCTCGTGTAAGGAGGAGAAATGCGTGCCATCACGTTTCCGACTTTGATAAAGGTCGGATTGTAGCCTATCGCGATTGCGGTTTATCATGTCGCGACATTGCTGCTCGCGTTGGTCGAGATCCACTGACTGTTAGTAGAATATGGAATCGGTGGGTTCAGGAGGGTATTATGGAACGCCGTGCTGGATCGCAACGGCCTCGTATCACTAGCAGTCGAGATGACAGGCATCGTATCCGCGTGGCTGTAACGAATCGTGCAGCCACGTCTCGATTCCTGAGTCAACAGATGGGGATGTTTGCAAGAAAACAACCATCTGCACGAACAGTTCCACGACGTTTGCAGCAGCATGGACTATCAGCTCGGAGACCATAGCTGCGGTTACCCTTCACGCTACATCACAGACAGGAGCGCCTGCGATGGTGTACTCAACGACGAACCCGGGTGCACGAATGGCAAAACCTCATTTTTTCGGGTGAATACAGGTTCTGTTTAGAGCATCATGGTGGTCGCATCCGTGTTTGGCGACATCGCGGTGGACGCACATTGGAAGTATGTATTCGTCATCGCCATACTGGCGTATCACCCGGCGTGATGGTATGGACTGCCATTGGTTACACGTCTCGGTCACCTCTTGTTCGCACTGACGGCACTTTGAACAGTGGATGTTACATTTCAGATGTGTTACGACCCGTAGCTCTACCCTTCATTCGATCCCTGCGAAACCCTACATTTCAGCAGGATAATGCACGACCGCATGTTGCAGGTCCTGTACGGGCCATTCTGGATACAGAAAATGTTCGACTGTTGCCCTGGCCAGCACATTCTCCAGATCTCTCACCAATTGAAAACGTCTAGGTAATGATGGCAGAGCAACTATCTCGTCACAATACGCCACTCACTACTCTTGATGAACTGTGGTATCGTGTTGAAGCTGCATGGGCAGCTGTACCTGTACACGCCATCCAATCTCTGTTTGATTCAATGCCCAAGCGTATCAAGGCCGTTATTACGGCCAGAGGTGGTTGTTCTGGGTACTGATTCCTCACGATCTATGAACCCAAATTGCGTGAAAATGTAATCACATGTCAGTTCTAGTATAATATATTTGTTGAATGAATACCCGTTTATCATCTGCATTTCTTCTTGGTGTAGCAGTTTTAATGGCCAGTAGTGTAATTTGGTATGTGGTTGGTCGGCAGCTCAGACGGCATCCATCCGTGACAGTGGGAACGTCTCTCCGCATCTATTTTTTTCGATATTCCAATTTGAAATGTGCGCTGCAATCGAAAACTCTGCCAGTTGTGAGGTGCGGTCTGTGATAAAACATTTAGAAATTTATCGTGAAGTTGAAATGGTTCAAATGGCTCTGAGCACTATGCGAGTTAACTGCTGAGGTCATCAGTCGCCTAGATCTTAGAACTAATTAAACCGAACTAACCTAAGGACGGCACACACACCCATGCCCGAGGCAGGATTCGAACCTGCGACCGTAGCGGTCGCTCGGTTCCAGACTGCAGCGCCTAGAACCGCACGGCCACTCCGGCCGGCCTATCGTGAAGTGTGCGAAGTGTACGGAAACAACGTAATGAGAGAATGTTCCGTCCGTAAATGCTGCATTCGGTTTAAAAATGGACGAATCAACGTTCATGATGAAGAGAAGAGTGGACGCCCGAGCATTGTGACTGACGATCTTGTCACTGAAGTTGATGAAACGATTCGTGAAAACCATCGCTTCACAATAACGGAGCTTTCTTTTCCACAAGTTTCATGGACTTTGTTGTTTGAAACTGTCACTCAAAAGCTAGGCTACCACAAATTTTGTGCACGATGGGTGCCCAAAATACTTACAGAGCACCATAAAGAACAGCGAATGTTGGCAACGTTGACATTTCTGGAGGCCTTCAACAAACATGGTGATTCCTTACTGGATCGAAACGTAACCGTTGACAAGATTTGGGTGAAACACGTCAGTTGCGAGACAAAATTGCAGTCCATGGACAGGGGGCACACAAGGTCCCCCCAAAAGAAAATGTTTACAAACCTTTTCAGCAAGGAATTTGAGGGTGACAGTGTTTTGGGATAGGCAAGGTGTGATTCCTACTGATTTTCTCGAACGTGGACCAACCATAAATTCTGCCCGGTATTGTCAAATTTTGCACAGCCTTAGAAGAGCAGTTCAAAAGAAAGGCCGAGAAAAGCTGACGTCCAAAATTTTGTTTTTTGATGACAATGACCGACCTCACACGGCAAACCGCACTAAAGGACTCCTTAATTCATTCACATAGGAAATTTTCCCTCGTCCGCCCTACAGCCCCGATCTTGCACCAAGCGACTTCCACTTGTTTCCCAAGATGGAGAACCGGCTTGCAACGCAGCGCTTTGATGACGGCGCGGAACTCCAGGCGGGCGTGACTCACTGGCCAAAGTCTCCGGCGGCAGAATTTTGCGACAAAGGTCTTTCAGAACTTGTCCACGGCTATGATAAGTGCCTCAATGTGTTTGGTGACTATGTGGAAAAGTGGTATGTCAGTCGCTCTTTCAGGTACATATATTAAAATGTATTTTGTGTAAATAGTCTTTTTTTAATGCCAAAAAGTTCCCTACTTTCTGGATAGCCTTCGTATTAATCCTGCGAAGCACTGTCGATAGTTCATATTCCTTGACCTATACATCTCGAAAATGGTTCATATAATAATTGGTATTATTGTCGACATAGTCTTCCTTCTAGTCGAGGTTCTTCGGAAAGACGATGACCTGGCTCAAGGAAATTCGAGTAGCGGCGAGAAACAACATAAGCTACGAGTCTAGTGGAGTCGTGAGAGGAGGGAATGTTTACTGTAGCTGTGCAGCTCAAATTCATTGTGACTAAATCTCCGTTACATAACCTTAAAATCATAGGTCAGATTTTGGTCATCTCCCTTAAAACCATGATCGCCTGTTAGTCGCTCTAGTTAGAGAAAACTGTTAAAATAAATTGGTGACACTTTTAGCGAGTTTCTCTGAGCTCTAGCCCGCCGTAGTTAAACAGAAACACCAAATCAACACTGTATCTATTCGCACAAGCAGTGTACGAAATCGGCCTGCACTTGAATCTGTTTCAAATTTTCTATTACGAGGGTGCTGTGTGATCGTATTGAATTTGCAACCCAATTGAGGTGCATCAGGGAGACGTCACGTTTCCTGGGACTGTTCTCGAATCATACATACTATGAATCATCAGACTCAAATTGCCATGGTACGCAAGTTGTTTCAAAGTTCCCAGACACAATAGGTATAAAATTTCAAATAATTTGATACATTAGTAGCCCTATGTCTTATACCAAAAACGAAGATATATCATTACCTGATAGCAAATATAGCTTTTCAAAACTTTTTAAAACTTTTCACGAGTCAGTAAACAGAATAAACCAAGGATACAAGTTTCACATATTACTAAATTTTACGTGTTATCCTCCTATTCGCTTACCACTTTTTCAGTCTTTATTTCGCTATGTACACTTCAAAAAGTCCAATGCTGTTCAGCTACAAAATAATATATCTGTTGTAAAAATTTCTTGAGCCTTTTTTGTTCTGCGTACAATCAAAAAATCTGTTTCCTAGATTTGTTCCTTCTATTTCCGCTGGTGCTCTCTGCTGGCAGTTACTATTAACTTCCGCCTTTGTTGTTTCGTATTGTTCATAAAGCGTAACTCTGTTTTTGAAAGCAGCGTCTTACCTCAACAAAAAGAATTCGAATCCTGTTACGGTACAAAATACACTAGAGGAAAGAAAAAATAGTGAAAGAAAAAGTAATGGGTCCGGTATTTCCTGACAGTTTAGTGTCATAGGAAACAGGAAGGCACACGAGAGACAGTTCTGGCTTTATTCTTGATCAGTAAGCTGTCTCAGACATTTCGCAGATGATGGGGCTATCTGAAATGAACTACTGTCTGAATAGTAATCGGATACACCAAAGATTTGTAAGTGGTGCAAAGATGGCCTACTTCCTTTAAATGTTTTTTATGTCCCAGTTACACAATAAACAACTCTCAACTGGATTCAATCAACCGTTACATGTACCCGGTGCATCAGTTTATTGGGATATGAAACGGAATGATTACGTAGGCACAGTCGGAAGTAAAGAAGGTGGCACGTTTCGTTTCGTTGGTAGAATAAAATTTAATCAGCCTACAAAGGAGACTGTTTACAAAACACTCATGAATTTCATCCTAGAATACCACACAGATCTGTGGGATCTGTGTCAAATGGGAATAACGGGGAATACTGAACGTAAACAGAGCGGGGCAGCACGAGTGGTCACAGTGTTGTTGGCCAGTGAGAGAGTGTCAGTGAGGTGCTCAAGAAACTGAACTGCCAAACGCTTGAAGGTAGACGCAAACTATCCTGAGAAAGTCTACTGATAAAATTCCAGGAACCGGATTTAAGTGATGAATCTAGGAATATTGTATAACGACGAAAGTATCGCTTTCATGCGGATTTAGAGAACAAGATTAGACAAATTACAGAGTATACAAATGCATTTAAAGAACCATTGTCCCCAAAATCCATTCATAAATGGAACGGCAAGCAGGCCTAATAAGTTTTACAAATCTAAGTACAAGCAGCCACTTTCACTTTCACAGTGGATCTCATTGTATGAGAGGCCTTCAATAAAGAATGCAACACATTTCTTTTTCTGAAAGCAGGCTGGTTTTATACAGTATTCCAACACACATTGTTATTCCCCATTCTTTTGGTTACAAAATCCTACTTTTCAACAAAATCTCCGTTCAGTGCGACGGCCTTACGCCACCTTACTTACAAGGCTTGCCTGCCTTAATGGTACCAATTTACTGGTCGACATAAGAGCCAACGTCTTGCTGCATCCATAATCTTCCCATCACCCAAGAACTGCTTAACGCGGAGTGCATCCTGCATTGGGCCAAACAGATGGAAGGCGAAAGGTGTGAAATCCAGTGCATGAGAAAGAGCAGTCCAAAGAAGTTCTGTGTGCTCTTCTCGAGTGCGCAGACTTGTGTGAGACTGGCGTCGTTGAGTAGGAGAAGTCCGTTGATTGCGATAAGTCGATCACCTCGAATGGGAGTGTCGGCACGTTTCAACACTGCAGGAGTCACAACTGCGTGCGGGAGGCCGACTCTCAGGTGATCGGACAGTTCTGCGATGATAACGGACGCCTCTCCCAATGACTCAACGTGCTTCTGTTGGCTGCCAGATCTCCGTAAACATTCTGCAAGCGCCTATGAATATCTGCGATGCTCTGTGTTTTCGCGAAAAGAAACTAAGTGTCATCTTCTGCTTGTAACGCATCTCCGTTGCAGACGCCACTTTGAAAGTTACGTATAGCACCGCCACCTATCGGAACTTCATGAAACTATAGGGACTGAAGCAGGAATATTGTACAATGTAGAACAACAAACTCCACATTTTTTCAACCGAAATTGACCGAGAAAAAGGAAAGTGTCGCATTACTTATTGAACGCCCCTCGTATGTCAATGTACATTGTTTGCAGAG
Source organism: Schistocerca piceifrons (assembly GCF_021461385.2). Taxonomy (NCBI): domain Eukaryota; kingdom Metazoa; phylum Arthropoda; class Insecta; order Orthoptera; family Acrididae; genus Schistocerca; species Schistocerca piceifrons. The sequence continues at coordinate 458,323,699 of NC_060142.1, forward strand.
TGTGGATTTAGGTGCAGACGCAAGAAAAGAACTATAAAAACTGTTCAACAATGTAAAGCGGTGTAATATATCTGCAACAGTCAGAAACAGACGAATAGGAAAGCGCAAGACAGGTACTAAGCTCGCATAACAAAATATTTGTCATCCCTTTAAAAGAGAACTCTGGTCGCTTTGGAGCGCTCCACCTGGTGTATAACTGGTACCAATCATACAAAGTGAACCACGACAAATGGTAAATTTTCATTTTACTAGCGTAAATTTACATCCATATAACATGTCATTACTGAAAAGTGAAAGACAAGTTTATTTCTTAAAAGTACTTCACGCCAATACCTTTTACCATTGACGATGCGTTGCAGAAAACGTTCGCGTAAGCCCCCCAGAATGTTCTCAATCATTTCTTGAGAAACAGCATCTGTCTGTTCCGGGATTGTGGCTGTCATCACATCAGAATTATGGAATCGCCATTAAAAATCATTTGTTCTTGAGATGATCTCACAGAAAAAAAATCACCATCCATAAAGGACCTTTCAGGCTGGCAGTCTGCAAAGAAAAGGGCAGCAAAAGGAAGACTTGTGAACGAAAATCGAATGTAGATGTGTTTAGTTTCACAGATATAAATTCTGCTAAACTCAAAATGATCCGATCGCTGACGTTACGGACTCAGTGATTCGCTATAATTCCCCGTTGAATGGCGATGTCAATGTCTACAGTATTTTGTTTTCTCATTCAGCTCTAACGCATATGGGGGTTGTGCGTTTGCGTGAATTCTAGAACCAAACATACAAAGCACTGACATGGCATTTAGTACAAAATGCAATAGGAACACAGTGTCATGTAGTTAAGGTTTCTGAAAAACTAGTTTCTTTACAGATTGTACGTTTAACAAAAGTTCTACTTTTCTTTATAATGGCATTTTACTGAAGTCACGCATAGGTCACTTAACACATTGATAAAGAAAATATTAAATTCACGACTTAATGTTAATACCTGCAATTTTAATTGAGCTCAGGACTATTTAGGCAAATATATGCGCTCCATCTGGGCGTAGTCGACAGGAAACACGAGAAAATTGTGCGGGCCCTGTAGACATTAACACTTTGCAGATGGATTATATTATTAACTGAAAAACGAAAAGCATGGTATACTTTACAGATTTTAAAAGTGTTGATCACAGTTTTCTTTTTAAAGGCAATTTGTCTTAATGCGTTATTTAGTAATACTGACATAATTTTTGACAGTTTATGTTCTGGCTGTTGAAATTCATCCTTTATGACAAATTTTTCAGGGTCAGTTTTTTTAAGTACTGTTGTGTAGAGTCTTCATGGTATGACACACAAAGAGGTGGTACTAGAAGGATGATTATAGTTATATTCTTTTTTACAACAATAAGCGTTGAAAATCATGAGGTGCTACACTGAATGAATGGTTCGATGCTTCTATAGTCGATAACCAGGTGTGATGGACCCAGTAGTAAAGTACAGGCGACGTTGTCGGCTGTAATGGTACACGTTTTAGTGACCAGGCTCCTGACAGAAAGGCGTCGGCCGGATCGATAGGCAAGAAGTCTTAACTTGGTTCTCGTTGCATACCCGGGTTGACTCAGAGGGTTCTGTGTTACAAGGTTAGATGAAACAATTATACTCTGGAATTATTACTGCATATTGTACGGTCTACATACGTTCTATTGAAAGGAATTTTTCGTTAGGCTACTAGTAAACTCTTTACTTGTATAGACATAACCAAAAATTAATTTATCGAGTGAGGCGACGCAGTGGTTAGCACACTGGACTCGCATTCAGGACGGCGGCTCAGTCCCGCGTACGGCCATCCCGAGTTTGGTTTTCTGTGATTTCCTTAAATCGCTTTAGGCATATGCCCGAATGGTTCCTTTGAAAGGGCACAGCCTACTTCCTTCCCCATCCTTCCCTAATCCGATGAGACCGATGAACTCGCTGTCTGGTCACCTCCCTCAAATCAACTCAATCCAAAATTAATTTAATATATCAGGTGGATCCGTGTTTAGCATGGGGTGATCCCTTCATCTTTCACCTGCAACACATCCTTCATTGTTCAATGACGATGTTTAAACTACTTAAGTTTATGGAAAAAAAGTTCATAGAGTCGAAATAACTCTTGTAATTAGTGTCACTACGTGCATGAGGTGAGTGGCTCTGCTCGTGAATTTGATATTGACATTGACGGCGCGCCCAGTAGTTGCTACGACAATCGGATCCGGGACCCAAGCCGCAGGATAGTTAGCTTCTCCACTGCGTCGTTGTGATTCTAACGCGTTGAACCTCTTGAGTTCTTAATGTGGGCGTAAGTGTGTGACAAGTAGTTCCATCTCACGCGAGGATAATTTCACTCTCTTGTTGCCCGGTACCAGAAATGAATAGCAGATTCCTGAATTCATCCAAGGTGAGTGCAAATTTTTATCGTAGAGCTACCGTTGGCGTTTACGTTTTTATTGCCCATGCTAGCTTACATGACTAATGTTAATAATTACATGGTTCTGAATGGTACGTTATAGTAACATGATATGTTAGTTATTTGCACCAAAAAAATAAAAAAGATAACTTAAGCTAAACTTTTCTGTATTGTCCTCCGAAAACTGGAAAACACAAAGATATAATTCTTACACATAAACAGACTCTTCTCATAGAAGAGTCAACTGATGCAGATACATTAATGTCTTTCTTTTCTTCACCAAAGGTGCTAATCTTTCAAACAGAGCCATTTCATCTCTGTCACATGACCAAAAGAAAAATTTCTCGTTCAGTTCATGAGTTATCGTATCTACCTCATTTATCACCACAACACGTAGATTCTGTTCATGCTGAGTTCACACTAACACTCGAGTGCCTTTTGCCATACGTTCTTAATGACTACTATTTACATTTATATGTCGGTAAGTGTCAGTACAATGCCTCGCAAACAATTCAGTCGATAAATAACTAGTAAGTGTGTAACCTCCCCACAGTAAAATTATATGAATAATATTCACATTTAGTGTAACCTCTCAACAGTTAAAGTTCCGAAACCTCCCAACAGTAAAAAATATAACCATAACATTGACATTTAGCGTAACCTAACAACAGATAAATTCTGTAGCCTACCAATAATACAATGTGATTAACCTCTCAATAAAATTGTCGCTCACTTATAACCTTTCAATAATGACTGTGAATTTAAACTGGTAAATTTAGAACGTCAGCAGTGCTGCGTCATGGCCCTGAAAATTCGTTCTGAATAAATTGAAAAATCTTGCCTCAATTAGGTCGCCGGATAACGCGTATATATTTGCTCCTATAAGAAATTTTTCTGGCGCAGCTCTGTGCAATGCTGCCCAATAGATTTGTCATGTATAAAAAAAAAACAACTGATTTTTCCTTTCAATAATCGGGATGACCAAGGATTGGAGAAATTTAAATTGAAATGAATGATTGCCAAAAGTTAGTTTTTATGAGAAAGATTATTATTAAGAGATTTTTTTAAACATTTACATGGGACTTGATATAACAATACTACATATGCGCGAGGCTGCATTTACCTTATACTACAACGCTCAGGCTCCACCATCGCTCCACCACGACTGGCCCAGCCAACACGATACACCAGACTGCTAGCTACTACTTACTCCTACTGCTACACAGTTCCTGCTGCAGTCAACACTGCTCTTTGGTCTCAGATTCTCTTATAGCTTACATATCGCAGGCAGCGCGTGAGCAATCCATCGAAATTACATCTGCTCGAGCGCGCTAGCAACAAATTCCTTAATCATGGACCTCTTACATAATCCTCCACTGGGGGGGGGGGGGGGGGGGGGGCAAAAATTTGGCAGTGAGTCAATTGGACTTGCCATGAGCAACAAATTTTTCTATAATCTATTTAATTAAGTAAGTCTACAGTCACAGAGTATATACATTATTGATAAGTGCAGAACATATTAAGAAATGAAATAGAGTGCACACGCACTGAGTTCAGAACATATTAAGAAATGACACAATGTATACGCAATGAATACAAAATATATTAACAAATAACATAAAGTGCACACGCACTGTATAAGTCTTTAGCATTTTTACAAGAACTGAAAACATAAACAAATGAAATAAAGTGCACACGCACTGTAAAAGTCTTTAGCATTTTACAAGAACTGGATACATTAAGAAAAGAAATAAAGTGCACACGTACTGTAAAAGTCTTTAACATATTTAGGACAACTGATCATATTAACAAATGAAATGAAGTGCACACGCATTGTAAAAGTCTTTAGCACTTTTTTTACAAGAGCTGAATACATTAACAATTGAAAAAGTGCACATGCACTGTAAAAGCCTTTAGCAATTTACAAGAATTTAAACATATTGCGAAATGAAATAAAGTGCAAATGCACTGCATAAGTCTTTACCATTTCACAAGAGCTAGGAAAGGTATGGGAAGGATAGCACAGTGGGTTGCACGTAGCTGTGCTGAAAGTCCATATCTTTCTACAGAGGCACAACACCAAATGAGACAGTCTGAAGTTCTCTTCCTAAAGTATTTATCAGTGTGGCCAAGACACTAAAATGTTACATTAATATTGTATGTTATCATTTTGGTAATACATTAGGTACACCAAATAGTAGGAGCATAATAACATCTCCATCGTTCAAGGTGGTGGACAGTTTGATTTGTCGACACCACATTCTTGTAGAATCTGTACTCTTGCATCAACGTTGAATTAGTGCAAAAACCAAATATAGTGCTCCATGATCATGATGATGGACAGGACATACGGATATTGCAGTAACTGCTGGTAATTAGGTCAGAAGGTGAAGGACATTATGTCTTATGCTAGTCATCATTGAGAATTACATTAGTGTATCAACCGATTTGAATAATTATTGGCACTCATTGGTTAGTTACTAAACATTTCTGTACTATGTATGGAGTATTACAGAACATAACTCATAATTCATCTCATCACAGTAATTATTACAGAACATTATTCATAAGTCATCTAATTACAGTAATTAGTGGCATCATCAGTCTTCTCATTACAGTAATCATTGGTATAACATTTATAGAGTACAACAAAATATTATTTACAGAAATTATTGGCATAGCATTTATGCATAAGTCATCATATTACAGTAATCAGTGGCATTCATTGGCCAGTTACTAAACATGTAGCAAGTATTGGGTATTACAAAACACTATTCATAACTCAGAATTAGATTTTCACTCTGCAGCGGAGTGTGCGCTGATATGAAACTTCCTGGCAGATTAAAACTGTGTGCCCGACCGAGATTCGAACTCGGGACCTTTGCCTTTCGCGGGCAAGTGCTCTACCAACTGAGCTACCGAAGCACGACTCACGCCCGGTACTATTCATAACTCATCTCATTGCAGTAATTATTGGCATTCATTTATACAGTATAACAAAATATTATTAAGAACTCATATCATTGAAGTAATTATTGGCATTCATTTATACAGTATAACAAAAATATTATTAAGAACTCATGTCATTGCAGTAATTATTGGCAGTCATTGGCCAGTTACAAAGTATTCATATAGTTTTACAAAACATTATTCAGTATTATTCACAAGTCATCATTCAAAACAAGAGTTAATTAATGGCATAGCATTTATGCATAAGTCATCATATTACAGTAATCATTGGCATTCATTGGGCAGTTACTAAACATGTAGCAAGTATTGAGTATTACAAAAGACTATTCATAACTCGTCTGATTGCAGTAATTATTGGCACTCATTGGCCAGTTACAAAGGATTCATATAGTTTTACAAAACATTATTCAGTATTATTCACAAGTCATCATTCAAAACAAGAGTTATTGGGTGTAGCAACAAGCTGCTAGTGGCTATATATGATATCATGTAAGTGAAATGAGACATACTTAAAATGTAAGACAGTTTAACTATTAGTCAAGGTCTGTAGTTCACTAATACATAGACATAATGGAATCAATACATCAGAAAAATTTGCATTATATTTAGGACTAGAAATATATCTTAAACTGGTAGCATTATGTAGTTGTATACTGGTAATGACTGTGACTAGTAATAATTTCTTTTTTTGTGATAGCAATGCATTGCTGGGGCATGAAAATATTTACTTTTAACTTATTGTTGGAAATAAGGATTAATAACGTCATTCATCATGAGTCAGCTGCAGCAAGGTTATGAAACAAGTAGAGTATATGTGATCACATTCATAAATGATAGACACAACTAGGTAAAAAAATGCAAGTACTAGGACAGATTTCATAAGTAAGTGTTTATAGCATATTAATATCATGAAAAGCTTCTCCTGGAAAAAACACAAAATAGATTATTGACTTGAAAGAAAACATGTATATTATGCTGAAAAGTAGTAAACTTCGAATTAAAGGGTAATGAAACGTGTACTTAATATGTGTGTACTCTAGCTGTCTTTCCCAAAACATTCAGTCATTATACAACGCGACATAAGACAACCGGCAAAAGGAACTGCAACAAATACTTAAATAACTACATAGCATGTCTTAACTAACAGTGAATATATAAGCATCATCATTATCATCACCTGCAAAGAAAAACTTCATTATTCATATTACCATATTCTTCATATAACTATTCATCACATTTATTTTCATCTGCAAAAAATAGACACTTCATTATTCATATTCATATTACCATTTACTTCATACAACTATTCATAGTATAGAGTTTCTTACTTCTAGCATATTTCATCACTAAAATTAACATGTGTAGTTCTGTCTGACAGCTTGCATCAATCGCCTCGTATTCTGAAAGAAAAATAATTAGTTAAGACTGTTATTATACAGTGTGTATAGTTTATTCTTGTTAATGTTTGTTAATTCTGATCCATTTACTCTTCATGATACAGTACTGCATTTTCTTTCGTTCATTCCGATAGTGAAATTCCCATTTCATAGCAAACCACTGTGGTTTGTTTAATTTATTTCTTTTATACGTCATTCCTTTCTGAAAATGATGAATATGGATTAATATCTTGCATTTAAATCATATACTCATTAAATAAAAACTTGTTTATAGTGATATACCTAGGCGTACAGCATAGCATGACAGAAAACATATTAGGTCAAAAACATAGACAGTTTTCAACTGCAAAAATGTAACACTGTATCATAATGTAGTAGCAAAAAATGTAGAATAGTCAAGATATTTAGATATCATAAAGCAAAAATGTTGAAGTCAACTGGTGTTTGTTACATCTTAAATATTTTATAGTGCATACAAAGAAAATTTCTACTTTCTATAGGAAAACAATCACACATACACCAAAAAAATGGAAAATGTGCACGGTCTGATGTCTAACGACAAGAAAAGCGACCTGCTAACCTTACCTTGCCGGGCACTTGCCAAGAAAAAATACGCTCATTATCAGTACGTAGTCACATAAATATAATTGCATCAGTAGTCATATAAATATCAGGAAATGGCATTACAGTGTGACAAATCGTAAAGTATGCTCATTCAATAAAAGGTTTAATATTGGAGACATGGTGATTGCCTTTGCTTTTTCTGGTTTTCAAAGGTTCGACATGTACTACATTAGGGTGAGGAATGCTGCGAATTCTATATGGACCTGTGTATAGAAGCTCAAATTTACTGCATCTACTTTTTCCTCTGTTGGATAAATAGTGCGTGCGTACTAATATCTTCTGTCCTATGTGAAAGTCACGGCGTGTATAAACCTGTTTTTGCTGTCTTCTCCGGCGCTCTGCGGCACGCTTGATGTTGTTGAGTGCAATGTCAATTATTTCATGGTGGCGTAGTCGATGAGATGTAGGAAAAGATGCTAATTCTTTAATTTTGTTAGGTGGTTCAACTTTTTTAATATAACAGTCGGAGATAGCATAGTAGATTCATTTGGTATGGAGTTAATTACATCCTGGAATGAGAGTATGTGTGCGTCTCAATCAATATGTTTTTATGGCAGTATATTCTACATAGTTAACCAATTTCTTTCATCAGACGTTCACAAGGGTTCGAAGATGCGTGATACTTGGATATATAGATCGGAGAAATGTTTCTAGCTCGTAACATACGGGTCCATATCGCAGATCGAAATTGCGGTCGATTGTCGGAAATTACTTTCAATACATGCCCAACATGAAATAGAAAATGTTTTACAAATGCATTCGAAACAGATGTAGCAGTAGCTTTGCGTAACGAAGTAAGGGTAACAAATTTCGGAGTGAGTTCAACGGCGACAAACTCTATTAGTTCTGGGAATTAGACCAAAAATGCCTACAGCGGTCATGTGTCTCAATTTAATGGGTACAATCGGATGTAACGGAGTAATATGTGAAGTCGTGTCTGATTTAGCTTTCTGGCAGATTTTACATGACACTAAAACTCGTCGAATTCGTTTCTCCATGTTCGCAAAATAACAGTTCTGTATCAGTATAAGAAAACATTTTCTGGCTCCGTAATGTGCGTAACTTAAATGAGTATACCAAATTAATTTGTTAACAACCTCGTCAGGGATACATAATAACCAGTTGTTGCTGTCAGGGTGAGAGCGGCGAAACAGAATGTTCTTGCGTACAGTATAACGGTTTCTAATGGTAACGTTATTCCTATCTTGCCAAAGGTGTTTAATTTCTTTCCATATGTTGTCTTTGCTCTGCTCTTGAGCTACGTCTCGTAATGATGCCGAAATAAAATTTTCGAGTGCAACTTGTTGAATATACATGACGCTAGAATTTGCTTGGCAGAAGTTGGTTGCGATGTCTTGCTGATTGTTGCTGAGAGAACGGGATAGTGCGTCTGCTACAATATTTTGTGTACCGGGAATGTGAACAATTGCAAAATTAAATTCCTGTAAATAAAGTTTCCATCTGCTTAACCTGACGTGTGTAAATTTTGCGGAAAATAAAAACTGTATAGCTCTATGATCTGTGTAAACGGTCGTATGTCTTCCATAAGGACATGCCTAAATCTCGTAAATGCCCATACAACACATAATGTTTCAAGTTCTGTAACAGAATAATTGCGTTCCGCAGGTGACAGAATGCGACTTGCAAAGGAGATGTTTTTTGTGGTGTCACCGCCAGACACCCCACTTGCAAGGTGGTAGCCTTTTAAATCGGCCGCGGTCCATTAGTATACGTCGGCCCCGCGTGTCGCCACTATCAGTGATAGCAGACCGAGCGCCGCCACACGGCAGGTCTAGAGAGACTGACTAGCACTCGCCCCAGTTGTACAGCCGACGTTGCTAGGAAAGGTTCACTGAGAATTACGCTCTCAATTGCCGAGACGATAGTTAGCATAGCCTTCAGCTAAGTCAATTGCTACGACCTAGCAAGGCGCCATTTATCATTTGCTATGTATCTAATGAAGCATGTACAGTAACAAAACCAATGTTCACCAATTGTGGATTAAAGTTAAGTATTCCAGCAGCTACGTACTTTTCTTTATAGTATTCATTACGTATCCTGTTTCAGACTTCACGCCAGCCTGCGTGAGTTTAAGCGCGTGCCTTTCGGTTACCCGTCACTGTAGACTGGCTGTCTTGTCAGTCCACAACATTTTTAATTACTGTATTACCGTCTTCTTCAATTTCCTGAAAAATGTGTACGCCTAAAACTGTGTTAGAGCTGTCGATGGCAATGGAAAAATTTCTGGTAGGATCAGGGTGTGATAAAAGTGGTGTGTTCAACAAAGCTTGTTTTAGATTGACAAATTCAGACTATGCTTGGCTATCCCAGGACCAAATAGTGTTTTTACCCGTCAATTGACATAATCTAGGAGTGTCTAAAGCAGAGTAATGAATAAATTTTCGGAAAAGTTAAATAAACCGAGAAAGCTGCGTAGTTGTTTCTTCGTCGTTGGAACATTAATGTCACGTATAGCTTGAAGTTTTTCTGGGTCAGGTGCAATGCCTTCTGCTAAAATCACATGTCCAAGAAATTTTATAGAAGTTTTGCCAAAGTGCGATTTGCTAAGATTAACTGTGAGTCCTTGAGCACGAAAAGTTTGTAACAGTCGTTCAAGAATCAAAATGTGTTCAGACCAATTAGCTTCTGCAATAAGGATGTCGTCTACATATGTTGTGATTCTGTCTTTAAGTTCTGTCGGATGTATACTATTCAAACCGCGAATAAATGCTGCTGAAGAAATTGTTAAACCGAACGGTAATTTGCAAAATTGATAACAGTCACCAAAACAGAGAAATGCTGTGTACTTTCTTCAGTTCGGATGGAGCTGAATTTGCCAAAATCCCGATTTCAAATCTTATGTGGAATAAATAGCAGTATCATGAAATTTCTGTAAAAGTTCTTCTAGTGTCTGTGGGCGATCTGTTTCATTAATAATAATGTCGTTGACATGACGCGAATCAAGTACGAGGCGAAGTGATCCATCCTTTTTCTTAACAATATGGAGCGGGTTTATGTACGGTCTAACTGACGGTTCAATAATACCTTGGTCAAGCATAGCTTGCAATTCTTTCTTCACCTGTTCTCTGTGAATATACGGAATGGGATAATGTTTGGCTTTAAATGTGTCGTGCTGTTTAACTTGAAATTCATACATAAAACCGGACATAGTATCAGGGATGTTGTCAAAAACTGGAGCTTGCTGTAAAAGAATATTGCGTAGCTCTGTACGTTCGTCGTTTGTATTTGCGCTGCTTTGTTTCACTTTATCAGAAATCATTTGCATAACGTCATAGTCAGCATCGTCTGGTGTATTATAGTTGTGTATGTACGACGCGATGTAGAAATGACCTCTGTTCGATTAATTGTCTGTTCATCTGCAGATAGAGCGTGCTGAAATTCTAATGCCAGTTGTACATTTTCATCCTTTAACATTAAATAGGAATTTTGAAAGTCAATAACTGCGTCGTGTGCCGGCCAGAATGGCCGAGCGGTTCTAGGCGCTTCAGTCTGGAACTGCGCGACCGCTGCGGTCGCAGGTTCGAATCCTGCCTCGGGCATGGATGTGTGTGATGTCCTTAGGTTAGTTAGGTTTAAGTAGTTCTAAGTTCTAGGGGACTGATGACTTCAGAAGTTAAGTCCCATAATGCTCAAAACCATTTGAACCATTTGAACCAACTGCGTCGTGTTGTGCCAAAAAACTCGTACCTAAAATAACGTCTGTTGTCAATAAGGGAACAATCCAAAAATTTGAGTGGAAGGTATGACCTGCAATACAAAATTATAAGTGTGTCTGTAATTTTACATCTACTCCTTTACCAGATACTGCTCCTTTTACTTTAGTTTTGCCTAATGGTAACGTAGGATAGGTATTCTCTTTGTTACATTCGCTGAAAGTTTCTTCATTTATAACTGACATAGGTGATCCAGAATCGATTACTGCTGAAAATGTGGATGATCCGATCTTTACTTCAATGACAGGGTGGGAAATGGTTTTTTGAATAACTGGTTTTTCATACAAAAGAGTGTCTCGGATGTCGTCAAAAGCAATAACATTCTCGTGAATAACATTCTGCGTGTCAAAAGTAGTGCTTACGTTGTTGGAAGATGCAACCTGTACTGTATCTAGTCAAATTATTTCTGACGTGCTGTTGTTTGCGGGAGGATGCTGTGGCATCTCGACTGTTTGTACTGTTCTGTTATTTCTTCCTGACGTATTAGGTTCGGGATGATACCGACTGTCTGGTTCATTCATGATAATCTGTTGTTGTGGTTGATTATGGTTCAGATGGCTCTGAGCACTATGGGACTTAACATCTGTGGTCATCAGTCCCCTAGAACTTAGAACTACTTAAACCTAACTAACCTAATGACATCATACACATCCATGCCCGAGGCAGGATTCGAACCTGCGACCGTAGCGGTCACGCGGTTCCAGACTGAAGCGCCTAGAACCGCACGGCCACACCGGCCGGCTGGTTGATTATGCTGCTGGTAAGATCTACTGTTATTAAACGTACACTGAAAACTGTGCTCTTTACTTTTACGTCTGTCATAATAATCGTTGCTATACGGCGCATTGCGATATGAGTTGAAATGGTGCGTTTTCTGTACGTAGTGGTTTCCTCGTTGCTGTGCGTTACTATTTGGAGGAGCCGACGCTATACGTGTAGGCGGCGAAACATTAAAGCTTGGCTGACCTTGCAGACTATATTGTTGGTTAGCTATGCTAACCGACTGGTTTTGTTGATGTTGTGGGGAAAAGCCTCTATTGTTGTCAGACTGTCTTTGCTGTTGCTGATAACTATGAGGATACTGATAATTAAAATTTTGTGTGTTATTAAAGTTCTGGTGGTTGTCATTCCTGGACCGTCTGTCACCTTTGCTATTAAAATACCGTGGCTGATCGTAATTGTCGTATGCTTGTCGGCCTTGGTTATGATGTGAAAAATTTTTGTTTATGAAAGAATAGTCTGATTGCTTAACTTCCAAAAGCTGTAACAGATCTCTAAATGCCGAAATATTTTCTTTCTGCTGTCCTGTTAAAAGAGATACTCTTAATGATCGTGGTAATTTTGAAATACACAATTGGATAAGTGCTGATTCACTGTATGGCTCACTTAAGTATTGGTTTTGTTGGACCATGTGTTCAAAAAATTGCGTGACAGTGGGAAAATTTGAGTTCTCATAATTCGGTAAGCTAATTAATTGATCCTTGATTCCGCGTTGTGTCGTCTTCGACCAATACGCTGACAGAAAAGCATTCTGAAATTCTTCAACCGAGTACCATTGTGTCGCGATCGGTCTCATACGAGTTGCCAGTTCGCCTTCCAAAAAACTGCAAATAAATTCAAGTTTGTGTGTTACGGGCCAAGTTGGTGGAAAAGCAAAGCTAAATTGTGTCCAATCCAAGGGGTGAATCTGTGTTCTGTCATTCTTAAATACCTTAAATTTTCTCACGGATGGAAAGTGCTTGTAATCAAAATTATCGTCTCTGAATGTCTGAACAGGTTCAGGATTGTATGAGAATCTATTTGTCTGTGTCTGTTCAGATTCTAAGTCACGTACTCTCTGTAAATTACCTAAATTATACTGGCTGTGTGAGTGTGAGAAATGTTCGGAAAGTGGCGTATGCTGTGACGTGTTAAATGCTGTAACATTTTTCATTTCAGTCATTTCTTGCTGTAAAGATGACAATTTTCTACGTAATATGTTATTGGACGAACCTATCTCACTGATTGTTTGCTGTATGTTTTGGAATTCAGGTCTGATTAAACGAAACTGGTAGCGTATCGTCTGATTTGGTGTCATTGTTATTTTCGATAACAATACAACTGACCAATTCATCAAATTTTTCAGTCAGTGCTTTTACCAGATCGCCGTTTTTAGTGTCATAAGCATTAATTTGTTTCTGCATTTTACGTGTGGTTTTGTTTAATTTCTTAACGTCTGCTTTAATGGCATCGGGATCCTGTATTAATTCTAACTGTTCAAGTCTGTTGGTCATTGTCTGAAAGTCTACTGTATATTTATTTTCCAAAGTCTGAATATTAGCATCTGTTTTTGTTTTTAGATCGGATATTTCACCATGCAATTCAGTGTTCAACTGTTTGATAGTATTGATTTCGTCTGATACTGTAGAAATGTTGTTGTCTACATATGTTTTTGCTTTCGTAAATAACTTACGCTTATCTTCCTGTCTCTGAACAGTAATTGTTTCCATGACTTGTTTCTTTATTTTATTCTGTTCCTGTATAAATTTACGGTAACGCGTTTCACTGTTCTGTAGTTGGTGATTAAAACGTTCGTCAATTTGGTTGTTCTGCTGGTCAAATTTCGTGTCTACTTTGCATCCAGTGTGCGTAAAAGTTCTGATGATATTAATTCAAACTCGTCGCGTAACTGTGTTGCGGTTTTCAGAACATTGTTAAGCGACTGCACTAATTTCATCTCTAAGTAATTTAGTTGTGGCAGCATGTGTATTACGTATCTCTTCACTATTATTCCTGGCGCATGCCTTAATTTCCTCACATAATAGTTTTTTAGTTTCATTACATTGCTCCACAACGGCTGTAATCTGTTCAGTAAGCTGTTCAATAGAGGTGTCAAGTTTTTCATTAATTTTTATGAACGACCTGTCATGGTTTTCATTCGACTGTTTGAAACTTTCATCAAGTTGTTGTTTGAGGTTTTCATTATTTTCATTAATTTGTTGTTTGAGATTTTCATTAAGTTGTTTGTTTGATTCATGAAGTTGTAGCAATAATGCCATAACTTGATCCATGCCAATATTACCTACTCTATTGTCTGTGCTGTTTGATGATGTATCTCCAATTGTCACGTTTTGTGTAACCATTTGGTCATTCTTGAAAAGGTTTGCCAATTGGATGTGCACTGTTGGTCACTACACCAGACTCAAATAAATCTGACATATTTTGAGTACATTGTTCATTTTCGTTAGAAACATTTCTCTGTTCACCGTGTAAATTTTGCCAGTCATGTGTGTCAAACTGGACAGCGTCCATTGTAACGGATCGTGCCGCGTCATCAGTTGCCGTTAAATTAAGTGTGGACATAACTGAATGTGTTTGTTCATCATCTGGAATAAAATCATTACTAGTGATCGGCACGCACTGATTATCTGTAATTAGAGGATTATCACTATTACACTGACTGTCGTTAGTATTATCGGTCAAATTATTCGAGTCAGCTTTTTCACTCATTGTACATCGCGATGTACTGTTAGCAGTTTTTCGCGGCATTTTCACAAATCAAAGTTAAGCACAAAATGAAACAAAGACAAAGCAAAAATGGAACAAATACAATTACAACAATGAGCAATAAACTGCCGATGATCTGCGAAAGAAAGAGTGACAAATTAGTAAATGCGTTGCGCCAGATGCAAACTACATTTAATATTAAGTAAATAAGAGCAGATATATAACTGACTACCTCTCAGAAATTCACAAAAATACGATCCTGGTCGGTTGTCGACAAGTGTAACCTCCCCACAGTAAAATTATATGAATAATATTCACATTTAGTGTAACCTCTCAACAGTAAAAGTTCCGAAACCTCCCAACAGTAAAAAATATAACCATAACATTGACATTTAGCGTAACCTACCAACAGATAAATTCCGTAACCTACCAATAATCCAATGTGATTAACCTCTCAATAAAATTGTCGCTCACTTATAACCTTTCAATAATGACTGTGAATTTAAACTGGTAAATTTAGAACGTCAGCAGTGCTGCGTCATGGCCCTGAAAATTCATTCTGAATAAATTGAAAAATCTTACCTCAATTAGGTCGCCGGATAACGCGTATATATCTGCTCCTATAAGAAATTTTTCTGGCGCAGCTCTGTGCAATGCTGCCCGATAGATTTGTCATGTATAAAAAGAAACAACTGATTTTTCCTTTCAATAAACGGGATGACCAAGGATTGGAGAAATAAGTAAATTCTTTAAATTGAAATGAATGATTGTCAAAAGTTACTTTTTATGAGAAATATTGTTATTAAGAGATTTTTTTAACATTTACATGGGACTTGATATAACAATACTACATATGCGCGAGGCTGCATTTACCTTATACTATAACGCTCAGGCTCCGCCATCGTTCCACCACGACCGGCCCAGCCAACATGATACACCAGACTGCTAACAATTACTTACTCCCATGCTACACAGTTCCTACTGCAGTCAACATTGATCTTTGGTCTCAGATTCTCTTATAGCTTATATATCGCAGGCAGCATGTGAGCAATCCATCGAAGTTACATCTGCTCGAGTGCGCTAGCAACAAATTCCTTAATCATGGACCTCTTACAAGTGAGAGTTAACTTCACCTATATATTATACTTCAGTTAAAATTTCTGGTGACTCACAGAATATAGTGTGGGAGGCAGTGTCACTGGTATGCAGCTAGCCACACTACACAAGGCGCTGCATTACTTACAAAATAAGCAATACAGAGATCTCGTGACACTCGAGAGAGAATTAGGTTTACGTTCCGGCCAGCTCCTACCACTCGACTCGCTGAAACTTTAATCACAAAGTAATTTTGATCTGAGTATACTAGCATAAATCTTCTCCTTGTAACGAATACCCAAATTCCAGTAATACTGATCTCGTAGTATTCGTTCAGTCTAGACACAGCGTGTTTAGAAATTCACGTTACAAACTTCTAGGACCTGTAGAGGGAACTGAGTGCAGAATGAATGGAAATGCTTTGTCCGGAAACGTACCGTTTCCGTGCTACAGCCGTTTGAAAATATGCTTGTTGTATTGGTATACAAGTGAGTAATCATGGTAAGGTTTCTTACTTCGGATCGGCTGATGTCATTTGTCGTCTGACTTACCTGTCTGGCCTCGTGCGAACCTCCTTCATGTGTCTATGAGCTTTACAGCAACATTGCTGGCTACACGTTCACAGAATACATCGGCATGATGCTTCTGAATGCCGAAGCTCACGGTAATGAAAGAGCTGCTCGTCGCTTTTATCAAGATCGTTCTCCACAGCGTCCGATTCCATCGCGCACCCTTTTAGACACAATTATGCAACGGCTTCGAGAAAATATACCTTCACCATCAGC
The DNA here is from genome assembly GCF_021461385.2 of Schistocerca piceifrons. Taxonomy (NCBI): domain Eukaryota; kingdom Metazoa; phylum Arthropoda; class Insecta; order Orthoptera; family Acrididae; genus Schistocerca; species Schistocerca piceifrons. Next base: position 458,340,220 of record NC_060142.1, read on the forward strand.
AGCCGAGACTGTGGTGCTCCAAGGAGATTCCACGCACCCGAGTTGGAAGAGGCTGTACTGCATGACATTGAAGACAACCCGTCAACAAGTACACAAGCGATTTCTTTGGCTCTTAATGAGCGGAACTGAAAAGTAAATGACATACTGTATCACGCCTCATCAGTTATTTGTAAAAGGGATCGCGTTACCAATACGTTTTCAAATAGTTGTAGCATAGAGATGGTACTTTCTGGACATGGGTTCTAATTCAGAATATTATCTACTCACTCTCCTCTACAAGTAATAGGAGCTTGTAACGGGAATTTCTGAACACCGAGTAGATACTTTGCTGTCATGTGGCTCTATTAGTTTCCTTCTTCAGACTCAGTAATTACTTTCAAACACCTCACATAACATAAATGAGACTACTATTCTTTTCGGGTGCGCAGACACATCATAACGTCATCTTGACACAATATTTCAGCGGTCCACCTAGCCGCCATCTTCAGGTGAGACCGCTGGAACATTGTGATGACGTTATGATCCGGCTGCATACCCGAGAAAAATATCAATTATTACGCCGTGAAAGCCTTCGTAGTCACATAAATGAGACTAATCATTCATATAAATATGTTTTAGGATCCTGGTCAGCAAGCAATGCCTTAATTTTTTGTTTGTTTTGTTTTATTTTAGGACAGGCGAAGAGATAGATTCCTTCATGTAGAGTCCTGACTACTTTATAAGGACCCATGTATAAAAGTGGCCATTTAATATTCTTTTATGGAGAAGCGTACATTTCCGGGCAGTTTTCAACAAAATACTTTCTCCTATCCCATGTCTTCGCATTTGCTGCAGTCTTTTGCCATAGTAGATTTTTCTCAAGTCTGCTTGCTCAGTGAGTATGACTAAGGCTTGGCTTACGCTTTCTTCCCAGGAACATTCATCTCCTTAAAGATGTGAGAACGGACCTATCCATTCATTCTTCTCCTCTGTCCTGTAAATTAGTTTAGCTGTAAGGAACTGTGCGCTGTGCAATGGCAAACTGTTTACGGCCTGTTCACATTACTCTAAATATTCAATCCATTTTGTCTGATGATTTTGTGCATATGTTCATACGAACCAGTTTTGTTCATGAAAAAATAAATTTCTGGAATTACTTGTTGAATGAAATCGTGATATTAGTGTAGGCTTAATTTCATATTCATGTAGAAATGTTTTCCATGCATCGTCTGACAGCAATCCTGATACATTGGGTACACCTGTACCACCTCGTACAACAGCGACAGTTAGCCACCCATTACCATGCGAAAATGTATCATTCAGATCAATACTGAAGTTCAGTCTACATCCACAAAAGACAAAAAAATACTTTTTGAATAAAATCGTGATATTAGTGTAGGCTTAATTTCATATTCATGTTGAAATGTTTTCCATGCATCGTCTGACAGCAATCCTGATACATTGGGTACACCTGCACCACCTCGTACAACAGCGACAGTTAGCCACCCATTACCATGCGAAAATGTATCATTCAGATCAATACTGAAGTTCAGTCTACATCCACAAAAGACAGCGGGTCCATCTAGTAGTGAATTTGCAGCGACAGATTTTATAGTATTCTTCTTCTTGTCAGCAGCAGATGTTGTCATTTCGACGTCTTCAATTGTTTTGCAGATTGTCTGTCTTGCACGACGACGATATCTGTTGTTTTATATCTGTTTACTGTTGTTTTAATGATTCGACCAACTGCAGTAGACTTAGTTTAAGTATACTTTCTGAAGGTGTCATACAGAGTTGCTACATTCTTAATTCTATCTATAGATGAGGGCAAAGATCTTTGAGTATCAGTATCAGTTGACACGATTTGTTGTGGACTGGTTTGTAAAATAGGGTGTAATTCTGTGGACAGAATTTGCTTATGTTTTTTGTGACGTATAAGACATTTTTAAGGAGTTGCTGTGTTCATCTTCTCATGTTAGGATAATATCAATACAGGCTGACCTTTCTTATGCACACGCATGATATGTGTACCAAATTAAAGTATCCTCTAGTGCACAATGCACAGCAGGGTGATCACGGTCCACCAGACTTTAATAAAAAGACAAGGAATGATAACTGGTAACATCAGCGTTACTATGGTAATGCTGATAGGCATTGGCAGAACTATAACAACTACCTAATTCCCAAATGGGAAACTGTACCCAGCCAGCGATATACAGCAATAATAATATGCAAGAAGCTCTAGAACCAAACTGAACTTCTGAACATGATTAGTAGACACTTAATCCAGTCGTAAATATCCTAGTGGTGGCGGAAGAACCCTGCTACATAACCCGGAATATGACAAACTAAGTTCGCCGGTATTATGCCTTAAAATTTTGGCTGTGGGGTTGTCATGAGGCAAAATAATCTTGTTAATTTATTATGTTACAACACTGACGTGGACAATACGAAAGAATTAACTGATGACCATTTAAAATGAAATGATCGTAAGTGATAGTTTTCCAAGTCACTGCATATGCTATTCTAGGGATGATACCAACTACAATTGTTATAGATAAAAGGGCAATAATATTTATGAGATCACAAAGGTACCCACATTTCCTGTATAAAATTGTAAGATCATGGGAGCTATTGGTGTTAAATCGTGGAAATGTTTAATGGTGTTACAAAATGTCAGTTCGTAATAGTAAGTTAGTTAGTTGTAGAATGAGTTTTTGACATTGATTTTCTAAGAGAGAAGGAAGCAGTAATCGACTTCTCTTCAGGCAATTGCTTTCTAAACATCAATTGTCAAAAGACTGCAACTGACTTAGAGGAAACGAAGACAGAGCATGGTAATTAATGCCGAGGCTAAAGGTAAAGTTTCTTAAGACATAGACAACATACATCAGTAGTACACCTTCACAAAGTACTCAGGTTCCGAATATTAAAGATCAAGTAAAAGATAAGACCGCTGACTCCACTACAACTGCCTCCTCGCAAGAAGCAGTATTCATTGTATTACTGGAAACAAACCAGGTGTAACTAACACATACCAATATCAAATGAAAATTAACACCCTTGCGTTCACTGTTAGTATACATACTCCATCCCATGGACCAAGAGAGCAGTAATTAACACCCTTGCGTTCACTGTTAGTATACATACTCACCAACATGGACCAAGAGAGCAGCGGTCACTCAAAAATAAGGAAAATGCTTAAGTGGAGAATAACACTGCCCTCAATGTCACGACATTGCAGCCCTCTGCTAACTGTGGGAAAGGTCAGTGGAAACGTTTGCCTCGTTTTAGATACTAGACACTCAACAAAAACATTATTCCTGTGAGAACAATATCTGGGAACTTATATGAACAGTTGCAGAAGTTTCATGAAGTTAAATACCTTAAAAGGAGTAATTTGAGATATAAGCCTACCGGAGGAATCGAGAAAAATACTTCTTTCAATTTTGCAAGAAGGAGGTATCAATTATGCTTATTGCCATTCGGGTTAAACACGAATTAAGATGCATTCAGTTCTGCCTTGAATACTATCTTAGGGCCTGAAGTACTAGATGAAGTCACTTTATACGTTTATAGAGTCGCAAGTAGTTGTGAGGAACACGTATATTTGTTGGAATAAACGTTAAACAAATTTTCAGACGTAGGCGTTACAGCAAACCTACGGAAGTCAATATTTATAAAGGACAAAAATAAACTTCTAGGCCTCATAATTTCTTCCACAGTTAAAACACCATTTTTGCACAAAATAAGTGCTGTAGAGAATTTCCGTTATCCAAGCACTAAAATGTAGCTAAACGCATCTTTGGTTATGTTCATTTTTAAGACGATTTATGCCAAACTATCATTTCAATAGAGCAGCTTTGTTAACTTTATTAACGACGAATGCTCCGTGGCTGCGGACAAATGATTGAAAATAGGACTTTGATACAATAAAATATGCTTTAATTACTTCCAAAATTTACCTCATCCAGATATGACCGAAGATGTTTGTGTCATAACTGATGCTTCATTATTTGGTTTTGGGGCGTGTTTATTTTAAGCAAACGAAAATGATAGCAAGCAAGCTACTCATGTTATAAGTTTTGCTAGTTACACCTAATGTGAATGTATTCTGGGTCCTTAAAAAGTACAGTTTCTGTATTTACGGAAATAACATTAAGGTCTCCTGTGATCACCTTGCATTAGGCTTTCTTATGTCATGCAAACTGTTCCATGAATGCTTAGCACATTGATCACTATTTTTACAGAAGTTCATTTTCGAGGTCATACACATCGCAGGAACAATAATATAGTGGCAGACACTCTGTCACGCCTATCATAAGGTTTACCAGAGTACACAGAATTTATAGAACAATCCACTGACTACTGTATACTACTAAGGAAAGACAGTAATTGCCGCCAATATTATTTCGACGTGTGCAAAAACATCGGTGATTTGCAAAATTGCTGTAATGTTGAAATACTACTTTCATAGAATCGTACAGAAAATTAAAACAACGTTACAGAATATATAATAAGGATCTGATTTTCAGGTGTGATGCTGGAGATCACACGGTGTGTCTGCATTCCAGCTACAGCATGTAGCCATATTTACAAGTTAATTTGTAATGCGAGTGTAAAATGGCTAGTGCCAAATTGATGATTTATCGTGCATGTAATCCCTGTAACATGAAACTAACTGACAAGCCTGTATCATATTTAGACGTAGTTACACTATTCTTTTAATAAAATTCGTAAGTATTATTTTTTTACTCATGTGTTAACATTATAACTAACGTATTCAGGTTCTATACTTATTGTATGAATTGCTGTTAATTACTCGTGTACGTTGGTCTCTTTCACTGTTACTCCAAAATAATTTGAGGGATTTTATATTTTGTTTCGATCTACCATAGGAATCTCCCAGTCATGTAAGGATTGGCCTAGAATGACACGTAGAATTTTGGAACACTTTTGACATTTCTGGAGAGTATAAATCTACTCTGTAGGAATCAGCATGGGTTTCGAAAAAGACGATATTGTGTAACCCAGCTCGCGCTGTTTGTCGACGAGACTCAGAGGGCCATAGACACGGGTCCCCAGGTAGATGCCGTGTTTCTTGACTTCCGCAAGGCGTTTGATACAGTTCCCCACAGTCATTTAATGAACAAAGTAAGAGCATATGGACTATCAGACCAATTGTGTGATTGGATTGAAGAGTTCCTAGATAACAGAACGGAGCATGTCATTCTTAATGGAAAGAACTCTTCCGAAGTGAGAGTGATTTCAGGTATGCCGCAGGGGAGTGTCGTAGGACCGTTGCTATTGACAATATATATAAATGACCCTGTGGATAACATCGGAAGTTCGCTGAGGCTTTTTGCGGATGATGCTGTAGTATACCGAGAGGTTGTAACAATAGAAAATTGTACTGAAATGCAGGAGGATCTGCAACAAATTGACGTATGTTGCAGGGAATGGCAACTTAATCTCAATGTAGACAAGTGTAATGTGCTGCGAATACATAAAGAGAAAGATAATTTACCGTTTAGCTACAACATAGCAGGTCAGCAACTGGAAGCAGTTAATTTCATAAATTATCTGGGAGTAGGCATTTGGAGTGATTTAAAATGGAATGACCATACAAAATTAAACGTCGGTAAAGCAGATGCCAGAGTGAGATTCATTGGAAGAATCCTAAGGAAATGCAATCCGAAAACAAAGGAAGTAGGTTACAGTACGCTTGTTCGCCCACTGCTTGAATACTGCTCAGCAGTGTGGGATCCGTACCAGATAGGGTTGATAGAAGAGACAGAGAAGATCCAACGGAGAGCAGCGCGCTTCGTTACAGGATCATTTAGTAATCGCGAAAGCGTTAGGAGATGATAGATGAACTCTAGTGGAAGACTCTGCAAGAGAGACGCTCAGTAGCTCGGTACACGCTTCTGTTGAAGTTTCGAGAACATACATTCTCCGAGGAGTCAAGTAGTATATTGCTCCCTCCTACGTCTATCTCGCGAAGAGACCATGAGGATAAAATCAGAGAGATTAGAGCCCAAAAAGAGGCATACCGACAATCTTTCGTCCGCAGCTCGTGGTCGTGCGGTAGCGTTCTTGCTTCCCGCGCCCCGGTTCCCGGGTTCGATTCCCGGCGGGGTCAGGGACTTTCTCTGCCTCGTGATGACTGGGTGTTGTGTGCTGTCCTTAGGTTAGTTAGGTTTAAGTAGTTCTAAGTTCTAGGGGACTGATGACCATAGATGTTAAGTCCCATAGTTCTCAGAGCCATTTGAACCTTTTTTTGACAATCTTTCTTTCCACGAACAATACGAGACTGGAACAGAAAGGAGAACCGATAGAGGTACTCAAGGTACCGTCCGCCACACACCGTCAGGTGGCTTGCGGAGTATGGATGTAGATGTAGATGAACTGCAACGCCTGTTTCACCAAAAAGACTTTCTCAGGGACAAGCAAGTCGCTGAAGTGACGTTCAATCGATAGACTTCATTAACCCTTTAACCACAAAGGGTTATTAGTATTCAAGCAAATACCCTTAACGGCTTAACACGTCGAAACTAGTTATGGAGAGAAAGTGGAGTCTTAATAAATGAGGCTCAAATGGAAAAATGGCGATTTCATTTTTTATACAGGATGCTGGGTACTGTTGTTCGAGATGAAAAGACTAGAACAAGACAGAGAAAAATGGTAGGTACAATGAAACCCCTAACCGGACTGAGGACTTTAAAAAAAGAAAAAAAAGTCAAACAAGCTAGTTTCGTACCTATCTGTCGGTGAGGAATTTACATATGGACGAATGTTGAGATCGAAATCATTTGTTTCTATTTACTTATTTAGCCTGATGAAATTACTACGACTCAGATGAGAGGCTAGCGACACGTAGACCCTCCAGACCGCCTCCTGCTGCTAGAGTTCCAGGAGCAGGCCGCCGGCCGTGCAGACACACAGTGGTACAGTGTAGCGCCGGAGGCACGCTCGCCGTGGGGGCGGGTGTGGCGCGCACGGGCGTCTGACCTACGAGACAGCAGAGCAGGGCAGAGCGGAACGCAGCTAGCTAGCCTGCGGGTCGCTGCCCGCCTCGTGCGTGCCTGCTGCGTGCGGCCGCGTGACTCGGCACGCCACCAGGTGCCGGCGTCCGCAACCTGCAGTCACTATCTGCTTACCTGATCACTTCTCAGTATCTCCTTTCTTCACCGAGTGACCGCAAATTTTTATGCCGTGTCGTTGTCCTCAATTACACTGAGGTGACAAAAGTCATGGGATGCTTCCAAATATCGTGGCGGACCTCTTTGTGCCCGGAGTATTGCTGCAGCTCGACGTGGTATAGACTCAACAAGTCTTGGATTCCCCTGCAGAAATAGTGAGCCAAGCTACGTGTATAGCAGAGCATAATTGCTATAATATTGCAGCTACAGGATTTTGTGCACGAACTGATCTCTCCATTATGTCCTATAAATGCTCGATGGGATTCTTGTCGGGCGATCGAGGGGGCCAGGTCATTCGCTCGAATTGTCCAGAATACGTAAACGGCTGTGGCCAGGTGACATGGCGCATTGTCATCCAAAATAATTTCGTCTTCTTTTCGGAACATGAAGTCTATGAATGGCTGCATATGGTTTCCAAGTAGCCGAACATAACCATTTGTAGTCAGTTTTCAGTTCAGTGGGACCAGAGGACCCAGTACACACCATTATGGAGCCAACACCAGCTTGCACAATGCGTTGTTGACGAGTTAGGTCAATGACTTTATGGGGTCTACGCCAATCTGCAACCCTACCATCAGCTCTTACCAACTGAAATCGGGACTCATCTGACAAGACCATGGTTTTTTGGTTGCCTATGGTCCAACCGAAATGTTCACGAGCCCAGGAGAGGCGTTGCAGGTGATCTCGTGCTGTTAGCAAAGGCACTCGCGTCGGTCGTCTGCTGCCACAGCCCATTAACGCCAAAGTTCGCCGAACTGTCCTAACAGATACGGTCTTACATTCATTTATACGGCCACTTCACGCAGTGTTGCTTATCTGTTAGCACTGACTGCTTGCAACTTAACTCGGGCTTGTACACAACCTTTTATCATGACTCTGTAAAAGAGGTTCAAGTGTGCACAGTTGGATTCGCGCCCTATATTGAGTAAATAGCCAGCCTAAGTACTGCAGTGAATGAATTCAAGTATTTGTCTAAATTACGATCGTTCACAAATGATTTACACTGACAACAGTTTAGAATGAAAACATTTTATTTTACTAAATCACATCCACATAACAAACTGATGGCCACGAGATACTATGTCGGCGGCTCTTAACCGCACCGACCTTACCGCACCGACGGACCACGATCAGAAGACCCCGAACTTTGTCACCTATCCTCTGTCCTGTTTCCGGACACGTGACACTACATTACTCAAATATATTATTTCTAAACATCGCTATCATGCATTTACAATATTACAACATTGAAAAACGTAAAACTAAATACCTTATAATATTTTGTAGACAATCATCAGATTATTTACATATTTAAGGGCACTCCACTTTTTGGCAATTTCACCCCTCTTCTTTTGTTTAATCACGTCTTTGCCTAAAAGGTGTGGCATACTAAATACTCATTTTGCTCTACATAGATCGAAAACTGAACAGTACCTTCACAATAAAAGACAATAACTTATTAAGCAGAGGTTCTCAAACATCCTTACAACTTAGTTTTTATAAAAAACATGTTCTTTAATGTCCAAAATATTATCCCTGCTACTATGCTTTAAATTTGAGTTTTGAACTATTTTGAAGAGCTCTTATGTTTATGGAGTACTTCTATTTCAGTGATCAGATACCCAGCAAATCCGATGATTAGCAAGACAAGCACACATTATATTATTAACATATGTACTAAGTTATGCACTGAGACATAGGCAATTATGTAACTAAGTAATTCAATGTGAAACTGTTATGTGCCGCCTCCTCTCTTTATCAAGAAGGTGACTCCATAAATATATTGACTTGTGCTTGCTACACCCGAACTGTTCTTCCGCAGTAAACATTACCACATCCAGCAAATTAGTTATACTATTACAGTATCCCTTGTAACCTCACATGCTCTACGCAAACGCCGCAGCTCTCGGTCGTTAAGTGAAGGCCGTCGACCACTCCGTTGTCAGTGGTGAGAGATAATACCTGAAATTTGGTATTTTCCGCATCTCGGAATATTGACTTCCATAACGAATTCCGAAATGGAATCTGTCATGCGTCTAGCTCCAACTATCATTTCGCTTGCAAAGTTTGTTAATTCTCGTCGTGCGGCCACAATCACGTCGGGAATCTTTTCACATGAATCACGCGAGTACAGATGACACTTCTGCCAACACACTGCCCTTTCATACCTTGTGTAAACGATGCTACCACCATCTCTACCTGCGTATATCGCTTACCCACGGATTTGTAGCCCTACAATACGTTTCTCTTAGTTGCTGTCGAAATGCTTCTTTTGAAAAATTCAACTTTTGATAGATAATCGCATTCTCTGCAGCCTTCCGTCATCACAAAATGTAAAATGAAAACTGTTGGAACACAAAGCATCTTCCAATCGTCATCACAAAATGTAAAATGAAAACTGTTGGAACTCAAAGCATCTTCCAATCGTCTCTAACTGGAAATGCGTGGAAAATAGTGACAGGTTCAGATAAAGATGATGGGTGTGGGAAGCGATCACATCCTCTTCTCTGCAAGTAGACTTAAATAACATTGATGTTTTGTGACGTGGTGTGCAAGGGAGATGCGATAATTCACCATCGTGCCCACAGTAGGTGTTCTGGACAAGTGGCCTTTATGAACAGGGGCCCTCTCTTTTTGGAAAACAGCATCACCGATGGGAGAAAAACATTGTACCATGGACTGACCTTTTCAGCCAAATTGGCACATGATCCTTGGCAGTAATGCGATTTTGCAAAGTAACTGTGGGGCCCATGACATACCACGATATGGCTGCCGAAATCATCACCGAACCCCAGCCATGGTTCACTCTTGGGATGTAAATTTGAGCAGACGTTGGAAACAGTGGGAAACAAGAATCATTCGACCTACTGACACTTTCGCTGCCCCATAGTACAGGTTTTATGGCTTCGGCACCACGTTTTTATGTTACAGACATTGGCATTACTAATGAGTGGCTTCAGAATTCTAATTGACCTTCAATTCCCTACTTATGAAGCTACCTTCGTCTTGTTTTGGTGCTGAATGGGTTCGCGACTGCGATGTTCAGTTCTGCAGTGACTTTTACAGCTTTTTATTCTTCGTCGCAATCCTCTTCAAAGACTGTTCTTCCGTCCGCGTTACGACTTAGCGGTTGATGTTTTCCAGCTTTCCCTGTAGCTGACGTAAATCTTCGATACTGTGCCTACTGAAATACCAAACACCGAATACGAACAGTCTGCCCACACTACAATTCACTTAGTTCAGACATAATGCACTCAAAACTACAAACACTGCTATGTCCACGCCTGAGACTTACAATGCATTGAGGATATTGCACAGCCGGCCGCTGTGGCCGAGTGGTTCTAGGCGATTCAGTCAGGAACTGCACTGCTACTGCGGTCGCAGGTTCGAATCCTGTCTCGGGCATGGATGTGTGTGATGTCCTTAGGTTAGTTAGGTTTAGGTAGTTCTAAGTCTAGGGGACTGATCTCAGATGTTAAGTCTCATAGTGCTCAGAGCCATTTGAACCATTTTTGAAATCGCACAGGTGCCGTTCGTGATCAAATACAACAGCGCAGCCTGCAGGCTTGGCTGGCACCTACGTTTGTGCTTAAGCATGCATTTATCGCTGTGTTTGCATTTCTTTGTACAACCCCTGTAGTTTCATGTATTACACCGAATTCGTAATCGATGACCTCCCCAGTTTGGTCCCTGAGGAATTCACCCACATTTTTCTGAATCATCAATAACATAGTCTCCTTAACTATTTACAACCGCCAAAGCAGGGGCAACTTTCCGATTCCGCGGCTGTAGAAATTACGTGCGTTTGATGCGAAAAACTCGTCGAGTGCATTCCTTGAAGGCTGTTCGATAGAGAGTGGAGAAGCTGAAAATCATGTCAGCAGTGGTGGTTAGAATTCGGGGAAGCAATTCGTAGTACACCACACCGTCGCTGTTCCACCAGATGCGTAACATTATCTTTTGTGGATACGCGCAGGTCTCTGTATGTGAAGTTACTGATGTGTTTGGTCTCACTCATTTATCGTCACCATCAATGATAGAGGATAGCAATGGTTGGTGTTGTCCACGAGCAAGCTCCCCGCAGATTTTCGTAATATTGGCTTTGAACACCTCGTCGCAGTTTTTTGGTCTATATAAAAAAACCAGTCCGCATCAATTATTATGCAGGGCAAATGGCATACCAAACGAATACAGTGATTATAAAAAGCTATAACTATTTAAAGAAAAGCGTTGTATCTATAGGACTTTGTCAAAGGAAGTACAAAATGTCGATTGTTGCGCAAGCGCTTGAATTAGAAACGCGGTGAAGCATAAGAGTGAACTTCGGCATCTTAAATGTAACTGTCGAATCCAGTAGAGAAGGCATTCTCATCGTGAGAGTCTAAAACATGTCGTTACCTCATCACAGTGCAGAGAAGCGAAACAATCAAACTCTTCCACAATATTCGTAGACGACAACGGCAGTTACGGGTAAGTGTATAATCGTGCAAAGGAAAAACTACAGGGCGACCAAGTGCTTCAGCTCCAAACGTTGAAAGAAATCCCTTTCGTTTGAACGTAGTCCACAGGAATCGACGTTAGTAACCTGTAGGGAGCCACAAATAACCATAAACAACGGTTTGGCGTGTTATAGAAACGAATCTGAAATGAAACCCAGGGTAATTCATTATTTACAGGAATTTAAACAGGAAAACTGCCCACAGCAATGCTTAAAATCATAGGGGAAGACACATTTGCTGCACATCTCATTTTTAGCGACAAGGTCTTCCACATAAATCCCATGGTTAACCTGCTCAACATTTGAACGTATAGAAATTACTTCGTTTATAACTGAATATCTGCGTGACTCTAAAGAAGTTGATGTGTTCCGTACAATGTACAGCCGACACTTCAGTTAGCTAAGTGCTACGATCAACATTTACCATGGCAGGTTTGACCGACAGCTGATACGATCGCCTTGTACAGATTCCACGAATTACATCTTTAAACAAGATTCTGCAACCCCACATTGTGATATGGAGGTCTCAATTTTTAAAACATCTTCCAACCCGTCATATTGGACATTGCTACGTTGTGTTTCGCTTGACACCAACGGATTTCTTTTTGTGGGATTATGTGAAAGACCAAATGCATGTGCCTCCTTTGCCGAAAACAGTTTCATAACTCCAAATGTGTGTTTTTAATGTGCTTGCGTCGATGGTTCAGAATTCCTGCCGTGAAATGGAATACCGCTTCGTCGTTGTCTCTGCGTGCTAGGGAAGTAACTTACATAGAATACTTGTAAAACGTGTAAAAAAATTTTCGAATACGATTTTACATTTTCTGTAATTCGTATCGATGTATCGCTATTTATTAAAGCATCATACCCTTTTCAGTCGCTATATTCATTTTGAATTACCTCATGACATCCAAATACCAGTCACAGATCAAGACTGGATGGTCATGACAGATTTCTTATTTTAATTGAAGCAGCTAAATGAAAACAGTTGGTTTTGAGGTACCATTTTACATGGTTAAGTGGCATGCAACACATGCACTGGGAAATTTTTGTGGTGCTGTTGACAAGGGAAGTGAGAGAGAAGCATGGCACTAAGCTTTCATATGGAGACTCCTGCCAGGAGACACCGCACTTATCCAGGTACTGGCTTCTTGATTTGTTACGTCTTCACAGTTTCTCCAGCCTTATCACACATTTCATAACTCATAATTTATGGTCGGAGTCCACACCCACACCTGAAAATGTTCTATAGTTTAAAATTTGGTTTATATCACTGTCTCATCATTATTTAAATTATCCGAAACTTTGAAGTGTCTCCAGAGTCCTTCCACGTGCACAACGCATTTCTCTGATTCTTAAACCAAGTGTTCACGATGAAGCAAAATTGTACCAGGTACCTTCTTTTTTCATTTTTCATTTCTTTCCTCCAGTCCACATTCTCCCAGTAATTTTTCCTCTCTTCCTTTTCCTACTATCACGTCCAGCATCGTAATCATATTTTCGTCTCAGTTAATGTACTGAATTCTATATATTTTTTCTCATCGTACGTTTTTCAGTCAGTTCATCATCTCCATAGTTAGTATATATATATATATATATATATATATATATATATATATATATATATATATTACTAGAGTGCTGGGTCATGGCTTTGTGTCATCTTGGTCATGGTATTCAAACTAAATAATGCCAATTCGTACATTATTGGGACTAGATGTGCATTGTCAGTATTGGATTCCGTGATGATGACGTTGCACTGGTCAAACTAAAATACTATTCTTCCTGCCACCGTATTTCCCTAACTACCATTGTACCTAACTTCAGCACGTCAACTTTGTTTTCCAAGTTCTTTAAACGTGCTGACAAGATTAACAGATCTAACATTCAATGCTTCGATCCGTAAAACGCAAGATTTTTTTTAATGACGACATTCCTCTGTTCGTCCCAGATCCGAATGATAGACTATTTCACCATTGAACTATTTTAATCCATACAGAAGGACTATATATCCGGTTAGTCCAAAAGAATGGCTTAAAAATTGAGAAATATTAAGACGGTGGTTCTAATGCTTCTAAATATTCTCTTCCAACTTGAGTACAACGCTGAGAGCTTTCATATAAACAAGTGAAACTGTGTTGTTCAACTCGTCCATCACACTTGAATGTCGGTTGTGTCGTCAAAGCATTGCCTGTCAATGTGAATTTCTGCACTTCGTCGTCTTGTGGATGGACGGTATTTTTTTCCACAAATTTTTTCCACAGAAGAATTGTCCGCATTTTGCATTCAATAAAGTCGCTGCAGATTTCCGCGCTTCGTTGCTTTTGTTCCAGAGGCAAGGTGTACGGGGCAAACTTTGCACACGCTTTTCTCATCATCAAAAAGCTCTGTAAAATGTCTTGAACATTTGATTTAGAGATGTTGCTCCAACACGGTTTGTGACACAAGAACGTGGGCACAAAACGCCGCACAACCACTTGTAACATCTTCATTCCTAATCGGCCTACTGGACTGCGATATAACTGACCGTGATTGCATATACCTAATGAATGTTACAGTTAGTACCGCCGGTTAGTTGAAGGAAGGTGCACAGCAGACTCTTCTGAAGGAAGAATCTGTTCTAAGCTTATGCTAAATACGTTGATGATTTTGAAATGGGTGGAATATAGTCCAATCGCTACGAACCGCGCAGAGTTGGAAAAGGGTACTACGTAATATTTACTACAAAAATCACTGATAACACAAAGAAAACACTGATTAGCTAAAAGAGGGATAATTAAACGGTCGCCAGCCTGCTAGGGCAATTAATCTCCAGAATCTTGAGGAAGGTAATGGCAAAGAATTGTAAGCAAATAATCACTGGCGTGGCAACAGAAGGTTGTCACACTTTTCCACAGCACAACAGTTCACGAGAAAAAAAAGACTCAGAAAGCATTGAGTTTGCAGTTACTCATTCTGAAATATTAAATTTTGAAAGTAACGTTAAATGAAATTACTGGTTAAATAAATGACTGACTTAACTTGAACTTTGTTAAGTAAAAAATATCTTTCAGCAACCTCGGTGTAACGTAATGCAAAATTTAGGAAAAGGCAAGCAATATACTTTTGCTTAGTGGAAGAGTGAACTGAATTTACTTTACGCAAGTGAACAATTGAATTCACTTTTGAATAACAACAATAAAATACGTAGATTGGAACTTAAATAGTGGCTACACTGCTGTGGTGAAACTATGCAATGGAATCTGCTATTGTCGCTGATAGCACACGTTGTTGGCATAACTGCCTTACCTCCGAGCAAAAGGACTCGCCCGTCCCACGTCATCGGCGTGCGCACAATCGAAGGAAACAAGTCACCTGTGAGCGAGCGGTCTAACGTAACGGTGTCATTACGCTTTCGAAACAGGAACAACGGAGTTGGACTCCCCGGACTTACGTTCTTGTGACCTTGATTTGATTCCGAAGATGAAGGAACCACTGAAGGAACCACTTCGTGGCATTCGCTTCAAAACTATTCCAGAGATTCGACAGGCAGTAGTACGCTCCATTCGCACAATCAACAAAACAGGCTCTGGTAACGGTGTACTACGCCTTCCACATCGCTGGCAACGGATTCTACACAACGCTGGTGACTACTTTGAAGGGCAGTAACAGGTGCAAACATGTAACTCCTTTGTATCGGTTGTGAATAAATAGTTGCCACTATTTAAGTGCCAACTGTCGTACATACGAAATCACCAGAAGCCACTCGCTAAGCTAAATACAGAATACATTAATTTGCGCACACTTAATTTGTGTTTTACCTTTAGTTTTTAGTTTGGCAATGAAAGTTTACTTTAAGTATCCTACAAGTATCGTAGAAGACAAGAATGAACATTTACTAAAACAGAAAATTTGGACTAAAACTGGTCCGTACCAAACACACAAAACTGGCAATAAATATTTAATCAATTTTCATATTCTTACGACTCTCGGTGATTGCATGGAAAGGAAAGGGACACTGCTTGGTAATAATGTCTGAGGACAATGACAACGCAGGTGCTCTACAAGTTTTAACTATTGCATTTTATTATTCAAGTTATTCATACTATGTGCTGCTGGCGAAGTCTCTACATTACTATGTTGGTCAGTTAACAATCTTACGATGTTTTAGCTGTGGGGACGACGAAGAACGTAGCCGACGACAATGCTGAGCTGCCGTTGCTCCTGCTGCTGCTGCTGTTCGATAAGAAGAGCCCCGAGTCGCCTCCAGAGCCACGGATAATTATGGCACAGGCAATAAATAGTTGGAATTGCAGCTTCCTCCGCCTGTCCACACCTACCGTGCTTCAACACTCGCGGGTTAACAAATCTGGCGTGTCTACAGCGGCGCGAGCATAGCTGCACGCCGCGGCGGCGAGAGCGCCCAAGAATAGGGTGACCATATTTTCTTCGGACAAAAGTGGGACTTTCATACATTTTCTTGGTCAAAAAGTGGGCCAATTTTTATTTCTCGTTAAATATCACTTTTAATGCCAACATTTCTTCTTCCTCTGCAAATATAGCCTTCACTGATATTTGTGTGTGTGTGTGTGTGTGTGTGTGTGTGTGTGTGTGTGTGTGTGTACAAAATCAAACAAAGAATGGAAATACTGGAAAGAAGCACATTTCAAGTTTTCAGAAATTTACTTATTAAAAAATGTAACATTTATAACACAGGATGTAGAAAGACATACACTAACAATCACTACAAAAAAAGTTCTTAGTGAACACAAGGAATTTATGGTTTTGTGGATTCCACACTGCAATCACATTTCTTCGAAGATGAAATTTCATTCAGCAACTCAGGTTTGCCTAATTGGTATGAAAAGAAGTCAGTGCAACAGTATTTACTAAAGTTTAAACAGATCAGTAAAATACACTTAACGCTCCTCACCGTAAATCTATTTCTCTCATCTGTCTACTGTGACAATAGTAAGCTGAAAACTCTTTCAACATTTGCAGTGTGGGCAGGGAGTGAAAAGAAGTACTGCGCTATATTAAGCGATTCTCTGAACTGTTCATTACACTGGCAAGATCTGAAAAACCTACACCATTTTTCATGTGCCATTAACTGATTCCATTGTTCACTGCCTGTTTCCACTTGTTGTTTTGCAAATGACTGTATATGAACTATTTCATCAAATAAGAGGCTGTCATTTACTAGAATGCCCTTTTCATTTAGCCACATTAAAGTATTTTCAACTACTGACCATTCTGGTGGTTCTGTGAGCATCATCCATGAGAATACAGAAAACTCAGCTATTCCCTGTAACCATGAGGATAGATAATCTACCGAAGCATCATAAAACGTTGATACTGCTATGTCAAATTTCTTAACAGACTGGTCATCACAATCATTCAGAAGTTTTTTTTTACACTTAGTGGTACAAAATGTTCATGTTTCCTTGAATTTAGACTTGTCAAAGCTTTATTTAAGACTGCTAATCCTTCACATATGGAATTATTCTGTTTCTCAATGCTCAGAATGGATTGTTGGACAACACTCATTTGTGAATGTACAAAAAGTAAATAACATTCATTTATAGGATCACTGAAAAAACTCTTTAAAATTGCAGGGAACTTTGAGTTTGACTCTGACAAAATGTAAGATTTCAAAGGTTCATACATTTTCAAGATCCTTTCTATGGCTAGCAACAATGAAAGCCACCTTGTTTTGTAAAAGGAAAGTAAATTTTTGTAAGTGTCACCAACAAATTCAGAGTTCAGTGAGTTCTACAACACGAATAGAAAAAATATGAAAAAGGTTGTACGACTTCATGACAATGCAGTCAATGTCAACAGGTAAAACATCACAAGCACTTTGAAGTGTGTTATGAACAACATGTGCTGGACAACCTATGCCAACAATGTTACAGTTTTTTAATTTTTCTTTCAGATGTGTGAAAACATTATTACCCTCTTTCTTCATTAACCCCCCCAAAATTACAGTTAGTATTGTCTGCACCAAATGCAACACACTTTGAGATGATACTGAATGACTGTATAACATGAGACAGATAATTGGAAATTGTTTTGGACTTTTCGTTCAGCAATTCATCGAGATCAAGCAATTTCGTCTGCAGTCCACCCTCACTTACAGAAAAATACTGAACTATCACAGGAAAAATTTTCTGATGCCCATGGTTGCTAACATCAATAGATATTGAAAAGTATTTTGTACTGTTTGCAGCAGCTATTATCTGTTTCTGAGAATGCGGAGCTATAACATTGTTGATAATTGCTTCACACTTTGTTCTTCCACACGAAACATTTTCTGCAATCTTAGAATCAGGAAATTTTTTTGTTTAGCTGAACACTGCAGTCATTAGAACGATAGCTTTGGTGGTGTTTAACAACACGGAATGACACGGTTCCTTCTGCTGCAGCTACGTTTTTATGTTCCTGTGTATTTGAAGTTACAAAATATGTCGTCATATCTCTGATTCCATATGATGCTTGAGATCTGCACCACCACCACGAGACACGGATACAGCACAGTTACATACGTTACATTTTGCTGAACAGTCATTGTCTGTAGCAGTGAAGCAAGGAAATTTCCTCTGAAACTCTTTCGAAAACTTTGATTTTCGTTTCGGCATCGCCACGACGCGCTAGCACTTCAAGAAACTGATATTGAGTGCTGACAACAATGACAAGCAAAAGCAAAGAAAATAATAGTACGCAACAATTATAGTACTTAAGCCGTACATTATCAGGGGATACCGACATACGGAATGTCAGTTTCAATTGATAGTTTGTAAAATCGACACTCAGAAAATATTTTTACCACTTCGTAAATGTCTGAAAATAATTCTTGAAAATCGGGACAAATTGCTTGTTTTTAAAAAAGAGTCGGGACAAATTTTTGAGCCTCAAAAAACGGGACAATCCCGATTAATCGGGACGTATGGTCACCCTACTCAAAAAATACTTCCGCACTCTTACGTAATTCAGGCTGCTCTGCTTCCTCCCTGCTCGCAACGCGACGGAGACTCTCCACGCCCAAAGATAAACAACGGCACAACTGCTACCATTCCGCCTTTGCGATCAATACATTTCAGTGATTTACCCAGCAGTTTACAATATTTTCATTATAATTACAATCAATTATATACAGTCAAAATAAATACACTAGTACTTTGATGACGTAGTAAACATACTTTCTGTAATAGATCTTACAGCTTCAGAATCAAAAATGCAGTGCAAGTTATCAACGGATGTAAAACAGAGAAAATTTTGGATGGTGCAGAAGGTATTATATCTCCATTTTCGGTTTTACACACTGCTTAACGCTGCCTACTCACAACGCATTGGTCGAATACATAACTGTTGTCTATAGTTGTTGTCTCAAACTGCCACCACAGTTAATGAGCTGAAGTCACTTATATGCCAAGAGTAAAATCAGCGTCCGATCGTTTTGGACGGATGGTGTGTCCTCGAGCAACATAATGGTTCTAGTTTCCCTTCGATAACAGTTGTGCACAGTACCCACATAAGAAGAGCCGTGTTGGCTAATATGTAAAACCAGAGAAGTCACACTTTTGCCTCTGCAACTATTGAAAGGATGAAACCCTTCTCAGAAACCATACGTTAATCTACATGAAATGTATTCCTATTTGCGAATGTGGACATCAGCCGTATAATGGAATCACGACAGTGGAAATTTGTGCCGGACCGGGACTCGAACCTGGATTTCCCGCTTATAGCAAGCGGTCGCCTTACTGGGCTGCTTCTGTGTTGGCAGCACTGTGTAGCGCTTGCATTGGATCTCACTGCGCTTTCTTTGTAAGACCCTCTGCGGCTGGTTGGACTCGTTGTTGGAAGTTAATCGCCAGTAGTGTTGGGCAGTTGGAAGTTAGTCGCTAGCAGTGATGGAAGTAGTGTTGGGCAAGTGGAGGTGAACGGCCAGCAGTGATGAATGTTAAATGTGAGAAGTTTGCATTGATGGAGGGAAGAGGTCTGAAGTGTTAGCTTAGGCTAACGATCTGTACGTGTTCGACTTGGAGATTGTATATTATTCGTGATTATATACCTTCGTACTAGATGTCAATGACGATTTAGACTCGTGTCTGAACTGGATGTCACATTATTAAGGTAAAAATACATTATTTGGTTTGCAACAAAATCTTTCCTTTGCCAACCATTAGTAGTTAGTGGCCTTAGTTGATAGAATCTTTTATTTAGCTGGCAGTATTGACGCTCGCTGCATTGCAGTAGTTCGCGCAATGAAGGTTTTTGTGAGGTAAGTGCTTAATGAAATGTATAGGTTATTGTTACGATTTCTTTTTAGTCAGGTTCATTCTTTTGACTTAATCAGGTTGTAATTTTTTTTGAGCAGTCAGATTGCGTTGCGCTAGAATATTGTGGGTCAGTGTTGATAAGAGAAAGTAGGCTCAGTGCGTTCCGGTTTGCCCAGCTGTTTCAGAATAAAATAACGTAGAAGTGTCATCTTCTCAGTCATTCTGCAATTTATGTTCAGACACACTCACTTAAATGAAGAAGTTTCAGCCTTATCATTAGAATATCCAGGCACGACTCATGGTGAGACCCAAAACTCCATTTGTCGTCAACCACGTGTCTGCAACCTACACTTCTGCATTCATTATGTATATTCCCGTACAGGGGAGACATTTTAATTGAAAGTCGCTTGGCCGGTGTCTGCGTATAAGTACAATATTGCAGTGCCTTTGCTGTTTCAGAAGCAACACACGCACTGCAATATCATATACGTCAGTCTGGCATCTCCAAAGATACCGTTTGGCTCTGTGTCGTTGAGCCACACGTTTGCTCTCTCAACGCAAAATGATGCTTGGCTCGTGGGAAGACTGTTCATACCGAATTGCTTCTCCCATGCCTACACATCTCCATTCTTAAGTAAACAATTCGTGTCAGTATTTTGCAACTATGACTTACTTAGGTGATGCTTCCGTAATAAATTGTCGGAAAAAATAATACACCAGAAAAGACGACGTCAATTTTGATACGATGACGGAATATTCCAACTGGGAGATAATAGATGTACTGATAATGGTTTCAGCTTCGTCTGCCGACAAATGGCGTAGTGGCATAGCTACCATGGCGCCATCTGTGTCTACCATGTAACAGGGAACGCTCGACGTCAGAAGGCTTAGTGTGGTGCAAAAATTTGAAACAAGCACGCAGCTAAGCTACGAAGACGCACCCGTGCTTCTTACAGCCAACTGAGAAAGTTTTAAAGGGATCAAATTATGGGCGGGACGGTCCTTTCACATAATTGCCTCACAAGTTGGACGTGCTACGTCAGTTGTGCAACGATGCAGGTATCAGTAGTCACGTGAACATTCTCACACCCGCAGAGGAGGTTCTGCAGGTCTACGCAGCACAGACACCTGCCAGGATCGTCGTATTGTAAGGGAAGCTTTGACAGATCGTACAGCTACAACAGCACAGATACAAGGTCTTGTGAGCCCAGACGTGCCAACAAGAACCCTTGCGAATTAGCAGTGGGAAATGGGTAGGCATTTCTCAAGCCCGTCTTCCACTCACGCCACAACATCGACGTGCACAACTTAACTGATGCTGTCAGAGAAGCACTTGAAAGACGCAATGGCGGGCCATCGTATTCAGCGATGAGAGTAGATTCTGTCTGCACGAAAATGATGGTCGTCTGAGCGTACGGCGTAGACGTAGTGAGCGCTGCCTCGCTGGGTGCTTTCGTCCGGGACACATTAGCCGCATCCCAGGCCTTAAGGACTGGGATGCAAAAGTCACAACCTTTGTTCACCTCTGTTTTTCTTGGAAGGGGGATGGGGACTCTAATCAGCACTCGATACATACAGAACGTTGTTAGATCCGTTCTTTCCGCGTTCTTGCAACAGGAAGGTAATGTGTTGTTCCAACAGGATAATTGTCGACCACACACTGTCCGTGAAACTCGCTGTGCTCTGCAAGACGTGTAGTAACATCCCTGGCCAGCACGATTCCCAGACTTTTCTTCAGTTTATCACGTGTGGAGTATGACGGGACGAAAAGTTACTCGTGCGACTCGTCAGCCAACAACCCTTACGAACTACATGAACAGCTCGAGCAGGCGTGGCGCAGCGTATCCCAGAACAGCATTCGCCATATGTGCGGTCGACTGGATGCCAGAATCAGCGCCTGCATTGCCGCCTGTGGATGCTACACCATGTACGAATGCGGGGGTACCACAGAACCGCTTGTGCTATTGATCTTTAAATGTAATCATTTGATGTACTCCATATGCACTGTTGCAACAATAAATCTTCAGTGAATTGGACACCTCTAATAGGTTGTACCAATTTCTTTTTCCGACACCGTATTTTGACACATTTATTATGGTTAATAGCCTCCCTCAGATACTGGATTGTAAGGTGTTCCCAGGAGCAGATATAGACTCAGATCACAATATAGTAGTGATGAAGAGTAGGCTGAAGTGCAAGACATTAGCCAGGAAGAATCAGTACGCAAAGAAGTGGGATACGGAAGTACTAAGGAATGACGAGATACGTTTGAAGTTCTCTAACGCTATAGATACAGCAATAAGGAATAGCGCAGTAGGCAGTACAGTTGAAGAGGAATGGACATCTCTAAAAAGGGCCATCACAGAAGTTGGGAAGGAAAACATAGGTACAAAGAAGATAGCTACGAAGAAACCATGGGAAACAGAAGAAATACTTCAGTTGATTGATGAAAGGAGGAAGTACAAACGTGTTCAGAAATACAAGTCGCTGAGGAATGAAATAAATAGGAAGTGCAGGGAAGCTAAGACGAAATGGCTACAGGAAAAATGTGAAGACATCGGAAAAGATATGATTGTCGGAAGGACAGACTCAGCATACAGGAAAATCAAAACAATCTTTGGTGACATTAAAAGCAACGGTGGTAACATTAAGAGTGCAACGGAAATTCCACTGTTAAATGCAGAGGAGAGAGCAGATAGGTGGAAAGAATAATTTGAAAGCCTCTATGAGGGTGAAGATTTGTCTGATGTGATAGAAGAAGAAACAGGAGTCGATTTAGAAGAGATAGGGGATCCAGTATTAGAATCGGGATTTAAAAGAGCTTTGGAGGACTTACGCTCAAATAAGGCAGAGGGGATAGATAACATTCCATCAGCATTTCTAAAATCATGGGGGAAGTGGCAACAAAACGACTATTCACGTTGGTGTGTAGAATATATGAGTCTGGCGATATACCATCTGACTTTCGGAAAAGCATCATGCACACAATTCCGAAGACGGCAAGAGCTGACAAGTGCGAGAATTATCGCACAATCAGCTTAACAGCTCAGGCATCGAAGCTGCTTACAAGAATAATATACAGAAGAATGGAAAAGAAAATTGAGAATGCGCCAGGTGACGATCAGTTTGGCTTTAGGAAAAGTAAAGGGACGAGAGAGGCAATTCTGACGTTACGGCTAATAATGGAAGCAAGGCTAAAGGAAAATCAAGACACTTTCATAGGATTTGTCGACCTGGAAAAAGCATTCGACAATATAAAATGGTGCAAGCTGTTCGAAATTCTGAAAAAAGTAAGGGTAAGCTATAGGGAGAGACGGGTCATAAACAATATGTACAACAACCAAGAGGGAATAATAAGAATGGACGATCAAGAACGAAGTGCTCGTATTAAGAAGGGTGTAAGACAAGGCTGTAGCCTTTCGCCCCTACTCTTCAATCTGTACATCGAGGAAGCAATGATGGAAATAAAAGAAAGGTTCAGGAGTGGAATTAAAATACAAGGCGAAAGGATATCAATGATACGATTCGCTGATGACATTACTACCCTGAGTGAAAGTGAAGAAGAATTAAATGATCTGCTGAACGGAATGAACAGTCTAATGAGTACACAGTATGGTTTGAGAGTAAATCGGAGAAAGACGAAGGTAATGAGAAGTAGTAGAAATGAGAACAGCGAGAAACTTAACATCAGCATTGATGGTCACGAAGTCAACGAAGTTAAGGAATTCTGCTACCTAGGCAGTAAAATAACCAGTGACGGACGGAGCAAGGAGGACATCAAAAGCAGACTAGCTATGGCAAAAAAGGCATTTCTGGCCAAGAGAAGTCTACTAATATCAAATACCGGCCTTAATTTGAGGAAGAAATTTCTGAGGATGTACGCCTGGAGTACAGCGTTGTATGGTTGTAAAACATGGACTGTGGGAAAACCGGAACAGATGAGAATCGAAGCATTTGAGATGTGGTGCTATAGACGAATGTTGAAAATTAGGTGGACTGATAAGGTAAGGAATGAGGAGGTTCTACGCAGAATCGGAGAGGAAAGGAATATGTGGAAAACACTGATAAGGAGAAGGGACAGGATGATAGGACATCTGCTAAGACACGAGGGAATGACTTCCATGGTACTACAGGGAGCTGTAGAGGGCGAAAACTGTAGAGGAAGACAGAGATTGGAATACGTCAAGCAAATAACTGAAGTTAGCACAGGAAAGGAATTCGTGGTGGGCCGCATCAAACCAGTCAGTAGACTGATGACCAAAAAAAAAAAAAAAAAAGTCTCCCTCAGTCATTCAGTGGAGGATCTCGTAGCCCAAATTGCTCCCAATGAAATATCAGTTTGGTTGGCAACAGAAGCTGCGCGGCTGCAGACACCGAGGCGCGGTTCGACGGTGGCGCCATCGGGCGGTAGGCGGCTTCGGGCGCAGCAAGCAATTACAGCGTCGCGGTGTGGCATTTTACCGGCCGGCGGGGCGGACGACTCGTTAAGACGGCAGCACTGCCGCCGCTGCGACTACAGCTACAGCTGCAGGTACAGGTACAGGTAGTGGCGCCCGGTCACGACTCGCGTCCCCTCGCCTCGTGCCAACAGCAGCCGCCGGACCCGGCTGCGGAATGCGGGAAGCTCGGCAGCGCTGTTACACCTCAAGAAGTGCGACAGGTGGCCAGTGATGAATCACAGCTGGAAATCCAGGTGATCGGTAAATAATCACATAAAACGTAACATTAAATACATTCAAAGTAATCTGTTATACATTTGTATCAGAAATCCAATACCAATAGCTACGGACCAGAAAATTCCGCGGAAATAATAGGGCGAAAAATAACGCGAAACTACCGATTTTTTGTGAAATCGGAGAGTTACGAGAAATTGCGAAATTCGAAATTTTGCCATACAAACATGTCATAAATCTGAGGACGGCAGCTAACTAATACTCATATCTGAAAGTCACTGAATGTTTAAACTGCATTTTGACTTCTAATCTCCGCAAGACTGAGGCCCATGTGTAATCTTAAAAATGATAGGTCATTTCCCGTGTAACGGACTTCGATGTGACGACGAAAAAACACCGAATTTGACAAAAAAGACCGAATTTTCCAAAAACGACATCGAATATAGCAAAAACAACACTGAATTAGGTAAAAATGACACCGAAGTTGAGAAAAGGCATAATTTGGCAAAAAATCATCGGTAGTCACAAAAAATAAAAAAGTAACAAAAACTTTAGCAAAAAAGACAGCAAAATCGACAGCAAGTTTCGCAAGAAACTGTACTGAACACGGTCAAAACAATACCAACTTTGGCGAAGAACAGACACTTAAAGTGGCAAAAAATAAGATCGAATATGGCCAAAAAAAGACATAATTTGACAAAAATTCGAATTTCGCCAAAAAGTATCGACATCGTCGAAAATACATCGACTTTCTTAAAAAAGCACAAGATTGCCAAAAAAATTCAATTTGGAGAAATCGCCAATGAATCTGCCAAAAGATTTAAGCTGAAGTCGGAAGAAACAGCACTGACTTTGGATACATCCTGACTTTTAGACACATAGAACGATGTAAAAGTAAATAACAGAACAACGATAAAATTAAAGCATATACAGAACATTAGGTGGCGATAGAAAATCTATAAGAATTATAACTATAAATGAATAACACGTAAGTAATTGCTATGTTTAATTTCATAGTAGGTTACATTACAGAAGAACACTGACCTACAGCTTGCTGGGAAGGCAGGAAAAGCCTTGTCATTACCAGTAATTGTTAAAAACGTCATACTACTGTCGAATGCCATCCAAGCTGTAAATTTCTCGTAATAGATCATTTTGCATAAAGCATTACTAGAAACTGGACTACAACAGTAAAATTAAAAAAAAAAGATGGGCAATCGTAATTGTAAATTCCGCACTATTTTCGAAGTGATAGAAATATGTAGATCGGTATAGGACTCTGTCTCGTATACTTTGGTATATGTTCGAGAATTCACAATGAATGGACATACTGCACAGTCATCTATCTACATACTTAGTCTAGTATACGGTACTCGCAAATTAGTGGGGAGGTGGTTTAGCGATGATACACAAAATGGGAAGCACTCTCATATGTCACTGGTCGACGCTAAAATTACGGAAAAAAGCTGGTAAAACTGCTAAAATTGATCGCACTGTCAACTGTGATACTTATTACAGTACATAAAAGACCTCTTTTTCCATCACATCTGTCCACAGGTACACTGTTGATTACCACATGATAACTGACTGACATCACTTGTTTGAGATGGAGAGAGAGTCTTGGTGGAGAGGCAGTACCTTCCAGGGATGACCAGCACCGAAACAGTGATCGCGTGGTCCTCCTACAGTACAGTCAGTGAAACTTTACACTGGTTTCTGCAGGTGACTTCGATCATTGGCCACCTGCTTTCTGTATATTTAATGGGATCGCCATATATGCTCGATGCCAGCATACAAAAAATGGTTCTAAGCACTATGGGACTAAACATCTGAGGTCATCAGTCCCCTAGACTTAAAACCTAACTAACCTAATAACAACACCCACATCCATGCCCGAGACAGGATTCGAACCTGCGACCGTAGCAGCATCGCGGTTCCGGACTGAAGCGCCTAGAGCCACTCGGCCACAGCGGCCGGCCAGCATACAGACGGTATTTGTTTTCGATATATGTGTTACAGGAAAGAGAGGTGCAGTAAAAACCTTATCGGGTTCTCTACCAGGTGACGTTAGAACAGTTTTTATAGTTCGTAGATGTTTTTCTCTGTTAGTTGGTATAAGATAACGATGATAGTGGAGACGCAGGGCACTGCAATAGGGAACTCATCATCCTTCTTCCATTTCCCGTAACAGCTTGTACTGTCTTTTTCTGTTACCTCGTGTTGCAATAGAAAGCTTCGTTTGGCGCTGGCCTGGCCTGGTAGAGCTACGACAAAATGTTCTAACTTCCTCCGAGTGGTCAAAAACGACGCCACTGTCGCATTAATCAGCTCACGCTGTTTCTCCACGGGTTGCAGAAGGTCTTAGATATAGCGCTCTCCGCCTCCTGTTCAGTTCGGACTTAAATTGCGACGAAACCATGGACAAAGCTGCAGGGAAGGCGGGGCAGAGACAGAGGGCTGTCTAAAACCACGATGAAGTTTTATTGTAGCAGATAGGTTCAAAAAAGGTGACTCATTTCGAGATATGAGAGTACCACGAATATGACTCACTGGTGGCTGCAATCATTAGAAGATATCTCTGTAGGATCCAAAATAGGTATGTGGTCAAATGGAAAGACTTGATTCCAAATCGCAGACAGTTAAGCGTAACACTGTCGATCTGAAACGCCTGTGTATTGGTCTTAGGATTTTGTACATTTCTTGCGACCTCAATCTAGCGTTGCATTTTTGTGTTTCGTTGCATAGCACACCATGCTGTATGTGATCATTCTCAATCAAGCATCATCCACCCTCGCCTATAATCCAGTGGATATATCGAAGAACCTGGGGACAGAATGCGTTACAAATACTGTTTGTTAGTATTAGAAATATCTAGCGGCGGCATGAGGGAGTTGCAAATACCGTCTTAATACCACGTTCCTTAGCCGAAT
The DNA here is from genome assembly GCF_021461385.2 of Schistocerca piceifrons. Classification (NCBI taxonomy): domain Eukaryota; kingdom Metazoa; phylum Arthropoda; class Insecta; order Orthoptera; family Acrididae; genus Schistocerca; species Schistocerca piceifrons. Next base: position 458,367,760 of record NC_060142.1, read on the forward strand.
CACTTTCTAAATTCAGTGATATTATTACGAGCTTACACCACTGGCGACGTGCACCAGTTTCGGTATGTTAATACACGCACCGTTTACAAAACACACACCGTTGGTAAGGTATTGGATTGGTAAGCAGGGTACATGGGCTGCTGACCCGATTTGAGGATACAAAAACTTATTTACACCACGTTAATTGAAGCAGAGCACTGGTAACAACACAACGATTAATTAGCAACTGCAAATCGTGGTGACCTACACCAATTATTCAATTATATAAAAGCAATGAGAATAATTGAAAAAAATTTAGATAAAAACAGCCTTATGACTCCAACTTTAATAAAAAAATTACTTTACACAAATTTAACTTTAACATAACTGCAGATCTGAGATAACTAGTTGTAAAATTAAGTGAATTATCAGTCCATGTCAATTTGAAAAACAACCATTTCTAAAAGCTATTAGGTTTCAAAAATACTCAGATAGCAAGATCTCATAAATACGTGAATTAACTATTATGGAAAACATTCGGCACTACAGTGCTATGATGGTGTGAAAAATCTACACAGCAGTCAGCGCCTTCTCGACGTTTGGCGTTCACATCGGCCGCGCGTCTGAATTCCGTGCTCTTGAGCTCAAGTGGCAACAACAGGCAGCAGGGCCTGCGCACACCAATAACGTCTTCTAGAACACACAAACTCACTATTATTACAAAGTTCACTAAAATACTAAAACCAATAGCCAAGCACTGAGTAGCGCCAAATGCAAGAAGAGATGTTAAACCTTATAGTGTGACAACCGCATTTACTATTAAAGCAATGTTTCATTAAACAATCTCCAATGATGTAAAATTTCACTTGATAAATTTATAAAGCACAACAAGCTCAGTCCGCAGCTCATGGTCTTGCGGCAGCGTTCTCGCTTCCTGCGCAATAGGTCCCGAGTTCGATTCCCGGTGGGGTTAGGGCTTTTCCCTGCCTCGAGATGAGTGGATGTTGTTTTGTTGTCTTCATCATCAACATTCATCCCCATTACGGTCGGAGGAAGGCAATGGCAAACCACCTCCGCTACAACTAGTCGGCGGTGCGGGTCTCCCGTATTGTTCCCTACGCTCCTCCGAGTATGGGACCTTATCTACAAGCTCAAGGTGGTAATGACCAGACAAGCCGCACAAAACCTTAAATACCAAAGCACCGTTTGACGTTGCAAAATTGTTACTATTATAGTTGCCAAAATGGTAGAAGTTTGCAGTTACAGTTTAAATTAGCAGCTGAAGTTTTATACAGAGAATAAAATTGACCACTTAACATATTAACAATAATAATTAAAAAAGTAATCGCCGAATATCAGCCACACTTGTAATTACAGATAAATGCAACCGAACCAGGGCATAGCGCAGTTACATGGACTTGCAATACCAAGTACCTCGGATCCACGTCCAAGTGTTTAAGGAATAACTGGCGAAAATCAAAGTTGCTACACGGAGCAGTCAGATCCAAATGTTCCACCTCAAAATGGCTCACCAGGAGCTCGCTGTTAACATGCACACCAGGGTAAACTCCCCGCTCTCCTCAGGAATCGAGATGGATACGACTCATAAACAGAGACTTCGTTGACCGGTGACTGCTTCCGCACTCCAGTTCCGCTTGGCGTCAGACTCGGTCGCCGGAATGTCAACACCGGGCGTCCTCGCAGCACACCACGCGCCGGCAGACTACTCGAGATGTTCCGTGCGCTGTCTTCTCTCTGTCTCTGCCGCCGACCGATTCTCCATCAGTGGCCCCGACCGAGTCCCTCCTCGCGAGCCGCGGCCGTCATCTTAGAGGGCGCTAACCAACCAGGACGCCGCAAAGCGCGTAACTTCGACAGAGAAACTATCGTGCCAAGAGCATCGCAGGAAGTCACGGCTCAACCGTTTATATTCAATGTCGCGGTATTTGTATGGAAAACCACTTCATTCGGAGGAAGTAGCATATCTCGATTTATAAAGCTTGTACAGTTTCTAACATGGATATAGTTAGCGATACTTGTGTGCGTCGGTCGAACCAAGACTACTTTTGATGCAGGGCGACACCTAACACAGTCGTTGCGATCGTGTTTTTTTTTTTTTTAATAGCTGGTGCTTATAAGACTTTTATGTCCCTCTCCCTAAGATACACTGGTACCACTCGCAAGAAAAACAAATGAGGCATACCCATCCATCTCGGATTATCGCTCAATATTTTTTGTGTCACCAATATTCAGTTATTGGCAAAGTGTTATGCGTGGTAGGGGATGTGTGATAGATTTTCTGTGATCAGCGGGCCTATAAAGCATGTGTACTGTTTTCAGTACCGCTCGGTTAGAGGTGCCATATCACTGATTGCGTGGCCCCTCCTGTCGGAGATTCGGAGTCCTCCCTCGGGTATGAGTGTGTGTTGTTCTTAGCATAAGTTCGTGTAAGTTAGTTTAAGTAGTGTGTTAGTCTAGAGACCGATGACCTCAGCAGTTTGGTCCCTTAGGCATTCACACACACAAACTGTTTTCAGTGGTCCGACATGTGCAAAGAAAATGACAATGTCCTGTCGTAAGGAAGGTATGGTTTTAAAGTAGAAAAACGCAATAGCCGTAAAAGATTTTTTTTACGTGGATAATTATGTCCAGTCATAATAATGCTACAGATTTTGATATTTCCAGAGCCACAGTCGTCAGGAGAGGGCATTTCCGACACATCGCTCATTGTCGAATGTCATCAGATTAAGGCTACAATCGTAACGTTCAGTTGTAAGAGTAGTGATAAATATGTGGATGGTTTCCTAGTACGATTCTGCCTGACGGGCGGGCTGCGTATGGCAGAGGTAGCATGTGGCGGGAACGGTTGACATTTGCGGCAGGGGCCACCCAAACTGGAGAGGCTGGTGTACGAGAATGCAGCTACCAAACTGTGTCGCCCTCTAGGCGGGTGAATAGCGGACTAATACTCAATATGTGTTGATCACGCTTCGTGACAGCGTTTTTTACGAGTATCTGGGGAAATTTTAGAAGATTCAATATGGGCCTGTGTTTGTGCTGCACAACTATTCCCTCCCATGAAAACTGACAGGGTGACTGATTCTACTCATTTCCCGTCTTTAATTTTTTGAGAGAACATCGGTTGTGATATTTACACTCCTGGAAATTGAAATAAGAACACCGTGAATTCATTGTCCCAGGAAGGGGAAACTTTATTGACACATTCCTGGGGTCAGATACATCACATGATCACACTGACAGAACCACAGGCACATAGACACAGGCAACAGAGCATGCACAATGTCGGCACTAGTACAGTGTATATCCACCTTTTGCAGCAATGCAGGCCGCTATTCTCCCATGGAGACGATCGTAGAGATTCTGGAAGTAGTCCTGTGGAACGGCTTGCCATGCCATTTCCACCTGGCGCCTCAGTTGGACCAGCGTTCGTGCTGGACGTGCAGACCGCGTGAGACGACGCTTCATCCAGTCCCAAACATGCTCAATGGGGGACAGATCCGGAGATCTTGCTGGCCAGGGTAGTTGACTTACACCTTCTAGAGCACGTTGGGTGGCACGGGATACATGCGGACGTGCATTGTCCTGTTGGAACAGCAAGTTCCCTTGCCGGTCTAGGAATGGTAGAACGATGGGTTCGATGACGGTTTGGATGTACCGTGCACTATTCAGTGTCCCCTCGACGATCACCAGTGGTGTACGGCCAGTGTAGGAGATCGCTCCCCACACCATGATGCCGGGTGTTGGCCCTGTGTGCCTCGGTCGTATGCAGTCCTGATTGTGGCGCTCACCTGCACGGCGCCAAACACGCATACGACCATCATTGGCACCAAGGCAGAAGCGACTCTCATCGCTGAAGACGACACGTCTCCATTCATCCCTCCATTCACGCCTGTCGCGACACCACTGGAGGCGGGCTGCACGATGTTGGGGCGTGAGCGGAAGACAGCCTAACGGTGTGCGGGACCGTAGCCCAGCTTCATGGAGACGGTTGCGAATGGTCCTCGCCGATACCCCAGGAGCAACAGTGTCCCTAATTTGCTGGGAAGTGGCGGTGCGGTCCCCTACGGCACTGCGTAGGATCCTACGGTCTTGGCGTGCATCCGTGCGTCGCTGCGGTCCGGTCCCAGGTCGACGGGCACGTGCACCTTCCGCCGACCACTGGCGACAACATCGATGTACTGTGGAGACCTCACGCCCCACGTGTTGAGCAATTCGGCGGTACGTCCACCCGGCCTCCCGCATGCCCACTATACGCCCTCGCTCAAAGTCCGTCAACTGCACATACGGTTCACGTCCACGCTGTCGCGGCATGCTACCAGTGTTAAAGACTGCGATGGAGCTCCGTATGCCACGGCAAACTGGCTGACACTGACGGCGGCGGTGCACAAATGCTGCGCAGCTAGCGCCATTCGACGGCCAACACCGCGGTTCCTGGTGTGTCCGCTGTGCCGTGCGTGTGATCATTGCTTGTACAGCCCTCTCGCAGTGTCCGGAGCAAGTATGGTGGGTCTGACACACCGGTGTCAATGTGTTCTTTTTTCCATTTCCAGGAGTGTATTATGTGCATCTGGATGGTGAAAAACAGGTGAGACTTTTCCAGTTCTACAGATATAAGGAACGCCATAGTTGACTTTATAAAGTACAAGGATAATTTGGACGGTTATCTCATTGACATCAGTAGTCACTAAAAATACGAGTGTAGCTACCAGTTCCCTCCACTTTTCCGAGTTTTCACGTAAAGACATAAGCAAATGAGGTAAGTTTCTAGTTACTCAGTGGTTTGCAGCATGTACCACCTCATTAAAGTTTCGGGTTTCTAGAGATATAATCTCCACTCTGTCATTGGAGTGATGTGTGTAAGCGATCGGAACCATACTGCTACGTGCTTGATATCGGCAACTATCGCATAAACTGTGCGGCAAACCACGTGAAAATACATATGTTCTAGTCTGGAGATGGGTGTAGAAAGCATGGCAGCAAACTACCAAGCAGGTCGGGGCCAGAAACAGTAACACCTTTGTGCTGGGAGAACCAGCCCAGCCCTTGTACACCAGTTTGGAGAGTTACGGCTGACCGTGGAGGGCGCTCTGATGGCGCACGGGCAAGTGTGTGCAGTGGTAGTTGACTTTTGACCGGTGGCTGCAGTGGATGACCGACCGACCTCGTCGGAAATATCTAATGCTGCGACTGTATACAGTGAATGTACTTACGTTTTTTGGGGGGAGAGGGGAGCAGGGTAGTGGAGTGGAGAGGAAGGGGTGGGATTAGGTTCGTGGAGGTAGCTCAAACGGCCTGTTTTCCCGCCAAAATTTGAGCTTCCCGCCATGAAGCCACTGCAACGTTGCCACAGCTACAGCTGTCATCTTGGATCCGCGGTCTTAAGTAAATCTGACAACAGTGTAGAGCGGGGTGATGCTGTCTTTTCTCCCACTACCTTTTTGGCCCAGTTGGGCAGAAATTTTCACTGTCGTCGTTCCGTTATACACCTGACGGTTCGGCAGAAATTTTCATTGTCGTCATTCCATCATACAGCTGACGGTTGTCCAGATTTGAAACTCCAAATACATTTCATGTAAACCATCGTTAACATGTGACACTGGTCGTCTTGTGTTGTGGTGCTAGTTGTGTACGGTGAGTGGGTGCGTATTACGGCTCTTGGTTGGAGTAGCCTCGCCTTGCCTTGGAAAACGTTCTCTCGCTGCATTTGTGCTTTGAAAGTAACGGGGTGTCACCTGTGGCAATATCGGCTGTTGTTGAAGATGTCACGTAGCTGGATTCCCGTATATTCTTTTAACAGATGCTGAGTTCATTCCTTCAGTTGACAGACCATTTTCAGATTCAGATTGGTATCAACTAACGAAGACCTAGCAAACATAATTCCATTATCACCTGCATTCGTAATGTATGTATTGTATTGTATGTTAACCGGGGACGTAGAAACGACGGAGAGGCTCCGTCCCCGCCGCAGCCGCAGTGGTCCACAACTCCACGACGACTACCGCAGTCCACTTCAACCCTCCGCCGCCCCACACCGAACCCAGGGTTATTGTGCGGTTCCGCCCCCGGTGACCCCCTCAGCGAACGTCTCACACCCCTATGTTTGCGTGGTAGGTGATGATGATGTCGTGTGACGAGGCCCTCCCGTCGGGTAGACCGCTAGCCTGGTGCAAGTCTTTCGATCTGACGCCACTTCGGCGCCTTGCGCGTCGATGGGGATGAAATGATAATGAGTAGGACAACACAACACCCAGTCCCTGGGCGGAGAAAATCTCTGACCCTTAGGATTGACATTCTGTCGCGCTGACCACTCAGCTACCGGGGGCGGACTGCGTGGTAGAGTAATGGTGATGTACGAGTACGTGGAGAACTTGTTTGCGCAGCAATCGCCGACACAGTGCAACTGAGGTGGAATAGGGGAACCAGCCCGCATAAGCCGAGGCAGATGGAAAACCGCCTAAAAACCATCCACAGACTGGCCGGGTCACCGGACCTCGACACAAATCCGCCGGGCGGATTCGTGCCGGGGACCAGGCGCTCCTTCCCGCCCGGAAAGCCGTGCGTTAGACCGTACGGCCAACCGGGCGGCTGCATTCGGAATGTAAGTGAAGTAACTCCGCGATCAGGACTACTCGTAGCCAAGAAGCCGCCATGTTGCGTCATTTATATGCGGTGTAAAGGCGCATGGGGTCTGCACGCTGTTCCCCTGGGCACTGTAAGTATGGAACTGCAATATCTCTTTCGAGGGAGGGTGAGTGAGTGAGTGAGTGAGAGAGAGACAGAGAGAGAGGGAGAGAGAGAGAGAGAGAAGGAAGAAGGTGAGAGGTTGGGCGAGTGAGAGAAGGAACTAATTATCACATGTCAGCAGGAGCATTTGTCCACACATTTCGTTCACGTGCAACGCCGCTCGTATTACGCCACCTTACTGTTTTCGCTCGCAACCTGCTCGCCAGAGCCGGTGCACACGCGGATCCTATAAATAGAGCGGACGCCGGTTTTAGGAGTCAACGCCCACGGTTGACGGCAAGCCGTGCATCCCTTCGATCGCGATAACAGCCGTGGTGAATCTGGACGCCGCGGATAGGGTATCGGCCGGAGCGCAGCAAGTGATTTAAGCGCGCCTCGTGGCCGCAGGTAGCGGCTGCGACAGGCACGACTGCGCCGCCCGCCCGCTACAAATGGATCGCAGCGGCGGCGGCGGCGGCGGCGGCGGCGGCGGCGATAGCCATCGCGACCGGATCGGATGCCGCGGTTGGGCCGCCACCGCGGGTACAGCCTGCCGGCCGTCCCAAATCCCGGCGAGGCGCGGCAGGTTCTCTAGACTCTTGAGTCCAGACTAGAGTGGAGTGCCGCCGCCGCCGCCGCCGCCGCCGCCGCCGCCGCCGACATCTGCCCCAGCACGCCGGAGGCGCTGACGCGGCTGATTTTACGGCCTCGTCGGTTCTCACAACTCGTTCCACAGGAAAAGCAACAGCGCCAGCACTACCGTTGCAGCCTACTTTCGTCGGTATCGATGCAGCGCGTTTAGCTGCTGACGTATGTAATATCTAACAACTAGTGGTGGAGAGGACGTCACCTAGGGTACGGGAACAAAAGACAGGGCTAGCCAGCATTTCGCCGAATATCGACTCGTTCCAAGAGCTCCTCCATTTGCGCTATTCGTTGCAGTCATACATTTTCATCTATAAAAGTCGAGTCACTGAAGAATGCACCCCTGAAAAGACGAGGATGAGGAAGGAGTTCAGGATCACAACAACGTTCAGCGGTGAATGCACCGTGTTCATAGATCCGGATGTTAGCGTGACAATACAACATAGAGCTTCTCCACGCTTTAACAAAAAAAAAAAAAAAAAAAAGGTTCAAATGGCTCTGAGCACTACGGGACTTAACTTCTGTGGTCATCAGTCACCTAGAACTTAGAACTACTTAAACTTAACTAACCTAAGGACATCACACACATCCACGCCCGAGGCAGCATTCGAACCTGCGACCGTAGCGGTCGCGCTGTTCCAGACTGTAGCCCCCAGAACCGCTCGGCCACCGCGGCCGGCCACGCTTTAACACCCGGACCACCAAAACGATCATGTTCGACGTTGTTCCTGGCTATATTATGCGTCCTCACTTCTCGCCATATGAGTGTATGTCAGCAAGAACACCTCACCAACTTTGCAGAGCATGGAATGTAGCGAGTGGTGTTCGTGCACCCTATTATGAACATCGTCCCGCCTTTAGTAATGTCGAGGCGACCATCATGAATTGCGGTGATTTCAGTGTAATTATTATATTTGAATTACAGTGTCCTTTCTGTTCGTCTAACTTCTTATTTTCTGCCACTATCTTCGGTACTGGACTGTAGCAATGCTTTCTATGGATGATCCCAGTTTCTAAGAGCCATGTTATTTGGCAGCGAAACAGTGTGTGAAAGTTTCATACGTCCTTAATTTTTGTGTAGACGTGAAGCGTCTCTTGAATGTGAGTTAGTGTTGAAGCAAACAGACAAACAGTGGTTTTATTTTCGTGAAACTCTTCAAAACGTAGGTTGTCAATAGACTGTAAACATGTCATATGACAGTCATATGTGAGTTTGTTCAAGGCTTTCGAAAATAAATCCTGTGCTTTGAAGAAATACGTTATTTAACAACTTTTACAATACATATAGCGATAAAAGCTGACTGCTGCAGTCATCAAAATCATTAGATTTCAGTGATGAAATCCACTGTTTGTATTAGTGTAGTGCTAGGGGTGCACTGAGTGGGACATCAGACTTACTAATGGACCCACGCCAGAGATTACGCCACATGCTGGACTGAGAGGATGACTGGTAAACGGCAAGAGGGGAGCAGCCAGCTCTAGGGATACTGGTCCAACAGTCACAATTAGCGTTCGAACCTGTAACCAATCCGCAGTTCCGTTCTTGCCGTTGTTGTCGTTGTTGTCTTCAGTTCAGAGACTGGTTCGATGCAGCTCTCTATGCTACTCTATCCTGTGCAAGCTTCTTCATCTCCCAGAAAGTACTGCAGCCTACAACCTTCTGAATATGTTTAGTGTATACGTGCCTCCCTCTACGATTTTTACCCTCTGCGCTTCCCTCCAATACTAAACTGATGATTCCCTGATGCCTCAGAAGATGTCCTAATAATAGATCCCTTCTTCTAGTCAAGTTGTGCCACAAACTCCTCTTCTCCCCAATTCTATTCAATACCTCCTCATTAGTTATGTGTGTACCCATCTAATCTTCAGCATTCGTCTGTAGCACGCATTTCAAAAGCTTCTGTTCCCTTCTTGTCTATATTTATCGTCCAGATTCCACTTCCATACAAATACTTTCAGAAACGACTTCCTGACACTTAAATCTATACTTGATGTTAACAAATTTCTCTTCTTCAGAAACGCTTTCCTACCATTGCCAATCTACATTTTATATCTTCTCTACTCCGACCATCGTCAGTTTTTTTCTCCCCAAATAGCAAATCTCATCTACTATTTTAAGTGTCTCATTTCCTAGTCTAATTCCGTCAGAATCACCTGATTTAATTTGTCTGCATACCATTATCCTCGTTTTGCTTTTGTTGAGGTTCATCTTATATCCTCCTTTCAAGACACTGTCAATTCCCTTCGACTGCTCTTTCAGCTCCTTTGTTGTCTCTGCCAGAACTTCTCCATGGATTTTAATTCCTACGCGAAATTTTTCTGTCACATTACTACTTGTTCATAGTAAAGACTTGAGTAACGTTGTGCATATGCTACAACTCTGTCTCACTCTCTTTTCAACCACTTTTCCTTTTCATCTCCCTCAACTTACAACTGCCAACCGGTTTCTGTACGAACTGTAAATAGCCTTTCGTTCCTTGTGTTTGACCCCTGCCACCTTCAGAATTTGAAAGAGAGTATTCCAGTCAATATTGCCAAAAGCTTTCTCTAAGTCTACAAATGCTAGAAACGTAGGTTTGCCTTTCTTTAATATGACTTCTAAGATAAGTCGTGGGGTTAGTATTGCCTCACATTTCTATGGAATCCAAACTCATCTTCCCCGAGGTCGGCTTTTACCATTTTTTCCAATCGTTTGTAAAGAATTCGTGTTAGTATTTTGCGTGACTTATTAAACTGATAGTTCAGTAATTTTCACACCCATCAACACTTGCTTTCCATGGGACTGGAATTAAAATATTCTTGAAGTCTGAGGGTAGTTCGAATGTCTCATACATCTTGCTCACCAGATGGTAGAATTCTGTCAGGGCTGGGTCTTCCAAGGTTATCAGTAACTCTAAAGAAATGTTGCCTACTCCCGGGGCCTTGTTTCGACTTAGGTCTTTCAGTGCTCTGTCAAATTCTTCACGTAGTATCGTATCTCCCATCTCATCTTCATGTACGTCCTCTTCCATTTCAATAATATTGCCCTCAAGTACATCGCCTTCGTATAGACCCTGTATATACTCCTTCACCTTTCTGCTTTCCCTTCTTTGCTTATAACTGGTTTTACAAATGAGCTCTTGATATTCATACTGGTGGTTCTCTTTTCTCCAAAGGTCTCTTTAATTTTACTGGTGGCAATATCTAGCCTACCCCTAGTGATATATGCTAATCATCCTGACATTTGTCATCTAGCCATACCTGCTTAGCTACTTTGCACTCCCTGTTGATCTCATTTTTGAAACGTTTGTATTCGTTTTTGTCTGCTTCATTTACTACATTTTTATATTTTCTCCTTTCATCAATTAAATTCAGTATCTCTTCTGTTAACCAGTGATTTCTACTAGCCCTCGTCTTTTTATCTATTTGATCCACTGCTGCCTTCACTATTTCATCCCTCAAAGCTACCCACTCTTCTTCTACTGTATTTCTTTCCTCCATTCCTGTAAATCGTTCCCTAATGCTCTCCCTGAAACTCTCTACAACCTCTGGTTCTGTCAGTTTGTCCAGATCCCATCTCCCTATACTCCCACCTTTCTGCAGTTTCTCCTGTTTTAATTTACAGTTCATAACCAATAGATTGTTATCAGAGGCCACATCTGCCCCTCGGAATGTCTTACAATTTAAAAATTGGTTCCTAAATCTCTGTCTTACCATTATATAATCTATCTGAAATCGTCCAGTATCTCCAGGCCTCTTCCATGTATACAACCTTCTTTGATGACTCTTGAACTAAGTGTTAACTATGATTAAGTTATGCTCTGTACAAAATTCTACCAGGCGCCTTTCTCTTTCATTCCTTACCACAATTCGATATTTACCTACTACGTTTCCTACTCTTCCTTTTCCTGCTATCGAATTCCAGTCACCCATGACTCCCTAAACTATCTGAATAATTTCTTTTATCTCATCATACATTTCATCAATCTCTTCGTCATCTGCGGACCTAGATGGCATATAAACTTGTACTGCTGTGATAGGCATGGGCTTTGCGTCTATCTTGACTACAATAATGCGTTCACTATGCTGTTCATAGTAGCTTACCCGCGTTCCTATCTTTTTATTCATTACTAAACCTACTCCAGTATTACCCCTATTTGATTTTGTATTTATAACCCTGTATTCACCTGACCACAAGTCTTGTTCCTCTTGCCACGGAACTTCACTAATTCCTACTATATTAGCTTTAATCTATCCATTTCCCTTTTTAAATTTTCTAACCTAACTGCCCGATTAATGATCTGACATTGCACGCTACGATCCGTAGAACGCTAGTTTTCTTTCTCCTGATAACACGTCTTCTTGAGTAGTCGCTGGCCGGAGATCCGAACGGGTTACTATTTTAGCTCCGGAATATTTTACCCAAGACGACGACCATACAATAAAGCTGCATTGCCCTCGGGAAAAATTATGGCTGTAGTTTCCCCTTGCTTTCAGTCGGTTGCAGTACCAGCACAGCAAGGCCGTTTTGGTTAGTGTTACAAGGCCAGATCAGTCAATCATCCAGACTGTTGTCCTTGCAATTACTGCAAAGGCTGCTGCTCCTCTTCTGGAACCACAAGTTTGTCGTCTCAACTCTCAACAGATACCCCTCCGCTGTGGTTGCACCTACGGTACGACTATCTGTATCGATTAGGTGTGCAAGCCTCCCTACCAACGGCTAGGTTTGTAAAAAGCGTTTGCTTGTTAAGTCACTTTTTCCATACTGAAGGTAAGAGATAACGTATGGGCGGAAGTACAGCTGTGAAGCTGTGAGGACGTGTCGAGAATCGTGCTTGGATGGCTCGAAATTAATGTCCACGATCGAGGCCGGTTACGGCACACGGTTTTAATCTGCCAGGAAGTTTCAAGTCAGTTTATAATTACAGTGAGGTAACAGAATATTCAGTGTGGTAGCGAGCTGTTTTATGAAGTTATCATTTATTTCAACACTGTGACTAAACTTTTCGTTTTTGTTTATGGGTTCCATAACACAGCAAATTATTCCGAGTATTTACACCTTACAGTGAAGTACTCGATCTCACGGTGTTTCTCCATGTAGCCGGAGAGAGGGAGAGAGAGCCGTTTTCTTCCTCACATTAGCACAGCTGTGGCACAGCTGTAGCTGGCGCTGAGGCAGCGTGAGCTGGCTACCAAGCGTAGCATTTCGATTTTTATCATACGCCTCATAAAGACAGCTACACTGATAAACCAAAACATTATGACAGTTGCCCACCGTCTGGTGGCGACGCGGACACGTGGCACAATAATAAATATCCAGGCGGAGCAGACATGGACGGTGGATCACCCTAGCGAAGATATGGGCTGCAGATGGGGAAATCCATTGAGACAAGCACATCTCAAAGCTTTCAGATGTGTGTGAAATCTTATGGGACTTAACTGCTAAGGTCATCAGTCCCTAAGCTTACACACTACTTAACCTAAATTATCCTAAAGACAAACACACACACCTATGCCCGAGGGAGGACTCGAACTTCCGCCGCGACAAGCACATCTAACAAAGGACAGATTAATGGAGAAATCCACTGTGATAAGCGACGTGAAAAAAGGTCACATTATCATTACTCAGAACCTGTAAACGAGTATCTCGAAAACGGCGAAGACGGTCTAATGTTCCCGTGCTACTATCGTGAGCAACTGCACAAAGAGCTAGAAGGACAATGATACTACCGATAGGCGCTAAAGGTTTGGACGTCCATGACTCTTCACAGACAGTGAGGCTCGGAGTCTGTCTGCTCTGTAAAGTAGGATAGATGTTGTCCTGTGCCATCTCTGCCGAAAGAGCGCAGTGCTGGTGCACGTATAAGTGTTTTGGAGCACACCGTTCAACGTACATTGTTCAACATGGAACTCCGCAACAGAGCACCCTTACATCTTCACATGTTGACCCAATTACATCGTCAACTACGATTTCAGTGGGCACGGGACCACCGCGATTCGACCGTCTATAAATGGAAAGGCATCGGCTCTTCGAGCGAATCACATTTTGGCTACTCTAGATCGATTGTCAACGAGAAACGGCGGTTCGAAACATGTAGCGCGTCACGGGTGCAGTGTGATGGGAGCAGTTTTATGCTATGGGACACGTTCCCCTGAGCCTGCATGCGACCTATGGTACGTAGTAATTGAGGACACACTGACAGCTGCGAACCAGCTGTATCCCTTCATGCTTGGTGTCTTCCCCGACTGTAAGGTCATCTTCCAGCAGTATAACTGTACGTGTCTCGGAGCTATAACCGTGATACAGTGGTTTGTGGAGCGTTGTAGTGAACGCACATTGATGTCTCGGAGACATCCGATGGAATCCATGTAGGTCGCTATGGGGCGCCATCGCCACGTGCGCATATCAGGGGTCCATCATTTACGCGAATTACGTGACCTGTGGGTAGATATCTAATTCCACATCCATTCACAAACCTACCAACAAACTGTCGGATCCCTGATGCTCCGAATCAGTGATTTATTTCGTTTGAAAGGCGGACAAACAAGTTACTAAGCCGGCCAGAGTGGCCGAGTGGTTCTAGGCGCTACAGTCTGGAACCGTGCGACCGCTACGGTCGCAGGTTCGAATCCTGCCTCGGGCACGGATGTGTGTGATTTCCTTAGGTTAGGTTTAAGTAGTTCTAAGTTCTAGGGGGCTGATGACCTCAGAAGTTAAATCCCATAGTACTCAGAGCCATTTGAACCAAGTTACTAATCAGGTGGCTATGATGTTTTGGCTCATCGGTGTATAGTGGAAAAAACTCAATACAGTAGCTTCAGCACTTTTCGAGATATAAAATTTTACCTAAAATTCATAACAACGTTTTTGATAGTACAAAGCAGAGCGAAAGCTTATGAAGAATTCACTTATAATCTCATATGGAGGTATAACTAAAAAGATTCTGTTCATACAAATTGTTTTTCCAGAATTTTCTTTTCTTTCGTTGCGGTAACTTCAGACGTAAGAGTAACAACTTTAAAATTCTGATTTTATTATGTTTTATTGATTTAGTGGTGTAAAGAGAGTGAGAGAGTATAGGTAGAATAGACGCAAAATACGATGTTTTCTTCTATTAAAGACTGTAAAATGTATGTGTGGTAAAATTAATGTATGAGCAGTCGTATAAAGACAGCCAGACGAGAAGTTAGGTGTTAAACGACTCTGTATATTTCTGAGGATAATTCGAATTTCGTATTATTCAAAACAAATTTGTTTTCACAATTTTAGATTATCTTTTATACATTGGGTGAGCTGGGGATTGCCGCGAATGTTAGAGTGCTGGAACTGTTCGGATTGGCTGTCTAAATTGTTAGCCAATAAGAATTAAGCAATTCCTGCGCTTTGTGTAGTGCGTTATGCTTCACTTCTGTGTTCCTAGATGTCTTGCTATGCAGGTGGATGCAGAACCTCGCTCAAATTTTTGTTACGACGAAGAACATCATGTATTCGGTTCTTCTATCGTATTTATGAAGCGACTGCAGCTTTGAACACTCTGGTGAAAGTCTGGAAATTTTAAACGATTTAGTATGGAAGTTGTTGGTGAATGAACTTTCTTGTCGTACTTAAATGACCGCTTGGCAAGTTCCGTGTAAATTTAGAGACTTTATGGCGAGCACTTCTCTCTAAGCAGATCACTGAACGACTTGATATAGTGACACGTGAATAGCTGTGGGTCAGTAAGTGAACAGCACGTGAAATTTATTCCGGTCGGACTGGTGAACTATTTTTGTGTGAAACTTTGTAATTAAAACAGTAAACCAAATTCCGCCAATAATAGCTTAAAAGTAGTTCACAGTCGTCTAAATGTTTTGGAGGCAACAAAGCCTAATTAGTTGCACTTTAAAACATTTTCAAACACGCTGTTTATTATTCCGAACGCCCGAAATCTTTGCAGATTCTGTTTACAAACTTCAGCTCTGCGACCTGTTCTTGGTAGGTATGTAGTCGAATTTTCTTCAACGCTGTTTTTATAGTCTGAACCAGTACCAACCAAGGCAGAGAGAAGGGAACTGTCCACAAGAAACTTACTGAGGTAGATCGACTGCAATATCATGTAGGGATGAGAAGATATGACCCCCAGCCGCAGTTCTTTATTGGAGTGAGCCTAACAGGGTTGACGACATTACCATTTCTATGCATTTCCGATAGAATAAAGGCAGCAAAATTCAATTATTTTTGAAATTACTATGTGTTGCATACCATACGTTTTGCGTTCTAGAATAAAAGAAGCTGAAATAGTGAAAAAATGTGCGAAAGATAATAGTAGATGAGTTTGAAATTGTCTTCACAAGTACTAGATGAGAGGTAAAACCAGTTTATATAAAGGAACAAGGAAACGACTCATGGAGGTGAACGTAAGCATCATTCAATTCCTGAAAAAAAAAAAAACTGCTTCGCTATGGCACGACCGGTAGACCTAGACTACTGGATTCTGGAAGCCGTCGCGTTTCGCTAAAGAAACGCGATCGCCTTTTATGGAAGTACGATCGGAATACATATATTAAATGTATCCGGCATCGAACACCTGCCTCGGAAAGAGCGTGAAAAACCTTATTAAGTGCCATAATGCCCAATATTTTTCACGAGCGGTTATCGCAGCCATTTATGGTCGGCTCAGGCCCGTCGAAAGAACGATCTGCCGCCGGCGTAACTCCAGAATTTATTGTCTCCGAGCAGCACAGCGGGCAAAATAACAGCCCCGGGTAGGGACGCTGTCCCGCACGCATATTTCATAGGGTTAAAATGGAGTCAGATGCTTCGTTTTCCGTGATTTTTAACTGCACGGTGTAGGCACTCAGCCGCAAGGGAAGGCGAGTTTTGGCAGCTGAAGCTACCGTTCCGTAAAAATTACAAACAGTGAGCGCGTTGCCGGCGGGATCAAGCACATTAGTGAAGACAGCCTCCTAGCTTGTAGTACCGCCAATTTGCTGCATCGATAGGTCAGTTAAAGAAGTCAGTTCGACGGCGGGAAAATCGTAAAGATTACAGTTTAAAATGGAAGAAGGCTTTTATTACACCAGATTCAGCAGCATTCGTGTTTTCGATACAACGCGGTATATTTGCAATTCTATGTCACAGAAACATGCACCTAAACTGAACTTAGTGACAGAAGATCATTGGATCAGACATCTTCGAGAGCTGTGATGCAAACAGAGCGACTTTGAAGGGTAAATGTGTCGTAATTAGAAAAAAATTGCGATTTCTGACATTATAATACCAAATACAGAAAAACCGCTTAAAATGCCATCTGCTAGAATACACGGAATAAGAGGAGTGATGACCAAGTACGCAAACAATACTTACGCAGATTTCTACGTCTTACAAATGTATGCAGACAAAGATGTGAAATCCCAGACTCATGAAAGGCGTCCGAAGTTATCAGTTTCTTCATAAAGGGCAAATGTGGAATACAGACGTATTATCATGTTGAATGCTGCATACAAGACCTATTCAAAAATTTCGAACACAAGGATATTAATTCGGGCTGAGGTAGACTGGGTTTTGTGACATTCTTTCGATACTTTTGTAATATTTTTACAATGTTTTTACAATAAATTGTCTCACCGAAAAACGTGGAGAATTTAATATTTAAACCCATATTTAGTTTACAGATTTTGGTAAAGATTTCCAGAGAAAAACCAGTTAAAATACGGGGAATAATGAGTAACAGTGGCTACTCACTAACCTCATAAGTGTAAATAAAACTGTATCGAGAAAGAAAAATAATAATAAATACGTAGTGGGAAGGGAAAGATGATATGCAAAGCAGTTATGATGTGAGGCAAGTGTTGTAGAATATTTTCCAACAACTGAATTAGACAAATATATCAATGTAAGTGCTCTACTGTTAGCTGATACCATAGTAATCACACAAGAAAATGAAGATTAACATGCACATAATGTAATCTTAGAACTTTGTGACTCACGACGGAAGTTATTTCAACGGGAGCATCCAGTACGGGTATCTACGATTATGGGTAATGGGATGTAAGGCGAAAGGTTAGGGCCCTTGTACCATCATGTGTCATTTCCTGTTACTACCTTACTGACATAAATACCTCTCAAACAGATACGCCTTTGTCAATCTCAATTTAATTACAACACAAATTGAGTAATATATCAGATCTCAATAATAGGGGAATAAGAAATAACGCCTTGGTTAAAAATAGTTGCGGGGATTCATAGGACCAATCCTAAGGAAACGTAATTCACCCACGAAGAAGGTAGCTTAACAAAGATCTCACACTGGCGATTCCATAGTACTGCACTTCATTGTAAATCCCTTATCCAGGAAAAAGGGAAATTCAAAAACGTTCTGTGTACTTAGCCACGGGTTCATTTAGCCAGCGCAGAATCATCACAAAGATGGTTATCCAAATTTAGTGACAGATATCTCAAGAGAGGGGTTGTGCAGCAAGGTCAGGATTTGTCTAACTTAAGTTGACAGATGATGCTCAAGTAAAATTCCTTGCACTTGCTGAACCAGAATGTACGAGGGTCGTTCCGAAAGTAATGTCTTCTATTTTTACTCATGGAAACCACAGGAGACACATAAATCACAACATCACAGCTAAATAGAGCAATATTTCAGCAACAGATTCTCATTTCTCCACATTGTCACTACCATTCGTTATGTATTTTGCCAACGATGAACTAGAGTCTGCATGCCGCGCTTGTAAAAATCGGAATCAGATGAGGCTAACCACTTTCTTGTAGGTTTGACAATATAATTCGAATCTTGAAAATGATCGCCACGTAGTCCATCTTCCAAAGTCCAAAGAGATGGGAGTTTGAAGGCCCCAAATCGGAACTGTACTCATACAGTGGATGTGGTAAAACTGTCCAAGCCGATATTTGCAATGAGTTGCGTGGTCGCAAACCTAGTGT
The DNA here is from genome assembly GCF_021461385.2 of Schistocerca piceifrons. Classification (NCBI taxonomy): domain Eukaryota; kingdom Metazoa; phylum Arthropoda; class Insecta; order Orthoptera; family Acrididae; genus Schistocerca; species Schistocerca piceifrons. The sequence goes on from NC_060142.1 coordinate 458,386,037, forward strand.
GGAGCCTGGCGTTATCATGTTGCAAGTGAAAGTTAGTCTCCTCCTCTGGCTTTACCCTATAAATTTGGGCTTTCGGCTTATTCAGTGTCGTAGTGTGTTGAATTGACAGTTTCTCCAGGCTCCAGGACCACACACTGGCTATCCCAGAGACTGTGCACATCAAAGCAGACGTCTGTGTCTTGAATTTCTTCTTCGACGGTGAATTCACTGTTTTTTGATTCCGGCTCGTCGTGGTGACACACCATGTCACCTCCGGTGACAATGCTATTCAGAAAATTGTCACCTTCAGCTTCATTTTGGTCCAGCAGGTCCTGTAAGCATCCGCGGGACTCTTCTCGCACAGACTTCGCGATAACGAAGATGTTCCAACATTGTTTCCAAGGCATTACAGCCGACATTCGTCTTTGCACACAATTCTCTGATCGTTATCCGCCGATCAGCACGGATGAGTTGATCAAGACGCTCTTCATTGCGAGGCATGACAGCTGTGCAGAGTTGACCGTGCTGTGTCTTGTCATGCACACCCTTTTCACCACCTTGATAATTCCGTACCCATCGCCTTACACTGCTCACGACTGTTGCATCGTCTGCATGCACCTTTAGCAAGCGTCAATGGATTTCAATCGGTGCAATTTCTTCAGCAATGAAAGAAATGAGGAAATCAGTCACACATCGCTGTTTCATACGCGCGTCCATGTCAGACTCCACTTTGGAATACTCCTGCGCTGGCGCCAGCTATCTCAGAACAACGGAACCACCTGCAAATGGAAGAGGAAGGTAAGCATTAGCACTGCACCAGTGACATTTGGCAAGGATATCCGAAGTAAACACAAAAAACAGAAGGCATTACTTTCGGAACGACCCTCATAAAAGGGTATTTTGTGTCGTCAGAAGACATGTTTCCGAGCTTAACATTGATTTATCGATTTGAATTGTACTTAAGCTCCGTGACTGTGCATTGCTTTGCTTAAATAAATACAGCAACCAACCACTTTCCATACTGCTTTGTTTATGCCAAGACGCGTTTCGGGCTTTAAGCCACCATTAATTGATATAATACGTTAACAACTTTTGAAATCAGGTGTGTCTGAAGACCTATTCTGCTGACCTTATAACTTGACAGATTTCTCTGTATATCTAAAATTTGATTAAAATGCAATGTCCATGATATAATGAGTCTCCCTATGCTATTTCACAGGTAGTCTTACATTAATGATATAAAACTACATAAAGTAACATGAACAGTTATCTTCCTAATGCAGTAGTGGCAGATTAGCATTAACAAAATGGTAGTTCAGTTACATTGAATATAACAAACCTTAACCGCATGTTAGGTATATAATTACTAACGTCACGTACTTTTACAAATAATTAATACGTTGATACATTGGACTCACATTTTACACTGAATAAAGCAAGAAGTATATCACATTATACACAGATCCAACACTGTTGCGTTAGGAACGTGAAGATAAAACTATAGTCTTTTATTTAGTTTACTATTCTGTTTTTACCTAGGTTGTATTTGATTTGTAGGTCGTATAAGTGGTTTATGGAAATTCCTTAGAAACATATCGTTGGGTCGTTGGGTAACTCTCTCTGTTAATTTGGTATGCATTTGGAGATGCGTACATGTCGGGATAAATTTCTATTTACCCGAATAGGTTCACTCTCTTGCCTCCGTTGGCCAGTTGCAGTATTTGGAGGTTTGTTAGCTTGTTTATCACTTGATATACGTCTTCAGAAAAAGCAAAAAGGAATTTGTTAGGTTTTTTTAAACGTGTTCGCAGAAGCGTCTGTTGGAATTACTTCTATCTGGCCTACATATATCTTCGCACATGAATTGCAGTTAGTTCGTATTTCTCTGATATATGGTATGCTGGTGTTTTCAATACTGTGGGCGTACATTGTCCTCTATTGTATTATTTGTTTTTAAGCTGGTTCTGAAGTATGTTCCTTGAAAAAGATTTGACGCTTTATATGAAATCTTTCCTAAATATGGCATTTTTACATATTTTTCTGTTGGTTATTATGTGGTGTTGTTTGCTGTTGATTTATCTTTGTTGTTAGTTATGCAGTAATTTATTTGAATATTCAACTCATCTACTACCTTTCGATTGTAACCGTTAGAGCCAGATGATCGAATGAAAGAACTAAACACTGTTACATATTAACACAAAGGAGCGAAGTCGATTACTTCAGTGTTCCTACCGCTAACTGGACCAGACAGTCGTTGAGATTGTCTAGTGGAAGAATTACAACAATAGCCTGTGAGAAATTTAAGGAGAGCATGAATCCCTCCAGCTTTGAAGTGCTTACTGTGCTACTTTGTAAGTATACGTGCGCACAAGTTATGATGGAATTGACTGTGGTAGTATTATGTGTTATGTGAAAAAAGTAAACAAAACAAGGAACATAAAAACTTTTAACTTAGAAAAACTCCCGCAATTACACACATCAACAAAACTTTTGCTTCACCCCGGTATACTGTGCAGGTGTGTTGCTCTTTATCCCATCCTGGAAGGTCATCCTCTGACATTGTTTGCAAACATACTGTTACCATGAGCGCTACGTACGGGTAGAAAGCCACAGTCGAATGGTTTGCAACATTTTAATTGCAAGTAAACCGGGCGTAGGGCCGTGCCAGAGACATCTATGGAACAGTAGAGTGTACATCCTTCATGCCACGAAGGACAGTTGCGACCAGCGATCGGGTCTGCATCATGACGTTACCCAGAGAAGGCTTGTCGACCACGAAAGTTGCCAGACGTATGCACCGAAGTCAGTGTGATGTGGAGAGGACATGGAATCGATTCCAGGTGATAGGTAGTATTGAGGACTTTCACCACACAGGCTGTTCACGTTCGATAGGGGTGCAGGATGATCCATATCTACGGCTTTTGAGTCAAAGGAACCACAGACTGAGAGCTCCGAAATTGATTTCGCCGTTGTAAGAGGCTACAGAACGTCATGTATCGCATCAAACTTTTAGGAGACGATTGAATGACGCGAATCTCCATTCACGACGGCCAGGGCGAGCACCATGTCGTTCATCACGGCACCATGGATAGGTGGAAAGAAATCGTGCATAATAGACGCCCCAGGATTGGAGACAGGTGTTCTTCACGGACGAGACTCGAATCATCATGTATCCTGGTAGAAACAGACAACAGTTTTGCAGACAATTCAGTAATATTGAACGCTGCCGACACTGTGTTCCGCTTGTGCAACAGGATAGTGCTGGAGTGAACCTTCATGTTGGCATTACATGGGATCACCGTACACCTGTTGGGGCGGTTAAGGGCAACCTCACTGCTCTACCCTATAGGGACGAGATTTTGCAACTGACAATTCCATCTTGGTGCGTTATAACTCGTGTGCTCGTCGTGCTATTCTAGTGAACACGTTCTTTTAACGTGCTAGGTTCGTCACACTGAAGTGGCCTACGTAAGAACGAAGTCGAACATTTGTTGGACCTATTGAAACAACCTGTTCTTGGACCTACGACAACGACCAAGTACTCTGCGCGGCTTATGAATATTCGAAATTTAAGAGTGGTACAGACTGAACCAGGGCTGGCTGGGTTGATGATTTAATCGGTTGTATGCCCGATGGGCGGCTGGTCCCGGCGGAAGTTCGAGTCCTCCCTCGGGCATGGGTGTATGTGTTTGTCCTTAGGATAATTTAGGTTAAGTAGTGTGTAAGCTTAGGGACTGATGACCTTAGCAGTTAAATCCCATAAGATTACACACACATTTGAACATTTTTGTATGCCCGACGGATTCAGGCCTGCATCCGAAAAAGGGGACGTTCCAACACTTAGTGACGTTATTCAGAAGTGCTGTGAACCCCCCGCCTCCACACCACACACACACACACACACTCACACACACACACACACACACACACACACATGGAAAACAGGCAATTTTGTCCGTAATTTTTTTATCTGGACACAGTGCAAATGAATACATGTATGCCTTATAGCTAAATTTTGTCTTCTGTGCCATGGATTTAGAAATAAAGTGGTGATTTTGTTGCTGTGTGTATAATAAAATATCCTCATCCACATTCAAAGATTGTTCAGATAGCAACTGTTAGGGGTGAAACTTGTGATGAAACAACAAGTTATTTATCAGCTGCATTGTACCGCGGATGAACAAAATTATCGTGAACTTCGTGAATATACGTCACACAGCTTCCATGCAATTAGACCGAGGGGGAAAAAATCGCAACACCAAGGAGAGATGCAACAGAAACTAAAGCTGGTAGGCATGTTTCTACGTCTGAAAGATGGTGACTATTCAGATTTCGTGCCAGTCGCACAAGAGTGGCACTAGTAGCGCCACTATGATGATTCTGATCAGGTTTGCTTTAAACAGTCATTGTAGCAGTCATGAGACTTAGTTATCTTTGATATTTGGCATAGTGATCTGATGTTAGTTAAGAATGTGTTTAAGGTGACAAAGACGCTGTTATCAACACCTCACTGAATTTTAACGAGTTCGTTATAACAGGAATTCGAAAAGCTGAATGTTCGTTCTGCGATATTACGAAAAGAATTGGCGGAAATTGAGCCACTGTACATGACTGTTGGCATTAGTGGACACGAGAATGTATGGTAGCAACATGGCCGGACTTCGAAAGGCCATGTGGCACTACAGCGAGGGAAGACCATCGTGTTCAGCCTACGGCTCTGGCACATCATACTGCTTCTGCAGCAGCAATTTGAGCAGCAGTTGACTCCACAGTGACACAAAGAGCTGTTGTTATTCGGTTACTTCGAGGACAGCTCCGAGCCAGAGGCCCTGTAGCGTGCATTCCACTAGCCCTAAACAATCGCCATTTGCGACTTCAGTGGTGTCAAGCGAGAACTCGCAGGAAGGTAGGGTGGAGGACTGTTTTCTGGTGCAAGCTGTTTCTGCCTCGGTGCCAGCTTAGAAGCAGAACAGTAGACGGCTTGCGACAAACGTATTTACGTGCAAGACACACTGAACCTATACCTATACCTATGACCTGAAGTGCGATATCGTATGACAGCAAGCGCACTCTCGTGGTTATGCCACGCAACCTAACTGCGAATTTGTATGTCAGTCTGGTGATTCGACCCGTGCTACCATTCATGAACAGCATTTTAGAGGATGTTTTCCAACAGGATAACGCACACCTACATACCGCTGTTGTAACCCAGCTTGCTGTACAGAGTGTCGATGTGTTGCCTTGTCCTGCTCAATCTCTTAATCTGTCCCTAATCGAGCACATATGGGACATGAGTGGACGACACCTCCAGTGTCATTCACAGACAATATTAACCATCCCTGTACTGACCGACCAAATGCAACTGGCATGGAACTCTATCCCACAAGTCCACATCCGTCACCTGTACGACACAATGCACGCACGTTTCATGTTACAGTCAACATTCCGGCGGTTACAAAGGTTGTTAATGTACCAGAATTTCACATCTGCAATGACTTATCTCTCACTTACATTGACCTGCGATCTTGCACCGTTAATCGGTTAAATATGTTACCTAGACAGAGGTATTCCGTAGATTTAATTACTGTACATTAATTATTTTTCATGTTACGAGTTTTCCCGTCAGTGCATTTGTCACACTGTAACCAGCATGCGTCATTTTAATAGGACTTATTCACAGGCTTCACATCTCATCTCAGTTTTGAGATAAACGTTGCTCCGTTATCTGTTCTAGTATAATAACAACTGTTGCCAAATGTGATCCTCTCTGCGCAGTTTTTTTTTTTTTTTCACGGACTTACCAACGTTGAGGCCTGTGAATTTCAATTTACAGGAAGAAATACTGGAGAGAACTATAATCGTAACCAAGTCAGATATAGACGTAAGGCGGACTACACCAACTACCGAGGTATTAGTCTGCTGAATCTATGTATATATCATGAACAACACATCTGAATTCATCCTGTCGTAGATCCAAAATGGATTTCGTCTGGTAAGGTCACGCGTGAATTGTGTAATTTACAGTGAACGAGAACACTGAGAAGAAAGAATTCTGTTTCCCTCTGTATACGCCCTTTCGACTAAGTCGGAGCTTTCAATCTAGCCGACAAAGAATTTCTATGCAATATATTAGTGAGAAGAGGAATCACAGATTAAATAATTTGAGCTATTCTAAGTTTAGACACAACTATCAAGGTTAAGGATAGATAATAATGTTCAAAAAGTCGAAATTAAATTAATGAAGAGTCGAAAAAGATGGCCACTGTCATGAAACCGATGTTATTTATACACCGAACAACGCCATAATGGACTGGTAAGCAGCTTAAATAGAGTAGAAGGCAGAAACACTTTTACTTATGAACGACCAGCCAATCCTGAGCTTTTCTGTAGATAGTGTTCAGCTAGAAACCTCTAACTCAGCACAACGACAGCGAAATACAATTTTGAAATTGATTATGGCTAATCAAGTGAAAGCATTTGTACGAGCTCAAATTGTATCTTGAAGTCATACAATCGAATATGTGAAAGGTTATAACTGATTGGGAATCAACACGGCTAGTATCAGAGTTAAGGATTTCAACAATTAGCTATACCCATTACAATAATTTTAGTACAGTTAAGTGGGGTCGTTTCTGAAATTGACAGGAAGTGTCAATTTGTAATGTAATATTTTCGTAATGCCGGGCCACAGTCATACTATATTCCTTTAGAGTCAATACCGCCATTAGACTGTTGTTTATTTTCAGTGTTACATTTACACTTACACAATCATGATTTCGGCTTCAAAGTGCCATTCTCAAGTGTTTTAAATGTTATAAATTGCCTGGGATGGCAATGGCACTTTGAAGCCGAAATCACGATTGTGCAAGTGTAAATGTAATACTGGAAATAAACAACAGTCTAATGGCGGTACTGTCTTTAAAGAAATTTGTAATGTATTTTTTATTTATCAATAGAATTCATGGACAATAAGTACCCAAAGTTTAAATGATGAAATCACATCCGAAGTGCCTGAAGTAAATTAAATGTATGACGCGACGTTCCTGCCACGCGCACTTTTTGAAGCACCATCTGAATATCTACAGGCTCAGAAGGATAACAACCACTACATTCACAAGGTGAGGCTTCGAAACTGTATCCTGGATGTTGTCAAGCCCTCTTACAGGTTTATAGCCGATATTGAACTTAAAAAAATGGGTTCATAGCAAAATGCAGAATCCGAATGAAACTACAAATTCACTCATATGGAAACTATGTCTTAAACCACATTTTCGTCTGTTAGAATTGTCAGAACTGCAGCTTATGATGCAGTTCTTGTATTTAGTGAAGTAATCGTAGGAAGGGTGAAGGTATTAGAGAGAATAAGCTGTAAGACAGGAAATTTCATTCCATACATCCTGAGAAAAATAGATTTACAGTGCCTCTCTGCAGCTGAAAGTCAGGTGAAGACGTGGTAAAGTAAAGAAGGCAGAAAACAAGGAACCAGAAGAGAAGCCTTGAAAGCAAAGAGTACAAAACTGGAGCCTTCTGAGGAGATGATAAAAAAACGTTAGGATGAGCCTCAAATTTCATTTACTGAAAATTATCTTTTTAAAAGTTTATGTACCTTTCTCTCAGAATGTATGAAGGCTACAATTATGAAATTTTGTACACTTGTTTCTATGAACCCAATAAATGTTGTCTCAAGAGCAAATTTCAAAATCCTGAGTGCAAGCTGAGATATGGGACAAAGTGCTTGGAATTTTGCATGAATTTTATATTATACTTACAGAATTACAAATAAAAAGTTTTTACCGTTATCCTCTCCAGTACATACAAAAAACATTATGAGGGAAACTAACTACATGGAAAGAGATTAAATAGAAAAAAAACAGGCATCTATTCAATAGTTTCTGAGAAAAAGGTATACACATCAATTTTTGAAAAAAATATTTTTAAATTCCATAAAAAAGATTAAATATATATAACCTAAAGAACTTAAAAGCAAATTTGCTAATTTCATATAAAGCGTGGTATAGAATTTCAATGACGTATCTTCAAAATTATGGATTTGGTGCATCTTTTAAATAGTGTGCGTTTTTTTATGAACATCCCCCTGAAAAAGAAAAGACCGTTAACCTGGAAAGCGATAAAAGAGGCATATATCGTCCATCTCCAGAATCGATGTGTTAGACAGCACAGAGTGGAAAAAGACCAGAGGAGTTGCATTATCTTATCTGTCATGATAAAACGTGATCTATTATTATTTCTAAAGGAAATAAAAATAAGTGTAGAACACATGTCTATTATTTATCACCATAGACAGCCTGTTATTTCAAAGAATTAAGGGTGTTTCTTATTATATTTGGTTCTCTTTCCGTTTAAATATGGCACTTCGCCTTTACATATGTGAAGTTGTTCTGCGCTTCCTCGTAACTACAGAATTTGTCATTAGGAATTCACCGTGTGAAGGCAGTTGGCTTTCGCGTGAAATGTTGCAGTGTCTGTTTTCCTTACGAGATGGTCATTGTCCCCGGCACTCGGGACAGTTTTTCCTTCTCTTGCGAAATTGCTAGGAGATAATGTTACGATACGTGCCCCGTAGGTCACGCTACAGAAATCGTAAAGCCGACCGGCCGGCACGTAAAAGGTCACTTGCACCTCTTCTGCACACCGGCGGGAGAATTACGTATTAGACATGCAGATTTAGATGTAGATCGGCGGCGAGTATCGCATGCACGAGCAGGCATGTCTGGCCGCCACGGAGCAGCACTTCCTGCCGGCCGCCAGACGCCGGGAGACGGAGCAGCGGCGGCACTTGCCCGCTGGCTGCCGCGTCACGTGCGCGAGGCCGGCGCCGCAGCGCGCGAGTCCGACTGCGCCCAGGCGCTGTCGTGTTGCTCCTGCCCGTGGCCGGTCGGCCAGCCAGTGATTTCGACGGCTCGCCCGGTTATTAATAACCGGCAATAAAAACAATGGCACTCGGCCCGAGCTCGCGGGGCGGGTCTCGGTGCGCCCGCTGCGATCCAGCTTCCTGCTATCTGTCTGCGGTCTGGTAGCTCTCACCCACACACCTGTGTTCGCTCCACCTACCTGCTAGTCAGAGAGTCTCGGCATTAACCTTCGTCTATCTTTTCGAGTCCGCTCATCAGTTTTTGCAGCTGCATTAATAGCTGTACTGTAGTGAGGTTTTGGGACTTTGACAGGCCCACTAAGGGAAGGCAGTTTTTGTGGTATTACAAATATTATACGTCTCCATCTACTACATACTCCGCAAGTCATCGTACGGTGCGTGACAGAGGGGACACTTAACTACTACTAGTCGATTACTTTCCTGTTGCCAGCAGCTATTGCCGAGCAGTTCTAGGCGCTTCAGTCTGGAACCGCGAGACCGCTACGGTCGCAGGTTCGAATCCTGCCTCGGGCATGGATGCGTGTGATGTCCTTAGGTTTAAGTAGTACTAAGTTCTAGGGGACTGATGACCTCAGATGTTAAGTCCCATAGTGCTCAGAGCCATTTGAACCATTTGAACCTTGAAACTTCCTGGCAGATTAAAACTGTATGCCGGACAGAGACCCGAACACCGGACCTTTCCCTTTCGCGGGCAAGTGCTCTACCAACTGAGCTACCCAAGCACGACTCACGCCCCGTCCTCACAGTTTGGAAGGTAGGAGACGAGGTACTGGCAGAAGTAAGGCTATTAGGACGGGGCGTGAGTCGTGCTTGCGTAGCTCAGTTGGTGGAGCACTTGCCCGCGAAAGGCAAAGGTCCCGAGTTCCAGTCTCATACAGTTTTAATCTGCCAGGAAGTTTCATATCAGCGCACACTCCGCTGCAGAGTGAAAATCTCATTCTGGAAACATCCCCTAGGCTGTGGCTAAGCCATGTCTCCGCAAATTCCTTTCTTTCAGGAGTGCTAGTTCTGCAAGGTTCGCAGGAGAGCTTCTGTAAAGTTTGGAAGGTAGGAGACGAGGTACTGCCAGAAGTAAAGCTGTGAGGACGGGGCGTGAGTCGTACTTGGGTAGCTCTGTTGGTAGAGCACTTGCCCGCGAAAGGCAAAGGTCCCGAGTTCGAGTCTCACACAGTTTTAATCTGCTAGGAAGTTTCATATCAGCGCACACTCCGCTGCAGAGTGAAAGTCTCATTCCATTTGAACCTTTCCTGTTCCACGAGCAGATACAGCAAGAGGAAAAAGACTATCTATATTCTTCTCATATCTCATCTTCGTGATCCTTGCGCGAAATGTATGTTGGCGGCAGTAGCATCGTTCTGCATTCAGCTTCATTTGCCAGTTCTCTAAATTTTCTCAGTAGTGTCCCTCTGAAAACAACGTCCCCTTCCCTCCAAGGATTCCCGTTTGAATTCCCAAGCTTCTCCGCAACACTTATGTGTTGTTCGAACCTACCGGTAACGAATGTAGCAGCCCGCCTCTGAACTGCTTCGTTGTCTTCCTTTAACCCGACCTCATACACCAAACACTGGAACAGTACTCAAGAACAGGTCGCCCTAGCGTCCTGCATGTGGTCTCCTTTACAGACGAATCACAGTTTCCTAAAATTATGCCAATAAACCGAAATCGACCACTCGCCATCCCTACTAAATCCTGACATCTCGTTCCATTTCATTTCACTTTGCAGCGTTACACATACATATTTAGAAGAAATGACTGTGTCAAGCAGGACACTACTAATGTTTTATCCAAACATTACTGCTTTGATTTTCCTACTTATGTGCATTAACTCACATTTTTATACATTTAGAGCCAGTTTCATTCATCACACCTGAGCCGTGCTGCGGCTCGCGTTCGTGCTGTTTGTAGGTTTCCGCCCTCTGTTGCAGACTAGACGCCATCGTTTAGTTGACATGGTTGCGGTTGTTTGTCTTCTTCTCGTGTTGACTGGCGCCACTCGGTTTCGCAAGCGTTGCCTGTACGCTAGTGGAATAGCGGTGGTTATCGATATGTAGTAATTGTTGCCCTATCTTTGGGGCGATATCGTTGTTTTTCCAGGTCGTGTGAGTGTGGCAGTTCGGTTGGGGACTCAGGAGCAGCCAGGTCCGCGCACTGCCAGACCACGCCGGGACCGCTGGCGGCACGCATGGACTGCTGGATGGAAGGGCTGTGGTCACGAGGGTGCACGACCTCGTCGTAAACCAGATCCAGCAAGCTTTAAAATGAGTGAATTTCAATCCAGGTAGAGAAACCTCCCCCATTGTGATATCTCGCGATTCTCTTGTGACTTGGGTTCGTGATTCTTCTACTCTGGTGGTAGTGGTTCCTTTCTTGTTCCAGGCGCTCAAAACACATTCTTGGGACGTAGTGCAGACCGCCGGTTCCGGCTTTGGCATACTGTTGCATCATTGCATTTGGTTTATCGGACGTCAGGTAGCTTCAGCAAGATTATCATTAGTCATTAGTTAGACTGCCACTAGTCTGAGTTACCATCATGTGAAGTGAATGCAACTCTTGGCTGCCTATCTTATCGCTCGCGAAAGTGTTTGTTGCCGGACCTTCTCCGAGGTCGATACCTGGAGCACCGTTTGAATCAGTTGCTTGTTTTTTTAATTAACTTTTGCTATTGTATTTGCTGTTTTACAGCAGGGTTCAAAATTTTTTTATATTATTGACGTTCCTGGCTTGTAAGGCCTTTTTGCCGTGATTGTGGTCGCTTGCCTTAAAATTCTAATTTGGTCTTTGTATTTACGCAGTAATTCTTTAAAACCTTATTTACTGCCATTTCTGACGCTTGATGCCGTCTGCTGTGTTTGTGGCGACTTGCCTTTAATATTTCTATACCTGTAATTTGTAAGTTGCAGCGAGTTTGAAACAATTCTTAATTTATTGCCATTCCGTGCGTGTAAGGCCTTCTACCCAGATCACTGTGGTGATTTGCTAAATTGTAACTCACTTAAAACACTATTATTTACGCTGTTATTTATTCCTTCATTAATAACGTGTGGTATTTTGTATTTATTGTTGAGTCTAGAATTACTAGTTTGAAATAAATTGTATGTAATTGTAAAAGGCAACCTATAGTAACTGATTACGGCCCCGTCAACAATCGTAACCGGATCCTGCCTTCCCTTGACTACCACCAGGTTTCAACACCAAATATAAATTTTGTTTAAGTAATCTTCTATCATCTTCAACACTGTCCCATACATCACAGCATCATCAGCAAACACCCGCAGACTACTGCTTACACCGTTCGCCAAATCATCAATTAAGAATATATATAATAGCATCGGTCTTATCACGCTTCCCTGGGGCACTTCTGACGATATCTTGTCTCTGATAAAAGCTCATCCTGTGAACACGGTACTGGATTCTATTAGTTTAGCAGTCATCGTGCCACTCACGTATCTGGGAACCTATTCCGTATGCTCGTGGTTTGTTAACAATCTGCAGTGGAGTATTGTGTCAATTGCTTTGCGGAAATCTAGGAATATGCCCTCTGCCTGTTGCCGTTCATCCATAGGTCGCAGTATATCATGCAAGAAAAGGGCGAGCTGGTTTTCACACGAGTGGTGTTTTCTAAAACCATGCTGATTCCTGGGCGTGAAATTTTCGGTCTCTAGGAAATTTATTCTCTTCCAGTCTGGCTTGAGATGGTATTTATTTTGTTTACATTTATTGCCCATAAGAACTGCACCCAAGTGTGACAATTTAAATCAGTATCAAGTAACAGGATTAGCTGTGCCAGATGCAAGAGCATAAAACATTCTTTTCTTTCTCTTTAAACCGTCAGTCATCTGACTGGTTCGATGTGGCTCGCCACGAATGCCTCTCTTGTGCCAAATTTCAGTCTTTTCACCACGCACTAGCGCTTGCCACCTACGTCCTCAGTTATTTGGTGCATGTACTCCAATCTATTTCAAAAATTGTTCAACTGGCTCTGAGCACTATGAGACTTAACTTCTGAGGTCATCAGTCCCCTAGAACTTAGAACTACTTAAGCCTAACTAACCTAAGGACATCACACACATCCAAGCCCGAGGCAGGATTCGAAACTGTGACCGTAGCGGTCGCGCGCTTTCAGACTGTAGGGCCTAGAACCGCTCGGCCACTCCGGCCGGCTCTCTGTCTTCCTCTACAATTTTTACTCTCTACATCTCGCTCTAGTACTATGGGAGTTATTCCTTCATCTGGTAATACATATTCTATCATCGTCTTACACTGTTTTCCAATGTTTCTTTCTTCGACGACTCTGCTGAGAACCTCCTCATCAATCCACCTCTTTTTCAAGATCATTCCGTAGCAGCGCATCCTAAGCGCCTCGATTCTCTTGACTTCTGGTTGTCCCGCGGTTCATGATTCACTATCATACACTGCTGTGCTCCAAACGTGTATTCTCAGAAATTTCTTCCTCGGTCTAAGGCCGATGACTTCTCTTGGCAAGGAATACCCTCTTTGCCTGTGCAAGTCTACTGTTTTGTCCTCTTTGCACATGATAGTGACAACAACGAGTAACGGGGTTGCACCTCTGGCTGTCTCTTTTTGCATCACTTCCCTAGGAGCTAGTTATTACTTCGAGAAAACAGACATGCAGACTCCTACGTGGATTCATTAGTGCAATAATTCACCAGGAAGTGCATAGATAACATACTAACGTCAGGTAACTTGTGAGATGGTATTTTTCGGGCGATAAATTGTGAGACGACTGAGACCAGGTTGGACAGGCGGCTGTCTGCGTGCGAAGCCCGAGTGATGGGCACTGTCTACACCCAGAACCATAATTTTGAGAAAGACCTCAGGCGCAACATCGAAACACCACACAATAACAGTCTCGTTCTGTCTTCTCTTTCCCCATGTATTTTGCAAAATTCCTCTCTCACGTTTCCTAACGTTTGATAGGTCAGCTCTGATTAATTGCTTTGTAAAATTAATTATCCTTTAAAAACTGCTAAAAGCATGCTATTCTTGAGTAAGGCTCTGTTTAGTAGTAAGCTCTCCCATTCTTTAAATACCATGACCTGTTGAGTCGTAAGTATTCTAGTTCTCAGATTCACCCAGTATGCATTATCGCTGATTCTGCAGGCAAAACAAGCATGAGGCCTCCTCTACTTGACACATACCGATTTGGAGAAACTTGTTAGGGGAGACTATCATCAGAAATGCCTTTCTTATGCCAATAGGCAGTTCGATCCCATTGCTTAAACACAACATAATGCAGTCAAGTATGTTATAGAGAGTACTTTTAATTGCCCTATATCTCAACGTTGTAAGTGGGTGGGATGTCAACTTAGGCAATAAAAATTTTGGATTTTGGTTTTTAGCTCTTACAACACATAGTTTAAACCGTGGACTAGTGCAAGGGTGGTTTGATAAGCTTGGTAAAACAGCAAGAAAAATGTTTCGTAACCAACTGATTTTACTTCTCGCCACAGTCTCCTTTGAGGGATATACAGTTGTGCAGCGACCCTCCAGTTTTTTCATCCCTGTCGGAAAATTAGGTTCTGTCAAACCTTGCAAATTACTCGTTGATTGCATCTGTCACTTCCTCATTTGATGAAAATTTCTTCCCAGCAACCCAGTGTTTCAGGTTATGAAATAGGAAGAAGTCACTTGGGGCTAAGTCTGGTGAATATGGTGGAGAGGAACCAATTCAAAGCCCAGTTCAAGCATTTTCCAACACTGTTATCGCTCATGTGTAGGATGGTGTATTACGCTGGTGAAACGGTACGTTTTTTCATGCCAACTTTCGTTTTTTTTTTTTTTTTCAGGCAATGCTAGTTTCAAACGATCCAGCAATGAAACATAATAGAGTCCGTTTAAGGTCACGTCTTTTTCTAAGTATTCTATGAGGATTAATACTTGGGAATCCAGAAACCAGTGACCATCACCGAACCAGCTGATAAAATGATTTTCGCCCCATTCGATGCACTTTCGCTACCCTTTATCCATTGTTTTGACTGCCGTTTTGACGCTCGTGTGTAATGATGCATCCTGGTTTCATCAAGTCACAAATCGGCGCAAAAAATATTGCGAATTGCGCGAGTTAAAATATTGTGCTAGATACGCTATTGGTCGACTCTGAGCAGCGGCATCCACTTCGCACACACTTTCTTCATAGCCAATTCTCTGTGCAGGATATTATGCAGTAGCTCAATCGAGATGTTTACTGTTTCAGTACTCTCACGAAACTTTGTTCAGTAGACCACAAGACGGATTTCGGCAATGGCTTCTTATGTGATGAGCTTAAATGGACCGCCGGAGTGCGCTTCGTTTTAGGTGCCTGTCAGAACACATTTAAATTAATTAATCGAAAAGTAAATCGTCTTCAGTGATGATGCACAGTTACCGTGAACTGAGAATGCGTGCAGAAAAGAAAAGAGGGAATATTACAGTTTCACGTCCCGTCAACGATGAGGTCATTAGAGATGGAGTACGAGCTCACATTAAGGAAAGATATCGGTCTTGTCCTCTTGAACGAAAGGACAGACAGTGGTTTCAACAGCTTACGAATTTTAGCTCCTTCTAATACTGAACCATCTCGCTCGGTAGGAGGAGATAAACAGGGTGTCTCCTAAGGGAAGCTACAACTTAATGTGTAACAGCACCGAAACTATTTAAGGTATTCACAACATATGTGGTTTTTGTTTGTGTGTGTTCCACGTTGACGTGGATGAAGCATCAATGTCGACAGTTCAAGAAAAGGGTCAATGTGTGGAACGATTAATTCAGACCAAATCGGACACGCAGCTACAAAGGCCCTTTGAAATACGGTATATGAAACAACCGCCCTCGTTCCAAGACAGTCATTTTCCAACAAAATGGTGCTCTGCCAAATTGGGACTGTATAATGTATATTCTACACCAGGTGTTTCCCGATCGCTGGATTGGGTGGGGGGGGGGGGGGGGTCTAGTTCCGTGGCCTGCTAGGTCGCCTGACATTACACAGGTGGACTTCTTGGTGTGTGAGTGTGTAAGGGCAGAGTCTACCAAAGGCCTGTAAACAACACCAACGATCTAAAGAACCGCATCGGTGCTGACGTTGCCACATCTGTCGTGGACACGTTGCGCCAAATGTCGATCGATCTTGAATACAGTCTGGTATGTACGTGCCACCAAAGGCGCGCATGGTGAAATGTACTGAATGTCATACAAGCTTTGCGATATAGTGGGTCACGTAAGACAATCTGGTACGAGTATCTTAACTAGTTTGACTGCTACAATACATTAAAGTTGTACCGTACCTTTTAAGACACCCTGTATATACCGTCACTCTCGTCGTCTCCCTTCGTTTCCTGCTTTAAGCTCTCCTTGACGACAGATAAAGAGTTTGTCACCAGACTACTGTCGCACAAATTTCTGACTTTTTAAGGTAATATAATCTCAACGTTTGTTCGGTAGTACTGTTTTCTGAATCTCTTACACCGTGAACACGTCCGCGGTAATTTCGTTCCGTGTTCATCCACTGACCATATCAGACTCCTTGTATGAACCATATCATCAGCATGCATCAGCTAGTGTAACTGAAGCTAGGATGCGTGCACGCGCGTGCACTCCTCTGTGTCTGTGCGTGTGTGTGTGTGTGTGTGTGTGTGTGTGGTGTGTGTGTCTGTGTGTGTGTTTATGTGTGCGTGTGCGTAAAACCCAACGCAAAAATGTGAGTGCCGCTGTCAACTCTTAAAGGAACAAGGGGAACATAGGTACAGTACCCGGAATGACGTTCTTGCCCAGAGGGGGGCAGAGGGGAGGGGGGGGGTAATATATGGTTCAAAGTTAACGCACTGCGCTGTAAAAAAAAAAAAAGTTTTTTTTGCCTTCGATGGTAATCACCTGCGGCACAATACGAGTGTTTGTCCCTTGCATGAATTTAACGGACGTGCTTAAATATGTTTGGCTGCAGGAGAAATTTAATGACTGTAACAACAGTACGGATCGTAAAGAAGACAATTGCGTCCCACGAACAAAAAAGACAAAAAATTACGGCACTGAATTGCTGACGTTTATTTCGGGTATACAACTGAAGTGAATACGTAAGCTCTGCATTAACGTCGGTTGGGTGTAAGTAACTGTGTAAACCTTCCGTTACAAATTCTCATTACTTATGAAGACGTGTCTGTCATCTTACTTAAAAATAAATAAAATCACTGATGTCTCTCAGGTATGTAAACTGAATGGTAAGAGTTGCCGACCGTAAATTTTTCCTGTTTCAGTATGTGGCAGAAAGTAATCATATCATCAGTAGACCTACTAAGCTGTGGTATGACAGTACAACCTAGAGATATTAGATTACGAGCAATGTATTTTACTACCGATATTCTAGAAGCATTATGCCAAAGAACAACGATCGACAATAGCAGAAAGCTTTCATTCTCATGGGATCCTGAGACATAAAATAAATGCTGCATAATTATACAGTCACACAAACTGTAAATCTCTTTCGTTGTATCGGAAATGCAGAAGTATCATCATTGTCTAGATGTCAGTCGATCGTAATGTGTGTGTGTGTGTGTGTGTGTGTGTGTGCGCGCGCGCGCGAGCTGAGTATACAGAACACGAAGCGTGTGTACTGTGTCTGATGGCTAGTGGTAATATTTGAAATGTGCAACAAAGTTATTCCACATATAGCTTACTTGCAAATACACGAAAAAATCGCAGCATCAATAAATAATTAATGCAGAGTAATGAAATTTCGAGAAAAGATTTGTCTGAGTCAAGTATTTAAGTTATTAATATAGGAAGTTCACAGGTTAATGTAGGCGACAGACAAGCCATTACAAATGTGAGATCCTGGTACTTTAATAATCGGTGTAAGCGCCAACATGCATGCACTTTCGTGTACAGGTGCCGGGTATCAATTTGTGGGAAGGAGTCCCACGCCTGTTGCATTTGGTCTGTCATTACGGTGATGGTTAACGCTTTGTGTGGATGATGCTGGAGTTGTCGTCCTGTGATGTACCATATGTCCTCAATACAGACAGATCTGGTGACTGCGCAGGCCAAGGAAACATGTGGGCGAGCTTTATCCTGTTGGAAAATACCCCCTGGAGTGCTGTTCCTGAATGGCAGTAAAACATATCGAATCACCTGATTCACGTACAAAATAGCAGTCGGATAACCACTAGAGTACTCCTCCTGTCATATGTAATCGCACCCCAGATCATAACTTCATATGTAGGTCCAAAGTGTCTAGCATGCAGATACGTTAGTTGCAAGCCCTCAACTGCTCTCCTTCTAACCAACATACGCCCTCACTGGCACGGAGGCAAAAACAGCTTGCACCAGGAAACACAACAAACCTCCCCCATCCCCCCTCCACCCCCCCCCCCCCAACGAAATCGCGCTTGATAGCACTGTAGTCACAAATGGTGGTGGTTTGGTGTCAGTGAAATGGACGCTACAGGGCGTGTGGCTTTGAGTTGCCTTTCAAGTAACAGATTTGTAACAGTTTATTGTGTCACTGTGGTGCCAACTGCTGCTCGGACTGCTGCTACAGATGCATTTCAATGCACCAGAGCCACACGCCGAATACGATGGTCCTTCCTCTCAGTAGTGGCACATGGCCGTTCGGGGCCTCGTCTTCTTGCGATCATACATTCTCGTGACCAGTACTGCCAGCAATCATATACAGTAGCTACATTCCTGCCAATTCCGCAGTATCACAGAAGTAACATCCAGCTTCTCGTAGCCATTTTACGACTCGCTCAAAGTCAGTGATAAGGGCGTCTTCGTCGCCTTACAGGCATTCTTGGCTAACATCAGCTCACCAAGTCCATTCTCAGAGGTTACTGGCGCTCACGACCGTTACAGGGTGTATTTGAAGCAAACCTGATTTGCATTCTCTGTAGTGGCGCTACAGCTAAACCCTTATGTTACTGGCGCGAAATTTTAACAGACATCATCTTTCGGAAACACGCCTACCAACTTTCGTTTACGTCGCACAACTCTGTCTTGGTCCTTCGATTTTTTTCCGTATCAAGGAAGAGTACTATACATATCGAAAATTGCCTATTGAACCTATCCCTGAAAGTAATTATGTCTGAGTGTATTGATTTGATTAAACTGTAATTATACTTTCTCTTTTTATAACATGAAGTTCGGAAGATCATTTTAAAAACTGTTTATTGTGAACAGGAGACTATTAGCACTGTTCTGTTACGGGGTGTGCAGTGGCTGTAGGGTGGACGACACGGACGCAGGTGGCCCTGACGGCCCGCTCGTCGTCGTAGTTCACCGGTTGAACGAGGGATGTCGCCATGAGTCTCCTGCTCCCAAGTCGGCTTCCGGGGGAAGGAATGGATGAGATGCGTTGTGTCGCGAGTAATATAACAAACTGTAAGATGTAAATCATTACTTAAATATCCAAAGCTGCTTTTAATTCTCCAATGATCCATAAATTAATCTATATTTCGTAACAACATGTTTGATACCGTATCGCTTTTCTATTACCGCACTAAATAGGTATGTCGCAGAAAAACGTAAAAAATCCTTAATTCCCGTAACAGCTTCGTCCTCTGTTTCATGGTGAACTTGTCAACGTGATTACTATTGTGCGCAGTCGCAATCATCATGCGAGTGAAAAACTGAGAATATTGATAGGAAAATCACTGTTGTATGTACGAGCCAGCCCTGGAAAAACTCTACCATCTGGTGAGCAAGATGTATGAGACAGGCGAAATTACCGAGCGAGGTGGCGCAGTGGTTAGCACACTGGACTCGCATTCGGGAGGACGACGGTTCAATCCCGTCTCCGGCCATCCTGATTTAGGTTTTCCGTGAGTTCCCTAAATCGCTTCAGGCAAATGCCGGGATGGTTCCTTTGAAAGGGCACGGCCGACTTCCTTCCAGATCCTTCCCTCACCCGAGCTTGCGCTCCGTCTCTAATGACCTCTTTGTCGACGGGACGTTAAACACTAACCACCACCACCACAGGCGAAATTCTCTCAGACTTCAAGAAGAATATAATAATTCCAATCCCAAAGAAAGCAGGTGATGACAGATGTGAAAATTACCGAACTATCAGTTTAATAAGTCACAAGCTGCAAAATTCTAACGCGAATTCTTTGCAGACGAATGGAAAAACTGGTAGAAGCCGACCACGGGGAAGATCAGTTTGGATTCCGTAGAAATGTGAGGCAATAGTGACCCCACGACTTATCTTAGAAGATAGATTAAGGAAAGGCAAACATAGGTTTCTAGCATTTGTAGACTTAGAGAAAGCTTTTGACAATGTTGACCTTCAGTAGTTCGAATCTTTTATTTAGCTGGCAGTAGTTCGAGTAACGAAGATTTTTGGTGAGGTAAGTGATTTGTGAGAGGTATAGGTTAATGTTAGTCAGGGCCATTCTTTTGTAGAGATTTTTGAAAGTCATATTGCGTTGCGCTAAAAAATATTGTGTGTCAGTTTAAGCACAGTCATGTATAATTTTTCAAAGGGGACGTTTCATATGCTGTACTCCAGATGTACATCCTCAGAAATTTGTTCCTCGAATTAAGGCCGGAATTTGATATTAGTAGACTTCTCTTGGCCAGAAATGCCTTTTTTGCCATAGCGAGTCTGCTTTTGATGTCCTCCTTGCTCCGTCCGTCATTGGTTAGCAGAATTCCTTAACTTCATTGACTTCGTGACCATCAATCCCGATGTTAAGTTTCTTGCTGTTCTCATTTCTACTACTTCTCATTACCTTCGTCTTTCTCCGATTTACTCTAAAACCATACTGTGTACTCATTAGACTGTTCATTCCGTTCAGTAGATCATTTAATTCTTCTTCACTTTCACTCAGGGAAGCAATGTCATCAGCGAATCGTATCATTGATATCCTTTCACCTTGTATTTTAATTCCACTCCTGAACCTTTCTTTTATTTCCATCATTGCTTCCTCGATGTACAGATTGAAGAGTAGGGGCGAAAGGCTACAGTCTTGTCTTACACCCTTCTTAATACGAGCACTTCGTTCTTGATCGTCCACTCTTACTATTCCCTCTTGGTTGTTGTACATATTGTATATGACCCGTCTCTCCCTATAGCTTACCCCTACTTTTTTCAGAATCTCGAACAGCCTGCACCATTTTATATTGTCGAACGCTTTTTTCAGATCGACAAATCCTATGAAAGTGTCTTGATTTTTCTTTAGCCTTACTTCCATTAGTAGCCGTAACGTCAGAATTGCCTTTCTCGTCCCTTTACTTTTCCTACAGCCAAACTGATCGTCACCTAGCGCATTCTGAATTTTCTTTTCCATTCTTCTGTATATTATTCCTGTAAGCAGCTACGATGCATGAGCTGTTAAGTTGATTGTGCGATAATTCTCGCACTTGTCAGCTCTTGCCGTCTTCGGAATTTTGTGGATGATGCTTTTCCGAAAGTCAGATGGTATATCGCCAGACTCATATGTTCTACACACCAACGTGAATAGTCGTTTTGTTGCCACTTCCCCCAATGATTTTAGAAATTTATAACAGTAAAAAATACAATAAAATCTAAGGAGGTTAGTACATATTTCGAGTACGAAACAGTTTAGACGAAAATAAGTGTTTATAGGTTGATCAGACATGGCCATCACATTCTTCTATTGTCACCTGCCTCAGCAAGAGCAGTGGTGGAACATCTGAGGGTAGACTTAGAGAATATTCCATTTAAATTTCGTGATCCTGTTGTACTATTTGGTGGAGATTTCGATTTACCAGCCACAGAGTGGAGGACGCAAGTGATGAAGGCGGGCAGTAAAAACAGGTAATCCTGTGAAATTGTTGTAAATGCCTTATCCAAAAATTACCATGAGCAGCTAATCAGAGAACCGACTTGTGAAAATAACATATTAGATCCCCTGTTCACCAACAGGCCCACATTTTTCGACTCAGTAAATCAGGGAATCAGAGATCATAAGACCGTTACAGAATTGCCAAACATGGCTGTGAATATGAAGATAAGGAAAAGAAGCAATACGTGTAGCAAGAGGAATAAGAAATAGATTTCATATTACCTGAGAGGTTCACAAAAAACAACGTCTAGCATCAATGGATAAAGTTCCAAAGCATTGTACAATATGCCTTAGACAGTTATGTGCCAGGAAAAGTTGTAAAAGATGAGAAAGAGCCGCGTGGTTCTACACCCGTTTTAGAAGGCAAAATTAAACGTATTCAGTGGCACGTGGGCAAATAAAATCAGAACGAAGCCCAAATTTGTGTAAAGAGAGCGAAATTGAGTTTACCGACCCCACAGAATATCAGAAGAAGTTTTAATGTGGTGTTAACGATGTGTGTGAAATCTTATGGGACTTAACTGGTAAGGTCGTCAGTCCCTAAGCTTACACACTACTTAACCTAAATTATCCTAAGGACAAACACACACATCCATGCCCGAGGGAGGACTCGAACCTCCCCAGGGGCCAGCCGCACAGTCCATGACTGCAGCGCCTAAGACTGCTCGGCAAATCCCGCACGGCGATGTGGTGTTAAATCCATAAACTGATCAAAGGCATCTGTCTAGACACTCTGTGACCACAGTAGCATAGAAACGACGGATGAGAGACAGTATTCGGGAACACAAAATGTTTTTTTCCAAAACTGTTTCACTGAGGAATATCGCACTGTGTGGTTCATTCTTTAAATCCTCCCACGAAAGTCAAAATGGCAAATTTCAAAGTAAGCGAACACGGTAGAGAAAAACAACAGAAATCGCTCAACAGCCCACTGGCCCTTACGAGATATCGGATTCCACACAGAGTACGCGAAAGACATTGTTCCTCTTCTAGCAGCAGTGTCCCGCAATCGCTGGAGGAACGAAACGTTCCTAGTGATTGGAAGAAAGCGCACGTCATTCCCAGTATCAAGGAGGAGCTTCGAACAAACCTACAAAACTACAAAACTATAGGGCTATACCTTTCATGTCGATCTGTTCTAGAATCTTGTAGCTCATTATGACATTCCTGGAGACCGGTCGGCACTCTCTTCCGTAGGAATCAACATGGGTTCCGAAACAACGACGGTGTGAACCCCAACGAGCTCTGTTCGTTCACGATGTCCAGAAGGTAATCGGTATCAAGGCCCAGATTCGCTTCCTGCAGGTGTTCCAGACAGTTCCGCACTGCCAGACAATAAACAAAATACGAGACTTTGCAATATCAACCGATGTGCGTGGTTGGATTGACGAGTTTTTCGCAAACAGAACACAGCATGTCAACGGAGAGAAATCGTAATACATGAACATACGAGGGTTGCCCACAAAGTAATGCATCGTAATTTTTTCCTCGGCCGAAAACAGTGTTACGGATGTGAAACGTTATGTATGTATTATCTGAGGTCTCCTGAGTGAGAGCGCCAAGTTTCCGTCTCTTCTGACAGATAGCGTAGCTGCAGGACAGTTTCAAAACGGCTTCTGTACGTCATGTACGTTACAAGCAACGTGCCGTCACTGAATTTCTCACTGCAGAGGTGTAAACTGTGGAGAATATTGGCAAACGCTTGTGTAAAGTCTATGGAGAATCTGCTGTCGACAGAAGTACAGCTAGTTGCTGGGTACGAAGGGTGAGGTCATCAGAAGGCGGTTCGGCTGAGCTCCACGATTTGCAGTGGTCGGGGAGACCATTCACGGCTGTCACAGCTGACACACCTGACGTAGCACCCTCGGACTTCTTGTTTGGCCTATTAAAGGATGCCATTCATGGAAGACATTTTGAGGACGATGAGGAGGTGATTCACTTAGTGAAGCACTGGCTCCGCCACCAGGACAAGGATTGGTACCAGGGCATACACGCCCTTGTTTCGCGCTGGAGGAAACCTATAGAACGGGATGGAGATTACGTGTAAAATTAGGATGTGTAGATAAAATACCATTCTTCCGTGTGTGTAATTCTCATTATGTTCAATGAAGAATTGCTGAAAAAAATGCCGTGCATTATTTTCTGGGCAAACCTCATAACTTCTGGTGCAGCTCCCTGGGAATATTAAAGGACGATTAGTTTCCACGAAAATGACCTAATGGATATCATCGGAAGTTCCATGACACCTTTTCTCAAATGATGTTATTTTAAACAAAGATGTCACAACAATAGAAGATTTTAGCGAAATGCAAGAGGGCTTCAGAGGATAGGCTCTTGTTGCAGGGATTGAAAACAGCCCCTTAACATGAAGAAATGTAACGTAATGCGCATAAATAGAAAAAAAGTTCTATTATTGTATGACTACACGACTGCTGAACAATAACTGGATGCAGTCACATCAGTGAAATTATGGAGTTTGTGTACAGTGTGGTTTAAAGTAGGACTCGACATAATACTAATCGCAGGTGAGGCATACGCCAGACAATTTCAGTGGAAAAATCCTCAGGAAGTGTTGGTCACTCACAAAGAAGGTATCTTACATATCCTTGTTCGACCTATATTTGAATAATGCTCGTCAGTCCGGGATTCATACCAGATAGGATTGTTAGACAAAAAAAAAAGAAGACTTAAAGACTAACAAGTTAATTTAGTAAACGTGGAAGTGTCACGGAGAGAGTGATGTAACTGCAACGGCAATCGCTGGAATAAAGGCGTTCTGAATCACGGTATGCTTTACTGTTAAAATTATGAGAGCGTATGTTCCTGTAAGGATCAACAAATATATTGCTTCCCAGTTCGAGTGTCTCACGAAAAGACCATGGAGGTAAAACTTAGAGACTTGAGCTCGCGCACAGACTTGCCGACAGTCGTTCTCCCCGCGAACCATTCGCAAGTAGAACAGGTAGAAGGGAAAGTTACAGCGGTACAGATGTAGGTAGATATAACTACATTTCATGTGAACTTTAACTCCTATTATAAATTTAATTTTTTATGTGCGTCTAGCAAATTTTATTTCCAAATGACATATTGTTAGATGCATCACCCACAAGCATTACTATCACATTCGTTTTTCGCTGACTTAACTCTTCTTAGTCCTCAATCGCAACAAAGTATTTTTCCGTTACTCCACTTTCTTCACCTCTGACGACAGTTTGTACATGTATTCAAGATGCACCGTGGTTGAGGGTCCACTCTATGTTAAACAGCTAATAACAATAAAATTGATCCTGAGTACACTTTCAAGTATTGCTGTTTCCAGACGATCATTTGCAGATATGTCTTCTCGAATTATATGCCACTATTAGACAGCAATAAACCTCTTTTACTGAAGGACACTGTCCTGTTCTGGATCTGTCTGCACCTGATATCTCCCTTAATGCCACGATCTTGTTTATCCTCTTTTCGTCCATTCTAGAATTCTTTCACTCCTTGAATGTATATTTCGTAAATTACACTTTTACTTTGTTATCATCAGACCAAAGTCAGATGATAAACAAAGTAAAAATGTAAAAGTCAGATTTTATTCTCCATTCTGTTCAATTTTTCCGACTACCCCTTATCGCCAGTATTAAAAGACAGTAACAATAAACTGCATCTGCAGTTACACCACCCTCTTTAACCGGGCGAGGAGTCTCTGTGACGTAACGCACTGGTGTCGCTTTCAGGAGGGTCGTGGTTCACAATCGTTTCCACCATACAGACTTTGGTTGTTTCCCAAAGAGACTCCCAAGATATTTCCTTTGAAAATGACATAGCCGATCTCCTGACCTATCCTTTCACAGTCAAAGTTTTTTCTGCCACTCCAATGACCACGTCGTGGACATCGCTTAGAATCTTTCTTACTTCCCTTTGTTAAGATGATTCTGTCCTTATTGACAGACTTTCGTCATTCCAACTTATTTTCTTGCTGAAGTAGTAGACACTTAGTTCGTCTCCGCATCCACTTGTACGACTATTTTTATCATCCTCTTCGGTTTATGTTGTCGAATGCTTTCACTAAACCTAGAGACGCCTTTACGACATACTGACTTTTCGTTTTTTTTATTTATTTACCAAACAGAAGGTCAGATTTATTTAAAATTTCCCTTTACGTTTCATGAAAACAATGTGATCTTCAGCAAGCGGCAATTCATTTTCTACGTTTTTCTATATAGTATACTGATTAAATATTACACTTTTACTTTGCGAGTTTTCTCAGTTACCCGTCCGCGTACTCTGCGGTAGAATTATAATTATGCTCTAACCCCTTTAACACATCCCCTGGAATGAGTGGGAATTTTGTTTAGTATACATCTGTATCGGTATTCCGCGAGTCACCTTACGGTGCGTGGCGGAATGTACTTAGGTACTACTACCTAGTCCGATAGCCGATAAACTCTCTTTTTTTTTTTTTTTTTTTATATATATATATACAAACGACAGCATGGAAATGTACCGACAACCTTCGTGAAGTCAGGGAACACTGTCTCTCTGGGGAGCTCTCTTCATCTCATGGACGAATTGAGCGTAGTTAATTTCGCAAAATCTTTATTAATGGAATCCAATTTTTATAAAGGAGATTTTCGTTCTCCAAGAAACTCACAGTATGTGAGAATAAAACATGTTTCACAATTCTACAACAGATTAACGACAGCAATAGAGACTTAAAATTACATGCATCTGTTCAATAGTAGAAGTTCTTACGGAAGCAAAGTAAGTTTCATCACAGATTTAAACGGCAACAGCCAGAGATTCCGTCCAGTCACCTGATACAATTTGTTCCTGAAATAACCTGCGATAAACAGCTGCTAGAAGGGGAGGAAGTTCTTGCATAGTCTATGAAGGATCCTATAGATATCTCACCAGCCCCAGGTGCCTTTCTATTGTTCTGCTATTATAACTGATCATCTGCTCCGCTATCACTTGTCTCAGTGCCTGTAACTTCATGAGTTGTTTGAAGAGCGGTACGTTATTACAACCCCATTCAGTGAAACAATTTCGGAAGACTAAATTCAGTATTTCAGTCTTCTCTCCATCATCAACATTTTCGGTGAATGTATCATCATTGAGCAACTGAACAGATAATTTTGATCCGCTTACCTAAGACCAAAATTTTTTATCCGACCGGTAGGCACAATTTTACTTAGAATTCATTGAACGCTTCTCACATTGTTTTCCTTCGTTTGCTTTGGCTAAGTCGAAGTTTTGCTCCTTAGAATCTTAATTCTCAACGACGTACTGTCTTCTTTTAAATCGGATGAGGAATTCCGCCTTATACCGGACACCTTTGGAGTTTGTTTTACCCAGACATGTTTCAGCACTTTTTGTGCTATCTTCAGTGGGTTTCTTTATTTTCTTTCCGTAAAATGTCATTACATATTAACGTTTAGAGAAAACATTTTGTACAAAATATTTACGTTTGTGAATAAAATGATTGTTGTTAAATATTATGCATGGTTTGTTTACAGTTCGCAGTTGAGATACGTGTTACTGAGCTGATGTACTGTATGTTGTTTATGACACTATGTCTAAATTTCTGGTTTTATAGCTTATTTGGAAAAAGGTCGGTTGTATGCATTAGTTTACGTACCTTACATGAAGCTTATAGTAGTACAAGTTTATATGCCAACTAGCTCTGCAGATGACGAAGAAATTGAAGAAATGTATGATGAGATAAAAGAAATTATTCAGGTAGTGAAGGGAGACGAAAATTTAATAGTCATGGGTGACTGGAATTCGAGAGTAGGAAAAGGGAGAGAAGGAAACGTAGTAGGTGAATATGGATTGGGGTTAAGAAATGAAAGAGGAAGCCGCCTGCTAGAATTTTGCACAGAGCATAACTTAATCATAGCTAACACTTGGTTCAAGAATCATAAAAGAAGGTTGTATACATGGAAGAATCCTCGAGATACTAGTAGTTATCAGATAGATTATATAACGGCAAGACAGAGATTTAGGAACCAGGTTTTAAATTGTAGGACATTTCCAGGGGCAGATGTGGACTCTGACCACAATCTGTTGAACTGTAGATTAAAACTGAAGAAATTGCAAAAAGGTGGGAATTTAAAGAGATGGGACTTGGATAAAGTGACTAAACCAGAAGTTGTACAGAGTTTCAGGGAACAATTGACTGGAATGGGGGAAAGAAATACAGTAGAAGACGAATGGGTAGTTCTGAGGGATGAAGTAGTGAAGGCAGCAGAGGATCAAGTAGGTAAAAAGACGAGGGCTAGTAGAAATCCTTGGGTAACAGAAGAAATATTGAATTTAATTGATGAAAGGAGAAAATATAAAAATGCAGTAAATGAAGCAGGGAAAAAGGAATACAAACGTCTCAAAAATGAGATCGACAGGAAGTGCAAAATGGCTAAGCAGGCATGGCTAGAGGACAAATGTAAGGATGTAGAGGCTTATCTCACTAGGGGTAAGATAGATACAGCCTACAGGAAAATTAAAGAGACCTTTGGAGAAAAGAGAGCCACTTGTATGAATATCAAGAGCTCAGATGGAAACCCAGTTCTAAGCAAAGAGGGGAGAGCAGAAAGGTGGAAGGATTATATAGAGAGTCTATACAAGGCCAATGTACTTGAGGACAATATTATGGAAATGGAAGAGGATGTAGATGAAAATGAAATGGGAGATACGATACTGCGTGAAGAGTTTGACACAGCACTGAAAGACCTGAGTCGAAACAAGGCCCCGGGAGTAGACAACATTCCATTAGAACTACTGACGGCCTTGGGAGAGCCAGTCCTGACAAAACTCTATCATCTGGTGAGCAAGATGTATGAAACAGGCGAAATACCCTCAGACTTCAAGAAGAATATAATAATTCCAATTCCAAAGAAAGCAGGAGTTGACAGATGTGAAAATTACCGAACTATCAGTTTAATAAGTCACAGCTGCAAAATACTAACGCGAATTATTTACAGACGAATGGAAAAACTGGTAGAAGCCGACCTCGGGGAAGATCAGTTTGGATTCCGTAGAAATGTTGGGACACGTGAGGCAATACTGACCTTACGACTTATCTTAGAAGCAAGATTACGGAAAGGCAAACCTACGTTTCTAGCATTTCTAGACTTAGAGAAAGCTTTTGACGATGTTGACTGGAATACTCTCTTTCAAATTCTGAAGGTGGCAGGGGTAAAATACATGGAGCGAAAGGCTATTTACAATTTGTACAGAAACCAGATGGCAGTTATAAGAGTCGAGGGGCATGAAAGGGAAGCAGCGGTTGGTAAGGGAGTGAGACAGGGTTGTAGCCTCTCCCCGGTCTTATTCAATCTGTATACTGAGCAAGCAGTAAAGGAAACGAAAGAAAAGTTCGGAGTAGGTATTAAAATCCACGGAGAAGAAATAAAAACTTTGAGGTTCACCGATGACATTGTAATTCTGTCAGAGACAGCAAAGGACGTGGAAGAGCATTTGAACAGAATGGACAGTGTCTTGAAAGGAGGGTATAAGATGAACATCAACAAAAGCAAAATGAGGGTAATGGAATGTAGTCGAATTAAGTCGGGTGATGCTGAGGGAATTAGATTGGGAAATGAGACACTTAAAGTAGTAAAGGAGTTTTGCTATTTGGGGAGCAAAATAACTGATGATGGTCGAAGTAGAGAGGATATAAAATGTAGACTGGCAATGGCAAGGAAAGCGTTTCTGAAGAAGAGAAATTTGTTAACATCGAGTATTGATTTAAGTGTCGTGAAGTCGTTTCTGAAAGTATTCGTATGGAGTGTAGCCATGTATGGAAATGAAACATGGACAATAAATAGTTTGGACAAGAAGAGAATAGAAGCTTTCGAAATGTGGTGCTACAGAAGAATGTTGAAGATTAGATGGGTAGATAATATAACTAATGAGGAGGTATTGAATACGATTGGGGAAAAGAGACGTTTGTCGCACAACGTGACTAGAAGAAGGGATCGGTTGGTAATACATGTCCTGAGGCATCGAGGGATCACAACTTTAGCATTGGAGGGCAGTGCGGAGAGTAAAAATCGTAGAGGGAGACCAAGAGATGAATACACTAAGCAGATTCAGAAGGATGTAGGTTGCAGTAGGTACTGGGAGATGAAGGAGCTTGCACAGGATAGATTAGCACGGAGAGCTGCATCAAACCAGTCTCAGGACTGAAGACCACAACAACAACAACATGAAGCTATTGAATGTTTGTGTCGGTAGCTCTAAGTGTGCTACGCAGTCTAAAACTTGTCACCTGGAAACAGCAAAGCGTAATATTTACTTTTGTTTATTATGCATTTCCGAACAAAAATGTGTACGTATCGAATTACTTAGCGTCTTACTTACTGCTGGCTTACGGTTTTGAAGTTGTTGTTGCACAATAAACAAAAATAAAAATTACGCTTTGCTAAATTGTGTAGCAGACTTACAAATACTAACATAAACATTGAATAGCTTCATATAAGGTATGTAATCTAATGCATACATGCACCATTTTTTCAAATAAGCTACAAAACCAGAACTTTAGACATGTTGCAATAAACATTAGCCCAGTAACACACATCTTAACTGTGAACAGTAAACAAACCATATATAATATTCGACAACAATCATTTCATTCACAAATGTAAATATTTTTTATCGAATGTTTTCTCTAAACGTTAATACGTAATAAAAGTTTTACTGAAAGGAAATAAAGAAATCCAATGCAGATAGCGCAAAAAGTGCTGAAACATGTCTGGATAAAACAAAACTTCAAGGGTGTCTTGCATAAGGCGGAGTTCCTCGTCTAATTTTCTTAGCAAGCAAGGGAATAAGAAGGATTGCAATATCACAAGATGGTTCGCTTTAATCTGTGATTAAATTTCTTTCCTTCAGTCAGAACTTTCTAATGCTACTTCTGAATCACGTTTGATTTTCCCATGTACACGTGGCTGGTCTAAACATAGGCTTAGTTTTACGACACTAAGTGAGTTGAAAAATTTCCACATAACAGTCTTGTGACAAGAGCATGGAGAGTCACATAAAAATTTTACGATAAAAATTACACTTTTGCAGCCCTTGATTCCTAAGTGTTTCACTGCACAAGTGACTAAAATACTTTTTCTCTGCATCTACAATCTTCAAACAGAAAAATCTCATGATTCATCTCTCCCTAAATTTTGCTCCAAGATGTTGGTTCATACTTCATATCCAGCTACACCAAGCAATTATTGATGTGATATTAATTTATCCTTAATGTTCGAGCATGGTGGCCAAGTTTACTCACCCCATGCCACACACATAGCTAGGAGCAGAGCAATTCTTAAATTAGGTAGGCGATGGAGGATGGAAAGCAGCTCATTTACTCTCCCACGTCTCTGTGACATGGGCTGTGAATATCCTAGAAATTGTTGATTTGGGAAAAATACGTCGTCGCCACATTACACGTATTAGCAACGGCACATTTTAAATATTTAACGTATTTTTCAGGTGACACAGTTCGTTGGCATAACACTCAAGCTACCAGTTTCGACCGAAGTTCTGCAGTTTCCTAGCAGATACATTATGTATTTTCATTACAGAACTCTAAACTATATGTTATTTGTAAATGACAAATATGCAAGAACGAATATTTCGCTCTGCTGTGAAATGTATGTTCTTTTGAAACATCCTTTAAGATTGAAAATGTGCTAGACCAGGTCTCATGCCGGCCGTTGTGGCCGAGCAGTTCTAGGCGCTTCAGTCCGGAACCGTGCTGTTGCTACGGTCGCAGGTTCGAATCCTGCCTCGGGCATGGATGTGTGTGCTGTCAAATGGCTTTGAACATTATGGGACTTAAATTCTGAGGTCATCAGTCCCCTAGAGCTTAGAACTACTTAAACCTAACTAACCTAAGGACATCACACACATCCATGCCCGAGGCAGGATTCGAACCTGCGAACTTAGCGGTCGTGCGGTTCCGGACTGTGTGTGATGTCCTTAGGCTAGTTAGGTTTAAGTAGCTCTAAGTCTAGGGGACTGATGACCTATGGTGTTAAGTCTCATAGTGCTTAGAGCCACTTGAACCATTTAAACCAGGCCTCATTTTTGGAAATAAAGCCATCTACAACGCTTTATGTATCTGAATTTATTACGACGTTTTTTTACCTTCATCATCAGGTAATAGAACTCGAATAATGAAATTCATTGTTAGGTACAAAAGGTTTCATTGCAACTGACACTGAAAACTTTTTTACAGGTTCTAAGTTTTAAATTGATGATGGCAGCAACCGAAATGTCGTAATAAATAAAAGTACACGAAACAATCGGTCATGTAGTTCCATATGAGCGCAGACTTCTTTAGGGAAGTTATTTCCTCTGTTGATAATTTGGCAATCAAATCCCAGAACGTTTCAAAACAAACTCCTCTTTAGAGTGAAATATATGTTACCGTAACACGCTTCTGGACTGTGAGGTCCGGTTGTGAGTCGATCTTACATAACTACGTAAGAGTAGTAATCGTCGCCAACGTTAAGGTTACAGGTTCGAGCACCTGTCCGGCATTTTGTTTTAATGTGTCAGAATGTATTAAGAAATATGCAACAAAAAAGAAAACCATTGCTGTGAGGTGAAGAGATTAAAGCAGGAGTGTATATGACGCCTGCCCTCAACAAACCAGTAGGATCCCTGACCAATACGAGGACTGACCAATTACGCCTGCCATTCATCCGAAGTTCACACCAGGATATGTGATTTTAATAGCATGTCTTTCAAACCCACTCACGCCTTTATATCTATGATTATGTTCAGACTGGTGTTTCGACATAGAATGTTCTAAAGTTGTATTGGAAACGTATCGCCTGTACTGCAACCACTTCACCGTAAACTGCTGTCTACGCATCAGTACATGATAAATAATAGCCTCTCAAGATGTTCCACAGCAAAATTTTGTGTCGCCATTACGACTATCACATATCACTAATGATGCAACACACGATTGACAGACTCCAATGCGGTGAGCGTATAACAACATCAGAAATATGGACCTGGCTCTGAGTCCCCTTTTAGAAGGAAATCTGTGCCCATTGCTGATATTCCAGGAATAGCTGTGCGATTCGCCCTTTGTGAACGGCGGGGTTTCGGATTTCTGGCCGCAGTACCGTAAGCTCGACAGCTGTTTTTGCCGTTCACAGCGTATCGTAGAGCCGAGCCGTGATTTGGCCCATTGGGAGTTGACAAAGGCTGAGGTGGTGGCGGAGGTGCGCCCCGTGCAGAAAACCAACCTCGCTCCCCCCCGGCAGGTGCTGCGCTAGGCGCCTGCGATGTGCAGCGGGTTGCTGGCGTGCCCCTGCTGCTGACTCGCAAGCTGCCTCGTCGTCCCAACACAACTTCTAAATTTCGTCATTGAGAGAAGCACATGTGAACGAAACTCGACTATTATGCAGGACCTCTTAGATGTTAAAATTACGTAAGATATGACAACGATGGTAACATTAAATACCCAACATATGGATGTCATGATCATGTTGTTGCGGTGGGAAACTGCAGCTTACGTTTATCTCAGTAGTGTGAATTAAATTTGAGTTTTTAAACTCTGCCTTCTGCGTTTAGCAATGTATTTCTTTTTTCTATTTATCCATACTTATTTGACTGGACACACACACACACACACACACACACACACACACAAATCACAAATCAAATACGTTTCTCTACCAGTTGTCACATTACAAAACACTCACCAACTATTCTAAATTAGCACCACACTCGACAAAAACGGAAAGAAGAATAAGCAGGCGGCTAAAATGACATAGCGACTCTCGATGAGTGTGGCCACGTATCTTTTCTCCCAAATCTCTCTTTGTGCATGAAAATAAGTGATATCAGATGACAGCGAAACGTAAAACTGTCAAAAATAGCGTATGTAGTTACGATCAAAAAGTAAAACGCACCAAAGATGCACAATAGGGCGGAAAACGTAGGCACAGAACGAAAAGTATTTAAAAATTAATGCCCCGTCAAGCAAAAATCTTTACTGCTTTATAGATGACATACTGTCACATCATAAAAAGACATAAATGCTAGCCAATCTGCACACATCCACTTTTACTCTCTGTTTTACGTGAGCAATCAAAACAAAATAAGTAACAATTATGTTACGTGTTTTAGGCCTAAAATGGAAAAACAACAATGAACTCTGTATAATATACATGTAAGTAAACCGAAATCCACAGAAGATGACAAATTCATGCCTAATCATGCTTGACTAAATAGTAAAATGTATACATTGTGTTTTGCAGACAGCGGAGTTTAAAAACTACATTTTTTTGGATGTGATCATGAAATATACACACGTCTAACACTTTTTAAAGTTTTGACAGTTGATGAAGCACCTGTTTCCCGTACTCCATCTGCAATAACCACATGGACAAATTTACAGGACAGATTTTATGAATAAATATTTGTGCAGTTGTTTAAGAAAATTACTTGACTGCTAACCCCAACTACGAGAAATTAGTAGCACTTGGCCTTAACTATCGCGACAAATTCTGACTCTCCTTACAGTCACATAGGGTACGCAATATTTTAATGGGATCCAGCTCTGCAGGTAACGTGCCCTGGCAATCACTTTTCTGATTTAATGGCACACCGCTTATACTACTTTTCGTATCTGCATTCGCTATATTGTTGTTTACTCTTCTGACACTTCAGCAGGATACCTTGTGGTCATTATCCAGCAGAGTCGGTGACTGTCTTCTGAGTCAAAGAGTGAGACGCAAAAACCAAAAACAGATTGTATCACAGGTAAAAAGTTGTCAACAGTATATCAATAGCAACAAAAACTGCTGTTCTTCGTAGACGCAGGAAACCCGCATTATTTTGTCAAGTGGATCCTCGTTCATATTGGAACCACGTGTCAAATGGTAATGAATGAAGGCCGAACAAAGATTCTTGTGGGAGTCAACCTGTTTAACGGGCTGATGGAAGAAGTAATGATGACTATAAATTATAGAATATTCTACTCGCCGAGAAAACTTCGAGAAATTTTTTTCATGCGTCAAAGAGCCCAGTTTCTATAAAAATGTGGCATAGTGTGTTGTTGTTAAATTTTTTGTATTAACTGTTGTAGGCAGCAAAGAAACGTACGTGTTCCGAAACATCATAAAAATGAGAAATTAACAAAGAGAAACACACTAAAATGTTTCATCCTAAATGCAGAGATTGAGGAACTGAGATGTCAGCAGATGTATTTATTGTATTACACACAGTAGCTTCCTCGTGTGCGTTGTTCTGCGTTTACATCAGTATAAAGTACAGTTTTGGGGTTCGTTTCCAAAAATTAGTGGTAGTACCAGAATTAGTATTAGTACTACAACAGTCGTGAGACTGAAGTAAGGCTTTTGCCATTCGTTAATCCACTATTTTCTTTGAAATAAACTTAATGGAGTCCAATATATCATTTTTGCTATGGGGAACGGAAGTTAGTCTCCAATTACTTCCTTCCATTCGTCTGTGGAACCTTAATCTCGAAGCTACTACGGCTTCATGCTCAGTCGCTTTAGCACTTTGTTATACACAACTGCAAGTACACCCAAGTAATGTACTCCATCACTTCAAGTGCGACAAGCAGAAGACTCAAGCAAAATTATGAAACATCCAACTATCATGTACGCTATGAATCCCAAATACTGCGAATATACAAATGAATAAAATATTATACAACTTTTTCATGTCTAGCTCCAAGTCGCTGGTTCTGTCTTACAACCCTACTTTGCACCAAATTATCACTTTCTTTGTATGCACATTTTGAATGAAGGTCAAAATTTCGAAGAGGATTAGGAACGTACTCCAACAAAAACACCATAATCTACATCACGTGAATGTAAATACTGTCCCATATCTCAGATCTTAGTGGTGCTGCATGGCAGTGCCACTTACTACATGACAGTGTAGCGTAGCGACCTTCCAGAACTTACGGGAACTAAAGAGACTGGAAGCCCGAGAACATGTTCCTGCATGTAGCCATCTAACTGAAGGGGAATGTTTCCCGAACAGAATATTTATTCTGTGCATCCATTGAGAGACACAGGACAAGTTTCATTGTTTCGCAGTGTTCCATGCAACATTTCACAATAGTATTGTAATACCATAGTAGCATGAACATCAAAAGAACATTCTCTGTATCTACATTTTTAAGTAATAAATTTATCTAGCTTCGTAGGAAACTGGATAATCAGTAATGGTAGGAGGAACTGAAGATCCAGCCCCCTCCCCCTTTAGTTTCGACTTCAGATACGAAACCAACTCGGTCAGGGAAAGGAGCCTCATGCACCGGAAAGCAGGCCGACAATGTACTGGAGGATATTCCATTTGACGACCTGTATAGTAGGAGGAACTGAAGATCCAGCCTCCCCTTCAGATTCGACTTTGAATACGAAGCCAACTCGCCTTCAAGTAGGAGCCTCGTGCATTCTAAAGCAAGCCGACTATATACTGGAGGATATCCCCTTTAACCACTTGTGTCGCAGGAGGAACTTAAGAACCAGTCTTCCCTTCAGACTCGGCTCCAGATCCAAAGCCAACCCGGCATCGGAAACGGAGCTGATGGCGTGCTAAACGTATTTCCATGTCCTGATACGGAGGTATTCCCTTCTTCCACAGCATGTCAAATCCTTATGCCTTGGCACGTATTAGTTGATCAGTACGCTCTTTTTGGCTCGCTGTTGGAATATGGACGATCTTTTGCCCAGAAAGCCAAATTTCAGTTCATTACCTCATTGACAGGAATGTCCTAGAGCTGTTCTTTCCCTTCTGCCATCATGGACTCGTAAATTGGACGTTCCAGGAGCACATGATCAGGTGTGCTTACGGCTCCGCAATCACGAGTGACTTATTCTTTCCTCTCGATGTAGATAATCCGGATATGGACCATGTTCTGACTTATAATGCGCAGGACCAGAGGTTGCTTGAACAGGTACAATTTTAATTCCTGATAACAGGAATCTATCATCCCAGAACTGCTGAAGTAGTCCCTTGGTATCGCGTTCACAAATTCTTATTTACTCAGCCGTGCTATGGACGCCGTGTCCTCTAGGCAACTACAGAAAGCTCTTGTAGTACAGACTGATAATTTCAAACCAGTTTTACTTCTTGAACTACGGTATGATATATACAAACCAGGCATCCAGCCTTACGGGAACACGGAGACCGAATTCTAATGAATTATTTATATATATTTCTCAGGTCACACAAATGGTGTTAAAAGCGGCGTTCTCTGGCCTCTTAATTTGTACTTTGACGAGTTATCACGTATCGCATTTAAATCTTTTGACGGTGGCTTGCTAAGAAGTCGAAATCAGTCGTGACACCATTTGTGTGACCCGAAGTCGAGAAAAAGTTTAACCTTATACAATGAAAGTAGTACGTAGACAAAATATACAATATGAAGAGAGAAGAGAATTATTATTTAAGTAAAAACGAATTTCTAGTATACTACCCTTTTAAGTCGGGCCAAAAAGTGTAAAATAATTTTTCACAGCCCCATACAATTTCTTCACCCACACAAATAGTCCTAAAAACTCTGTGAGTTTTTAACAGCTATAAATAAAGTAAGAGTGGGATGGAAATTGATATATGTGATGTGCATATGCAGACAAACAAGTAACTACAATTTCAAAAAACTGGATGATTTATTCAAGAGAAAGAACTTCACAAATTGAGCAAGTCAGTAACGCATTGGTCCAACTCTGACCCTTATTCAAGCACCATTTCGGCTTGAGAATTATTGATAGAGTTACTGGATGTTCTCCTGAGGGATATCGTGTAAAGTTCCGTCCAACTGACGCGGTAGATCGTCAGAGTTGGTTGGAGGGCCCAGCCCATAATCCTTCATACGTTCTTAATTTGGGAGAGATTCTGCGATCTTGCTGGCCAAGGTAGAATTTGGAAAGCACGAAAACAAGCATGAGAAACTCTTGCCTTGTGCGGGAAGGCATTACCTCGCTGAAATGTAAGCCCGTGATGGTGTGCCTTGAAGAGCAACAAAATTGGATGTAGAATATAATCGGCGTACCGGTGTGTTGTAAGGGGTGCCGCGTATGACTGTTGTTTCCAGCTGTCGAGTAGGTTCACTTTCATGTTGGTCTGGCAGTATTGTAGCTCTCCTGTTATCGTTGGCGGTGCCCCACATGTGGCTTCCACTGAATTGTCGTTATTTTAAGCTCGAAGTTTGTTGTCGTCGTCAGCTTAGTCAGTTTTCTTCGTAATGTCTCACATCTTGTAATCCATCGACAGTCCGTTCATGCCATAAGAGATAGCTTTGAAGCTAACTGTGCGACATGAACGAGCTCCTCAATCGATTTCGGCGGTAAGCGACGGTAAAGCCCACCGGAGAGATTCCCAAAAATACACTACTGGCCATTAAAATTGCTACACCACGAAGATGACTTGCTACAGACGCGAAATTTAACCGACAGGAAGGAGATGCCGTGATATGCAAATGATTAGCTTTTCAGAGCATTCACACAAGGTTGGCGTCGGTGGCGACACCTACAACGCGCTGACATGAGGAAAGTTTCCAACCGATTTCTCATACACAAACAGCAGTTGACCGGAGTTGCCTGGTGAAATTGTTGTGATGCCTCATGTAAGGAGGAGAAATGCATACCACCACGTTTCCGACTTTGATAAAGGTCGGATTGTAGCCTATCGCGATTGCGGTTTATCGTATCGCGACATTGCCCTTCGCGTTGGTCGAATTCCAATGACTGTTAGCATAATATGGAATCGGTTGGTTCAGGAGGGTAATACGGAACGCCGTGCTTGATGCCAACGGCCTCGTATCACTAGTAGTCGAGATGACAGCCATCTTATCCGCATAGCTGTAACGGATCGTGCAGCCACGTCTCGATCCCTGAGTCAACAGATGGGGACGTTTGCAACACAACAACCATGTGCACGAACAGTTCGACGACGTTTGCAGCAGCATGGACTATCAGCTCGGAGACCATGCCTGCCGTTACCCTTGACGCTGCATCACAAACAGGAGCGCCTGCGATGGTGTACTCAACGACGAACCTGGGTGCACGAATGGAAAAACGTCATTTTTTTCGGATGAATCCAGGTTCTGTTTATAGCAACACGATGGTCGCATCGGTGTTTGGCGAAATCGCAGTGAACGCACATTGGAAGCGTGTATTCGTCATCGCCATAGTGGCGCATCACCCGACGTGATGGTATGGGGTGCCATTGGTTACACGTCTCGGTCACCTCTTGTTCGCATTGACGGTACTTGGAACAGTGGACGTTACATTTCAGATGTGTTACGGCCCGTGTCTCTACCCTTCATTCGATCCCTGCGAAAGTCTACATTTCAGCAGGATAATGCACGACCGCATGTAGCAGGTCCTGTACCGGCCTTTCTGGATAGAGAAAATGTTCGACTGCTGCCTTGGACAGCACATTCTCGAGACCTCTCACCGACTTTCCGTCTGGTCAATGGTGGCCGAGCAACAGGCTCGTCACACTACGCCAGTCACTACTCTTAATGAACAGTGGTATCGTGTTGAAGCTGCATGGGCAGCTGTACCTGTACACGCCATCCAAGCTCTGTTTGACTCAATGCCCAGGCGAATTAACGCCGTTATTCCGGCCAGAGGTGGTTGCTCTGGGTACTGATTTCTCAGTATCTATGCACCCAAATTGCGTGAAAATGTAATCGCATGTCAGTTCTAGTATAATATATTTGTCCAATGAATACCCGTTTATCATCTGCATTTGTTCTTGGTGTAGTAATTTTAATGGCCAGTAGTGTACCATATATGCCTCAGGTAGTACGGCCCTGTTGGCGCCAATTAAAAGTAATAGCATTCATTGCTGTGCACGCGTCGTAATTTTAGCATGACGTTCACGGCAAGGTTACAGCTGTGAAAGTTGGAGCGTCTCGGAGCCGAAGTCCTTCTCGAAGAAGACTGAGGGAGCGCCGGCTCCGGAACGACAAGTAGTTGGTCCATCGTCGAGCTCCAGGCGAGCCAGGACGAGTCGGCCGTAGCGAGCGGACGAGGCAGCCAGCATCACGACGCCGGCAGTGTGGAGCGGCGCTCGGATCGCTCGCCGGCACCGAGCATTACGGACAGCATTTCGGAGCAGGCCGCACGAGTTATGGGCGCCGTTGCGACATGTGACAGCGGCCCTAATAACAAACGAATGCTCTGTCCCTTCTAGCACAGCCTTCCAAGAGGAATTACTCCAAGCGAACAACAAGTATGGTACTGCTGTTCGCGGGACCTCGTCCGATTTATGGCGGCTCGTCCACAGCAATTTGTGTAACATTTCGCAATAAATAATACGATGAACACGGGGCCGCCATTGCATAAATCTGCCGGCGCCGGAGACCCCGTACGTGTTCCAGACTGGAGCGCGTCACGGCGGGCCTCTTGAGGAGTGCAGGCCACGCCACTGGCTTGACTTGTCCCGCGGCGCGCTCGTAAATCCATCCTCCAGCACGCGAGCAGCGGTTTCGCATCGGAAGAATACTGTCCTGTTACACTGTTGCTGGTACCAAGGACATGAGTGAAAAATTTCAGGTCTTCACATAAAACCTATTTATTTTTAAAAGGCCTCTTACTTGTTATTAGCGGGCCGAAGCGGCCGAGCGGTTCTAGGCGCTACAGTCTGGAACGGCGCGACCGTTACGGTCGTAGGTACAAATCCTGCCGCGAGCATGGATGTGTGTGATGTCCTTAGGTTAGTTAGGTTTAAGTAGTTCTAAGTTCTGGGGGACTGATGACCTCAAACGTTAAGTCCCATAGTGCTCAGAGCCATTTGAACTTGTTAATAAAACAGCCTTTTGGTGCTTATACACCCTTTGTCGTCAGGACTCAGTTCGAAAAATTTTGCTTCTGTACTTTCACATCTTCTAAACAGAGAGCTGTATCATACTGACTGACGAGGAGTAATAATAAAATTTCAGTTGTCATCTCGTAGAAACGATATTGAAGTTTGGTCATGGTGTTTGTCCTTCTCCACATATCCATCTTTCAATAGGGCACGTTTTTCCTAACAATTGATGACTTGCACAGACCTGGAGGTCTGCATTTTGGCCGTTCACGAAACGTCACCATGAAAATGGTCGTCATGTAATAAGGTCCCTATAACGTTAATAATTGCAAAATTTCTTAACTTACATCGTTTATTGATTTTGCGGCAGCCGGACTCGAACATGGAAGCTTTACAGGGAGAACAGTTTCGCCACTAAATAAACCTCACCATATGCCTAATACAAGCCCGTCTCTCATACATATTATGCGAAGTTCAATATTCCACATTTTTAATATTCGATAAAATGTCATTTTGAAATAATAACAGTAGAGTTCCTTTTTTTCCTTGTGTCATCAGTCTTCTGACTAGTTTGATGCAGAATGCCACGAATTTCTCTCCTCTGCCAATCTCTTCACCTCAGAGTAGCACTTGCAATCTACGTCATCAGTTATCTGTTGTATGTATTCCAATTTCTGCCTGCCCGTACAGTTTTTACCCTCTACAGCTCTTCCCAGTACCCTTAACAGATATCGTATCGTCCTGTCCCTTCTTCTTGTCAGTGTTTTCCATCTACTCATTTTCTCTCCAATTCTGAGCAGAACCTCCTCATTCCTTATCTTATCAGCCTACCTCAGTTTCAATATTCGTCTGTAGAACCATACCGCAAACACTTCGATTCTCTTCTGTTCCGGTTTTTCGACAGCCCATGTTTCACCTCAATACACTGTTGTGCTCCAAACGTACATTCTCTGAAATTTCTTCCACAAATTAAGGTCTGTGTTTGATACCAGTAGACTTCTTTTGGCCCTGAATACCCTTTTTTCCAATGCTTGTCTGCTTTTGATGTCCTCTTTGCACCGTCCATCATGGGCTATTTTTGAGCCTTTTTTTTTTGGTCGTCAGTCTACTGACTGGTTTGATGCGGCCCGCCACGAATTCCTTTCCTGTGCTAACCTCTTCATCTCAGAGTAGCACTTGCAACCTACGTCCTCAATTATTTGCTTCACGTATTCCAATCTCTGTCTTCCTCTACAGTTCTTGCCCTCTACAGCTCCCTCTAGTACCATGGAAGTCATTCCCTCATGTCTTAGCGGATGTCCTATCATCCTGTCCCTTCTCCTTATCAGTGTTTTCCACATATTCCTTTCCTCTCCGATTCTGCGTAGAACCTCCTCATTCCTTACCTTATCAGTCCACCTAATTTTCAACATTCGTCTATAGCACCACATATCAAATGCTTCGATTCTCTTCTATTCCGGTTTTCCCACAGTCCATGTTTCACTACCATACAATGCTGTACTCCAGACGTACATCCTCAGAAATGTCTTCCTCAAATTAAGGCCGGTATTTGATATTAGTAGACTTCTCTTGGCCAGAAATGCCTTTTTTGCCATAGCGAGTCTGCTTGGTGCCTAGGTAGCAGAATTCCTTAACTTTATCTTTTGCGTGAACATTAATCTTAATATTAAGTTTCTCGCTGTTCTGATTTCTGCTACTTCTCATTGCTTTCGTCTTTCTTCGATTTACTCACAATCCATATTCTGTACCAATTGGACTGTTCATTACACTCAGCAGACCCAGTAATTCTTCTTCACTTTCACTGAGGATAACAATGTCATCAGTGAATCTTACCATAGACATCCATTGAACTTGAATTTTAATTCCACTCCAGAATCTTTCATTTATTCCCATCTTTGCTTCTTCGATGTACAGATTGAACAACAGGGCGAAAGACTACATCCCTGTCTTACACCCTTTTTAATCCGATCACTTCGTTCTTTATCTTCCACTCTTATTATTCTACCTTGGCTCCTGTGCTTGTCGTATATTACCCGTCTCTCCCTATAGCGTACCCCTATTTCCTCAGAATTTCGAACATCTTGCACCATTTGAAATTGTCGCACGCTTTTTATAAGTAGACAAATGCTACGAACGTTTCTTGATTTTGTTTTAATCTTGCTTCATTATCAGTCGCAACTCAGAACTGCCCTCTCTAGTATTTTTACCTATCCTAAAACCAAACTGATCGTCATCTAACACACCCTCAATTTTGTTTTCCATTCTTCTGGGTATTATTCTTGTCAGCATCTTGGATGTACGATCTGTTAAGTTTATTGTGCGATAATTCTCGCACCTGTGAGCTCTTGCAGTTGTGTGGATGATATATGGCTGTTTCACCTACTTCTTAATTTAATTCTTTGCTAGTCAAGACGTGCTACTGGGATTTCAATCATTACAGAGTTTGGTTCTTTTCACCCAAATATTAGACATCTGAGTGTAAGACAGACAGTATACTCATAGAGTTAGGAGTATTTGGGAGGAGATTTCTCGTCCCAACATCATAATAATAACTACACAATGAATGGTTCGAAATGAGTATATGTGTTTGCTTCGCTCACCCTTTTCAGTTTATTTGTTTCTCCCGGAAAAATACCGGTTCCTTTTCAATATACTCTAGAGGAAGTGAAGGTAAATTTGTAAAAGCGCACAAATTCCTCGGACCTCAAAGAAATAATCAATTCATTTTAGGAGAGCCTTCTATGGAATTATTTATGATCAGAATGCTTCCCTGTCACAGGCGATATAGAAATTGAAACGATCATACATTTTGCTTACTTTCATTCCTTAATGGCATATGGTAAAACGCTTTGTAACTCATCGTACAAGCTACCGTTGTCCTAATCCAAAAGCGCGTAATATTACTTCCGTTGAGAATTCATCATCATGCGGAATCCTATTCGAATAGCTGGGTACACTACGGTTCACCAGTATATTTACTTCTAACTGATATATTTTTCTAATTAACATTTTAGTTCAGGGAATCAGTACTAGACATAATAAAAATAAACAGATAATTATAGCCACTTACTTTCCCCCAGAAAAGTGTCCATTATACCAGAAACAAATTTTCAGTGACCTAACGAGAAACATATAGTATCTGAGTTTTGCAACCTCACGGCGCAGCGATACTATTTGTGCAGAGAAACATCGTAACTCTTTTTAAGATGCATAATTACATTAGCCTACGAATTATCTTACATACTTTTTTGTGTATACATTAATTTGATTTTTTTTACAAATTAGTAAAGAAAATGTATATAAAATGTTTCAG
Organism: Schistocerca piceifrons; assembly: GCF_021461385.2. NCBI lineage: Eukaryota > Metazoa > Arthropoda > Insecta > Orthoptera > Acrididae > Schistocerca > Schistocerca piceifrons. The sequence continues at coordinate 458,429,820 of NC_060142.1, forward strand.
GAATTTTTGAGTTGTGATCGACAGAAGAAATGTTAGCAAATTAAATAATATTTTTTCTGAAATGTTCTACGTCTCAACGATTTTTCATTATGAGTACGGCCGAGCGGAGTGGCCATGCGGTTTGAGGCGCCATGTTACGGATTGCGCGGCCCCTCCAGTCGGAGGTTCGAGTCCTCCCACGGGCAATGGTGTGTATGTTGTTCTTAGCATAAGTTAGTTTCAGTTAGTTTAAATAGTGTGTAAGTCTAGCGACCGATGACCTTAGCGGTTTGGTCCCTTAGGAATTGAAACACATCTGAACTGTGAGTCCACGAAATGAACGGCGTACATAATCTTATCTAGTCTAATGCCACCAATCTGCCTCAGAGGAAACTACATAATGTGCTGGATCACGATGTTGTTTTAATGGTCTTTCGTTAAAGGATTGCTTTTTACAGCTCTCCAGGTTAGTCTAACCTTTTCAGGTGTCTTCATCTCTGCATAAATATTTCAGTCTCAGGTCATTTCGTCTCTGTCTACATTTTTTGATCACCAAACTCCTCTCCATTACCAACTTAACTATTGCTTGATGACTCGCGCCGTACATCGCTAAGAGTACGTGGACTGTGGATGATATCCCGCGTGGCGCTACACCCGCCACCACAGCCACATCTACATCTAAACCCTACATGTCTCCTTACGATGTGTGATGGAGGGTACTTCTGGTAGCACTATCTTTTCTCGCATTCCCCGTTCCTTTTAGGAGTAGCTCGTGAGAAGAAAGATTTTCGAAACACTCCGCGTGACTCGCAATTTCTCTGGCTTTTCTTCGTTGTGATCATTCCGCAGGGCGTATATTGGAGAAAGTAATACATTGCCCCGCTCTCCCCGGATCATTCGCTCTCGGCAATTCAACAGAAAACCTATCCGTGATACACAACGCCTCTCTTGTAGTGCCTGTCATAGAAGCTTGCTGACCTTCTCTGTGACGCTGTTGAGCCAACTAAATGATCCCGTGACGAAACTTTATCATATTTGCTCCTGCCTGGAAGGGTCTCAAACTGCCGAGCAATACTCAAGAATCAGTCAGAAAAGTGTTTTGTGAGCAGCCTCTTTTGTGGGTGAATTATATTTCCTCGAGATTTTTCCGAGCAATATAGCAATAGAGGGGTTAGATGGTAATGTGACTGCCTAAATAAAAGCCGCTATGGAGAACATCAAAGACACGATAAAAAGTCTGTTATGAAGCGCTGAGACTATAAAAAAATGGAGCAAAACTGGGACAGTCATATTGTCCAGGAAAAGGTTAAATGAGATGCGGGCATCAGTACATGGGGGACCATCTCTTATAACTCAGTTGAGATGCTGGCATACACAGATGTTGCCGATTTAACTGCAAGAACGCCAAGAGCGGTGAAACAATCTTTTACAAGTCTCGAAAGAGCTGTTAGAAAGATGCACCTACAAGTAAACGAAGGTAAAAATAAGTATAAGGATGTAACTAAGAAAGATTAACCCAATGAAATTCCATGCACAGAACTTTGTTTATTAAGTTTGGTGCGATATGTGGTTTCATTTACCTTGGATCAGAAACGAACTGTAAGAACAATGTTAGAGCTGAAATCCAAAAACGAATAATACCCGGAAACAAATGCTACCAGAGAATCAGAAAACATTTGAAATCTAAGCCACTGTTCAGGAAAACTAAGGTTATGATGAAGGGTCTTTTAGTGCGGTCGATGCTAACGGTGCAGAATCATGAGCATTAAAATAATTCGATGGAAAGCAACGTGGCATAGTAAAAAGAATGGTCTTGATACCAATTCTTGGGTTATTGGATGTATGTTATGTCTGGAGGAGATGGTGCAACTATGAATTATGTTAACTGCAAGATATCCCAGGCGGAACAGTCAACATTTCAGGGATACCACAGAAACGATCATTCGAAGCAAAGAAGTCTAGTAAACGTGGGCAGTAAAATACGTACCTTAAGAGCTATGAACAGTTCTTAATCTTCGATTCTGTGAAACAAATCTCTTCTACTGCAAGCACGTTGTTTTCAATTTTTGCTAGGAGGTAGTATGGAACCACATAAGAAAAAACTGTGATGAAAACATGGGCTCTAGAATCCATACCTTAAGAACTATGGGCACTTGTTCAGTAGCAGAGATGTGCTTCACAGTAGCGATATGAACAAATTTTCATAGCTTTTAACGTATGCACTTTAGAGCACATGTTTACTGGCCATTTTTGTTGTTTTGATCCATACCGCCACCACCTCTCAAAATATGTACAGCAAAGAGCTTGCATTAAAAGACATTTGTTTGACGGTATCGAAGGTGAAGAGATGCTCATAGCTGTGTGATCGTCCCTGAATACTGAACATTTCTCCTGGGACATCAGCCGCGCGGTGTAGCTGCGTGGTATTAGGCGCCTTGCCACGGTTCGCGCGGTACCCCCCGCCGGAGGTTCGATTCCTCCCTGGGGCATGGATGTGTGTGCAGTCCTTAGCGTAAGTTAGTTTAAGTTAGATTAAGTAGTGCGTAAGCCTAGGGATCACAAACCTCAGCAGTTTGGTCCCATAGGAACTTACCACAAAAAGAATTCCTGGGACGCCCTGATATTATGAGCCAGACATTCTCAACTCTGCCGAGAACAAACAGCAGGAATTGGCAGTATATGTACTGAGAGCTAACGACGGAATGATTAAAAAGATATTCAACCCAGTGACTGAAGGAACTGGAGAAGTTGGAAGACCAAAGCTGAGAGGAGGTGTCAGAAAGAACATAAGGAAAACTGGAATTCAGTGTGTGAAGAGTTCGGCACTAAACAAGAAAGAATGGAATAATTTTCAGTGGAAGGTCAAGGACTGTCGTGAGAATGATGATGATGTTGATGAAGATTCTCCCTGCGAATCTCAGCCTGGCATCTGCTTCCCGAAAGATTTGTTCCATTCCGTCATTCCACGTTAGGCGGCTCTGGGCAGTTAGTCCTAGATATTTTTACGGTAATTACTGTTTCCGAATATTTTCACCAGTAGTGCAATCTAACTGTCTACTTATGTCAATATGTTACATTACATACGTTCAGCGTCCATTACCAGTACCTGCAACAGCCATCGATCCCCTGAAAGTCTCCTCTGGCGTTGTTACTTCTCTGTAGACAAATGCATCGTCTGCCGCATGGAGCTTCCGATGTTATGCTCTAGACCACTGACCCAAGCATGCTGTTCGGGTAAGAGGTACACAAAAAATTGTATCATATTTCAGTACAGGTTAAGGCTTAGGACTTTATTCGTCCAACATTGCACACAGGTGGGCCAACATTTTAATGGACTGTGTTGAAAAAAGAAACAGCCTGAGTTGCAACTAAAATGGATGTCTATTTAGTCGGTGGCTGGTTTCGGGCTAAGACCATTCTCAAACTAACCAATGGTTTCCAAATAAAATGTCCGTCAAAAATAGCAGTAAACAAAGTCAACGAACAATAGTAGGGACCATACACACATTTACCAACTTTATTTATTGCTATTTTGGGTGGACATTTTGCTTGACAAACAACTGTTGATTGGAGAGTGGACGGAGTCCGAAAATGGTCACCGATTAAGTAAGCATCCATTTTAAATGCAACTCTGACTGTCTCTTTTTGCATCGCAGAGTAAAAATTAGTTACTGTTCCACTGCATCCAGCACGATTGAATTACGCAAATTTTTATGCATGATGGTACGGTTCAGTGTAGACACCTCTTGCAGCACGGCAGGTATCAAAATGGTACTTCACTGCTCCCCACATGTTCATAAGCGGTGTGGATTCGACGTCTAAAATCTATCTGATCTCGAACCTTCGTTCTGTAAACAATGTCCCTGATAAACACCCAAGCACTGAAATACAGCAGAGAGATCGGGAGGGCCTGGTGGTGGAACCTCCCTTCAGATCAAACACTCCGGAAACTACTCATGGAGAAATTTGATAACATAATGTACAGGGGTGGGCACCAAGCTGCTCGAAAATAATATCAGGAGGTTTCTGTGTAACCGCATAGTTCGACAACATGCCGAGATAGGTGTGCCCTGTCACAGGATGGTGCACAAGCGCCATGCGACTCAGCACTGTTCCTGAAATGGTGCGGAACACGTCTTGGTGAGTGTCTCTATCGGTTGCATATTTTCCCAGCAACGTAAAATGTTAGTTCTTCGTTACAAGGATTTACTTTGTCTATGCCTCTAACCCAGACACCCTACATCGCAAGCAATAGCGGCCCTACCACACTTTCCTGGAGTACTCCTGAAATTACCTTTACAGTTTTAGATTTTGCTCTACTAGGTAGACCCTTCTACGAGACGGAGATATTTTCAACTCCACCATGAGGAGTTCTTGGATCCGATCTGACGAATTTTTTCGTGCCTTCGCTGTGGAAGTGACATACAGGGTGTTCGGAAACTCCCGTTAAAACTGCTATGACTTGTAGAAGCTATTGAGTACTAATATTTTGAACAGGAATCCATGCCCGGAAACCTCATCCAACGGCGCTTCAGAGCGTAAAAATCTATAGGCGCCGGCGCCTCTAGAAGTATGTATATACTGGGTGATTCCATGATGATGTTACAAACCTTCACGGATGATGGAGAAAGATAAATGTATCAATTTGAGGTAAGGGTTCCTCTACCGGCAAAAAACAAGTCGGAAACTATAAGCGAAAGACGTTCTGATACTTCTGACAGCGGAATACATGTACTGGTACTGTTGTTACTAAGATTGTAGGTTAGGCAACTTTCAGAGGTGGTAGTATGGACCAAAACAAGAAAAACTGTCTAGTTAACAAGGGCCTAAAACGCTTATCTGAGGATCTATAAGAACGTGTTTAATAGAGGAGATGGTTCGAAATGCTTCAGATGGCTCTAAGCACTATGGGACTTATCATCTGAGGTCATCAGTCGCATAGAACTTAGAACTACTTAAACCTAACTAACCTAAGGACATCACACACAGCCATTCCCGAGGCAGGATTCGATCCAGCAACCGTAGCAGCACCGCGGTTATGGTCTGAAGCGTCTAGAAATGCTCGGCCACAGCGGCCGGCTAGAGGAGATGTGTTTTACACTTGATAAGATGCAAAAGTATGTTTGCTGCACAATTTTCTTTGTTCCGGTCCATATTATCACCTCTGAAAGTAGACTGCCCTCTATCTTATCAACAACAGTACCAGTACATGTATTCCACTGGCAGAGGTATAAGAACTGTTTTCTGTTATAACTTTTGACTCGTTCATTTCCCGACCAGGGTCTCCTAATTGTTAAATTAATATATTTACCCTTCCCATCATCTTTGAAAGTTTGTAACATCATCGCGGAATCACCCTGCATGTTCATACACTTACAGGCGCCAGGGTATATATCTCTGCGGCTCTGTAACGTCGTTGGATGATGTTTCCGGAAATGGGGTCTTATTCAAACTGTTATTTACTCAGCCGGCCAATGTGGCCGAGCGGTGCTAGGCGCTACAGTCTGGAACTGCGCGACCGCTACGGTCGCAGGTTCTAATCCTGCCTCGGGCATGGATGTGTGTGATATCCTTAGGTTAGTTAGGTTTAAGTAGTTCCAAGTCTATGGCACGGATGACCTCTGATGTTAAGTGCCATAGTGCTTAGAGTCATTTGAACCATTTGATAGGGGCTGGGGTTTCTTAACACCTCTAACAGTTCGGCTATACACACAAATCTGAAATAGTAATGTTACAACCATATCCTTCTTAGCAACTTGTAGCCGGCCGGAGTGGCCGAGCGGTTCTAGGCGCTACAGTCTGGAACCTCTACGGCCGCCGGTTCGAATCCTGCCTCGGGCGTGGATGTGTATGATGTCCTTAAGTTAGTTAGGTTTAAGTAGTTCTAAGTTCTAGGGGACTGATGACCTCAGAAGTTAAGTCCCATAGTGCTCAGAGCCATTTGATTTTTTTTGTTATTTACTCACTCCCCTCTACAAGTCCTAGAAGTCTGTAACGAGAATATCCGAATGCCTTGTATAACCACAGCATAAAGAACACGTGCACTGGCAGGAGCGCTTTGCACCAGACCAAAGCTGGGGGCCTCTGGGGTGTTGGGCTCTCGGGCGCACCTGACGAGGGCAAGGTGGCGAGGTGGCCAGGAGGCAAGGTGCGGGACCCGGCGAGGCGGAGGCAGCCGCAGCCGCCAGCGCGGCGCGGCGCGGCGCACGCCAACCGCCTCGGGCCAGGCCGGTCCTTTGAGCGGGCGCAGCCGGGCCGCGCCTGAATAGCTCGCGCTCCCCTCCTGCCGTTGTCCGATCCCTGGAAGGAGCCCTGCTCCTCCGGGCTTGTATTCTTGCCAAAAGACTCCTTCGGCCCTTTCTGAGCGCCGGCTACTGTGTAGCCTTGCGCGTCGCTGCCGCCGCTGCTCTCTGCCCACCCTCCGGGGACACCTTACCTTACCGGGAAGCCACGGGACGCACCTGGCACCTGGCACCCGCCACTCGCGTCTTCTCTTCTCCTCTCTGCACCTGCCAATTTCTTGCAGGTACGTGCCACTCCGCACTTGTCAGTACTTGCCAGGACCTGCCGTTGCCTCTCGGATCGTATGTGTCAACTGGAACCCCGCTTCTACCGGTCGCTATACGTACGACTATTCATCCAGCAGAAATACTTAAAGACGCACGGAATCCAGCGACTTTTTGTACATCTTTGTTTACATCGAGATACGATTCAGGTTCTACCCATCTTTAGCGTGATATTAGGTGCTATCCAAAAGTTTCTGAAATACCTTAACTAAAGTTATTTTCTTAATTCGTAAGTTGGTAGCGTTTTTCCATGAGTACAACAGAGACTTTAATCAAATGGTTCAAATAGCTCTAAGCACTATGAGACTTAACATCTGAGGTCATCAGTCCCCTAGACTTAGAACTACTTAAACCTAACTAACCTAATGACATCACACACATCCATGTCCGAAGAAGGATTCGAACCTGCGACCGTAGCAGCAACGCGGTTCCGGACTGAAGCACCTAGAACCGCTCGGCCATAACGGCCGGCAGACTTTAGTCATCAATAGTATATTCTTCTTTACTATTTACAACAGTCTGCCAGAACTGAGGTAACTTTTCTATTCCAGGACTATAGAAATCTCGTGCTTTTGGGGTGGAGAACTCGTCGAGCCTCGGAGGACATTTTCATATGAAAAAAAAGCTTCTTGAGAGCTGTTCAATAGAAAGCGGTAAAGTTAAAAATCTGAGGGCGCAAATCAGGTGAATAAAGTGGATGCCGAAGACTTCTCAACCCAACAACTGTATAGTACCGCGCGGGATTAGCCGAGCGGTCTGAGGCGCTGCAGTCATGGACTGCGCGGCTTGTCCCGGCAGAGGTTCGAGTCCTCCCTCGGGCATGGGTGTGTGTGTTTGTCCTTAGGATAATTTGGGTTAAGTAGTGTGTAAGCTTAGGGACTTATGATCTTAGCAGTTAAGTCCCATGAGATTTCACATACGTTTGAACATTTTTGAACCTGTATAGCGTTTCTTCTCAATCAAGCAGAATTCGGCAGGGCGTTATCCTGGAGCAGCATCACTTCCCACAGTCTTCCTGATCATCGTTTTTGGATTGGATCTGCAGGATGTCACACTTGTTGACAACAAATGTCAGTAGTGATGGTTACACCACTGGTAAGCAGTACGCAGCACACCACACCGTCGCTGTTCCACCAGATGTGTAACATTACGTTTTGTGGATGCGCACTGGTCTTTCTACGGCGAGTTGCTGATTTGTTTGGGCTCAGCCATTCCTTTCTCTCCATTAAGGGTGGCATTAAGACACTATTTCTCGTTACCAGTAACAATACAGGATAGGAATGGTAGGAGTTATTAGGAGCCAACTGCTATCGTGCAAACAGATATGCACATATCATTTTTGTGAGTTTGTCTTAGAAAATGAGGTACCCATACACCCGATTTTTGAACCTTCCCCATTGCATTCAAATGTTACACGACGGTGCAATGATCACAGTTCACCACGTTTACCGATTCTAGAGTACACTGACGTGGATAATTCTGGATTAATGCATTTAAAAAGATCTTCCTCAAACCCCGAAGATATTCTTGAACATGGTGAGCCACTAATGTCAAAACGATTCTCCTTCAAACGAGAACAGCATTTTCTTGTCGTGCTCTGTCCAATTGCTTTATCTCCATATTCTGTGCAAATGTTTCAGGCTGCTATCGGCTGCTGTCGCCCGTCTACTGAAGTCACGCAAAAAAGAAATATTAAATTTTCTCTACTTGACTCTCCATATTCTAGCGCCCACAGCTCCACTCAGTATCTCCAAATGACAAGATGACAATATGTAAACTAAAATAGCAACAGTGAACTACCAATAGAACATGAAAATTGATAAATAAACACATAGCACCAACCTAATATTGCGTCTTATCTATATCCTGTCTGCACCATCAACTTCAAAATCGTTCCCTCGGCAGTGAATACACTAACCCAACGTCCAGTGTCTTTAGAAACGCATCCTGGAGAACTTTCTTTATTAGTGTTTAGTACCCTCATCACTTTCGCTTAAACCTCCTCCTCCGCTATATCAAATAGTCACCCCTTCAACTTGATTGAAGAGGAAGAAGTCGAAGGAGATAAATCTTGTGAGAGTGGCGGGTGGTAAATAACTGGCAGCTTGTTTTTAGTCGAAGATTTGTGAATAATATCAACCGTATGCGAAAGTGCATTGTCATGGTGAGGTATCCAGTCGTTCGTACATCACTTCTGTGGACCCTTTCTCTGCATGTTCGAGCTCTAACGTCATAGCACATCGAAATAGAACTTTTTATTGGTTGTCTGATCAGGAGGTATAATCTCTTTATGAACAACCCATCTATGCACAGGGTGATTCAGTTGCCACTTCCTGTATGTTTCATACAACCCGAAACACCTTCAAAGATCATGTGTGAAATATTTCATATTTTCTCGCTCCTTACGCCCGAGCTATTAGTTCCACAGAAGAAATGAACAGGACCTGTTTGTAAAAAATTTAATGTAGTTAAATTTTGTACTAGGATACGCAATCACTGGAGGCCATGGTTCTTAAATTATTCAAGAAAAAAGCGTTTGAAGGTAACTTTTGTACGTTTCTCTTGAATAATTCGAAAACTGCGGCCTCTACTGAAAACGTATACCAGCACAAAAATTTAACTGCGCACAATTTCCTATGAACAGGTCTCGTTCATTTTTTGTGTCGGATTAATAGTTTGCTTCTAACGAGCGAGAGAACATGAAAATCTTGCGGATGGTATTTGAAGGCGTTGTGGGCTGCATGAAATTCAAGGATAGGAGCAGCTGAATCACGCTGTGTAAGTTGTATCAACAAGAACGTAACGGAACTTTTCAAGCTTGGCAGAACTAAAAGTTAAAGGAAGACGCTCCTATTGCGACGATTGATGCTGCCTTTTAGGAACATAGCCAGAACCTTAGAAACTAAGTTTGGATCGTCCTGATGCAGCTGTTTACATTTTCTGCCAACTCTCGCTCGACGTTGCTGCTAATAGTCTCAAAGCAGTCGTGCTACAAACTTCCTTGCAGTATTCAGTTCTTCCGAAAAAATATTCCCAAGGGGTTGCAAAGGCCTTGGATGATCTGTTGACCACCGTGCAGAACCAGATTCATTCACTCGCTGGAGATTTACTGGTGCGATGATTTTTGATGGCCCACGGGAACGGTCATCATTATCAGCCGATGTTCGTCAGGTTTTGGAACTAAAGCTTATATCAGTCCTGAGTCTTTGTCTAATTTAAAAATTCAAAAAATATTTCAGAGCTTTATACAGAAATTTGCTTTTTCTGGTCAGCTACCGCCAAACCACGATCTCACGGTAACATGACGGTGGGAATGATATATGGAGAGACATCTAGTAATGTTTCAGAGTAGCTTCTCGTAATCAAACGGTTCAAAGGGCTCTGAGCACTATGGGACTTAACATCTGGGGTCATCAGTTCCCTACAACTTAGAACTACTTAAACCAAAATAACCTAAGGACATCACACACATCCATGCCTGAGGCAGGATTCTAACCTGCGACCGTAGCGGTCGCGCGGTTCGAGACTGAAGCGCTTAGAACCGCTCGGTCACACGGGCCAGCTTCTCGTAATCATTTGCGAGTAAAATTCAATTTCTGGAAGCTTCTGAATACAAATTCATACGTTTATATCTTCATCAATATAGTCCGCCCCCAGTAGCTGAGTGGTCAGCGCGACAGAATGTTAATGCTAAGGGCTCGGGTTCGATTCCCGGCTGGGTCGGAGATTTTCTCCGCTCAGGGACTGGATGTTGTTGTCCTAATCATCATCATTTCATCCCCATCGACGCGCAAGTCACCAAAGTGACCTCAAATCGGAAGACTTGCACACGACGAACGGTCTATCCGACGGAAGGCTTTAGTCACACGACATTTATTATTTATCAATGTAATGTATTAGTCGATTGCAATTTGAACACTGCAGCTGCCTTTTGTTCTCCAGCTTGCACCTCGTTGTTTTGCATTTACAGTACATGCATTATACAGATATTCTTAGGTTGGCTGATGGGACTTACACAACACAACATTCGCCATGTTGTCTACTTAGGAGCTGTACTAATGAAGATATGTAGATATTACACCATCTGAAGACGGCCGAAAACTGGAAACAAATCTTGTCTTGAATGAAGATCTATAAAAAGTGGGATGGTGACGTATTTCTTCAAGTCGTTTAGTCCACAGTGACGTATTTCTACCACCATTATGGCAAATAAAAGTCAAGCTCATCATGAAACGGTGCTTCGTCTCACCGTTGGAGCTTTCGTGACGTCGCGCGAATTCTCATTCCCGTCCGCGGCCAGAATTAACGCGCAGTTAGCGATGTGCAGCGCAGAGAGAAGAAATTACACGAGGTATCGTTCAGTCGATTCCCAAGGAAACGGTTCTCGCATCACTGCTACACTCATAAAACAGTCTCAATAAAAGCAAACAAGTTCATTTTGGGCTGTGAGATAGGATTAAAATTGTCATTACTCCATCACCCAAATTAAAATGCCCTGCAGCAGTCTGACTGCATTCAGAAAGATTCCGATATCGGACCACTGCACTATATAACGTATGCCGCGAGCAGACAAAAACACCACTTCCGTCTGGCCCATGGTAACCTCCGCAGATAACCTCCACAGACACAGAATGAGTGAAAGTGTAACTCCGCCATTTCATACGCCAAGCAAAAAAAAAAAAAAAAAAAACTCTCTTCAAGTATCCATGGAAAAAACGCCGTTTATTAGCTTCAATTACACAATCCCAATTCCGACTCTCCAAGGAACTTACATTCAAATTCTTTTAAGTTTTCCGCAAATGGTTCAAATGGTTCTGAGTACTATGCAACTTAACTTCTGAGGTCATCAGTCCCCTAGACTTAGAAATAATTAAACCTAACTAACCTAAGGTCATCACACACATCCATGCCCGAGGCATAAGTTCACTGGAGGAAATAACAGCGCCGATCTCTCTCATTAACTCCCTACGAAAAATGTGCGACTCTTTTAAATACTGACTCCATACCGCAGAGGCAACGACTTGCGTCTCGAACCAAGGAGAACCGCAAGGTTAAACCCTGTTACGCGAGCATCAGTCAGTTTCCGAAACTTTTTAAATAGTCAGGCTTTTCATCTAGTGAGAATCAGGAGCCAAATGCTGGTATTCTCGTTGGTTAAGTACCCCCTCCCCCCTCTCCCCCCCCAAAAAATAATAGGCATCTGCGAAGTACTGGCACCCGCCAGGAATGGTCGCAGTGTTGTTAATGGTGCTAGGAGGTTAACTGAAATCGACAGGAACTAACCTCTAAGAGACACAAATATAATCCTGACCAACTGTAAGAATTATCGAGCTGGGCGGCGCAGTTGTAAGAAACTGCACTCTTAATCGCGAGAACGGCTGCTTAAGTCTGGGTCTGGCCGTTGATATTTAGGTTTAACGTGGTTTGCCCAAAGTCACTGCCAGGAAGTTCTTGCGAAAGGAACACCACTTCCCCAGTCTGAGTTTGTGCACTACATCCTTTCTTTTGCTGATCCCTGTGTACGTAAACAATATGGAAGAGAGTGTAAGCCTTAATGCAGACGCTTCTTATTTATAATTCCCCAAAGCTGATTAGCCGAAATACTGCCATCTTCACATTAAAATTAACATGGTTACGTTACGTTACAAACAAAGTTAATACGTTTTGTACTATTTGGTTCCAAATACAAGCGCGAATAATATTACGACACGCCTTTATTTTATAGTCATCGCTATATTATGTACTTCTACGTTTATTGTCGTTTTTTGGCACATGGCATCTGTTTTCATTTACTGATGGTAACTAGTTTCGGACACCTGTGCCCATTTTCAAACCATCCGTATCGTAAGTGCGACAAATTCAAGTGATACCTTATGTACAAAAAGTGCTCCTGCATTGGTGATGAAAGCAGCACTACAGCCGACTCTACAACAGTAAATACACTACGTAGGACAGACATTAGGTTCTCTAATGTCCATCAACTACTTTACTTTAAGCCGTAAATTCCAGAGTTTCTGATGATAAATTAAAGAGCAAAACCTGTCAATAAAACATATTAAGTGCGGCATGTGGCTGTCCTGAAAAGCTTATATACACTTCTGTTCGAAAGACACAGCAAATCGCTACTGAACAAATGAACATTCGACTCGGCTTCCTCACTACGAGATGGGGTCCAAATTAAACCAACCACCAACGCTTTGATGTTACTACCAGAAAACTGATCAGCAACCGAGTCCTCCCTCTTCGTTGGCTCCGTTTTGCCGCCCGCACATGCTAAGCAAATATCGGCCAAAGAAACGGTTGACATTCCTTCGTTCGCCTTCGTTGGCCTAGTGAGTACGAGCCTTAAAGCGCACACCTGCGTGTCCCGGTTTGGCAGAACCAGCGGGCAGATCGGTGCCCCATCGGCGGCAAGGGGAGGCAGGGTGTCTGCAGGCTGGTGGCTTGGGGCCAGCCGCCCACCCCCGGCGCTCGCACTTCCTTCCGGACGCCGGATGCGCGCCCCCCGCCCCCGCAGCGCAGTTCGCCCCCACCCCCGTATCTGGAGCGTGCCGGCCCAGGGCGGAGCGAGCATCTGCTCCCAGCGCGGCGACGGCTCGCCTGCCCTTTGTGCGCTTCCTGTTTGCCCTCGCCTGCCACAACAATGGTGCCGCCTGCGGATCCCGGCCGGCGGTCACTCACCGCACTGACCCGCCTCATCTGGGCCGCCGGCTACCTAAACAAACGCAGCATCCAGTCGAGAGGGTTCACCGTCTTTTACGCAAGCGTCACGGATGTGCGTTCTCCGGCATCTACTTCTACTTATATATTCTACAATCCCCCACATGAACGGAGGATACATTTTGTACTTCTGTTTCTCCCGCTTTTCATGTTCCATTTGTATACACTTATTTCTCACCACTTCCTTTCTCCCTCTATATACCACAATATTTCCGTAGCATAATTTAATAAAATTTTCTAACAAACTGATTTCTACAATTGCTTAGTTTATTTGTAATTAATGATCAGTAAATGTAAAATTTATAGAATATAACATTTACTCTTTATAAATTTTCCGTTGTCAAATGAATGCATGTGTTGTAGTATCTTTGGGAAGGGGGGGGGGGAGCTCTTTTGTGCTATTGTACCTGTGATATCGCCGTATTCGTATACATTTTGCCAAGTATTAAAACTTTTTTCGAGTGTGTGTGTGTGGTGCTTTGCACTTTGTGGTTACATACATAGTCTTCGGAAATTCACATACAGACCTCCAGGGTCTGTAGAAGGGAGTGAGTACTCGTAGTATTACAGAAACTCATACGATCACCTGACATGACTTCACGTCTGCTGCGTTGTGAGACCTATTCAGTGCCTGTGTGTCTCTGACACAGTAAACATGGTTCGGTTCACGTTTTCGGAATTCACAGACACGCTCCTTGTGTATTACGAAGGTCTAGATGACGGAGGATGAGACCTGGCAGTCAAGGCAAAGCAGGATTCGGTTACGATTGTGGACGGGGCCGTAATCAGATACTATTGGTTGCCTTTTGCAGTTACACACAATTATTTATTAAATAGTAATTCCGGAATCAACAATTAATAAAAAAGTACCACACGTTACTACTGAAGGAATAAACAACTGTGTAAATAATACTGTTTTCAGTGCGTTACGATTTAGCAAATCACCATAAAATATAGATACAGATAATGTTTAAAAAAACAAGCGACTGTGATCATGCCTGAGGGCCTTACACGCCAAGAATGGCAATAAATTAAGAATGTTTAAGAACTCGCTGCAATTACAACTTACAGGTATTGAAATATCAAAAAAAGTAAGTGGCCACAAAAACAACAGAAGGTATCAGACCCCAGGAATGGCTGTAAATAAGGTTTTAAGGCTAACTGCTAAAATACAAATATCGATTTTATTTTTTTATTTTTTATTTTTTATTTTTTATTTATTAATTTTTTTTTTTTTTTTTGCAAATCCCCACAATCACGGCAGATGGCCTCACACGCCACGAACGGCAATTATATAAAAAATTTAAAAATTTAGAAACCTGCTGTAAAATAGCAAATACAAGCAAAGGTTAATCAAAAGAAACAAGCAATTGACCACGAAATGGGTGAAATAAGATGATGCTAACTTTGTAACACAACCCTTACATTACTAGATTTATTCCAGAAGGCGACCAGAACTATTAACTAGACATTCATAACATTTAATGTAGGCATTACAAGGTATAGTAATAAATAATACAATAATAAAATACAAGGATCAGTGCTCCAGACGGTGCTCCAGGAATCGACCTCTGAGAAGGTCCGGCAATAAACACTTTTGCGAACGATGAGACAGGCAGCTACGAGTTTCATTCACTTCACAAGATGGTAACTCTGAATAGTAGCAGTCTAACGAATGACTAATGACAATCTTGCTGAAGCTACCTGACGTACAATAAACTAAATGCAAGAATGGAACAGTACGCCAAGCCGGAACCGGCGGAGTGCACTACACCCCCAGAATACTGTGCTTGCCGGCCGCGGTCGTCTCGCGGTTCTAGGCGCGCAGTCCGGAACCGTGCGACTGCTACGATCGCAGGTTCGAATCCTGCCTCGGGCATGTGTGTGATGTCCTTAGGTTAGTTAGGTTTAAGTAGTTCTAAGTTCTAGGGGACTGATGACCACAGCTGTTAAGTCCCATAGTGCTTAGAGCCATTTGAACCATTTTTTTGAATACTGTGCTTAGAGCGCCCGGAACGAGAAAGGGATCACTACCACCAGAGTAGAAGAATCACAAACGGCCTACAATCATGAAAACTGTCATAACTACACGCCTTACCGGACAGAAGCGGCAAGGCGAGGAAACGTACAATGCCGTTACCTATACGAAACCCCAGGGCAGGTAACTGGGGCATTAGCGGCCACTGAGCAAGAAAAATGCCACTGGTTGAACTTAACAAATTGTAACAAGCTGAACGCCGTAAACAGTAATAAGAGGTCAAGGAAAGCTAATCAGACCCGCTTTCCCCAAGCACTCCACTCACTGCTCATCGCCTCAGCGACACTAGGAGCAGCAACACGAACCCAAGTCACTGGAGAATCGCGAAATGTCACTATGGTGGAGGTTTGTCTACTTGAATTGAAATGCACTCATCTTAAAGTCTGCAGGATCTGGTTTACGACGAGGTCGTGCACCCTCGTGACCACAGCCCTTCCATCCGGCAGTCCATGCGCACCACCAAAGGTCCCGGCGTGTTCACGCACTGTGCGGACCTGGCTCCTCCTGAGTCCCCAACCGAACTGCCCCACTCCCACGACCCAGAATCGCAACGACGTCGCCCCAAAGATTGGACAACAGTTACTACATATCGACAACCACCGCTGCTGCTACTAGCGGACAGGCAACGCTTGCGAAACCGAGTGGCGCCAGTCAACACGAGAAGAAGACAAACAACCGCAACCATGCCAACTAAACGATACCGTCTGGCCTGCAACAGAGGGCGGAAATCTACAAAGAGCACCAACGGCAGCCGCAGCAAGGTTCAGAGGAGCTGCTAGTTGGCTGTACTACAAATGTTTTCCGTAGCAAGCCATTGCAGAAACGCTTTCCTAAAGTTACGCAGCCGCTCCAGGAAATATGTATCTTCACCGTGAGGAGGCAGGACTGTGGTGCTCCATGGCAACGCACACGCTCGAATTTGAAGAAGAGGTCCTACAACGTGTTGAAGAAAACCCGTCAATATGCACTCGAACGATCGCGTGTGTAATGGGTGTTAGTCACAGTATCATCTGAGACGTTCTGCGTGAGCAACAATTATATCCGTACCACATACGAAGGATATACACTAAGTGTCCAGCCGACTGTCCAGAACACGCTGCCTACTGCACGTGGTTCCTGCACCGCTGCGTCGGTACTCCCCCTATTTGTACGTCGTTTTCTGTTCACAGATGAATGTGAGTTCGTTAGGGATTGTGTTCTGAATTCGAGGACAGCCATGTCTGGGCAGACGAAAACCATCAAACCACACTTGTTGAGGGATTTTAGCATCCATTTGGTATTAAAGTGTGGGCAGGTATTTTGGCTCAAGCTAACTGGGCCTGCGACCTTATCTTCCTACAAAACGTATTGCACCCGTTCATGGAAGCTGTACCACTAATGTCCGCGAGGAAATGTGGTTTCAGCACAAGTGTCACTTCTCACGTTCGATACAGTGACGTCTTGACAGAGGGTATGATGGAATATGGATAGGCCGAGGTGGTCCAGCCGGGTGGCCGATGCGATCGCCGGATTTAGCTCGTATGGACTGCGTCTTATGGTGTCGTGCGCGAAGTTCAGTTTACGAGACTCCTGTAGAGACAGTGGAAGATGTGCCGGAACGAGATCTGGCCGTTGCATTAGAAACTGAAGAGTCACCAGATGGGATGGAGAGTGCGTACCAGAATATGTTTCGTAGGTACAGTACCTTTAATAATGTTGGTGGTCGAATCGCTGTTGTAATGCTTGAGTATTGTTCCGTAAGCCCAGAATAATGGGTTCCTTTTTCTTTTGGAATAATGTAAACACTTAAGGTTTAAGTGTCATACAAACCAATGGGCCTAAGTGATAAACGTATGTTCCGGTATGTTTAATTTCGAATTGTTATTTAATAATAGCACGGTGTCACACCTAATTCAGTTCCTCAAGCAGAAGTGTATGAGTTAAACATCTGAATTGGATCTGTCATAGAATGAAAACGGTACGTTACCGGACATGGGTTCCTATTCAGATTATTGTTTACTCACTCCCCTCTCCAACCACTAGAACTTTTTAATGGGAATTTCCAAATACTCTGTATGAACCAAATCAATGCTTCATAAACTCTGCAGAATTTCATGAACACGAGGAAATAATATTGCAACAAAATGAGGAGATATTTCCGATGTAATTAGAACATAATCACAACAACTTAATCTTAAAGATTTGTTTGCATTGTGTTCTATCGATCTTCACTTAAACAGCTCGGACCTAACATCGTTGTTTGTTGTTGGGCGCCATCATCCCAAGAATCTTTCACCACATGGAAGAATAAAGAGCCGAAAACTTATATTAACTTCAACAAATGTCTATCTCAACGTGAACAGCGGTCTGAAGACGAACCTGTCATTTAGAAACCAGTAACGAAGCAATTCGTGTAATAAATATTATTAACAATAGTTGCTGATTACTATTGTCTTCTTTGCTAGAAT
Source organism: Schistocerca piceifrons (assembly GCF_021461385.2). NCBI lineage: Eukaryota > Metazoa > Arthropoda > Insecta > Orthoptera > Acrididae > Schistocerca > Schistocerca piceifrons. The sequence continues at coordinate 458,447,570 of NC_060142.1, forward strand.
CAACCTGTATAAAGTAATATATTTCCTACTCTTCTTGGAAGTTACTTTTTTTTACCAGTAAGTCTCTAATGCACAACCCATTCTTGTAGCGTCTGCCACTAGAGTTATGAGCATCATCGCAACGTTCTCGTGATTACTAAACGATATCTTGACGAACTGTACGATTTCAGTTAAAAAATCCAGTTTCAAAGGCCATGATCGATGTATAAAACTATTAACTGAAGTTTCACATCCATCGGCAGGAGACATCATCGATATCACTCGGCAACTGTAGCGTAAGCTCAAGATGTCCCCGAATTTATAGAGTTGTGTGGAGGGCGCAACCATTCATGACTTGACGCTGCAAGCATGATTATCTCTGGCTGGTAACAAATTCTAGATCCAAAGATATTCAGATGCCAGATAAGCACCACTTTCTAATCGAGAACGAGTTTGTTGCTATTACTTCTATACCTACAGATATTGTGATACAAAACCAGTGGGAGATGAAGAATGTTATAGGTTATAACAGAATTTCATTAAAGGGGTTTCGAGCGAAGGACGTCTCAGAAATAATTGTGGATACCTCAAGAAGTGCTGCGATATTTCAGAGATTTTGTTAGTAAGATGTATACATATGTGCTGTCTCCTAAAGCGGTAAAATGTTTTTATTACTGCCAAAATGAGCAGAAAATAGACCTGAAAAGGTCATGTAATAGTTTTCATAGCTTTGTTCGGAAACTGTTTCATAGAACACACTCATAGTTGCATTATACTTTGTGACTACATTGTAGGCTGACATAACGTTGGAGGTGGAAAGCTGCGCTACAAAATAAGTCCTCACAAACAGTAGGGACAAAAACCTCAGATTCTTTAATTTTACTTCCAAGAAGCAAATATTTGATTAGCCCACTCTCTCGAATGTTCCCTCAAGAAACCAATATGATGAGAGGTTTCTTAGTCCTGGGAAGAGAGAGTGGGCGGCATTTGGAGTGTGAAACGGGATGCTGAACCCGAGAAGGAGATCATCCATTACTGGACTGGCGTGTCACCGCTCTTCTGTCTTGATCTCGACCATTTGGGAGCGTCTGGGTAATGTACCATATCATTTTTTTGTGCTGTCCTCCATATTTCCTTATCTTGTGCTAATCATTTCACCTGGCCCTAACTGCTGCACCTATCATACCCTGTGTCAATGTTTTGCATGTTTTAATCTACATCACTGTCTATTCTTTCTCCCTCACTACTGCTCCCTAGAGTGCTAAGTTAACTACCACTAGAAGTCGTAGCAGATGTCTCACTAATTCTTCTATTCCTACAGTAAGGGTCACCCGCAAACCCAATCTTTCGCCTGTTGTTTCACCACTTCCGCATCTCGCACTTTGTCTGTCCACTTACCTTTTTTGATAGGACCACATTTTTAAATTTCCAGTATTTCCTTCCCCAGGTTTCTGGAGGCCCATGTCTTATTTCCACACAGTTTAGTGCTCTGGAACTACTTTTTCCCGAAATTATTCGTATTTTCCATATCTCATACCAGTGAAGCTGTTTCACTGCAAAAAGTTTTCTTAGCTTCTTCCAATCTCCTTCCGTTAACTTCCTTTCTTCGGCCTTCCTACGTAATCTTCATTATTAGTTATGAGATTTCTCTCATTTCTTCCAAGACTGCGTGGTTCGCAATTTAGATAAAGAAAATGTAGTTTTCCTTTCTGCTATTCTTTGTCACCTTCGTCTAGTATTTTCGTAAGCTATATTCTGCGTTAATATGCAGTCCACTCCCGTCAATTGAACCTCGTCTTTCTTACATTCGTCCAGAAGAGCTATTCCATCTGCAGACCTCATTAGTTGAGTGCGCTCCCTAACACTTTTATTCCTCTTTCGAAATTTGCCTTTCACTCCCTCCGTTGTTTCTTCAGCATACAAGCTGAACAATAGTGATGATAAGCAGTAAAGCTGTCTTAAATCTTAATTAACCAAATGTGCTTTTCTACTCTTTTTTCCTTATCTTACCTAATATAAGTTACTTGTGTATACCCTGCCAGTCCAAAGAGTTTAAAGAGTGAATTAATAGAAAAATACAGAAACTTTAAAATGGTGGTTTTAGTGCTGCAGGTATTCTCCATATTCCCCCCTTTCCCCTCACCTCCCACCCCCCTCACCCCATCCCCACTTCAATATAGTGAATTTAGCAGTTTGCCGTTTTGGTAGGCCGTCATCACCCACGATGATTTTATCTAGAGAAGAACGGTCCACGTTTTGCATTGCAGTCAGGTCGCGGCAGGCGTCCACGCGACGTTGATTTCGTTCGGGAGTCACGGTGTGCGGTACAGACTTTGCACACTCCTCTTCTTCAAAATTACTGGGGATTGTCGTGAACATTTGATTCAGAGATGTTGCTCCATCGCGATTTTTGACACACAACGACCGCTCGCACATTATTTAACGCTGCACGCTTCCAATCGACTGGTGAAATGCAAATCTGCTCTCTACCGTTGTTAGTAAAATTTATCACCATATTTACTGTGCTGGCACGCTTCTACGTCAGGGATAAAAGCAGTCTCAGAGCTTCTTGCGACGGACGATGTACGTGCTTCAGCCCCAAAGTTCTAAGAATCATGAACATCTTATTCCAACTTCAGTAGTCAAAGACTTTCTCTAGGGCTGCAAATGT